>NW_018743880.1:673018-1273018 GCF_001683475.1 Chenopodium quinoa | reverse complement strand
TTTTTGAATCGAATGAAATTAAAATGCATTCAACAAATCTAATTGAATTAAATGAAAGACAAACACATTTAAACAAAACTTTTTGAATCAAATGAAAGTCATACACATTCAAACAAATCTTTATGAATCGAATGAAAGGCAAATGCATTCGACAAAGCTAGTTAAATCAAATGAAAGTTAAGCACATTCAAACAAAACTTTTTTAATCAAATAAAAGTAAAAAAACATAAAAAAATAGCTTTTTGAATCGAATCAAAGTCAAATACATTCAAAGAATCTAAATGAATGAAATGAAAGTCAAACACATTAAAACAAAGCTTTATGAATCAAATGAAAGTGAAACACATTCGAACAAAGCTTTTTGAATCGAATAAAAGTCAAACACATTCATACAAAGCTTTATGAATCGAATAAAAGTCAAATGCATTCGACAAAGCTAATTAATTGAATTGAAAGTCAAACACATTCAAATAAACCTTTTTAAATCAAATGAAATTCAAATGCATTCAACAAAGCTAATTGAATCAATTTAAAGTCAAACACATTAAAATAAAGCTTTTTTATTCAGATGAAAGTCAAATACATTCAAACAAAGTTTTTTGAATTAAATAAAAGTAAAAAACATTCAAACAAATCTTTTTCATTCACACATTAAAATCTTATTTTCCAAAAAAAAAAAAAAAAAAATTTACGAATCGAATGAAAGTCAAATGAATTCGACATAGTTAGTTAAATGAAATGAAAGTTAAACACATTAAAAAAAAGCTTTTTGAATCAATTGAAAGTCAAACATATTCAAACAAATCTTTTTTAATCAAATGAAAGTAAAAAATATTCAAACATAGCTATTTGAATTGAATGAAAGTCAAATGCATTCAATGAATCTAATTAAATCAAATAAAAGACAAACACGTTCAAACAAAGATTTTTGAATCGAATAAAAGTCAAACACATTCAAACAAAGCCTTTTGAATCAAATGAAACTTAAATGTATTCAACAAAATAATTAAATCAAATGAAAGTCAAACACGTTAAAACAAAACTTTTTAAATCAAACGAAAGTCAAACACATTCAAACAAAGCTTTTTGAATCGAATGAAAGTCAAATGCATTCAACGAATCTAATTGAATCAAATGAAAGACAAACACATTCAAACAAAGCATTTTGAATCAAATAAAAGTCAATCACATTAAAACAAAGCTTTTTGAATCGAATGAAAGTCAAATGCATTCAACGAAGCTAATTAAATAACATGATAGTTAAACACATTCAAATAAAACTTTTTTAATCAAAAGAAAGTCAAACACATTTTAACAAAGCGGTTTGAATAGGATGAAAGTCAAATGCATTCAACAAATCTAATTGAATCATATGGAAGATAAACGCATTGAAACAAAGCTTTTCGAATCGAATGAAAGTAAAAAGTATTCAAACAAATTTTTTTGAATTGAATGAAAGTAAAATGCATTTAACTAAGCTAATTAAAGCAAATGAAATTGAAATACATTCAAACTAAGTTTTTTAAATCAAATGAAAGTCTAACACATTTTAAACAAAGGTTTTTGAATCAAATGAAAGTCAAACACATTCAAACAAAGCTTTATGAATCAAATAGAAGTCAAATGCATTCGACAAATCTAATTAAATGAAATGAAAATCAAACACATTAAAATAAAGTTTTTTGAATCAAATAAAAGTCAAACACATTCAAACAAAGCTTTATGAATCAAATAGAAGTCAAATGCATTCGACAAATCTAATTAAATGAAATGAAAATCAAACACATTAAAATAAAGTTTTTTGAATCAAATAAAAGTCAAACACATTCAAACAAAGTTTTTTTAATCAAATGAAAGTAAAAAACATTCAAACCTAACTTTTTGAACCGAATGAAATTCAAATACATTCAACGAATCTAATTGAATCAAATGAAAGACAAACACATTCAAACAAAGCTTTTTGAATCGAATGAAAGTAAAAAACATAGAAACAAATTTTTTTGAATTGAATGAAAGTAAAATGCATTAAACTAGGCTAATTAAAGCAAATGAAAGTGAAACATATTCAAACAAAGCTTTTTAAATCAAATGAAAGTCAAACACATTTTAAACAAAGCTTTTTGAATCGGATGAAAGTCAAATGCATTAACCGAAACTAATTAAATCAAAGAAAGTCAAACAAACTCACATAAAGCTTTATCAATCAAATGTAAGTCAAACTTGTTGTGGGTAAAAATACCCCGTATACGTGGACCAATCCCATAGTGACACGTGGCCCAGTCATAGGGTGACACGTGTCACCACAAGAAGATGCCACCTAATTCAGAGCCCTTAAGGCCGCAGGCCAGTCTCGTCGCAACACGTGGCCCAGTAAGAGGGTGACACGTGTCGTCATGAGAAGATGCCATGTGTTAAGGGCATCTGTTCCCTTAATAATCAACATGCCAGAAAACCCTAACAACGTTAGGGCCCAAATCCCGAGAGATATCAATGAAAGCCGCAAAGCGGCGCCCCTAGAGTAGCACGTGGCATTCACTGATTGCGCAGCCAATCACGTCACGCAAATCTAGGGTATAAACCCTAGAGAGGGGCACGAGTCCCACCCCTATAAATACCCCAATCATTTATGATGGGAGGGGAATCAAGACATTTACAAACAATAGAGCATTAAATAGCTCCACCTTCTCTCTACTTTCTCTCTCTAGCCTTTTCCGTTCTGATCACTGACTTGATCGTCGGAGGCGAATATTCCGTTGATCGGAATATTCGTTGTTTTGCAGGTTGGACCGTCTCGTTGCCTGAAGAGCGTGACCAGTATCCTAGGAAATCCAAAAAACACCCGAAACATTTGGCGCCGTATGTGGGGATACTCGTACGTTATGGCGATAGACGGTCAGACACCTAATCCAGGCGAGGATGGACATGTAGAGGATTTAATTCCTACGATCCTTACTAGCGATCCTCTGATAGCCACATTTGAAGAAGCTGATGACCCACCTGTTACCGCCGCCTCTCTTAAGGCCGCGCTTAACAAACTCAGGAAAGAAATTGAAAACAATGGAGCCTCTACCTCTAGGCAGCCGCCCAGGAGAGAGGAACAGAGGGCTCCAAAGAAGACACACAACAAAGCAGTCCATGCAACGGACGCTGGAAACACTCCCTTTTGAAGGCCGACTGGAAGGTCCCCGAGAGTACCGCGGACTAATTTCTCTGACTTGTTGGCGAAAACGCAGTCGGCGGGGGGGAGGGGTAGGCAGCCTCGAAGAGAGGAGCCTGAGCAGTCCAGACGATGGAAGGACGCAAGAGATTACCTTCGGCATAATCAGCAGGAGCGCGCCGCCTACTCGGACACGGCCTCAACCCCAACTATGCCGGATGATTTTTCACATCATTCTCTTTCCCAACATACTAACACGACCATCTCCAGTGGAAGTCAGGCAGTCTGCACCCCAACTCCTATTCCAGTTTTCCATGCTCCAACTCCTATTCCAGCCCAATCACTGCAATATCAACCTCCTTAGGGGTTCAATGGCTTGATGCAGCCGAACCCCCAGGCATACAGACAATTTGGGCCATACGGGCAGGTGTACGGACAGGCTCCATACCTGGCTGGACCGTCCGTGCAACCACAGCCCATCGATTGGCAGATGCGCCTACTTACTCTAGGAGATAAGCCGCCCCCGTTTCCGCAAGATATCTTAAATGCCCCTCAACCACCAAAGGTGAAGAGTGTGCTTGTGGGAGCCTCTGATGGCACGGGCAACCCAGAAGAGCACATCACCTCGTACAGGACCCTGATGTACTTGCAAAGCGTAGATGACGCTACTTGGTGCAAATGTTTCCCGGCCACTCTGAAAGGTGTGGCGCAGGATTGGTTCAACAGTTTGTCGGCCGGTTGTATCAATTGTTTTACTACTCTTAGTTTGTTGTTCGTGGGAAATTTTTCATGCAACATACCGCCTCGAAAGACTAGCCTTAACTTGGCGACAATCGTCCAGGAAAAAAAATGAGGGCTTACGCTCGTACGTCCAGCGATTTAACCAAGAAAAAGCCCAAATTCATAATCTGCCGGACGAAATGGCTTACTCTGAATTTCTCCGGGATTAAGGCACAATGGTTTTAAATGTGACTTGGTAAGGAAAAAGATTCGGACATACGCAGGTGTTCTACGGGAAGCCGAAGCTTATATTGAGGCGACGAAATTTTGTTCGCTCACAAAAGCAGAAGCGCCGGCCAAGGGGCTGAGAAAAAACCTTCTCAGCAAGACTCGGCCAGCCAAAAGAAGGAAGGAAAAAAGAGAAAGGAAGTCTGGTGGCTGCACTAGTAGAAAATATCAAAAAGGCACCCCCTAATTGGCACTAGTTTAGTCCAAACCGGTGCCAAAAATGGCCTATAAAATTGGTGGGAAGCTAAACTAGAGTAAAAGGCACCGGTTCACTTCAAACCGGTGCCAAAATAATAAAGGTTACCGGTTTGAACCGGTGCCTTTTTGAACCGGACCTTAAATTATTTTAAAAAAAAAAGCGGTCGCCTCCTCCTCTCATTTTATAACCCTAATTAAAACACTGATCTCCTTATCTCTCCTCTCACTCCACCTCTTTACTCCCTTCTCTCTCCTCTGCTCTCCCTTCTCTATCTCTCCTCTGCTCTCCCTTAAACTCTTCTCTTTCTCTTCGAACACCACCGCAACAACACCCCCTCTATCTCTCCTCTGCTCTCCCTTAATCTCTTCTCTTTCTCTTCGAACACCACCTCAACATCAACAACAACACCACCGCAACAACAACAACATGCAACAACAACGCCGCAACAACAACAACGCCGCAACAACAACATGCAACAACAACGTCGCAACAACAACAACATGCATTTTCTGGGTTTTTGAACTTATTTTGTTTTTTTTTTTCTTTTTTTTTTTTCGTTTTTCTTGGTTTTTTTTGGATTTTTGAACTGATTTTTATTTTGTTTTCGATTTTCTGGGTTTTAATTTTTATATTTTTTCCGATTCATTTTCTTTTGTGAACTAATTTTCATTTTCATTTTCTTTTTTGAACTGATTTTCATTTTCATTTTCTGGGTTTTTTTGTCGATTTTTTTATTTTATTTTCTTGCTTTGAATTGATGTTCTGTGTTTTAATTGATTTTGGGTTTTATTTTCTGGGTTGTAATTGATGTTCTGGGTTTTTGAACTTATTTTAATTTCTTTTTTTTTTCTTTTTTTTCCCTTTTTTTGGGTTTTTTTTTGGATTTTTAAACTGATTTTTTTTGTTTTCGATTTTCCGGGTTTTTTTTTTTTCCGATTCATTTTCTTTTTTGAACTGATTTTCATTTTCATTTTCTTTTTTAAACTGATTTTCATTTTCATTTTCTGGATTATTCTTTTCTTTTTTTCGATTTTCTTTTTTTTTTTCGATTTACTGGGTTTTTGAATTAATTCATGTTGATCGATTTATTTTGGTTGTTTTAATTGGTGCAGGTATATGGATTTAGTTCTTAAATTGAAGAATTAAATTGAAGAATCAACATGCAAGTATATTGATCTTAAATCGAAGAATCAACTGATTTTTTTTTAATTTATATTGTAATTTTTTTTTTATATGTTGTAATTTTTTTATTTTGATTTAGCTGTTGTAATTTATTTTGAACAGAATTGATTATATTAATATTTTGGCACTTTTGGCACCGGTTAACCGATGCAAAAAATTGTTAAACCAAGTTTTGGCACCGGTTTGAACCGGTGCCTTTTTAAACCCCTTTTTGGCACCCCTCATATAGGCACCGGATCAAACCGGTGCCTTAGGCCGGGTTTGAACCGGTGCCAAATTCGTTTTTTCACATAGTGCTGATGCCCAGCCACAGAAGTCCAAGAAGGTCAAGGCGTACGAGCCTCAGTTTGAATTCAACAAGGATTGTTATTTAATCTTGATGGAAATCAAGGATAAGTTTGAGTTTGAGAAGCCACAGCCGCTAAGAGGCCCGGCTCAGTATAGGAACAAGAACAAGTATTGTCATTACCACAAGGACGTGGGACATGACACAAACGA
The DNA here is from genome assembly GCF_001683475.1 of Chenopodium quinoa. Lineage (NCBI taxonomy): Eukaryota > Viridiplantae > Streptophyta > Magnoliopsida > Caryophyllales > Amaranthaceae > Chenopodium > Chenopodium quinoa. The sequence goes on along the minus strand of NW_018743880.1, from coordinate 1,266,974 downwards.
TTGTATCAACTTGAAGAGACTGCTGGACAAGTTAGCCGAATTCGTATGTGATGAAGTCCAAATTCACTTACACACGGACAAACAACACGTCCGAGCAAAGACAGAAGAATGATAAGAACAAAGATAAGGAAGATGATGGCAACAACACCGACTCAGGCTTTGTGGCCGTGATATCAGGAGGATTTGCCTCAGGCGGTCCCACTATGAAAGGGATCAAGCAGGACGCCTGGAACCTGGGAAAGGTGATGCAGACGAACTCAGTGAAGGCTAAACCCTTCCCCGAAGTAATCATCAGTGAGGCCGATCGGGGGGAGGTCAAGGCCTTGCACAATGATCCCAGGTATTCATTATGAAGATAGCCAATTTGAAGGTCGGACGAATATTGATTGACACGGGTAGCACGGCTGATATCATCAGCCTGGCCGCCTTGAAGAATATAAGCTTCCCAGAGGATGCTCTCCAAGACATCACTCACCCGTTGGTTGGATTTGGGGGGAATGTCATCCACCCAGTGGGGCGGATAGACTTACCTGTCCGATTCGGGCAAAAAGGGGAAGGAAGGGATATGGTTGTCCTCTTCTTGGTGGTGAAAGAGCTGACTGGATATAATGTCATACTCGGCCGTCCTACATTGAATGCAACAAAAGCAGTCATTGTGCCTCACTTAATGCTGCTAAAGTTTGAAAGGACGGACGGGAAAATAGGCACAATCCAAGGAAGTCAGAAGATGGCAAAAGAATGTAATCAGTTGGCAATTAAGCCTACAGCGCGCGGACCAAAGTCGTCCGAGCCAAAAGAAGAAGGAGCCAAGATAGAGCAAGCATAGCAGCTAATGACTGTCGGTCGGCCAAAAGAGTTACGACCCCAGCCGGCCGGCAGTCACCAGGATATAGTGCTTGACCCTGATCAACCAGGTCGGACGGTTAGTGTGGGCACTATAGCTTTGGGTATGCTTGGGGATGAGTTAATTTAATTATTGAGAGAGTTCAAGGATGTATTCGCATTTGATGTCGGCGAGATGCCAAGTATAAGCCCTGACCTGGCCGTGCATAAATTGGCTGTGAATCCGGCCGTTAAACCTGTCCGCCAGAAGAAAAGGAATCATGGAGAAGAGAGGAATCACGCGGCCGCAGCAGAAGTCAAGAAGCTTCTAGACGCCGGTTTCATTCGGCAATGTTATTACCCAGAATGGGTGGCCAATGTGGTCCTTGTGAAGAAGCCGAATGGAACTTGGAGAATGTGTATGGATTACACCGATCTAAACAAGGCATGTCCTAAGGATAGCTTTGCCCTGCCCAAAATCGACCACCTGGTTGATTCGACGGCCGGGCATGCCCTGATGAGCTTTATGGACGCAAACTCCGGATTCCATCAAATTCCATTATGGGAAGAAGATCAAGAGAAAACAGCGTTCGTGACTGAGCAGGGGTTGTATTATTACAAAGTTATGCCATTCGGCCTTAAGAACGCCCCAGCTACCTTTCAACGACTTGTTAATACAGTCTTCAGAGATCAGCTCGGTCGGAATATGGAGGGGTACATTGATGAAATGATTGTCAAGTCAAAAGAGCCGGCGAACCATTTGAAGGATCTACGAGAAACTTTCACCGAACTCAGGCGGCATAAGATGATGTTAAATCCAAAGAAATGTGTCTTTGGTGTTGAGTCCGGTAAATTTCTCGGATTTTTAATTGACCAACGTGGAATTGAGGCCAACCCTGAAAAAATCCAAGCTGTCATGGACATGAAGTCACCAAGGACAATTAAAGAAGTCCAAAGATTGACCGGCTCTTTGGTCGCACTTGGTAGATTTATGTCAAGATCAGGGGATAAGTGTCGCTATTTCTTTCAAACCATAAAAAAAAAAAGCCATGTTTGAGTGGACAGAGGAGGCCGAAGAAGCATTCGTACAGTTAGAAGGCCATCTACATACATTGCCTCGGCTTGTCAGTCCACTTAAGAGCGAGAAGCTATTCATCTATCTTGCCATCTCAGAACACTCCTTAAGTGCAGTCCTACTTGCTGAACGGGACGGCCGCCAGATCCCTGTCTACTTTATTAGCCACGTACTTCATAACGCCGAGCTAAGGTATCCCCCTACTGAAAAATTTGGCTTGGCATTATACATGGCATTGAAAAAGCTGCGGCCATACTTCTTGGCACATTCAATTGTGGTCTACACAGACCAACCTCTGAAGAAGCCATTTACAACTTTAGAGGCAACCGGCCGTATGCTTAATGGGCCTTGGAAATTAGAGGTTTTGACATTGCATTTGAGCCAAGGAAAGCAATTAAGGGGCAAGCCTTTGCTGATTTTTTAGCAGAAATGACTCGGCCGGATCTTCATACGGCCGGAGACCAGATCTGGAAAGTGTTCGTGGATGGTAGTGCGACAGCTACCGGCTATGGAGCAGGGGTTATATGTCAGTCACCTGAGGGAGATAAGTTTGAGTATTCTCCAAGATTCCAGTTTCAAGCCTCTAATAATGAGGCCGATACGAAGCCCTCTTGGCCGGCCTTAGAATGTGTAAGGCGGCAGGAGCGACAAAAATTGATGTATGCTCGGACTCCCTACTTGTAGTCGGCCAGGTGAATGGAGACTTCGAGGCGAGGGAGCCAGCCATGATAAAGTACTTGAAGATTGTAAAAGAGGAGGCTAAGAGCCTAGATCATTTTACTTTGCAGCAGGTCCCTCGTTCGTCTAATCATCAGGCGGACGCCCTCTCTAAGTTAACATCCTCAACATCATGTGATACTCCCAGGTCAGTGTTTTGGGAAGTAAAAGAAAAGAGGAGTATTGACGCTGAACCACTACACGCCATTGTTAGAAGCTCCACTTGGATGGACGGGATCATATCTTACCTTAAGGACGGATTACTCCCGGTCGATCCTATTGAGAGCTGGCTGATGAAAAAGAGAGCGACCTGGTTTGAAATTAAGCAAGGAGAGTTGTTCAAAAAGGCATTTGTAAAGCCGTACCTGAAATGCATCACTCCTGAGAGAGGGCATGATGTCTTGGATGATCTTCACCAGGGGCTGTGCGGTTCTCACATTGGAGGACGAGCTTTGGCTGAAAAGGCTGCCCGCCTAGGTTACTACTGGCCGAGCTTAAAGTCGGACGCAATGGAAATGGTAAAGAAGTGTGACAAGTGCCAGAGGTTCGCAACATTAATTCACCGACACGCCAACAGTCTTTCGGCCATCAGTAGTTCGCTCCCCTTTGCCAAATGGGGGATGGACATTTTAGGACCGTACACACCAGCATCCGGCCAGAGGCGGTATGTGTTTGTAGCAGTAGACTACTTCACAAAATGGGTAGAGGCCGAGGCCGTCCGGGGCATCAAATGGACGGATGTTTCCGCTTTCATATGGAAGAGTTTCGTTACACGCTTTGGCGTTCCTCAGTCTATGGTGTTTGACAACGGACCCCAGTTCGAAACGCCTCAACTCAAAGAGTGGTTGGAAGACCAAGGCATAGCTCATTTCTTTGCTTCAGTCGGTCGTCCACAAGCAAATGGTCAAGTAGAGGCATACAAAAAATTGATCTCCAATGGAATTAAGCGCAAGCTTGAAGGAGCAGGCGGCTTATGGGCTGATGAGTTAGTCAATGTGTTGTGGTCCATACGAACCACGACCAAGAGTTCTACAGGAGAAACTCCCTTCTTCTTAGTCTATGGTGCCGAGGCGGTCCTTCCAATTGAAATGTATGAGCCCACCCTTAGGGTGATTCTATATGATGAAGCGGCCAATTGGGAAGCCATGAAGACCGCCCTAGACTTCCTTCCCGAAGTTAGGGGCACCGCGACGCTTAGACACGAAATCTATCGTCTACGGATGACAAGGGCATACAATCGCCGAGTGTTAAAGCGGCCGATAAAATTGGGAAATCTGGTCCTAAGGAAGATGGAGGCTGTGGGACGAGCAAATGAGGATGGCAAGCTGACCCCAAATTGGGAAGGGCCGATCGAGTCAAGGAAGAGGTCCGAGATGGGACTTACCGTCTCGAAGCCATGAACGGTCGACCCATCCTGCGTACATGGAACACTGACAATCTGAAGAGATATTATGTTTAAATACTTAGCCAAAAGCTGTGTATACAGCTAGGTCTGTTGACCGAGCAATGTAAGCCGTACAGCCCCAACAATGTAATTTTGACAAAATTAATGAAAAGTCAGACATTGTTATAATTAATTTTCCATTTAATTTATGCTTATTTGCACAATCATAACTTATACGGATCGGCCGCGTGAAATTTGCGAGTAGGTTGCTTGCAACATAGCAACCCGGTCGCAGAACTAAAGTAAATTAAATAAAATAAGTACGAGCAACTTGATCCCGAGTCATATGAATACGTTCGCCCTTAATTAAGGCGGACGGAAAAGGTAAGTTACCCTGTGAAACCCATATAATGGGGCAAGGGAATACCTAGGCATTCCAGCCCAGCCGAACATGAAAATTTTAAGTTGAGATCATACTTGGAATTTTCTGAGTGCGTCCAAGCGATAGTTTCAACGAACAAACTCACATAAAGCCAATTGAACGGCCAATTAATGTGTTGATTCGGCGTACCACCTAGTCCAAGGGCAATCATTATTATGATTTGATTAACTTGGTAGAAGTCATACCACCTAAGGTATAAATTCTACCAAGTCAATCAAACCACCCAAAGTATGGACTAAGCGAACGCCGAATAAAGGGGCATACCCCCCAATTGTACGAAGATACAAAAATACGCGTACATAAAATCGCTCAAACGTGAAAAAATATGCGTACGAAAATGCAAAAACTTAAGTGTAAAATTTGCAAAGTATGAAGCAAAACTTGAAAGCTGAATTAATAAAAGGACCGCTCAAAAGGCGGTAAAATATCTTACATAAAACCGCTCGAAAAGGCGGTTGAAAAAGTCAAGAAAAATATACATAAATAATTGACAAAGGCAGAAAAAGGCTGAAATTACGGGGCGGCTGAAGTAGAAGCTGGACTCTGGTCCGGGCCGAGCTCTTGAATGGCGGCAGGAGACGCGTCATCAGCAGGCGTCCCCTTGCTCTCAGCCTCACCATCTTTGCTAGCCGCCACTTCTTCGATTTCCTCCTCTTCTGAGGTAGTTGGCGTGACGTCCAGCTTAGGTGAAGGTTGCCCGAACTTCTTAGCCTCTTCTCTGAGGCACACAAAGTTAAGACACTTGGTGAAGCATTCCTGATAAAAGGCCGCCTCTCCCTCGTCCACCATAAGCTCAAAATCCTCAAAGAAGTGGCTCTTCAGCCTATCCTCAGCATTCTGCTCAATGTGGACCACCTCGTCTGCAATTGGAGAGTCAAGTCCTCAACGAACTTCTTTAAACTTTCCACCTTGGCTCTCAGGGCGTACTCCTCGTCCAAGGCCTCCTTCAAGTGCTTTCGGGCCAATTCCACATCACTTTGAAGCTTCTGGGAGGCCTCAAACCCTTCCCTCCAGCGCTGGCCATCCAGCAGGGCCCGATCCCTCTCCTGTCTCATGGCATCTCTAGCCACGGACTCTTGCTGAAGGGCCTCGCCCAGCTTCACCAAATCTTCCGCCTACCACGTCACCTTGTCGGACAGCGCGTTGATTTGGGTTTCAAAATACCGGCGCTGGACGACCGCTTCCCCATTAATGGCATCCTGGGTCTTCTGAATCTGGGCCCAGGCATGCTTCAGCCGCTCATTCTCCTTGTCCTTCCATTCTAGGAAGGCATTCAGCCGCAGGAAGAGCTGCGTACAGGGTAAATGTGTTAGCAAAGTAAGAGTAAAAAATTAACTAAGTGCATTTGAGGGGAAGAGTTACCTTAGCGCTGCAATTGATCATGGGGCCGAGGAAGCCCTCATGTATCCCCCGTATCTTATCTCGCTGCTCAGCAGGGACGGCCCGGGCCATGGCTTCCCGCATAGCCTTTCTGTCCGCCCTAGTAAGGGACTTGCCGGGCGTCTTCATGTGTAGCTCCTCTGCAATATCTGTATGCGGACGCAAAGAGTTTAATGTAAGCTCAGTAAAAAAGAGAAGATACAAAATAAAAAATCCAAAGTTACTTGGACTGACCGTTAGAGAAGCTTGGAGGGGTAGGAAGGTTGAAAGTGAATGGCGGGGGCGGCACAGGCTCGCTAACCTGTTTTCCCCTCCGGCCAGGCTGATCGCCGGCCGACTGACTGGCATCAAGCCAATCATAATCATTGACTCTTTGGATGGGCGGAGTCACTTCTGGCCCGGTCGGTTTTGCCAGGGTCGACTTACCCCCATCATCCGATTTCTCGGACTTAACCTGACCCGGCATGGCGGCCGAATCTATGGACTTGGAGGCCCCGCTATCACTTAGCTGGGGTTGTTCTCCTTTGGACTGCTTAGAGGCAGTTCGCGACGTCGTCTTGGCCGCAGAAGTAAAAGTGGTCTTGGACGCGACCGTCTTCCTTTGTTTGGATGCCTTGCCGTCCTGGTCCGTCTTGGACGCAGGGGACGATTGCTTCCGTTTGGACCAAGGGGTTGGAGTGGCCAGCTGTAGAGGCAAAAGTTAGTAAAAAGAGAGCAAGATAATATAATTGATGGGCCGTGCCAAGTTAGGAAGAAGATCTCTTCCGTAATACATACGCGGACGAAAAGAAGAAATCAAGAAGGGTTTACTTACTCCTTTAGTTTTCTCGTACAACTTTTGGCGAGCCTTGTACCGAGCCAAGTCAATCTCGGTCATGTTGACCTCCCCTTTTTGCTCTGGGTCAAGCATCTTGTACGCCTCAGCTGAAAGAGAAAAGGAAAGTGTTAAAAAATTCAGCAAGATCAAATAATATGTGTATGTGTAAGAATATGTGTCCATGCGTTCACCTTGGGGCAGGTTCTTGTACAAGCCATAGGCGGACATAAATGTGGGATCCCGTAGCCAGCTGGATAAAGGGATCCAGTTACTTGGAACACGCTCAGTTTTGCCGTTCCTTTTCACCCGCTTGACTTTGAAGTATTTAAGCTGGTACTCCTGGATGGGGTGGACGGGTGGCTTATCGGGCTTGAGGTCCCTGCGTCCAAGTTGAATTGGCTCAGCATTGAACCGATTCATCCGCAAGTCAAATTCAACGTCCTTGGTTTTGATGCGGTAGAATTGGTGCTTCCAGTCACGCCACTTAGAGACGCGGTCCACCACCATCATATAGTCTCTAGTGGTGCTCAAGATGAACCAGCCGTCCGTATCCGCGTCCAGCTTAGTCAGTGAGTGCATCTCACAGAAAACTGCAAAGTCTAGCTTAAAGCCTTTGCAGATGCACGTCAGCAAGTACCCAAAAATGTTCAACCAGCTGTTTAGCATCAGCTGGAAGAGGGCTATGTCATACTCGTTCAAGATTGTGCGGACGGAAGGATGGAGGGGGAAGCGCAATCCGACTTCTAAGGCCGCCCTGTAGACGCTAAAGGATCTTTGGCGTGGCCTCGCTTCTTCCCAAGCGGCCACGACGCGGGACTTCCGTGGGGGCTGAATCTCGAATCCCTCCCCAAAGTGGAGGAATGCCTTGTAATCCTCAAATTTGTAGTTCAGGTAGCCCAAGGCTGTGCTACCCACCGTGCAGGCGTACGGATCCTTGAAGTTGTCAATATTGGCAACATCCTCCTCGGCCGCCTCTTCGCCCTCTGCGGCCGCCGCTTAACCCTCGGCCGCATTCTCACCTTCATCCTCCTCTCGCTGAAAAGCGCTCCAAAACTCGGAAGACAACACTCTGTCCAGATCGGCTGCCTCCGCTGAGCTGCGGCTCCTAAAACTATGGCCGCCTCGGGGAGAGACAAAATATTCAAGCGGCCTTTTGCCTTTATCTTTGGCACCGGCCGCCTGACTTCCCGTAGGAGGTGCTCTGCGAGGGGGCAGGTCGGATGGTTCGGTAATTGAAACCCCCGTTCTTGGTTTGTCCGACCTGCCATACCGGAGATAAAGTTCTGAGGGAGTGGGGACGGACGTATCAGCGTCCGCCCGAGAAGAAGAAGGAGGCCCCTCACAGAGTAGCAACTCGGCCCCATCCATGACCGAGCTCGCATATCAGGGGAACCTCAACCCCGGAGTTCGCCCGGACGTTCCCCCCGCAGTAGAAGCGCCTTGAGTTCTTTGGCGCTCCTCGAACGAGGAAGTTACTTCCACGGATGAGCAGTAAGTGCCCGTGGAAGCGGTCGTAGGAGTGGTAGAAGGGGTCTCTAAGTCAGCATTATTGGGGTCATAGGGAGGCCTAGGATGTACCAGACTTCCGTCTGGATTTCTGGCCGCATGACGATCGTGCGTTTGCATCGTCCGTGCCATGTTCGACTGCAGGGACAGAGAAGAATGGGTGGATGTGAGTTGGTACGCAATAGAAATGAACCCACTCCATGAAGGAGACAACTCGTCTCCGTCCACTCTAGACTCCTCAGTCCCAAGCGAACGGCCGGCCTCATGAGGAGAAACGGACGAAGCCGAGTGTTGAGCCAGCTTTTAAATAAACAAAGAAATAAAAATGCAAGGAAAAGAAAACAGGCGGCCTACCTTTGTACGTGTTGGAAAATTGGAAGCCTTGAATATTGATCGGAAAACTCAACAAATGTTCCCGAAAAACTCAAACGCACGGCGGAGCTCTTGAAGATTCAAAGGAAAACACACTTTCTCTCTCTAGAAGCTCTGACTTCTCTCTAGAAAATGTAAAGTTCCAAAGTGCCAAAATGAAGTCAAACCCCTTGTATATATAGGGAAAATTTATGAGGGTAAGATAGTAAATTCATCTTTCCCGCCTAACACAGCTGAACGGTTACAATTTGAAAATGTGACCTAGAATTTGGAGGGACAAGGAGCAACTCCGTTAAATTCAAAGGGAAGTTGGCAGAACTAAAGCACTTTCCGCAATGGCAAGACGCCCGCATCTCCCAAAAGCAATACGGCCTATCTTTGTCCAGGGAAATTGGCAGAGCTAAAGCTCTTTCCGCAATGGCAAGACGGCCGCATCTCCCAAAAGCAAGACGGCCTATCTTCGTCTGCGCCATTTGTATAGACAGGCGTTCGCTCTAAAATTGTCAGGCGGACGAAAAACTGACAAAACCATAATACACCTGTACGCACCAAGGCTATTTAAGGTCAGACGAGTCGGCCAGTAAGCGTACGAGCCACCCCCTATGAGGGGAAAATGTTGTGGGTAAAAATACCCATATACGTGGACCAATCCCATAGTGACACGTGGCCCAGTTATAGGGTGACACGTGTCGTCATGAGAAGATGCCATGTGTTAAGGGCATTTGTTCCCTTAATAATCAACATGCCAGAAAACCCTAACAACGTCAGGGCCCAAATCCCGAGAGATATCAATGAAAGCTGCAAAGCGGCGCCCCCAGATTAGCATGTGGCATTCATTAATTGCGCAGCCAATCACGTCACGCAAATCTGGGGTATAAACCCTAGAGAGGGGCACGAGTCCCACCCCTATAAATACCCCAATCATTTATGATGGGAGGGGAATCAAGACATTTACAAACAACATAGCATTAAATAGCTCCACCTTCTCTCTACTTTCTCTCTCTAGCCTTTTCCGTTCCGATCACTGACTTGATCGTCGGAGGCAAATATTCCGTTGATCGGAATATTCGTTGTTTTGCAGGTTGGACCATCTCGTTGCCTGAAGAGCATGACCAGTATCCCAGGAAATCCAAAAAACACCCGAAACAAAACTCATTCAAACAAAGTTTTTTTTTAATCAAATAAAAGTCAAACACATTCAAACAAAGCCTTTTTTAATTAAATAAAAGTAAAAAACAATCAAAGAAAGCTTTTTCAATCAAATTAAAGTTAAACACATTCAAACAAATCTTTTTGAATCAAATGAAAGTCTAACAAATTCAAACAAAGCTTTATGAATCGAATGAAAGTGAAATGCATTCAACGAAGCTAATTGAGTAAAATGAAAGTCAATCACATACAAACAATGCTTTTTGAATCAAATGAAAGTCAAACACATTCAATCAAAACTTTATGAATCGAATGAAAGTCAAATGCATTTGACAAAGTTAGTTAAATGAAATGAAAGTTAAACTCATTTGAGAAAAAGTTTTTTGAATCAAATGAAAGTCAAAGATATTCAAACAAATCTTTTTTAATCAAATGAAAGTAAAAAATATTCAAACATAGCTATTTGAATTAAATGAAAGTCAAATGCATTCAATGAATCTAACTAAATCAAATAAAAGACAAACACATTCAAACAAAGATTTTTGAATCGAATAAAAGTCAAACACATTCAAACAAAGCCTTTTAAATCGAATGAAACTTAAATGTATTCAAAAAAATAATTAAATCAAGTGAAAGGCAAACACGTTAAAACAAAACTTTTTTAATCAAACGAAAGTCAAACACATTCAAACAAAGTTTTTTAAATCGAATACAAGTCAAATGCATTCAACAAATCTAATTGAATGAAATGAAAGACAAACACATTCAAACAAAACATTTTGAATCGAATAAAAGTAAAAAACATTCAAACAAAGCTTTATAAATCAAATAAAAGTTAAATGCTTTCGACAAAGCTAGTTACATCAAATGAAAGTAAAACAATTTTAAATAAAGCTTTTTGAATCAAATGAATGTCAAACACATTCAAACAAAGCTTTTTTAATCAAATCAAAGTAAAAAAGATACAAAAATAGCTTTTTGAATCGAATCAAAGTCAAATGTATTCAACAAATCTAAATGAATGAAATGAAAGACAAACACATTCAAACAAAGCTTTTGAATCGAATAAAAGTCAATCACATTCAAACAAAGCTTTTTGAATCGAATGAAAGTCAAATGCATTCAACGAAGCTAATTAAATAAAATGATAGTCAAACACATTCAAATAAAGCTTTTTTAATCAAATGAAAATCAAACACATTTAAACAAAGCTGTTTGAATAGAATGAAAGTCAATTGCATTCAACGAATCTAATTGAATCATATGAATGACAAACGCATTTAAACAAAGCCTTTTGAATCGAATAAAAGTAAAAAACATATAAACAAATTTTTTTGAATTAAATGAAAGTAAAATGCATTAAACTAAGCTATTTAAAGCAAATGAAAGTGAATCACATTCAAACAAAGCTTTTTAAATCAAATGAAAGTCAAACACATTTTAAACAAAGCTTTTTGAATCAATTGAAAGTTAAACAAATTCAAACAAAGCTTTATGAATCAATTGAATGTCAAATGCATTCGACAAAGCTAATTAAATGAAATGAAAATCAAACACAATAAAATAAAGTTTTTTGAATCAAATAAAAGTCAAACACATTCAAACAAAGTGTTTTTTTAATCAAATGAAAGTAAAAAACATTCAAACCTAACTTTTTGAATCGAATGAAATTCAAATGCATTCAACGAATCTAATTGAATCAAATGAAAGACAAACACATTCAAACAAAGCTTTTTGAACCGAAATAAAGTCAAACACATTGAAACAAAGGTTTTTGAATCGAATAAAAGTCAAATGCATTCCACGAAACTAATTGAATAAAATGAAAGTCCAAAACAATCAAATACAACTTTATCAATTAAATGAAAGTCAAACACATTCAAACAAAGTTTTTTTTTTTAATCAAATGAAAGTTAAACACATTGAAACAAAGGTTTTTAAATCAAATGAAAGTCAAACACATTCAAACAAAGCTTTTTTAATTAAATAAAAGTAAAAAACATTCAAACACAGCTTTTTCAATCAAATTAAAGTTAAACACATTCATACAAATCTTTTTGAATCAAATGAAAGTCTTACAAATTCAAACAAAGCTTTATGAATCAAATGAAAGTGAAATGCATTTAACAAAGCTAGTTGAGTAAAATAAAAGTCAAACACATACAAACAATGCTTTTTGAAATAAAAGTCAAACACATTCAATCAAAACTTTATGATTCGAATGAAAGATAAATGCATTCGACAAAGTTAGTTAAATGAATGAAAGTTAAACACATTCAAAAAAAGCTTTTTGAATCAAATGAAAGTCAAAGATATTCAAACAAATCTTTTTTAATCAAATGAAAGTCAAAAATATTCAAACATAGCTATTTGAATTGAATGAAAGTCAAATGCATTCAATAAATCTAACTAAATTAAAGAAAGACAAATACATTCAAACAAAGAGTTTTGAATCGAATAAAAGTCAAACATATTCAAACAAAGCCTTTTAAGTCGAATGAAGCTTAAATGTATTCAACAAAATAATTAAATCAAATAAAAGTCAAACACGTTAAAACTAAACTTTTTTAATCAAACGAAATTTAAACACATTCAAACAAAGCTTTTTGAATCGAATGAAAGTCAAATGCATTCACCGAATCTAATTGAATGAAATTAAAGACTAACACATTCAAACAAAGCATTTTGAATCGAATAAAAGTCAAACACATTCAAACAAAGCTTTATAAATCGAATTAAAGTTAAATGCTTTCGACAAAGCTAGTTACATCAAATAAAAGTCTAACACATTTTAATAAAGCTTTTTGAATCAAATGAATGTCAAACACATTCAAACAAATCTTTTATAATCAAATCAAAGTAAAAAACAATACAAAAATAGCTTTTTAAATCGAATGAATGTCAAATGCATTCAACGAATCTAAATGATTGAAATGAAAGACAAACACATTCAAACAAAGCTTTTTGAATCGAATAAAAGTCAATCACATTCAAACAAAGCTTTTTGAATCGAATGAAAGTCAAATGCATTCAACGAAGCTAATTAAATAAAATGATAGTTAAACACATTCAAATAAAGCTTTTTTAATCAAATGAAAATCAAACAAATTTAAACAAAGCTCTTTGAATAGAATGAAAGTCAAATGCACTCAACGAATCTAATTGAATCATATGAAAGACAAACGCATTCAAAAAAGCCTTTTGAATCGATTAAAAGTAAAAAACATACAAACAAATTTTTTTAAATTGAATGAATGTAAAATGCATTAAACTAAGCTAATTAAAGCAAATGAAAGTGAAATACAGTCAAACAAAGCTTTTTAAATCAAATGAAAGTCAAACACATTTTAAACAAAGCTTTTTGAATCAAGTGAAAGTCTAACACATTCAAACAATGCTTTATGAATCGAATGAAAGTGAAATGCATGCGACAAAGCTAATTAAATGAAATAAAAGTCAAACACATTAAAATAAAGTTTTTTGAATCAAGTAAAAGTCAAACACATTCAAACAAAGTTTTTTTAATCAAATGAAAGTAAAAACATTCAAACCTAACTTTTTGAATCGAATTAAATTCAAATGCATTCAACGAATCTAATTGAATCAAATGAAAGACAAACACATTCAAACAAAGCTTTTTGAACTCAATGAAAGTCAAACACATTGAAACAAAGCTTTTTGAATGGAATAAAAGTCAAATGCATTCAAGGAGGCTAATTGAATCAAATGAAGGTCAAACACATTCAAACAAACCTTTTTAAATCAAATGAAAGTGAAGAACATTCAAACAAAGCTTTTTGAATCTGATGAAAGTCAAATGCATTAAACAAAACTAATTAAATCAAACAAAGTCAAACATATTCAAATAAAGCTTTATCAATCAAATGAAAGTCAAACACATTCAAACAAAGTTTTTTTTTTAATCAAATGAAAGTCAAACACATTAAAACAAAGCTTTTTGAATCAAATGAAAATCAAACACATTTAAACAAAGCCGTTTTTAATTAAATAAAAGTAAAAAACAATCAAACAAAGCTTTTTCAATCAAGTTAAAGTTAAACACATTCAAACAAATCTTTTTGAATCAAATGAAAGTCTAACAAATTCAAACAAAGCTTTATGAATCGAATGAACGTGAAATGCATTCAACGAAGCTAATTGAGTAAAATGAAATCAAACACATACAAACAATGGTTTTTGAATCAAATGAAAGTCAAACACATTCAATCAAAACTTTATGAATCGAATAAAAGTCAAATGCATTCGATAAAGTTAGTTAAATGAAATGAAAGTTAAACACATTTAAAAAAAGCTATTTGAATCAAATGAAAGTCAAAGATATTCAAACAAATCTTTTTTAATAAAATGAAAGTCAAAAATATTCAAACATAGCTATTTGAATTGAATAAAAGTCAAATGCATTCAATGAATCTAACTAAATCAAATAAAAGACAAACACATTCAAACAAAGATTTTTGAATCGAATAAAAGTCAAACACATTCAAACAAAGCTTTTAAATCGAATGAAACTTAAATGTATTTAACAAAATATATAATCAAATGAAAGTCAAACACGTTAAAACAAAACTTTTTTAATCAAAAGAAAGTTAAACACATTCAAACAAAGCTTTTTGAATCGAATGAAAGTTATATCCATTCAACGAATCTAATTGAATCAAATGAAAGACAAACACATTCAAACAAAGCATTTTGAATCGAATAAAAGTCAAAGACATTCAAACAAAGCTTTATAAATCGAATGAAAGTTAAATGCTTTCGACAAAGCTAGTTACATCAAATGAAAGTCCAACCCATTTAAATAAAGCTTTTTGAATCAAATGAAAGTCTAACACATTCAGACAAAGCTTTTTTAATCAAATCAAAGTAAAAAACATACAAAAATAGCTTTTGAATCGAGTGAAAGTCAAATGCATTCAACTAATCTAAATGAATGAAATGAAAGACAAACACATTCAAACAAAGCTTTTTGAATCGAATAAAAGTCAATCACATTCAAACAAAGCTTTTTTAATCAAATGAAAATCAAACACATTTAAACAAAGCTGTTTGAATAGAATGAAAGTCAAATGCATTTAACCAATCTAATTGAATCATATGAAAGACAAACGCAGTCAAACAAAGATTTATGAATCGAATGAAAGTAAAAAACATTAAAACAAATTTTTTTGAATTGAATGAAAGTAAAATGCATTAAACTAAGCTAATTAAAGCAAATGATAGTGAAACATATTTATACAAAGATTTTTAAACCAAATGAAAGTCAAACACAATTTAAACAAAGCTTTTTTAATCAAATGAAAGTCAAACACATTCAAACAAAGCTTTATGAATCGAATGAAAGTCAAATGCATTTGACAAAGCTAATTAAATGAAATGAAAGTCAAACACATTAAAATAAAGTTTTTTGAATCAAATAAAAGTCAAACACATTCAAACAAAGTTTTTTTAATCACATGAAAGTAAAAAACATTCAAACCTAATTTTTTTAATCGAATGAAATTCAACTGCATTCAACGAATCTAATTGAATCAAATAAAAGACAAACACATTCAAACAAAGCTTTTTGAACCGATTGAAAGTCAAACACATTGAAACAAAGTTTTTTGAAACGAATAAAAGTAAAATGCAATCAACGAAGCTAATTGAATCAAATGAAAGTCAAACATATTCAAACAAACCCTTTTTAAATCAAATGAAAGTCAAGCACATTCGAACAAATCTTTTTGAATCGGATGAAAGTCAAATGCATTAAACTCACCTAATTAAATCAAAGAAAGTAAAACACATTAAAATAAAGCTTTATCAATTAAATGATAGTCAAACACATTCAAACAAAGTTTATTTTTAATCAAATGAAAGTCAAACACATTTAAACAAAGCTTTTTGAATGAAATGAAAGTCAAACGCATTCAAACAAAGCTTTTTGAATCAAATGAAAGTCAAACACATTCAAACAAAGCTTTTTGAATGAAATGAAAGTTAAACAAATTCATACAAAGCTTTATGAGTCGAATAAAAGTCAAATACATTCAACAAAGCTTATTAAATGAAATGAAAGTCAAACACATTCAAAGAAATCTTTTTGAATCAAATGAAAGTTAAACACGTTCAAACAAATATTTTTTAATCAAATAAAAGTAAAAAACATTCAAACATAGCTTTTTGAATCGAATGAAAGTTAAATGCATTGAACGAATCAAATAAAATCGAATAAAAGACAAACACTTTCAAACAAAGCCTTTTGATTCAAATGAAAGTCAAACACATTGAAACAAAACTTTTTGAATCCAATAAAAGTCAAATGCATTCAACGAAGTTAATTGAATCAAATGAATGTTAAACACATTCAAACAAACCTTTTCAAATCAAATGAAAGTCAAGCACATTCAAACAAAGCAATTAGAATCGTATGAAAATCAAATGCATTAAACGAAGCTAATTAAATCAAATGAAATTCAAACACATTTAAATAAAGCTTTATCAATCAAATGAAAGTCAAACACATTCAAATAAAGCTTCTTTTTTAATCAAATGAAAGTCAAATATATTCTAACAAAGATTTCTTAATCGAATGAAAGTAAAATGTATTCAATGAATTTAATTGAATTAAATGAAAGACAAACACAATTAAACAAAGTTTTTTGAATCGAATGAAAGTCAAACACTTTCAAACAAAGCATTATGAATTGAATGAAGGTCAAATGCATTCGACAAAGCTAGTTAAATCAAATGAAAGTCAAACACATTCAAACAAAGCTTTTTTAATCAAATAAAAATAAAAAACATACAAAAATAGCTTTTTGAATCAAATGAAATTCAAATGCATTCAACGAATATAAATGAATGAAATGAAAGATAAACACATTCAAACAAAGCTTTTGAATCGAATAAAAGTCAAACACATTCAAACAAAGCTTTTTGAATCAAATGAAAGTCAAATACATTTAATGAAGCTAATTAAATAAAATGATAGTCAAACACATTCAAATAAAGCTTTTTTAATCAAATGAAATTCAAATACATTTAAACAAAGCAGTTTAAATAGACTAAAAGTCAAATGCATACAACGAATCTAATTGAATAATATGATAGACAAACGCATTCAAACAAAGCTTTTTGAATCGAATGAAAGTAAAAAAACATTCAAACAAAGCTTTTTAAATCAAATGAAAGTGAAACACATTCGAACAAAGCTTTTTAAATCAAATGAAAGCAAACACATTCAAATAAAGCTTTTTGAATCAAATGAAAATCAAACACATTCAAATAAGCTTTATGAATCGAATGAAAGTCAAATGCATTCGACAAAGCTAATTAAACGAATTGAAGTCAAACACATTAAAATAAAATTTTTTGAATCAAATAAAAGTCAAACACATTCAAACAAAGTTTTTTTAATCAAATGAAAATAAAAAATTATTCAAACCTAAATTTTTGAATCGAATGTAATTCAAATTCATTCAACGAATCTAATTGAATCAAATGAAAGATAAACACATTCAAATAAAGTTTTTTGAACCGAATGAAAGTCAAACACATTGAAACAAAGCTTTTCGAATCGAATAAAAGTCAAATTCATTCAACGAAGCTAATTGAATCAAATGATAGTCAAACACATTCAAACAAACCTTTTCTAAATCAAATGAAACTCAAGCACATTCAAACAAAGCTTTTTGAATCAGATGAAAGTCAAATGCATTAAACGAAACTAATTAAATCAAAGAAAGTCAAACACATTTAAATAAAGCTTTAGCAATCAAATTAAAGTCAAACACATTCAAACAAAGCTTTTTTTTAATCAAATGAAAGTGAAACACATTCAAACAAAGCTTTTTGAATCAAATGAAAGTCAAACACATTCAAACAAAGCATTTCTAATAAAATAAAAGTATAAAATATTCAAACAAAGTTTTTTCAATCAAATGAAAGTCAACCACATTCAAACAAAGCTTTTTGAATCAAATAAAAGTCAAACATATTCATATAAAGCTTTATGATTTGAATAAAAGTCAAATGCATTCAACAAAGCTAATTAAATGAAATGAAAGTAAAACACATTCAAAGAAAGCTTTTTGAATCAAATGAATGTCAAACACATTCAAACAAAATTTTTTAATCAAATAAAAGTAAAAAACATTCAAACATAGCTTTTTGAATCGAATGAAAGTCAAATGCATTCAACGAATCTAATTGAATCGAATGAAAGACAAACACTTTCAAACAAAGCCTTTTGAACCGAATAAAACTCAAACGCATTAAAACAAAGCTTTTTGAATCCAATAAAAGTCAAATGCATTCAACGAAGCTAATAAATCAAATGAAAGTTAAACACATTCAACCAATCCTTTTTAAGTCAAATGAAAGTCAAGCACAATCAAACAAAGCATTTAGAATCGTATGAAAGTCAAATGCATTAAACGAAGCTAATTAAATCAAATAAAAGACAAACACATTTAAATAAAGCTTTATTAATCATACCCATTCAAACAAAGCTTTTTGAATAGAGGTTTGACTTTCGTTGACTTTCTCTCTTCTCTCTCTTCTTCGTGCTTCTTCATTTTTGATTGGTTTTCTTCATCAAATCTGGATATCAATGGCGAAGAAGAAGAAGCAAGCTATTTCTACACCTCAAGTAGCACAACAAAAGACTGCTCATGAAGTTGTTGGTTCGATTTTGCAGAATTTGGGAAACTCAAGTACCTCTTTCGTTCCTAGCCCGATTCAAGAGGTGGATGAGCTGCTTACTCCGACGCTGGCGTTAGTGCAGTCGGCTTGTGGAGCTATTTCCGGTGTTCCATTGGATGCTGAAGCTACTCTCTTTGTTGAAGCTGCTGCTAGGCCGAGTCAGTCCAATGGAACAGTACCTAGGGTTTCTGGGTTTACTGTTCCATTCGATGCTGGTGGATCTGGGCATAGGGTTGAGCCAGGGCATTCTCTTCACTATTCCTCACCCTCTCTGGAGCATAATGTGCACAAAGTTAATGAAGATCGAGCTGCTTCTCCCTCTGCCTTGGAACTGAACTCGCGCAAGTTTGATGAAAACCGAGCTGCCTCTTCCCCTGTTCTGGAGCAGAATGCGAGTGATCGAGCTGCACCTTTTACTGGGAAATTGGCTGCAAAAGGAGCTACATTATCCTTTGTTGCTCCAAAAGTGCAGGACGGGAAACTCATTGCTGAGCTACAGGCAGCCGAGCTTGAGGCAGGTAATTGAAAATGGGCTAATGCTTTAGTCTTTTATGTGGTTGGCTTTTACCCTACTATTGCTGCTGTTTTTCGTTTCTTTGCTCAACAATGGAATGATATGCAAAAACCAGATGTGTATTGGCATGATGATGGGTACTTTATTGTCAATATGTGTTCAAGTGATGATAGAGATACTATACTTTGTTCTGGTCCTCATATGTTCCTTGGAAAGCCTACAATAGTGAAGCCTTGGTGTCCTAATTTTGATTTTCATGCTGAAATTCTTAAAACTACCCTCTTTGGGTTAAATTCCCTAATCTCCCACTTAATTGTTGCGGATCTGACACTCTTAGCCACCTTGGTAGTTTTCTTGGAGTGCCAATTTGTGCTGATGAGTGTACTACTAGACAACTTAGAGTGTCTTTTGCTAGGGTTCTGATTGAAATTGATGTTACAAAGCCTATGCCCACCTCTACTTGGGTTGAGAGTCCTTCGAAGGAACTATTGGAGATCAGGGTGGTGTATGAGTGGGCTCCTTCTTTTTGCTCTAAGTGTAACAAAATTGGTCATGATTGCTCTGTTAAGCCTCCTATGCCTAAGCAGGCTTCTAAGCAACCAGCTCCTGTTCCTCCTAAGCAAAAGCAAGTTTGGGTTCCTAAGCCTACCCATGTTCCTACTTCTACTACTGCTGTTGATGTTGGTGTTTCTGTTCATGGACAATCTATTATTACTCCACAGGTTCATACCTCTCGGAATTCAGATGAGAGGTGGAGAATAGTAGGGAGGAAGACAAAAAGCCAGCAAACTAGAGTTCATCAGCCTGCTTCTACCTCTAATGCCTTTGTTGCTTTATTTGCAAATGAAATGGATGATGCAGGTGGTTTCACTATAAATCCAAGCGGGGGTGAGGTTGATCCCCCTTTGGTGTCATGATTTACTCTGTTTGGAATGGCAAGAGCCTGAATGACCCTGGCAAAGTTGCCTCTGTAAAGAGGTTGCTTCACTCTCATTCAGTTGATGTTGTTGGATTGCTTGAAACAAAAATCAAATTGAAAAATGTTCTCACTTATCAGAGGAAGTTTGGCTCTTCTTGGCTTTGGTTGTGTAATTATGACCATTCTCCCAAAGGGAGGATTTGGCTTGGTTGGAATGTGGATAGAGTAACTGTTAATGTCTTGAAGGTTCATGAACAGTTCATTCATTGTATTGTTTCTTCTAAGGATCTCTCTACTCAAATTTATCTCACTATTGTTTATGGTCTTCACTCCATTCATGATAGGCTTCCTTTGTGGGAGGGGCTCAGAAGCATCTCTATTCAGCATTCTCCTTGGCTTTGTGTTGGTGACTATAACTCTGTTCTTCATACTTCAGATAGGCTTCATGGTGCTGATGTTACTGATTATGAGACTAGAGACATTTAGAATTTTGTTGATGATTTGGACCTCACTAAGATAAAAAGCAAAGGGTCCTTTTACTCTTGGTCTAATAAGGCTCATACTGGCCCTAGAACGCTCTCTAGACTTGACAGAGTCTTTGGTAATCAAGCTTGGTTAGCTTCTCATGGGCATGTGGAGACTGTTTATCTCCCTCCTTCTTTATCTGATCATAGTCCAGTTTTGTTGGATATTTGCTCTGGCCCTGTGGGGAAAGGTAGACCTTTCCGATTTCTAAATTGTATTGCTGATCACCCTGATTTTCTTAATTCTGTGAAGTCTAGTATCAAATCTCTTAATAGCAAGCAGTTTGGTAACATTGAGGAAAAGATTGACCAGGCTAATGCTGAGCTTTCTAGAATTCAAAACTTAATGGCCTAGAACCCTGATGATTTGGATTTATATGCTAAAGAATCTGATGCTATTAAGGTTGTCAAGCACTGGAATGATTTTCAGGAAAGCATCTTCAAGCAAAAGTCTAGGATTAATTGGGTTAAGCATGGAGATGGAAATTCTCACTATTTCTTCTCTGTGATGAAGACTAGGCAAGCAAGGAATAGAATTGACTCCATCTTTGATTCTAATCAGGTGTTGCTCAAGGATCCAGATGCTATTTCTCATGAAATTATCTCTTTCTATAAGTCTCTTTTAGGGACTTGGGCTCCTTGGCTCCCTGCTGTTGACCTTGTTACTATGAAAAGGGGTAAGCAGCTTAGCTTTGCTTCTCAGAGCTACCTCATTAGGCCTATTTCTCATGCTGAAATTGATGTTGCCCTTAAGGGAATTGATAACACTAAAGCTCCTGGTATTGATGGCTTTAACTCCTTTTTCTTTAAGAGAGCTTGGCATATTGTGAAAGATGATATTTATGCAAGTGTTATTGATTTCTTTAATAACGGGACTTTGCCTAAGCAATGGAATTGCACAACTATCACTCTGGTTCCTAAAGTCCTTTCTGCTTCTCATGTTAAGGATTTTAGACCTATAGCCTGTTGTAATGTGGTCTATAAGCTCATTTCTAAGGTCATAACTACTACGCTTGTTGCTGTCATTGGTGAGGTGATTGATGATGCTCAGGCAGGGTTCAATCCTGGCAAGCACATTGGTGACAATATTCTTCTTGCAACTGAACTGATCAAAGGCTATGATCACAAATTTATCTCTCCCGGGTGTATGGTTAAGGTGGATTTGAAGAAAGCTTATGATTCAGTTGAGTGGGGATTCTTGATCACTGTCATGCAGGAGCTTGGTTTCCCTCAGAGATTTGTTGATTGGATCTGGAATTGTCTTACTTCTGTCTCTTACTCTATTCTTATTAATGGTTTTCCCGCCCCCCCCTTTGAAGATAAGAAAGGGTTAAGACAAGGTGACCCTATGTCTCCCTTTCTCTTTGCTATTGGTATGGAATACCTCTCCAAATGCCTTGATGAGCTTAGGTTATCTCCTGATTTTAACTTTCACCCTAGATGTGAAAAGTTAAACCTAACTCACATGATGTTTGCTGATGACTTATTGATGTTTTCTAGAGCTGATAGTGTTTATGTTAAGCTTCTCTTCCAAGCCTTATCAAAATTCTCGGGGGCCTCTAGGCTTTCTCCTAATCTTGATAAAAGTGAAGTCTATTTTGGAGGGGTCTCTGTTGATGTCTAAAAAGAGTTGAGGGAGCTTCTTGGTGTTTCTCAAGGTACCATTCCTTTTAGGTATCTTGGGGCCCCTCTCTCTTCTAAAAAAGCTTACTATTGCTCAATGTAGGCCTTTGGTGGAGAGGGTCACTGCTAGAATACAAGGGTGGATGGCTAAACACTTGTCCTATGCTGGGAGGTTTCAATTGGTGAAGAGTGTGTTGTTTGGTATCCAGACTTATTGGGCTCAAATTTTTATTCTTTCGAAGAAAATTCTGAAAGAGATTAAGGCTAAGTTTAGGTGCTTTGTTTGGACTAGATCCTCTGCCCCTTCTAAGAAGTCTTTGGTTGCTTGGAATAATGTCTATCTTCCTAAAGTTTGTGGTTGCTGGAACTTGCTTTCTCTTCCTAAGTGGAATAAAGCAGCTGTCACTAAGTTACTTTGGGATATTGCTCACAAGGCTGATAATCTTTGGGTTAAGTGGGTCCATATCTACTATTTCAAGCATAAAGATTATTGGACCACCCCTACCCCTACTAGATGCTCTTGGTTCTTGAAGAAGATTTTGAGTTGTAGAGATGTTGTGAATGATCAAGGGGGATGGGATGGTTTCGTACAGGGAAACAAGTTGAAAATCAAGAAGCTTTATGCTGCTATTAGGCCTCAAGTGCCTAAAGTTCCTTGGAAGAGAGTTACTTGCCATAACTAAGCTACTCCCAAAAGTGTTTTTATCTTGTGGCTAGCTTTGTGGAATAGGCTTGTCACTAAGGATAGGTTGCTTCAATGGCACATCTCTTGTGATCCAAGGTGTTTCTTATGTCTGAATGGCAATGAAAGTGTTCAACATTTATTTTTTGATTGTGAATTCTCTAGGAAGGTTTGGAGCAAGGTGTTGGGTATCTTACATGTTTCCAAGCCTGTTCAGCAGTTTAGTGATGAGGTCGATTGGATGAAGAAAATCTGCAGAAGTTCCAGATTGAAGAATAAAGTGATCTAGGTGGCCTTCACTGAAACAATTTATGGTATTTGGATCCAAAGGAATGCAGTTCTCTTTATTGGTTGCTGCAAATCTGCTGATGCCCTAGTTAGGGATATTGTCTTTCATTGAGTTTGTAGAATCCCGGCGGGAAGCAAATATTTGATTGTTTAGGAGCTTGTCTCTGGCTCCTAGTGTTTGCGTTCTGGTTTCTTTTTCTTGGGGTTTTTGGATTATCTGTCTTGTTTTGGTTGCTCGTTTGGCTCTTTATTTGATGATGGGTTCTGATGGTGCTTTTATTTTCTTGATGTTGAGATTCCCGTTGCATCTTTTATTGTTTTGTTGTTCTTTTTCTGCTGACTGTATCTCTCTGCTGTCTACTGGTTGCTGCTGTCTGCTTTGCTGTCCCTGCACTACTGGTGTTGTGCTCTGCTGTTTCTGCTGCAGTGCACTGCTATGCACTGCTGTTTACTTGCTGTTGCTGTTGCACTGCTGTCTGTTGCTGCTGTTTGTTGCTGCTGCACTGCTGTTTGTTGCTACTGTTTGTTGTTGTTTGTTGCTGCTACACTGCTGTTTGTTGCTGCTGCACTGCTGTTTTGTTGCTGCTGCACTGCTGTTTGTTGCTGCTGCACTGCTGTTTGTACTACTATGCACTGCTGTTTGTGCTTGCTACTGGTCTGTGCTCTGCTGTCTGTTGTCCATTGTTCTGTGCCTTGCTGTCTGCTGATGGTGCAAGCTTTGTTGCTTTTGTTGTTGCTTCTTTTTTGTTTTTGTTGGTTTCCTGGTCAGTTTGCAGGCAAGTCTGCTTCTGATTGTTGTTTTCAGTGTTTTTTTGGGTGTATGGCTTTGTTGTTTATTGCTAGCATTGTTTTCTGGTCCTGGTTTCTGGAACCCTTCCTAGAAGTGGCTGGAAATCAGAGTCCAGTTGTTCTAGGCCCTTCCTAGAACCCTTCCTAAAAGGTGGCTAGGTTTGGATCTAGAACTGGTTTTGGGGTTGGCCTGTTGTTTTCAGGACTTGTGGTGTTCTGGTGGTAGTTATAACTTAGCTTTTGTAAGTTGTAATTTTCTCTCTTTGGTAATAAAATCTTATTTTCCAAAAAAAAAAAAAAAGCTTTATCAATCAAATGAAAGTCAAACACATTCAAATAAAGCTTCTTTTTTAATCAAATGAAAGTCAAACACACTCAAACAAAGCTTTTTGAATCGAATGAAAGTAAAATATTGAATTAAATGAAAGACAAACACATTTAAACAAAGCTTTTTGAATCGAATAAAAGTCAAACACATTCAAACAAAGCTTCATGAATCGAATGAAAGTCAAATGCATTAGACAAAGCTAGTTAAATCAAATGAAAGTTAAACGCATTCAAACAAAGCTTTTTTAATCAAATAAAAGTAAAAAACATACAAAAATAGCTTTTTGAATTGAATGAAAGTCCAATACATTCAACGAATCTAAATGAATGAAATGAAAGACAAACCCATTCAAACAAAGCTTTTTGAATCGAATAAAAGTCAAACACATTCAAACAAAGCTTTTTGAACCAAATAAAAGTCAAATGCATTCAACGAATCTAATTGAATAAATTGATAGTCAAACACATTCTAATAAATCTTTTTTAATCAAATGAAAATTAAACACATTTAAACAAAGCTGTTTAAATAGAATGAAAGTCAAATGCATTCAACGAATCTAATTGAATCATATGAAAGACAAACACATTCAAACAAAGCTTTTTGAATTGAATGAACGTCAAAAACATTCAAACAAAGCTTTTTGAATTGAATGAAAGTTAAATGCATTAAACTAAGCTAATTAAACAAATGAAAGTGAACCACATTCAAACAAATCTTTTTAGATTTAATGAAAGTCAAACACATTCAAACAAAGCTTTTTGAATCAAATGGAAATCAAACACATTCAAACAAAACGTTATGAATCGAATGAAATTCAAATACATTCGACTATGCAAAGCTAATTAAATGAAAGTCAAACACATTGAAACAAATATTTTTGAATCGAATAAAAGTAAAATGCATTCAACGAAGCTAATTGAATCAAATGAAAGTCAAACACATTCAAACAAACCTTTTTAATTCAAATGAAAGTCAAGCACATTCAGACAAAGCCTTTTGAATCGAATGTAAGTCAAATACATTAAACAAAGCTAATTAAATCAAAGAAAGTCAAACACATTCAAATAAAGCTTTATCAATCAAATGAAAGTTAAACACATTCAAACAAGGAAAAATTCATGGGAATAATCCCACCTTTGGGCCGTTCGTTTTTAATAATCCCACCCTTCGATTATTTTTTAATAATCCGACCTTTACCCTCAATTCTTTTTTAATGGTCCCAAACGGTCATGTAACCTGTTATAACAGGTTACATGACACGTGGCGGCCTATGATTGGTCAAAATTTAAAAAAATAAAAATAAATAATAAAACAAACCCAGCCCCTGTTCATGGCAACCCCCTCTTCTGCCAGCCCTTCCCGCCACCGTTGGGAGGCTGCTGCGCCGACAACCTTCTTCTTCCGCCATCTCACTTCCGGCCCCCTCCCCCACCACGTTTTCCAGCCCCCTTCTCTTCCCCTTGCCTCGATCCCACCACCACAACCGTACCAATCCCCTCTCATCCTTCTCCTCCGACCCCATTTTCTCTCTCTTCCTCTCCCCTAACTTCTCCTCCACCGTACCGCCGACCACCTCCAAGACAACATTCGTCCGATTTCGACCCTCCTCCCTTTTTCCCGTCCCATTTCCGGCTCCCTCCCCTTCCAACGCGTCAATTTTGGCCATCACCATCACATTCACCTCACCATCACCGTTCGTACCATCAACACCATTGTTATGGTGGTGGTTCGAGATGTCTAGTTTCAAGGTGGGTGAATTCGCGAAGGGGGTTAGGGTTCGTGGTGGTTGCATTCAGGGTGGGGGGTTTAGGGTGGTGGTTATGGTGGGGATGGGGCTGGGTTGCGAATGGAGATTTGGGGTGGTGGTAATGGCGGGGACTTGCGGAGGAGGTGGCTGGAAGACTGCCTTTTTTTTTTTTGTTTTTTAATTTAAAATTTTAGACAAATTGTATAGTGACACGTGTATTGTAAACAAAAAAAAAATTTGACCGGTTTAACCGGTTTCTGGTAAAATGGGACCAATAAAAAAGAATTGGGGGTAAAGGTCGGATTATTAAAAAATAATCGAAAGGTGGGATTATTAAAAACGAACGGCCCAAAGGTGGGATTATTCCCATGAATTTTTCCTTCAAACAAAGCTTTTGTTTTTTAATCAAATGAAAGTCAAACACATTCAAACAAAGCTTTTTGAATCAAATGAAAGTCAAACACATTCAAAAAAAGCTTTTTTAATTAAATAAAAGTAAAAAACATTCAAACAAAGCTTTTTCCATCAAATTAAAGTTAAACACGTTCAAACAAAGCTTTTTGAATCAAATGAAAGTAAAACACATTCAAAAAGAGCTTTATGAATCGAATGAAAGTGAAATGCATTCTACAAAACTAATTGAATCAAATTAAAGTAAAAAACATTCAAACAAATCTTTTTGAATCAAAGGAAAGTCAAACACATTCAAACAAAGCTTTTTCAATCTTATGAATGTCAAACACATTCAAACAAAGCTTTTTGAATCGAATGAAAGGCAAATGCATTCAACAAAGCTAATTAAATAAAATGAAAGTCAAACACATTAAAATAAAACTTTTTGAACCTGATGAAAGTCAAATACATTCAAATAAAGCTTTATGAATCGAATAAAAGTCAAATGCATTCGACAAAGCTAATTAAATGATATGAAAGTGTAGGGAATATTTCAAGCGTTAATCCCCTAGCTTGAACCCTACTGTGATCATACACTAAAGTACGGTGGTGTCCAAAGGGAAAGAAGATATAGCAAAAGAGTCGCCAACAAGTTTTGTAAGGAACTTGTAAACCGTTCACGAGGTGAAGGTTACACCCCTTAACGATCCAAGAGATCGTCAACTCCATAAGGTCTTGAACCAATTAGGGTTTGGGGATGAAGATACAAATCCGACCTAAAAGAGATTGAACCTGCCCTAATAAAAGGCCTCTACTTTATTCAGATCGTATTCACGTGCGCTTTCTGACTAACACGCAATCAATAGAATTAACCCTAAACCTGTTTATCTATGTTGGTTGAATATTAAATGCACAAATTAAACTATTACTAGATGAAGCCCGTGCGATGTACGGGTCGATCTATTTTTTCCTAAAAAGTATTTTTTATATTTATGTGATTACATTTGTTATTTTATTAGTTGTACGTAATATATCATTTTCTCTGTATTTGTTTTAAAATATTAGATAAAATTCCTAATCTCAAAAGATAATATTTCGTATTTAATTAATGTAACCATTAAAATCTAATTGGTCAATTATGCTTATGTGGCACTTGAATTATTTATTGGATATAACTATAATTTATAATCTTACGTGGCATGTTAACTAATTTTAGGTGGCATAATCCTATTGTAGCGTTTTAAAAATATTAATCATATGTGGCGCTCTAATAATTTTTTTAAAATAAAAATCCTACATGGCGCTCTAAAATCTCGGGAAAAAACTCCCCTTTATATATATATTAGATTGGCGATCACTTGAACTATATTCATATTAACCCTAAACAAGATTATTAATTATCTTATTAAGCGTGATTACAAATACAAATTCCCTATGCATAAAAGGCGCGATCAAGCAATAAAAATAAATAACAAGCAACATAATAAATAATCAATAATAATAATAATCATAAAATTATAATAATAATAATATTCATAATAATAATAATCATGAATCATAAAAATAATCATAATAATAATTAATAATCATAAATCATGTTAAAGCATAATAATAGCAAGATCCTAGGCATGATACTAACAAGATTAATAACAAACCCTAGCATGTCACTAAGCAATAAAAATCAAAGATTTAACCCTAACATGATACTAACAATCATAAATATTAGGGAGAACATAAAAGGCATCATACCGATCATACTTGATATTAAAGTTACCCTAGACATGATACTAGGAATATCATAATAAAAACCTAAGCAAGATTTCTATATCATAATATCAATTAAACCATTAAAGTACTTACTTTGATGCCTCGTACCTCTTTCTAATAACAAAATACACACGTTAGTAACTTCAAGGAAAATAATAATCAAAACAATTAAATCAAATAATTGAAAGAGAGATTTGGGACCAAACCCTCAGAAATTAAACCTTTCACGTCTAGGGCGAAGGCAACTTCGAATATGGCTAGGTGTATCTAGTGCTAATGAATGCGAAATTTTTATATTTGAGAGAAGCTAGTTTAGAAAAGAGAGAGAGAGAGAGAGAGTAATCAAGAGAATCTTGATGAGAGGTGGTAGATTGTAGATTATTGTAGGTGAATGTGGATGAATGAAAACGGAGGTTTTACAAGATTATTTATAAAGAAAATCAGCCAAAAAGATAAAATATCAAAACAGAATTCTGGTGCAGATAAAACCAAATTAGCGCCAACGCGAGCTATTGGCGCCAGACGCCAACATTAGCGCCAGGCGCTACAGTTGGCGTTTGGCGCTAATTCAGAAATTCACGCGTTTTCTTAAAATCAGATAGAAATTGCCATACAGGAGGATAAAATCGTATATTTCCTCAAAAAATGTTCTTTGATTTTAATTTAAACTCTGAAAAGTCAACAAAAGTTAATTTATCAATGCTAATTGAATTAGGAATGAAAAGAACCTTCTAGAAGAATCTAGAAGACTAAAACCATTCCTAATTGCATTAGGAATGATTTCCTCAATATTCATCGGAATTGGGCTTATAATATATCGTTGGAAAGCTATTTTCAAGCCCCATCCAACTACACTACTATTGGACCCATATCATGGAACAACCAAACTGGATTGGCTATTTTCTTAAAATAAGTATTCAAAAATAGAGAGAAGAGAAAAGAAATTAAAATTATCCGCAACACTAGACTTTTCACACTTCACTTTATTCGATTATGATTTGACGTGAAAGGTACTCATTACCGGGTTTGGTTTTGGGGAGACACAAATGGGTGTCTACAGAATCCCCCACTTTAACTGAGTTTGGAGAAACGCGAGTTTCAAAAACAAAAGTCAAAGTATCGATAGGGACGGGGAATGATTCAGAACATTCTGCGATCTTAAATCACTCTTGTAACGCTGATACCTGCAAAACTAGCGTTAGTTAAACAGATAAAAGAGTTAAGAAACGCGTATCTTGCACCGTCGAGCACACGTCTCTGAAAGTAACCGATTTGCTGACGCATTCTGTTGTTTTCATGACCTCCTACCAAGAAAATGCCATCCCACTTGAAAACCGCTACACTTGTAACTGCTTCCAATATTGAAGACTGCTTCGCTTGAAACGATCCACTTCCGCTTTGATAATATTCCACGTCCAAGGTTGACTCAATGATGAAAGTATTTGAGTAACTTAGGCACGGAGGCTAAGCACTCCATACTTCGTGATGCAATGATGAGTGATGTTGGGCATTTTGACATGTCAATACATGCTTCAGCGTTATGTTAAGATTTCATGACAAAGGGTTCCTAAGGAAAAGTATATTTGGTCATGTATCTGTGCGGTGTGTGTGATAGTGACACTAAAGTTAGGCCACAAGGGCTAAGTGTGGGGGAAAATATATTGAAAAAAGTCAAATAATGGTGACTCTTAGGTTGGTAAGCTAATGATGTAGGGATCAAGCTCCCAAGTCTAGCTCTAAGTAAATAGGGATGAGCATAGGAGATCCCTTGATATGATCATTGTGTAAGTGTGTGAATTTGAATATGAATGCATGTTTATTACGGTCGCACCTCGATGTGAGGTTGCCTACGTATCTGTTAGGAATCAGGCCGAACGTAGCTCTAGCCGAACCTCGCACAAGTATGTATACCTCAAAAAGGTCTTTTTAAGGGTTTTAACGTGGTCAGGCTAAAGGTTTGAAGAAGAAGGGGATAAAGGCTTAAGACCCTAGATAAGCCCCCAAGGTGTGCAACCTTGCTTTTGAATCTTTATTATTTTATGCTTGAGGTTTGCTTCTCTTTTTTAGCTCTTTCTTTTGCTGTAGCATTTATTTCATTTTTATAAGTGTGGGCAATCCCGATCATGCGGTCTATCACTCACTTGGCATTCATGTTTCTCAGGCACGGTACCGAGCACTCAATAAGAGATGCAATCTGAGACGTGTTCTTATCAAAGACATTTTTATGTCAATGACATTGGAAACACTTGCCCTTTTGTACACTAGTATTTATTATTATTATTATTATTTATTTTTTGCAATTTTAATCTTTTGAAATCACTCAAGCTTTTTATGAAATTGAAAATTGCATAAGTTGCACACCATCCCATCCCAAAGTTAGGTTGATGTGGGTTGAAAAAAAGAAAGGTCTATTGTTAGACGAGGCTCAAAGGGGTTTATCAAGAAAGGATTGCATATTTGAAGGATGAAAGGTAATATGATGTTGCTACAAGAGGTGCCTCAAATCATTGGTATACCTTGTGCTTAGTTCGACATGGATTTTTTTTATTTTTTATTGCTTAATGCAATATAATGAAATGATCATATGCAAGAAAATGAATGCTCATTTTATTAAAGGAAAATAAAGAATCTACAAAATTAATCTAAGGAAAAGAAAAGGTGCCTATGCTAGACTTATTGGGGAAAGGGTAAATAAAGAAAAAGAAAAAATGATGTTATGAGATCTCGTCGTTGAAGCTCGCCTCTTGTCTTGTGTTGTTTGCTTTATCATCACTCGCTCTTCTTGTTAACTGGAGGTATGGGAAGCTTGTTATTATCAATCAAATATTGGATAGTCTCCTTTAGCTTCCAACAGCTCTCAGTGGCATGACCCCTACCTTGATGGTACTTGCAGCGCACATTTGGATTCCAACTAGGCACTCTCTTCTCAAGCGGGGGATCTTGAAGAGGTCCAATAGGAGTGATGAGTCCCTTGGCATGGAGTCGATCAAAAGCATCATCGTAGCTAATTCCAATAGGGGTAAAATCCCTTTTTGGTTGCTTTCTAAATCCTCGATTATCCATGGCTAGGATCTCACTAAGGTTGAAAGTACCAATAATGTTGCTAGAGTAGGTGTTATCGGAAGGAGAAGGATAGTCGTTCTTTTTCCCTTTATAGCCACTGTTGTTATTGTTACTGATCTTGGCCTTCTTGTCGCGCGGAGGAATATGAAGGAGATTTGAATTAATGAAGTCTTGAATACGATCCTTGAGGGCGAGACACTTCTCAGTAGTGTGACCGCGACCTTTATGGTATCGATTATAGGAATTTGGATCCCAATTGGGAAAACGTTTTTCAGATGGAAGGTCTTGACTGAGACCAATGTAGTGAATATGACTTTGATCATGAAGACAGTCAAAAGCTTCATTGTAAGTCGTTCCTATTAGTGTGTATTCTTCAATGGTCCGTTTTGCCCGTGGCTTAGGAGCATTGAGTTCTTCATTAAACCCTTGGCGAGAATTTTGTTCGATGGCCATTACCCAATTCGCTAATCCTTCTACCACATTCAAGATCATGGCAACGACATCTTGCAATTTCTGAACGTCCTCTTTTAGACTTGACGAGTTTTCCCTAGTATTATCTTAGAAAAGACTTTCATCCTCCTCAATTATGCCACTTAATCAAGAGAGGTTATATAAGCTGTCTCGATCATGGGCTCACCTACATGTGTGATTAGAAGTGATAGATCGAAGGATGTTTGATCTTCTTCAATTGCTAGAATTTCGGAAGTTCCATTGTTATCAATCAGATCTTGAATAGCTTCTTTGAGTTTCCAACACTCCTAATTGTCGTGACCCTTTCCTTGGTGACATTTGCAGTGCTTATTGGGGTCAAACTTAAGTGGCCTGGCTTCTAGAATTGGATCTTTGATAGGCCGTATGGGCATGACCAGTCCTTTGTGGTGTAACTTCTCGAAAGTTGTTTCATAACTTATACCAAGTGGAGTGAAAACCCTTTTTGATCTTTGGATTCGTGATTTAGAGGCGTTCGTAGCATGTACCTCATTAATGGGAGAGGAAGAAGAAGGATGGTTGTTCTTCTTTCCTCTCGCACTATTATCTTTCAAAAGGTCATCTTCAATGTCAATGCCTATATTATAGACAGCCTTGAAAGTATTCAGGTTGTGTTGGTACTTTAAGTGCTTTGAATACTTCCCTTAAAGATTCTTGATAAACATCCTCACAGATTCTTTTTCGGTGGGAGCCTTGACCATATTAGCGGAAGTTTCCCTCCATTTGTTGAGGAAAGAAGTGAACCCTTCGTTTTCTTTTTGTTTTAACATCTCGAGTTGTCTACGGTCTGTTTTGTCTTGGATGTTGCACTTATATCTATCTATGAAAGCATTTGCTATGGACTCCCAGGTGGAGGTCTTTTCTTTCTCGATAGAAAAGAACCATTGCTGTCAAACGGTCTCGAGAGATAGTGGGAACAGAGAGGGGAAAACCTTCTTATCGATACCCTTAATGCTCATTATAGTTTCAAAAGCTCTTAGATGAAAGTAAGGGTTATCTATTGCCTTGAATTTAGGGATGTCAGTGGCGTGGAAATTATGCGAAAGAAGTTCCTTGTCTAGCGAGACCCCTTGTGAACTAATGCGCTTAAATTTATAGTCACTAGATAGCTTGCTCAAGCTTTCTTGCATGAGGGTCATTTGTTGTTGCTTCACAGGGTCATTAATTTTGAGGGTTAAAGCCTTTAACACCTCAGTCACGTCATTCAATTGATTCCTAAGTTCATTGACCTCTTCTTGACTTGCCATTATCTTTTTAGCCTTCGTCTTTTGACGAATTGGTTTATCAAAAAGTGAAACTTGAACAGAGAGGTTGTCCTTGATTAATTGCCCTCCTCTCCTCGACTAAGTGCTGTGGAAAAGGAGTTTGGGGATATTTATTGTTAATTATTTGACTCAAACTCTATTCAATATGCAATGGATGGAGGAAGTGAAGAAAGATTGGAATAAAATGTGAAAAAAAATGATTTAGATGGAAGGATATGAAGAATTAGGAAAAGAATGTACCCCAAACTTAAATGATGGAAAACACCGACTCATGCATGAACCTAAGACATGGTCATGGTGACATATACTCGAAGTGTGTGCTAAGACTAGTAAGTGTAGGTGATATGTTAAGACTCGTGTTATGACCATGGGACCTAGTGCCTAGACTCAACTAATGACTTAACAAAGTGTTATTGATAGTAATATTTAACCGAATTATTTAGCAAATTGGTTAATTAGACACTAGGTGATGACTCGATCAATAACCCGAACTGTCGTCAAAACGACAGGATTAGCGTCGCACTGTGTAGTGTAGCGCCAGACGATAGTTGTCGCCAAGCGCCACACCCCACAGAGTGGCGCTACAGCTCATCTTTTGGCGCCAATGCTGGAGCTTCAATTTGAGATTGTTTTCGGTGTTATTAATCAACAGGGCATGCCTAACGTCGTACTAGGTCAATTCAGATTAATATATGGAGTTTAATAAATCAAACTTGCTAGCTATCAAAAGCTTTTGAGTCTGGAAATGAACTTTACTTGCCGCATGTAAATGCCGCATGTAGCCTACTAATTACAAGAGTTTCTCTTGAAAAGCAATTGTATAATATTATAAAAATAATATTACAATTGGTGTGATGTTGATAGTATCAAACTATCAATCAAATATAGCATGAAGGCTGGCTGGGTGGCCTGAGCATGCGGCAGGCTCATTAAATGAGTCGGATTAAAATATTGGAGTTGGCCAATTTAGCCGTCTCTCCCCTAATAAAATTTAGATTAAACGGCATTGCCCTTTAAAACTTCAAATCTGCATGACTTTGTCTGACAGGCCTTTTTGGCCGCCTGACTCAAGACATTCAGCCTCATGACGCCTGCTATACTTGACATCCGGCCTCTTGACGCCTGCTGCCCCCCAAAGGAGGCTCCCCACTTGAGATGGTGATCCACTGCCGTTGTACCTTTACAGATGTGTCTCCCCACAGACGGCGCCAAATGTTTCGGGGTTTTTTGTACGTACCCGAATGGAGGGTATGTACGTCCCTCGGGAGACAGATCCGCAATGCAACACTCGAACGACCCGATCACTTGCAAAACAACGGACCCCGGGGGGGCCGGAGGTCTGCCTCCAACGATCAAGTCAGTGACC
The DNA here is from genome assembly GCF_001683475.1 of Chenopodium quinoa. Classification (NCBI taxonomy): domain Eukaryota; kingdom Viridiplantae; phylum Streptophyta; class Magnoliopsida; order Caryophyllales; family Amaranthaceae; genus Chenopodium; species Chenopodium quinoa. The sequence continues at coordinate 1,232,847 of NW_018743880.1, read as the reverse complement.
GAAATAATGTATTTTAGAGTGAGAAAGTAGAGAGAAGGGAGAGTAAATGTGGGGGCATTGCCCTTGGAGAGAGAATTGGATCCCCAAAAACTGATGTAATGATCAGTATTTATAGAGCATTGGGATATGTGTCTCTTAGGTTATTTAACCTAAGTAGATTGGTTTCCCACCGTTTTACGGTTTCTAGGGTTGTGGACTTAGAGCCCATTTTCACCCTTCTATCATTGAGTGACACGTGTCACGCTCTAATTGGCTCATTGAGCGCTGAGCTTGCGGACACGTGTTGAGGTGGCATTGGTCCACATATATAGGGGGTATTTTTACCCCCAAACATTAGCCCCTCGGAAGGGGTAATTTCTCTTTCAAGAGGAATTACTCCTTTCGAAATCAAGGCTTTATTTTCCGCTTGTTCAAAAGCTCTATGGGCGGCATATGTCTAGTTCAATAAAAGAGGGATTTGATTAACTTGGAAAATCTGATACCTTAAATGGTATGATATTTTCTAAGTTAATCAATCATAATAATGATTGCCGCCTGAACTAGACAGATGATGGGTTTTATTTCTTTTAGCCCCACTATGGTGGTCATATGACCTTTGGGAGACTTGGAATATTTTTCAGACGTTTGACATCCCATAAGGCAGGAGGCGAATGGATGCCTGGGGCAGGAGGCAAATGGCCGCCTGGGGGCAGGAGGCAAATGGCTGCCTGACTCTTCATAGGGAAGGAAGCAAATGCTGCCTGGGGTGTTTGTAATCCAATTATACTCTCAATGTTCTTTCTACCCCATTGGGAGGACTTGTATAATTTCGGAAGGTAATCTAGGTTAGAACTTGGTCGATCACCGGCTGATGTCTTTTGGACATCCGGTTCCCGAAGACTTGGTCGTTCTTTAGATTACCCAGGTCAGGAGGCTATGAGTTGACCAATGAGGTCGTTCAATTTTTGTCGCCTGCATGCGTACGTAAAGCAAACGATAGAGTGCTTTCTACGACGATTGCACCCGGAGGGGTGTCGCCGGACGCCATTGTCCATGTTGGGACATACGATTTTATGAAAAAAGCAACCATCCGACCATTGGCCTCTGATCTAGGTTGAGACCGGTTGTATAGCCACTAAGCGGTTTTGTGCCTAGTTTAGTTATCTGGCCATTGGCCGTATGTCACTCGGACGTTGAATTCACTACTAAGTTTCAAACTTAGTTTATTATCCGGCCATTGGCCTCACGTCACTTGGACGTTAGTTTAGCTACTAAGTTTCAAACTTATTTTATTAAATTAATAAATCAATATTCAATAATAATAATAATAATAATAATAATAATAATAATAATAATGAAAACTCATTATAATTATTATTATAAAAGAATAAATCAGTAATTAATTATACTGTTATCTCAAACATTCAATGCTTGGCGCGACTTTGATTTGCTTTAAAAGCTTTAAGAATCGGAGCCGGAGATATCACAAGCTCCTTGATGTAATACCATGCGGCATTTGTCATTTCATGCCGCTTGCCTTGAACTTAATTTGTCGCCTGTGCTAGCTTATACATGTTTGAACACAAGTTCTCGAAGGTTGGTCGGCTTTGAGATGTCAAGCAACTGAGCTTGAAGAATGATTTTGATCACTGATTACACAGGCGGTTATTTTGCATAATAATGATTAACAAATCAGCCCCTGCTCACATAAGAGAACGCATCCAAATTGGCTTTAGAGCCGTTTGAGTGCAGCCAGGCTTAATTGGGACAAGAAGCAGCCCACAACCGAGATGGAGAGATGAGCAAAGTAGCCTCTACATTCGGTAGGTGCGGCTGCTCTCTCAAGGTGAGCTTCTTTGCATCAAATTGGAGGTCGAGCGGCTCCATGATTACCGACTGAGTGAGCTCAACCAATGAGATATGGAGTTGAAGTTCGCTGCTAGAACAATTAGAGATCGCTTGCTCACTACTTAGACGGCATGTCGTCATATGTATAGCAACAGTCACTTGACCAAGCTTGCACATTAATAACCATAGCCGTATAAATAAGAGTAATATGTAATGTCAGCCGGCTCTTTCTCTTTTTATGATGAACAAAGCTGCCACGCAGCCGAACATAATTGATTGGTCAGGCTCAACGAGCCAATGCCATAGCCGGGCTAGGTTGATTACAATCTAATGGCACAGCCGCTTATATACCTCGCGTAATAGGTAGTGTCAGCCGCTTGATCCAAGCAGCCAGTACAGTCGGGCAGACTTTAACAGCCCCTAGTAGCCAATACATCCGGCCTTGGTTAATGAACAAAGAAGAACAGCTTAATTGATGAGCAATAATGCCACTGCAGCCGGACATTAATGCCATTTAACGACAGTCGGCTTCAATGATGTCTGACTTTGTTTAGCTTGGTTGCCGCTTAATTGAGGAACCACACTTAATTGCGGCAGGCAGCAGCCCCACTGCCGGCTTGGTTGCCGCTTGACCAAGCTCAAAATCGATCTCTCTTGTTAGCTTTGACAACATTGAGTACTTTCTGCATGCCATATGCTAACTTATTCGACTCGACATTAGAGTCGCTTGTATAGAGCTGGGCTTCAATACCTTCTGACCCTTGTATATATATACTAAAGTAATATTCTACTCACATGTATAATATATACTTAAGTAGTAGTGCCGCATGCTTTCTTTTTCCACCAAAATGTATGTACATACAAAATGTTAGTGCTGCATGCTTTTTTTTTTTTTTTTTTTAAATCATAATATTGATAAGTAATATATCAACCATTGCAACCGGCTTTGATAAAAGAACAGAGAAGACATGGCAACCACTCGATTGAGACATGAAATAGCCATGCTTAAGTGATGCATACAGCAGCCACCACAGCCGGCTTGATTGATAAACAAAACAGCCCTGCGGCCAGCCTCAACTTGGAGCAAAGTAGTCCTGCAGCCGGACTTAATTGAAGAACAAATAAGCCCCTTCAGCCGAGTTTATTTTACGAGCATTGGAAATGAACAAAGCATCCCTCAGCCGGGCATATTTGACGAGCAATTGAGCCTTGGAAAGTGGGATAAATTGGCGAGAAGAGCTGCACCTACAGTCGGCTTTCGTGACGAGAAAAGCTGTCACTACAGCCGGGGTATATTGGTGGGACAAGCCGCTAACACACAGCCGGATTTAATTAATGAGGAAAACAGCTCGAGAAATGGGTTTTCTCTGATTACACATGCGGGTTTCTATGCGTCTGACCCTTGCTTAGGTGGGCTGCTGCTTGAACAAGTTTACAATCGAGCTCTTGCTAGCTCACTTCACAGCCGGCTTTGAGGATGAGCAAAGCATATCCTACAGCCGGAGTTGAGGTTTGAACAAAAAAAAACTATGCCGCCTGACAAGAATATGATGGCAGCCGGCTGGACATAATCAAGCTCATCATCAACTCATCATCATACTCTTGAGCGTTGCTGCCTATATAAATTTCTTGTTTAAGAATTCTCGCAAGCTTTTTGCCGAATGTATATCAGTGTCACTTATGAGTAACAAAGGACAAACTCACTATAATAATAGTGGAGTACATACGGCTGCTATGTAAGTTGCTTGGTATTATTTTTTTTTTTTTTTTTTTTTTTTTTTTTTTTTTTTTTTTTGAAATCATAATAATGATCTGCAATTTATCTACCATTGCAAGCTTACATGATAGCCGTTAAGCCGTTTGAGGCCAAGCAAACACCAAACGATTCTTGCCACTTGTACGAGATTTAAATTAAACCCAGGCGGGCTGACATTTTTAATAGCACTGACCGGCTCCATCCGAGTCTGACTTGTTAAGGCAAGAAGAAGTGTTATAAACGGAACTGCGGGAACAAAAACAGTAAGAACAAAGTTACCGAAAATTAGACTGAGTCGCGGACTATGTCGCTTTCTTTAGAACATTCACGGCACTGCCCTGAAAATGTGCAAGCAGTTCGTACTAAACCGGATGTTCCCCAGGATAAAACAGCCTTTCTCTATTGTAATTATACCGGTGGAACTGCACAAAATCACCGGGCAACTAAACACCAAAAAGAAAAGAAACTGCTCGAGGGTTTTGTTTTTGTGAGGAAAAATAGAGAGGAGAAGAAGATTGCTTTCTGTATTTTTTGTGTATCAAAAACAGGAAATCAACACGCCTTTTATAGGCAAAATTGCAACGTAACTGCTGCTGTTTAATTAGGCACTAATCACGCAATTAAAACGGTCATAAGTTGAACGTTCAAAACGGTTACAGAAGATTAATGCGTGGCAAAACGTTTAGCAAAAAATCAGTGAAAACGTTTGCATGATTAACGCAAAAACGTTTAGCAAAAATCAAGGAACTAATCACGCAATTAGCCTTGTCCAAAAAATAAGTTTATTTAATTAACCCGACCCGAACCGACCCAACCCAACCCAGCCCGGTTCGGTTTACCATATAGGTCCTCCCTCTCCACAAAATGTGGGTAGCCCAAGGGCCACACCCCTTTAGCCCACTCTCTATATTATAAAGAGAGTAAAACTCTCATTTTCCACCAATGTGGGACTTTGAGTTTTTTCACAAAATTCACACACTACACACTTGTTGTTCCAACAAGAAGAAATGGAGCAGCTATATCATAATATAATATAGCCGCAACCGGTTTTGAGGTTGAACAAAGCAACTCCGGCAGCCGACTTTTGATTAAAGAACAGAGCAACCATCACAGCCGGGTTTAATTGAGTACTACCTAGGCGGTATGGAGTGCAAAATTTACAAATGGATTGATTACGACCCAGACGGCTTGGAGTAAGTGCGAGCTCAAAGAGCCAATGCTGCAGCAAGAATAGATTGGTTACAATCCAATGTTACAACCGCCACGCATCCGGACATAACGAAGAACAAAGCACCCATACGGCTGGTCTTTGAGAATTAACAAAGCATCAGACAGCCGGGTACAATTAATGCAGAAGGAAGCCCTACAGGCGGACTTAATTGGTGAGCAAAGCTGCCCTTGCAGCCGGCCTAACTGACGAAAAAAACTACCCATACAGCCGGGATAAATTGATGAGAAGTTGAGCCATGGCAGCCGCTTAATTGAGGCACCGTTCATAGCTCTGATCTGACCGGCTTCCACCGTTGCTAGCTCTGACCGGCTGCTATAATAAGAGTTGGCATACTCCCCGTTTGTGTATGCTAACGCAAGAAAAAGACTTGGCCGCTTGTGCATGTTAACACAAGAAAATAGCTTGGCCGCCTAGGTAGCTCAACGGCTAATCCTAGAAGCTGTATGTCATCCATACACTTGATATTTTGATGCTCAACCTGGTTGCCGGCTTGCCATATGTAGCAATAGCATGTAGCATTGGGTGCACTGAGAAATGTTGAATGAATATGCCACATGACACTCATAGGCAGCTTTGAATGATACACGACTGGGGAGCTTACTTTCAACACATGATGAATATACAAGCTCTCATGAAAATATGTATCATAACTTGCCGCCTATGCTATTCTCTTGATTCAATGCAAGAGTGGAATATGGAGTTTAATAAATCAAACTTGCTAGCTATCAAAAGCTTTTGAGTCTGGAAATGAACTTTACTTGCCGCATGTAAATGCCGCATGTAGCCCACTAATTACAAGAGTTTCTCTTGAAAAGCAATTGTATAATATTATAAAAATAATATTACAATTGGTGTGATGTTGATAGTATCAAACTATCAATCAAAGATAGCATGAAGGTTGGCTGGGTGGCCTGAGCATGCGGCCGGCTCATTAAATGAGTCGGATTAAAATATTGGAGTTGGCAAATTTAGCTGTCTCTCCCCTAATAAAATTTAGATTAAACGGCATTGCCCTTTAAACTTCAAATCTGTATGACTTTGTCTGACAGGCCTTTTTGACCGCCTGACTCAAGACATTCAGCCTCATGACGCCTGCTGTACTTGACATCCGGCCTCATGACACCTGCTGCCCCCCAAAGGAGGCTCCCCTCTTGAGATGGTGATCCACTAACGTTGTGCCATTACAGATGTGTCTCCCCACAGACGGCGCCAAATGTTTCGAGGTTTTTTATACGTACCCGAATGGAGGGTATGTACGTCCCTCGAGAGACAGATCCGCAATGCAACACTCGAACGGCCCGATCACCTGCAAAACAACGGACCCCGGGGGGCCGGAGGTCCGCCTCCAACGATCAAGTCAGTGACCGAAATAATGTATTTTAGAGTGAGAAAGTAGAGAGAAGGGAGAGTAAATGTGGGGGCATTGCCCTTGGAGAGAGAATTGGATCCCTAAAACTGATGTAATGATTAGTATTTATAGAGCATTGGGATATGTGCCTCTTAGGTTATTTAACTTAAGTAGATTGGCATCCCACCGTTTTACGGTTTCTAGGGTTGTGGACTTAGAGCCCATTTTCACCCTTCTATCATTGAGTGACACGTGTCATGCTCTAATTGGCTCATTGAGCGTTGAGCTTGCGGACACGTGTCGAGGTGGAATTGGTTCACATATATAGGGGGTATTTTTACCCCCAAATAGTGACATATACTCGAAGTGTGTGCTAAGACTAGTGAGTGTAGGTGATATGTTAAGACTCGTGTTATGACCATGGGACCTAGTTCCTAGACTCAACTAATGACTTAACAAAGTGTTATTGACATTAATATTTTACCGAATTATTTAGAAAATTGGTTAATTAGACACTAGGTGATGACTCGATCAATAATCCGAACTGTCGTCAAAACGACAGGATTAGCGTCGCACTATGTACTGTAGCGCCAGACGATAGAGTTGTCGCCAGGCGCCACACCCCACAGAGTGGCGCTACAGCTCATCTTTTGGCGCCAATGCGGAGCTTCAATTTGAGATTGTTTTCGGTGTTATTAATCAACAGGGCATGCCTAAAGTCGTATTAGGTCAATTCAGATTAAAATATTAGACTTATTTACTCAAATTAATTAATCGATTAATTAATTAGACAAAGTTCTTTAAGTCATTTTTATTAAATCTCAACACAAGTAAAACAAACGGTTAAGAAAAAATATACATGCACAACAAATAATGCACCATTAGTCAAGTAGGCACAATATGATGCAATGAGTTTGCAACCTAACCATGACTCTAATTCTCTAAAGTTTGGCATATGGTTTAGTCAATAGAGGGTCCATGGTTAATTGTCCGGATGCACCGCGCGAAAGCCTAACCGTGAATGGTTGGCGCGAGTGGATGGGACACCGCGAGTTTAGAAATAACTCGCTTCCATGGTTTGGTGAATTTAACATTCTCGGATGTACCCTTTGTTGCTCGGAGCGTTCAATCTAGTAGATGGAGCATGAATTCCCAAAGGGTTATGTCCATATGTAGAACACATATGGGTTTCAGAAGAGTGAGAAAAACTCAATCAGGAAGTAGGATCGAGCAAACAATATGAAAAACTGGTCGAAATTAGAATATCTAGCTCGGTATTGGAAGAATTTGGCGCCAACAAACAGAGGTTGGCGCCAGGATTTAGCTGTAGCGCCTAGCGACAGAGCTGTCGTCTGGAGCTACAATTTAATGTCTGGCGCCAGCTTCTGTTCGCTGACTCTAATTCCTACATGCCTCAGCAGCTTTCTGTGCTCGATAAAATTTTCCAGTTTCGCACAGTGTTATTTCGGTCCTAGTTGTGAAAGATATTTCTCAAATTTCCTACGTGTAAAATCCTATATTTTTAACTCATTACGGATGGTCTTTCCAATGAGATCTTTTTTATGCATATGACAATAATGTTAATCAAAATTACGCACATGAAATACTTAGAACGTTTCGAGTCTCATCCACTCATTCTAAATCATTGCCGAAACAAATTCAGGAATTAAAATAGAAATCCTCCCCAGCGGAGTCGCCAAAAACTGTAGGGAATATTTCAAGCGTTAATCCCCTAGCTTGAATCCCACTGTGATCATACTCTAAAGTACGGTGGCGTCCAAAGGGAAAGAAGATAGAGCAAAAGAGTAGCCAACAAGTTTTTTAAGGAACTTGTAAACCGTTCACGAGGTGAAGGTTACACCCCTTAACGATCCATGAGATCGTCAACTCCATAAGGTCTTGAACCAAATAGGGTTCTGGGATGAAGGCACAAATCCAACCTAAAGAGATTGAAACTGCCCTAATAACAGGCCTGTACTTTATTCAGATCGTATTCATGTTCGCTTTCTGACTAACATGCAATCAATAGGATTAACCCTAAACCTGTTTATCTATGTTGGTTGAATATTAAATGCACAAATAAACTATTATTGGTGATCACTTGAATTATAATCATATTGACCCTAAACAAGATTATTAATTATCTTATTAAGCGTGATTACAAGTACAAATTCCCTTTAAACATGCATAAAAGGCGCGATCAAGCAATAAAAATAAATAACAAGCAAGATAATAAATAATCAATAATAATAATCATAAAATTATAATAATATTAATATTCATAATCATTATCATAATCATGAATCATAAAAATAATCATAATCAAAATTAATAATCATAAATCATGTTAAAGCATAATAATAGCAAGATCCTAGGCATGATACTAACAAAATTAATAACAAACCCTAGCATGTCACTAAGCAATAAAAATCAAAGCTTTAACCCTAACATGATACTAAGAATAATAAATATTAGGGAGAACATAAAAGGCATCATAACTATCATACTTGATATTAAAGTTACCCTAGACATGATACAGGAATATCATAATAACAACCTAAGCATGATTTTTATATCATAATATCAATTAAACCATTAAAGTACTTACTTTGATGCCTCGTACCTCTTTCTAATAACAAAATACACACGTTAGTAACTTCAAGGAAAATAATAATCAAAACAATTAAATCAAATAATTGAAAGAGAGATTTGGGACCAAACCCTCATAAATTAAATCTTTCACGTCTAGGGCGTTCGAATATGGCTAGGTGTATCTAGTGCTAATGAATGCGGAATTTTTATATATGAGAGAAGCTAGTTTAGAAAAAAGAGAGAGAGAGTAATCAAGAGAATCTTGATGAGAGGTGGTAGATTGTAGATTATTGTAGGTGAATGTAAATGAATGAAAACGGAGTTTTTACGAGATTATTTATAAAGAAAATCAACCAAAAAGATAAAATATCAAAACAGAATTCTGGTGCAGATAAAACCGAATTAGCGCCAATGCTAGCTATTGGTGCCAGACGCCAACATTAGCGCCAGGTGCCAATGCTAGCGCCAGGCGCTACATTTGGCGTTTGGCGCTAATTCAGAAATTCACGTGTTTTCTTAAAATCAGATAGAAATTGTCGTACAGGAGGATAAAATCGTATCTTTCCTAAGAAAATGTTCTTTGATTTTAATTAAAACTCTGAAAAAGTCAACAAAAGTCAATTTATCAATGCTTATTGAATTAGGAAGGAAAAGAACCTTCTAGAAGAATCTAGAAGACTAAAACCATTCCTAATTGCATTAGGAATGATAAATCTATATTGGGCCCTCCCCTACATCATTGGGCCGCAAATAAGGCTCAAACCGGGCCCAATTTAGTAAATTGGCCATAATTCCTCAATATTCATCGGAATTGGGCTTATAATATATCATTGGAAAGCTCTTTTCAAGCCCCATCCAACTACACTACTATTGGACCCATATCATGGACCAACCAAACTGGATTGGCTGTTTTCTTAAAATAAGTTTTCAAAAACAGAGAGAAGAGAAAAGAAATTAAAACTATTCGCAACACTAGACTTTCCACACTTTCACTTCATTCGATTCTGATTCGACGTGAAAGGTACTCATCACCGGGATTGGTTTTGTGGTGACACAAATGGGTGTCTACAGAAAGTCAAACACATTCAAACACACCTTTTTAAATCAAATGAGTGTCAAATGCATTCAACAAAGCTAATTAAATCAAATGAAAGTCAAACACATTAAAATAAAGCTTTTTGAATCAGATGAAAGTCAAATAGATTCAAACAAAGCTTTTCGAAATAAATGAAAGTGAAAAACATTCAAACAAAGCTTTTTCAATCAAATTAAAGTTAAACACATTCAAACAAAGCTTTTTGAGTTAAATGAAAGTCTAACAAATTCAAACAATGCTTTATGAATCGAATGAATGTGAAATGCATTCAACGAAGCTAATTGAGTAAAATGAAAGTAAAACACATACAAACAAGGATTTTTGCATCAAATGAAAGTCAAACACATTCAAACAAAGCTTTATGAATCGAATGAAAGTCAAATGCATACAATAAAGTTAGTTAAATCAAAAGAAAGTCAAACACATTCAAAAAAAGCTTTTTGAATCAAATGAAAGTCAAACATATTCAAACAAATCGTTTTTAATCAAATGAAAGTAAAAAAAAATCAAACATAGCTATTTGAATTGAATGAAAGTCAAATGCATTCAATGAATCTAATTAAATCAAATAAAAGACAAACACATTCAAACAAACATTTTTTAATCGAATAAAAGTCAAACACATTCAAACAAAGCCTTTTAAATCGAATGAAATTTAAATGTATTCAACGAAATAATTAAATCAAATGAAAGTCAAACACGGTAAAACAAAATTTGTTTAATTAAATGAAAGTCAAACACATTCAAAGAAAGCTTTTTGAATCGAATGAAAGTCAAATGCGTTCAACAAAGCTAACTAAATAAAATGAAAGTTAAACACATTTAAATAAAGCTTTTTTAATCAAATGAAAGTCAAACACATTCAAAATAAGTTGTTTGAATAGAATGAAAGTCAAATGCATTCAATGCATCTAATTGAATCATATGAAAGACCAACACATTCAAACAAAGCTTTTTAAATTGAATGAAAGTCAAACACATTCAAAAAAATCCTTTTGAATCGAATGATAGTAAAATGCATTAAACTAAGCTAATTGAATTAAATGAACGTCAAACACATTATAAAAAAGCTTTTTGAATCAAATGAAAGTAAAACACATTCAAACAATGTTTTTTAGATCAAATTAAACACATTCAAAAAAAGCTTTTTGAATCCAATAAAAGTACAATGCATTCAATGAAGCTAATTTAATCAAATCAAAGTGAAACACATTCAAACAAATCTTATTGAATCAAAGAAAGTCAAAGAAATTTAAACAAAGCTAATTGAATCAAATGAAAGTCAAACACATTCAACCAAAGCTTTTTTAATCGAATGAAAGTCAAACACATTAAAACAAAGTTTTTTTAATCAAATGAAAGTCAAACACATTTAAACAAAGATTTTTGAATCAAATGAAAGTCAAACACATTAAAACAAAGCTTTTTTAATTAAATGAAAGCAAAAAAAACATTCAAACAAAGCTTTTTCAATCAAATTTAAGATAAACACATTCAAACAAATCTTTTTAAATCAAATAAATGTCAAACAAATTCAAACAAAGCTTTATTAATTGAATGAAAGTGAAGTGCATTCAACGAAGCTAAATGAGTAAAATGAAAGTCAAACACATTCAAACAAAGCTTTTTGAATCAAATGAAAGTCAAACGCATTCAAACAAAGCTTTTTGAATCGAATGAAAGTCAAATGCATTTTATGAAGCTAATTAAATCAAATGTGAAAGTCAAACACGTTCAAGAAAAGCTTTTTGAATCAAATAAAAGTGAAACACATCCAAACAATAATTTTTAGATCAAATTAAAATCAAACACATTCAAACAAAGCCTTTTGAATCGTATAAAAGTCAAATGCATTCAACGAAATTAATTGAATCAAATGAAAGGCAAACACATTCAAACTAATCTTATTGAATCAAATGAAAGTCAAAGACATTCAAACAAAGATTTTTTAATCAAATGAAAGTAAAACGCCTTCAAACAAAGCTTTTTGAATAAAATGAAAGTAAAAAACATTAAAAAATATCTTTTTGAATCGAATGAAAGTCAAATGCATTCAACGAATCTAATTAAATCAAATGAAAGACAATCACATTCAAACAAAGGTTTAAGTATCGAATAAAAATCAAACATATGCAAAAAAAGTTTTTTAATTCGAAAGTGAAATGCATTCAACGAAGCTAATTAAATAAAATGAAAGTCAAACACATTCAAATAAAACTTTTTTGAAACAAAGTAAATTCAAAGACATTCAAACAAAGATAATTGAAACAAATGAAAGATAAACACATTCGAACAATGATTTTTGAATCGAATGAATGTTTAATACATTCAACGAAGATAGTTAAATCAAATGATAGTCAAACACATTCAGACAAAGCTATTTGATTCAAATGAAAGTTAAACACATTCAAACAAAGCTTTATGAATCGAATGAAAGTCTAATGCATTCGACAAAGCTAGTTAAATCAAATGAAATTCAAACACATTCAAATAAAGATTTTTGAATAAAATGAAAGTCAAACACATTCAAACATATCTTTTTTGTTCAAATGAAAGTAAAAAATATTCAATCATAGCTTTTTGAATCGAATGATATTCAAATGAATTCAACGAATCTAATTGAATCAAAAGAAAGACAAAACACATTCAAACATAGCTTTTTTAATCGAATAAAAGTCAAACATATTGGAACAATGATTTTTGAATCGAATGAAAGTCAAACACATTCAAACAAAGCTAGTTAAATCAAATGAAAGTCAAACACATGCAAACAAAGCTCGTTAAATCAAATGAAAGTCAAACGCATTCCAATAAAGATTTTTTAATCTAATGAAAGTCAAACTGATAAGTTACTTTTATGTCACTTTTAGGGTGTTTATTGAGTCGCTTTCCGGCTTATTTTACAATAATTTAGCCCATTTTGTTCTTTATTTCTTTTATTTGCTTATTCTCATCTTTTATCTTTATTTTGAGTATTTTAGTAGTTTTTAATAGTTTTTAGTTTATTTTCGTATTTTTAGTTAATAATTCCTAGTTTCTCTCATTTTATTTATTTTCTTTTAGTTTCTAGTTTGTTTTATTTTATTTTATTTTATTTCATTTTATTTTAATATTTCTTTAGTTTTAGCATTTTATTTTACTTTATTTATCTTGTTTTATTTTATTTTATTTTATTTTATTTTAGTTTTTTTCCCTATTTCTCTCGGTTTTCTTGGTTTGTGTAGGATTGTGCTCGGAGGTCCAAGGTTCGAGGTTCAATATACGTGTCTCAAGTTTTGAGTCATAAATGGAGTCTCGAATTCAAGCCAAACATCATTCACAAGCTGCTGCCCCTAACCAACCTACTGCTGCCAACTTATCATACACCCCACCATCACCTAAACCTACACTACACTCTCTTCACCACCATTCCCCTGCTCCCATAAACCGCAACCAACACCACCAAACAACCACCAGCAACCCAATTACTCACCAACACCAGCCACCTCACCCTACTCGCACCACCTCAACTCAGCGCACCCAAACCACCTGCTTTCCCCCAATAACACCAACACCAACACCAACACCAACAGCAACGAACACAACACCATCAACTCAACTCCAATACACCAACACCCCGCAACATCCCTCAAAATTCCACTCTCACCAGCCACCAAAATCACAACCACCAGCAACCCCTGCTCACCTCACACCAAGAACCACCTTCAGCCATGCAATTCACACAACAACCCAGCCACACCGCCCCAAACCACCTGAACCACCAACACCACCGCAACAACCAATTCCCCTGACCCGCAACTCCAATCAACAACAACAACCACCCGAACTTACCACCAATTAAGACAACCGTCAGCCACCAAAACAACAACAACAATTGCAGCCCGCAACTCACAGCAACCCAAACTCACAGCCAAGCCAATTCGCGGCCGCGCAGCCCTGTTAGAAAGCGCACAAATTGAGTCCAAAATTAAGTTAAGGTAGTAGATTTGCACGACTTCTGGGCGGCGCGCAAATGTGGGTCAATCACGAGCTTATCACATGATTTTAATGAAAATCGGACAGCCACGATTCCTTTAATTAATCCAAAGGTCGAGATCTAGTGATGCTAGATGATTTTGGTCGATGAACGGTGGTGATTGAGTTATAATTTCTGATGATGATGGAGTATGAACGGTGATGATGATGCGTGAATGGGTGATGAAAGTTCAAAACAGCCATGAAGAGAAAAGCGATTGAATTGGGTGGTCTGGTGGAAATCGTGGGTTTGGGTGGGAATTTTGGGGCTTTTTTTTGTGTTTTATTTTCATTTTTATTTCCTTTTTATTTATTTTAGTTTTGTTATTTTAATTATTTTATTTTATTTTATTTTCATTTTATTTTATTTTGTTTTATTTTAAGCCTTGTATTATAAATACCCCTTTTGGGGTTATTTTCTAACAACTTTCAATCAACATTTTATTTTAGAAAGATTAGATTAGTTTAGCCTATATTTTCTCTCTCTTAGGGTTAGATTATGATTTTCTCTCTCTAGTTTAAGGAGTAGTTGTAGAGAGAGAAAGCTTGGATTTCCATGGAGTTTTTGAGAGGTTGAAGAAGCAACTTTGTGGAACTTCTTCTCATCTATTCAATGAGCATTTTCTAACTTTCTCTCATCATTATTTCTTTGCTTAATTCTTAGTTTTTTGCTATTTGTTTGTTGATTTGAGTAGATTAATTAGTTTATTTGTTTAATCTTGTTTTTATTCTTATTTTACCTTGTTTTCCATGTCTTTCTTCATTATGTAGCATAGGTCTTGTTCTAGGGAATTGGATGAAGGTTATATTAATGAATTAAATGATTGATTTTGATTAGTATGAAATTGTTTCTTGATTATTGTGTATGGGTGATGCTTTTATGGATTAGAATCTTTCTAGCTAATCGATTCTATGCTCTTAATTGTGCTTTAAATCAATTGTGCGAGGGTGAGTTTGTTGAGAGCCCTAAATTCTTCCATACCTTTGTTAGGCTAGTTGCACGAGAGTGAATTAGTTTAGTAGGATAATCAACATGCTTAATTGTGCGAGAGTGAGTTAAATGTGTTGATGTTCCTAATCGAGGGCATTTTCATCTATTTGTATGATGTTGTTTAATATATTGGTGTGATTGGATTCCACTTTCCCTAGTTTTATTTTTTTGTTCTTAGTCGTGTTTAGTTTAACCTCTCTCTATCTCACGACCTTTCCTCCTAGTCTAATTTGCACAAATTGATACACTTAGTCCATTTGGGTTCGACCCTTTACTTGCCACTAACTAGTTTAGGGTAAGTTTAGGTATTATAAATTTCTTATTTGGTTAGGGTTAGTAGTCCCAACAACCTACTTCCTCCTTCGATCAAATTTTGGCGCCGTTGCCGGGGACTAAGGCGTTCATTAGTTTGTGTTGATTAGATTAGCTAGGTTATTGTATATTATTTGATTTTTGTTTGCTTTTCTTTGTTCTTTGTATAAAAATGGCATGCTTATCTTTTCCTCAATTTGATGGTGAACCCTTCTATGCTTACTTTGAAAGACTAGATGGTTTTCTTAGTTACCATGGGTGTTCTCTTAGTGATGCTTGTGGAATAGCTTATTGGGGCATGAATGAGTATACTAGGGGAATGGTTGAGGACATGAATAATGGTAGATTTTGTCATTTGTCTATGCATGATGCTTCGGATTTCTTCACATGGCTTGCTAGGGATTCTTTAGATAGAGAATCTCATTTTTCTTGTTTTGATTCTCAATGCCAAGATTCTTTTAATTTTTGCATGAATTCTCTTGATACTTCTTATGTGCCTTGTGATGATCCAAGTATGCAAATTGATACCTTTCCCCCTTATGCTCATTTTGATGAGGTTTGTGCTAATCTTGATGATGTGCAATTTGACTTTGAACATGAGCCTCACCCAATAACATTGATGCCCAAATTCTCTCTCAAATGCAATATCTCACCCAACAACTCCAAGAGCTTCAAGAGGAACAAAAATTGAGAGAAGTGAGGCTTGCCCAAGTGATGAGTGCTATGTTTGATTTAGATGGACGTGAGGCACCTCACTTGGAGTGTGAGAGTGTTTTTGAGGATGATGTAGGGCAATGGTGTGAAGTAGAGGGGAGATTTTCTTGTGATGAGAGGATTTTTGAGGATTTTAATCCTTTTCATTCCCCATTTGAGCTTGATTGCCATCCTTCCCCTTATTCACCCCCTTTGAGAGCTTCCCTTGGGGTGAGGATGTGAGTGAGCCATCTTCATGTTTGAATGAGGGAGCTCGTGAGGATGATAATGGTGAGTTTGAGAAATCAAGAGAGATTGAGAGTCCCTTGAGTGATGGTGGAAGAGTTGTGAATGAAGAAAATGTCGATTTTGAGGATTCCAACCCCCTTCCCCATCTTGATGAGTCTACCTTGCATGTTAGTTACCCTTCTATCCATGAGTCTTTGGACTCATTTGAGGTTATAGCTAGTATGTTCATTGAAGGTGTAACAAATCACTATAGCCTTTTGAGAGAGTACATTGGCAATGCTTCATGGGAAAGGGATGAGTTTGAGAGAAACCTTTATCCTTTCATGCATGGTTTAGAGACTCTAGGCTTTGAGGATCTTGAGGGAGTTGTTGTTCATCATTGTGATAGAGAGGAGGATAAGGTTATTTCTATTGGAAAGTTTTTGTTTGAGGGAGATTTGATTCATGAGCGTTCTTTCGAGGATTCTATGATTGATTTTCATGCCCTCATTGGTGATGTGAGGCTTTGTGAGACCATTGTTTCTCCTCCCCTTCCTCATGTCCCTTTCTCAAGGAAATTTGACCACATCTCCTACTATCCCATGTTCCTCCCTTCTTTCTACAAAGAGCCTATTGAGGACCATCTCTTGTTTGATGAGACTTTTCCTTTTCATCCTCCTATTATTGAGGAAATGGGTGATTGTGCCACCCAAAAAGATTTTGAGGACGTTTTGCCATTTTATTCTTTTCCTTATTTTTCTTCTTCTTTCTCTTCTTATTTTCTTGATTTTTCTTTTGATTTTTCTTCTTTCTTTTGGCATCTTCCTCCTCACTTACGTGCAATAATCTTGTTGCACGTCCTTCTTCCTTCATTTGCCTACTTGTTATCATATGAAATTTATAGTAGTGCATTTGATAAGCTCATGCGTTCGTTGCAATATTATTTACTAGAGTGGTCTCGCTTGGACGTTAAACAAGCCTTTCTCGGGAAGTAACCCGAGGTTTTTATTGCTTTCATTTTCTTTTCTATTCAGATTAGATTTTCTCTCATGGAAATGTTTGTGCGCCCCTTGATAGGTACACAACTTGATATACACTTATGCATTGGTTTGGATCATCAATCAAGGAAGTTTGACGCCTGTAGGCGTCGCTCGAAGTGCGCCTACGTAAAAGCATGTGGTGAATATGCTTGGCACTCATAGGAAGTGGGAATTGACATATACGATTAGGGACAAATAAAGTAGGGAGCCGCGAACAAGTTTTTAAGGAACTTGTAAACCGTTCACGGATCATAAAAAGGCAACCAAGAATAAGGGACAACGATAGGCAACAACGATTGACCCGTGAAGGTTACACCCCATTCATAATCCATGAGATTACTAACTCCATATGGTTCGGAACCACGAAAGGAGGATTGGGGATGATGGTACGAAGTGAATCATGGAGTCACATTCGCCCGTATTGGCCTCTACTCGATTCTTATAGTGAAAAGTGATTCCTGCGATCTCAAAGGCATGCAAACAAAATATTCAATTTGCTCAAAACTATTATTAAGATAAATTGGTTGAATTTTAATGCAACATATTATTCTAAAATATTGTGATCACTTTAATTAATAACAAGATTAAAAAGGAACCTAAACCGGTTATCCAAATTATCTTATTAGGCGTGATTTTCAATTAAATATTCCTTTTAAACATGCAATACAATGATCATAATAATAAATAAAATAAACATTAACATTGGAAGCAATTTAACAATAATAGCGTTAGTCAAATCAAATATAAAATAACTTAATCATGATACTAGCAATAAGAAAATAAAATAAGAGTAATTAAATTAATTAATAATTACTCACATTTCGCGCGTTCCTTTAAATTGCTACATCATGAATAAACTGTTAGTAATTTCAAGAAAAATAATAAAGCAAATGAAAATTAAATTAAATAAAAAGTAGAATTGATTTGGTCCAAACTCTCACTTATTTGTACCTTTCACGCCTTGGTTTAAGGACGGAACCTCGGGTTAAGTATAGACTCCTTGGAGTGCTTAGGGGAATTGTTATGGAAGAATAATGAGGCTAGAAATTAGGTTAAAGAGGGAGAAGAGAATTCTTTTTGGTTAAGGTGAGAGAGAATGATTATTGGTGCCCCGTACATCAGGGGGTATTTATAGGGAAAATGTGCTGAGGGAGCACACGGAACCCTAAAATGATAAAAACCCTAAAAACGTATCTCGTGACACGGAAAAGTGTACCATGACACGGGAAGTCCCACCGTCAGACGGAAAACTTTCCCGCGACATGGTACATTTTTAGTGTGACGCGGGAAATTTTCAGAAAACGGGAAAGAAAACGCGTTAAGGGTTTACGCGGAAAAGACACGGAATGTCCCGTGACACGGCACAAGTACCGTGACACGGCACAGGTACCGTGACACGGCAGTATCCATCGTGACACGGTATAGTATACCGTGTCACGGTATGGGAGACGCGGAAATTAAACGGAAACATCTCCGTGTCACGGGGAATCCCACCGTCAGACGGTTTAAATTCCCGTGACACGGTGGAAAATGCTGTGACGCGGGAGTTGTTTAGGTAAAAAGAACTCAAATAGGACACGGAATAGCCCCGCGCAGCAAGGGCACCGTGTCACGGGGATGCCCACCGTCAGACGGTGCAATTTCCCATGACACGGTGGAATTGCACTGTGCGCGGCGATTCCAGGTTTTTACCCGTCTTTAAAACCATCATAACTTTTGATCCGTAACTCGGAATGAGGCAAATAATATATCATTGGAAAGGTTATCAAGTCTACTTTCCAACCATTCAAAATAATATGTAGATTTTAAGATATGGCCATTTTAGTGGAAGGGTGTCGGTTTTAGTCCGAGTTTGGTGTTTTGCTCATATCTTTTTCGTTATAGCTCAGAATTGGGCTTATGATATATGGTTGGAAAGCTTATTTAAAGGCCTATACAAAAAAATAATAATTGGATCAAAATTAAATATCCATAAAATCATTTTCTCTCAGTGGACACGAAAAGTGGAAAATAGGTTATGGTTTAGGGAAATGAGCTAGAAATTGGATTGGTTCATGAAATATATTGGATAGAATATGGATTTAAGCACTCCAAAGATTAAATACTCAACTCGACTAATAATGGCGGTGAAAGGTGTTCATCAATGGGTTTGGTTTTGGGGAGACATTTTTAGGTGTCTACAGAAGCCCCCACTTTGACTGAGTTTGTAGAAACGTCAGTTTCGAAAACGATAGTCAAAGTAGCGGATAGGGACGGAGAATGATTAAAGACGTTCTGCGATCCTAAATAATTCTGTATACGCCGATACCTGCAAAAAAATGTTAGTTCTACAGATAAAAGAGTAAAGGGATAGAATGCTTATCTAACACCAGTGTATTGGTGGCAAATGAGCTTGGTAGCTTCCTATGCTTGAAGGATCCACCGCATGACGTCTGTTGAAACGCTTTCCATGCCTGAGGAAAGTCGACTGAGGAGTTTGGTAGTTTTCTAAGCCTGAAGAAACCTGCCAGATAATACTTTCCATGCTTGAGGAAAGTCGACGTTTGAATTTGGTGTCATTCTATTCTTGAAGAAATCCACCGATGATGCTTTCCATTCTTGAGGAAATACGACTTGGCGGTTTTCTATACTTGAAGAAAAATCCACCGATAACGCTTTCCAAGCTTGAGGAAAGCCGACTTGACGGTTTTCTATACTTGAAGAAAAATCCACCGATAACGCTTTCCAAGCCTGAGGAAAGCCGACTGATGAATATGGTGTCATTCTATGCTTGAAGAATTCCACCGATAATTCCTTCCATGCTTGAGGAAAGCCGATTTGGCGGTTTTCTATACTTGAAGAAAAATCCACCGGATAATACTTTCCATGCTTGAGGAAAGTCGAAAGATGATGAGATTGCAAGTCTCTGTGTATCGAGAACCTTGCGTCATGAAATGAGGGTGGTCCGCTTGTCCCCTGACGTGGGTTGTAGATGGTCCGTTTGTCCCAGGACGTGGGTTGTAGATGGTCTGCTTGTCCCCGGACGTGGGCTGTAGATGGTCCGCTTGTCCCCGAACGTGGGCCGTAAATGGTCCGTTTGTCCCCGGACGTGGGTTGTAGATAAGACCTGCAAAAATAAATTTGTCAATGGACTCGTATATATTGTGATTGACTTGACCACTAACTTGACCAAGTTTGCCTTGACATGACATGACATGTGTATGACTTGTGAGTGTGTGTGTGTGTGTGTACATATGTGTGTGCAGACACAAGCAAACGAAGATGCAAAAGCAAAAAATTTCCGTCAATTTTTGTCATGAGTGGAGGGTACCGACTTTCTCCCGAAAAAGAAAGATGTGAAAATTGAACTTTTATTTTCGAACTTCCTTCGATGAAAACTTGGAAAAAGTTTTTGAACTTCCCCAAAATAAAATAATTAAAAAGGAAAGAAGTTTTGAACTTCCTCCTTGAGCAAGACGAAATGAATCGTATGGATTGAATTGCTTGTCCTGAAAATAATGTATGCATGATGCATGTTCTTAGGCCAGGAGGCTAAGGACAATTACATCATGTGACACGATAGATGAATGAACTTAAGTCATGGAGCTAAGCATCATATATGGTGTAAAGAAGCGATTTTGAACGTCACTTAGGTCTGGAAGCTAAGCACGTATAGAGATGAAGTGATTATTGCATAATGAACGTTGCTTAGGTCAAGGAGCTAAGCACGATAAACTTTGTATGATTAAAAATCATTGATATATAAACGTTTCTTAGCACATTATGCGATGCATGAAACAATGAATATTGCTCAGGACAGGAAGCTAAGCAAGTATACAATGTTTCTTCTAATGAATGTTGTCTTTAAATATGATGAAACATGCACAGTGTTGAAACAAGATTTCATGATAAAGGGCTCTTAAAGGGAAGGATGATTGATATGGATATGGATGTGTGAGTGAAGTGTGTGAATGTGATACTAAGGCTGGCTGCAAGGGTTATGGCGATGGAAAGAGATGTGAGAAGAGTTAAAGATGATGACTCTTCAAGCTGGGTAAGCTAATGTGATTTGGGTTCAAGCCCCCAAGTCTAGCTCTAAATTTGTAGGGATATTGAGATAAGCATTGGATATTCTTTTACTCGATCATGCATAGATATGAATATGAATGTGGCCACACCTCAATGTGAGGTTGCCTACGTATCCGTTTGGAATCAGGTCGAACGTAGCTCTAACCGAACTTTGCATAAGTGTATGTACACCTCAAAGAGGTCTTTTAAGGGTTGTAATGTGGTTAAGTTGATGGTTTAAGGAAGAAATGGATAAAAGGCTCAAGACCCGAGAGAATCCCCAAGATGTGTAATTTTGAATTTGAAAATTTTGAATTTTGCAAGTTTATTTTCAACTTTTTTTTTTTTTTTTTTTTTTTGCGTTTGAATCAATGTAGGAAATCTCAGATCATGCGGTCCATCACTCACTTAGAATTCATGTTTCTCAGGCACGGTACCAAGCACTCGATGAGAGACGCAATTTGAGACATGTTCATATCAAAGACATTGGAACATTTGCCTTTAGACATTGTTTTATTGTTGCTTTGCTGCTTTTTTTTACTTGCTTTTTGAATGTTATACAATTACACATCTTCCAATCCCAGGGTTAAGTGAATGTGGGTTGAAGAAATGAAGGCCAAATGTTAGACGAGGCTCAAAATGGTTGATGAAGAAATGGAATGTGATTGAACGGTTAACAGGGAATGACATGGTTGAAAAGGTGCCTCAAGTCATTGGTGTACCTTGGGTTTAGTTCGGTAATTGATTTTTTTTTTTTTTTTTTTTTTGAGAATGAATGAATGAATGAAAAATTCTATGATCAAGATGTAAAGGAAAATTTCTCATTTTATTAATGGAAAAGGTGAACAAAACACATGAAACATATAAAAATTCAAAATGGAAAACCTATGCTAGACATGAATGGGGAATGGAGATGAATGATAAAGAAAGAAATCATGAAATCTTGCACGAAGGATCTGCTGCCGCCTTGTGTTCATTACTTTTTTCCGCCTGGAGGGACAGAAAGTTTGTTTGCATCCACCAAGTCTTGAATGACGTCCTTCAAATTCCAACATTGCTCCGTAGTGTGGCCCCTTCCTTGATGGTACTTGCAATGGGCATTGGGATTCCATTTGGCGCTCCTTTCTTCAGGTTTTGGCTCTGGAAACGGCCCAATAGGTGTGATCAAGCCTTGACTGTAAAGGCGATCAAAGGCCGCATCATAAGTCATTCCTAAAGGAGTGTAAGTTCTTTTCTTCTTGGGCAATGGAGTATCAAGAGCTAACACTTCATTGAGATCAACTTGGCTTATATTGTTGGTAGTATTTTTGTGCTTAGAAGACGAAGAAGAAGGATGGTCGTTCTTCTTGTTTTTCCAAGTGTTATTATTGTTACTATTAGCAGTCTTTATTAGCTCATCCTCGATATTGATGCCGATGTCATATACAGCTTCGAAAGTGTTCAGTTGAAGAAATTTGAGATGTTCCCTATATTTATGAGTCAGATTTTGAATAAAGAGGCGAACCATCTCTTTTCTTTGGGAGGATCTACCAAGAGTGAAGCTGTTTCCCTCCACCTGTTCAGGTAAGCGGTGAAGCCTTCATTCTCTTTCTGTTTGAGAATGGAGAGTTCACGTTCAGAAGTTTTGGTTTGAATGTTACACTTGTAACGATTCATGAAACTGTCGGTGACATCTTGCCAAGTCGCAGTATGCTTGGCATATAAGGAATAAAACCATTGTTGGAAAGCATGTTCTAAGGAGAGAGGGAACACCGTAGGGAAGAGTGTCCCTTAAGAGCCATGGTTGCAGAGAACGCCTTCAAATGGAATATGGTCAGTAGGCTTGAACTTTGGAATATTAGCAGTGGAGAACTTTTCAGGGAGTATGTCCTTCACATCCAAAGGAGTGGGAGGCTATTCCACATAAGTGAAATCCTCAGAAATCTTACTCATTTGTTCCTTCAGTTTGTCAAGGGTGGAAAAAGTGACCTTGTTTTGTTCCATGGTAGTGACCCTAGTGGTAAGGGTTTGCATCATGGAAGACAGTGCCTCGATGGATTTGTTGATGTTCTCAATATCTTCTTTAGTGGCCATTGTAAGGTGATGAGTAATGGAGATGGAAAAGTTTTCTTTAAACGCCTATTAGATCTGAGAGATTGTTGCGGTAATGACTCAAACCGTAATAATCTATCTCTGTTCCTTGACCAAGTACTGTGAAATGAAATAATTCACTTAATTGTTTGACTCATTGCTCAAGAAAGGAAAGGAAGGAGAAAAAATAGACATTTGAAAACAGGTGAGAAAACTCCACTCATTTTTTATTATGGCGCCCGGTGACGCGCCCGGACGGGCGCGAGATTAGTGTTAGAGTCAAAAAGGCGCGCCCGATCGGGCGCGTGTATTTTTAGGAGACGATTAGCGTCGTATTAATTTGTTTTAGTTTAGGATTTTTGTACGAAGTATAAATACTCCTACGTAATACGATTTTAGTATCTCTTCTTTCTTAGACTTTCTCTCTCTACTTAGTTCTCTCTCTCTTAATCTCTCTCTAAACTTTTGTTCTTAATTCTTTCATTAATTCCAGATTTATTTTGGTAACGATTTCTCTTCCTTTAATCTTAGTTATTATTTTATTCCTTTCATCATGATTTATTTTATTACTATGATTAGTTTAGTTTTTAATATGTGTGAGTAGTTTAATTTCTAGGGTTTGTGGGGATCCATAAATAATATGAAGGGGTAATTTATTGTTGTTGATTATCAATGCTAGATTAATTTCCTATTGATTGGATTAATGCTCTGTGACTAGATTAGGCCTATCTTTTATGCATGAGTTTGACAATACTGATTCAAGAATCGAGAGATGAGAATTAATGTTTAGGTCTAGTTTCAATAGGCAAGTTAATTTATAAATGGTTAAGTCAAGATTTGAGAGATGAGATTTAATACCGGTAAATTAATTGTGTGATTGTAATAAGTAGCGAGAGCCCTTTACAATCTGGTTAATTGATGCATAGATGATTGACTATTATTGATTATTGGTATTGCATGATAATTTCTTATTGGATTGTTTTAATGTTTTACAATTGCGGCTTGTAAAATTATAGCAATATTAAATTGATGAATCGAGCAGATGTTAATTTGATATTAAAGGCTATTTTCAATAAAGACTTAGATCTAGTAAATTGCGAGAGCCTGTTAGATCTATGTTGATTAATAAATTGCGAGAGCTTGTTAATCATGTTATTTATGCAATGTCAATGATTGATTACTATGTTTTACCCTGGAGTATTATTTATTGGTGAACCTATGCCCTAGATCCCTTTATATATCGTTTTCTCCCTACTCTTATTCTTTGTAGTTAGTTTTTGTTTAATTCTTGGTGGATTTCCTGTATAGAATTAGACTTAAACATATCCCTTGTGTTTTGTTGATTTTCGGATCAATAATTCACATCAGACTTTTATTTGATTCAAAAATCTTTGTTTTAATGGGTTTGACTTTTATAAAATGCTTTGTTTGAATGTGATTGACTTTCATTTGATTTAATTAGCTTCGTTAAATGCATTTGGCTTTCATTCGATTCAAAAAGCATTGTTTTAATGTGTTTTACTTTCATTTGATTCAAAAAACTTTGGTTGAATGTGTTTTACCTTCAATTGATTCAAAAAGCTTTGGTTGAATGTGTTTGATTTTCCTTTGATTCAAAAAGCTGTGTTTGAATCTGTTTGTCCTTTTTTTGATTTAATTAGCTTCGTTAAATGTATTTGGCTTTCATTCGATTCAAAAATCTTTGTTTTAATGTGTTTGACATTCATTTAATTCAAAAATCTTTTTTTAAATGTGTTTGACTATTAATTGATTCAAAAACCTTTGTTTGAATATGTTAGACTTTCGTTCAATTCAAAAATCTTTGTTTAAATGCGTTTGACTCTTTATTTTTTTTGGAAAATAAGATTTATTACCAAAGAGAGAAAGTTACAACTTACAAAAGCTAAGTTATAACTACCACCAGAACAGCAAAAGACCTGAAAACAACAGGCCAACCCCACAACCAGTTCTAGATCCAAACCTAGCCACCTTTTAGGAAGGGTTCTAGGAAGGACCTAGAACAACTGGACTCAGATTTCCGGCCACCTTCTAGGAAGGGTTCCGGAAACCAAGACCAGACAACAAACAACCAGAAAAACAACAAAACCAAACACCCAAAAGACACCAAAACCAACAGTCAGTAGCAGACAAGCCTGCAAACTGACAAGAAAACTAATACAACAAAAAGACAGCAAAAAAAGAACCAAAGATTTGTTTTAATGTGTTTGACTTTCATTTGATTTATAAAGCTTTGTTTGAATGTGTTTAAATTTCATTTAATGAAATTAGCTTTCTTGAATGCATTAGACTTTAATTCAATTCAAAAAGATTTTTTTGAATGAGTGGACTTTCATTTAATTCGAAACGCTTTGTTTTAACGTGTTTGACTTTCTTTTAATTGAAAAAGCTTTTTCGCTCGTGTTTGACTTTATATTGATTCAATTTGATTCATTGAATGTATTTGACCTTCTTTTGATTCAAAAAGCATTGTTTGAATGTGTTTGCTTTAATTTGATTCAAAAAATATTGTTTGAATGTGTTTGCCTTTCTTTTGATTCAAAACGCTTTGTTTGAACGTGTTCGACTTACATTCGATTCAAAAAGCTTTGTTTTAATATGTTTGACTTTCATTTGATTCATAATTATATGTTTAAATGTGTTTGACTTTCATTCGATTCAAAAATCTTTGCTAGAATCTGTTTTACTTCGATTTGATTCAAAAAGCTTTGTTTGAATGTGTTTGATTTTCATTTGATTCAAAAAGCTTTGGTTGAATGTGTTTGATTTTCAATTGATTAAAAAAACTATTTTTGATTCAGTTTGACTTTCATTTTATTCAATTAGCTTCGTTGAATGTATTTGACTTTCATTCGATTCAAAAATCTTTGTTTTAATGTGTTTGATGTTCATTTAAATCAAAAAGCTTTGTTTGAATGTGTTTGAATTTCATTTCGATTTAAAAATCTTTGTTTAAATGCGTTTCATTCTCTTTTGATTCAAAAAAGCTTTGTTTTAATGTGTTTGACTTTCTTTTGATTTAAAAAGCTTTGTTTTAATGTGTTTGACTATTATTTGATTCATAAAGCTTTGTTTGAATGTGTTTGATTTTCATTTAATTAAATTAGCTTTCCTAAATGGATTTGACTTTTAATTGATTCAAAAATATTTTGTTTGATAGTGTTTAACTTTCATTTAATTCAAAAAGCTTTGTTTGCATGTGTTTGACTTTCAATTGATTACACTAGATTTGTTGAATGCATTTGACCTTCATTGGATTCAAAAAGCATTGTTTGAATGTGTTTGAGTTCCATTTGATTTAAAAAGCTTTATTTGAATATGTATAACTTTATTTTCATTTAAAAAGCTTTGTTTGAATCTCTTTGACTTTCATTCGATTCAAAAAAATTTGTTTTACTGTGTTTGTCTTTCATTTAATTCAAAAAGATTTGGTTTAATGTGTTTGACTTTCATTTAATTAAAAAAACTTTGTTCGCATGTGTTTGACTTTCAATTGATTCAATTAGATTCGTAGAATGCATTTGACCTTCATTCGATTCAAAAAGCATTGTTTGAATGTGTTTGAATTTCTTTTGATTCAAAAGCTTTGTTTGGATGTGTTTGACTTTCATTTGATTCAAAAAGCTTTTTAGATTGTGTTTAACTTTCATTCGATTCAAAAAGCATTTAATTGATTCAAAAAGCTTTGTTTAAATGTGTTTTATTTAATGTGATTCAAAAAGCTTTGTTTAAATGTGTTTAACCTTCATTTGGTTCATAAAGCTTCGGTTGAATGTGTTTGATTTTCCTCTGATTCAAAAATCTTTGTTTGAATCTGTTTGACCTTTCTTTTATTCAATTAGCTTCGATAAATGTATTTTACTTTCATTCGATTCAAAAACCTTTGTTTTAATGTGTTTGGCATTCATTTAATTCAAAAAGGTTTATTTGAATGTGTTTGAATTTCATTTGATTCAAAAAACTTTGTTTGAATGTGTTTGACTTTCATTCGATTCAAAAATCTTTGTTTAAATGCTTTTGACTTTCTTTGATTCAAAAAGCTATGTTTGAATGTGTTTGACTTTTATTCGATTCAAAAAGTTTTGTTTTAATGTGTTTGACTTTCATTTGATTTATAAAGCTTTGTTTGAATGTGTTTGACTTTCTTTTGATTCAAAAATTTTTGTTTAAATGTGTTTGTCTTTCATTCGATTCAAAAAGCTTTGTTTTAATGTGTTTGACTTTTTTTTTTTTTTTGGAAAATAAGAGAAATTTTATTACCAAAAGGAAAAGTTACAACTTACAAAAGCTAAGTTTTAACAAACACTAAACCCCACAAGACCAAACAAACAAGCCAACCAAACACCAAACAGTTCAAGCTCTATCTCCTGTTACCTTCTAGGAAGGGTACAGGTGAAAGAGACAAGAACACCCTGAGCACAAGCTTCCAGCCACCTTTTAGGAAGGGTTCTGGAAACATGGCCCAAGGACACAGAGACAAGCACAAAGCAACAACAAAAAAAACACCACCCCTGTAAACTTTAAAAAGAAAACCTCCTCCTAGACTCGGTTGCAAAAGCAACAGGACTAGACAAAAGAGGGTACAACACCAATCTAGGGATAGCAACAAAACAAAAAAACCAGAAATCAATACAGACAGCACAATTCAACACAGACAGAAGGAGCATAAAGCAGCAGCACAGACTTGCAGCATAGATAGCTACAGCACAATGCAGCAACTCCAACAACAGCAGCAACACGTGCTGTCAGAACAGCAGCAGATCAGCAACAGTTCAGCAACAGACAGTCAGCAACAGAGCAGAACCTCAGCAGACCAGCTGCTGATCATCACAGCAGCATAACAAACAGCAGGGTAGGCAAACAGCAACAGCAGCTGAGCAGCAGCAGCACAATAGGGCAGCAGCAGCAGCAGAGCAGCAGGGCAGCAGCCAGTAGCAGAGCAGAAGAACAGCAGAGCAGCAGGGCAGAAGCAACAGCAAAGCAGCAGCACCCAGCAACAGAGCAACAAAGCAGCAGGGCAGAAGCAGTAGCAGAGTAGCAGCAGCCAGCAGCAGAGAGCAAACCAGCAGCAATAACAAAGAACTCAATAACCTAGAAGAGCAACAAAAGCAAAATCAGCAACAACAAATCCCAAAACCAGAAACCAACACTCAGAAGTTAGGAATCAGAAAACACCAAGAACCAGCAACAACATCAGAATACCTGAGAAGCAGAAGCAGCTCCTAAACAATCAAAAATTTGCTTCCCGCTGGGATTCTACAGACTGAATGAAAGACAATATCCCTAACTAGAGCATGAACAGATTAACAACACCCAGTAAACAAGACTGCATTCCTCTGAATCCAAATACCATAAACTGTTTTAGTGAAGGCTACATGGATCACTTTGTTTTTCAATTTAGAACTTCTGCAGATTTTCTTCATCCAATCAATCTCATCACTAAACTGCTGAACAGGATTGGAAACATGTAAGATACCCAACACCTTGTTCCAAACCTGTCTAGAGTATTCACAATCAAAGAATAGATGTTGAACACTTTCACTGCTATTCAAACACAAGAAACACCTTGGATCACAAGAAATGTTCCATTAGAGCAACCTATCCTTAGTGACAAGCCTATTCCACAAAGCTAGCCACAAGATAAAAACACTTTTTGGATTTTCTAAGTTATGACAAGTGACTCTCTTCCAAGGAACCTTAGGGACTTGAGGTCTAATATCAGCATAAAGCTTCTTGATTTTCACTTTGTTGCCCCGTATGAAACCATCCCATCCCCCTTGATCATTCACAACATCTCTACAGCTCAGAATCTTCTTCAAAAACCAAGAGCATTTAGCAGGGATAGGGGTGGTCCAACAATCTTTATGCTTGAAGTAATAGATATGGACCCACTTAACCCAAAGATTATCAGCCTTGTGAGCAATATCCCAAAGTAACTTAGTGACAACTACTTTATTCCATTCAGGAAGAGAAAGAAAGTTCCAGCCACCACAAATTTAGGGAGACAAACATTATTCCAAGCAACCAAAGATTTTTTAGCAGGGGCAGAGGAACCAGTCCAAAGAAAGCACCTGAATCTAGCCTCAATCTCTTTCAAAATTTTCTTTGGTAAGATAAAAATTTGAGCCCAATATGTCTGAATACCAAACAACACACTCTTCACCAACTGAAGCCTCCCAACATAAGACAAGTGTTTAGCCTTCCACCCTTGGATTCTAGCAGTCACCTTCTCCACTAGAGGCCTACACTGAGCAATAGTAAGCTTCTTGGAAGAAAGAGGGACCCAAGATACCTAAAAGGGATAGTACCTTGAGAAACACCAAGAAGCTCCCTCAACTCTGTCTGAACATCAATAGAAACTCCTCCAAAATAGACTTCACTTTTATCAAGATTAGCAGAAAGCCCAGAGGCACCCGAGAATTTCAAGAATGCTTGGAAGAGGAGCTTAACAGAAACACCCTCAGCTCTAGAAAACATCAATAGATCATAAGCAAACATCATGTGAGTTAGGTTTAACTTTTCACATCTAGGATGGAAGTTAAAATCAGGAGTTAACCTAAGCTCATCAAGGCATCTGGAGAGGTATTCCATACCAATAGCAAAAAGAAAGGGAGACATAGGGTCACCTTGCCTTAAGCCTTTCTTAGCTTCAAAGGGAGGGGCAGGAAAACCATTAATAAGAATAGAATAAGAGACTGAAGTAAGACAAGTCCAGATCCAGCTAACAAATCTCTAAGGGAAACCAAGCTCCTGCATAACAGCGATCAAGAATCCCCACTCAACTGAATCATAGGCTTTCTTCAAATCCACCTTAACCATGCATCTAGGAGAGATAAATTTGTGATCATAGCCTTTGATCAATTTAGTTACAAGAAGGATATTATCACCAATGTGCTTGCCTGGAATGAACCCTGCCTGAGCATCATCGATCACCTCACCAATGATAGCAGCAAGTCTAGCAGTTATGACCTTAGAAATGAGCTTATAAACCATAGTACAACAAGCTATAGGTCTAAAATCCTTAACATGAAAAGCATTAAGGATTTTAGGAACAAGAGTGATAGTTGTGCAATTCCATTGCTTAGGCAAGGTCCCTTAAGTGAAGAAATCAATAACACTAGCATAAATATCATCTTTCACAATATGCCAAGCTCTCTTAAATAAAAAGGAGTTAAAGCCATCAATACCAAGAGCTTTTGTGTTATCAATTCCCTTAAGGGCAGCATCAATTTCGGCATGAAAAATAGGCCTAATGAGATAGCTCTGAGCAGCAGAGCTAAGCTGCTTACCCCTCCTCATAGTGACAAGGTCAACAGCAGGAAGCCAAGGAGCCTGAGTCCCTAAAAGAGACTTATAGAATGAGATAATTTCATGAGCAATAGCATCCGGATCCTTGAGCAGCACCTGATTAGAGTCAAACATGGAGTCAATTCTATTCCTTGCTTGCCTATTCTTCATCACAGAGAAGAAATAATGAGAATTGCCATCTTCAAGCTTAATCCAATTGATCCTAGACTTTTGTTTGAAGATGCTTTCCTGAATATCATTCCAGTGTTTGACAACCTTAATAGCATCAGATTCTTTAGCATATAAATCAAAATCATCAGGATTCTGAGCCATTAAGTTCTGAATTCCAGAAAGCTCAACATTAGCCAGATCAATCTTTTCTTCAATGTTGCCAAACTGCTTGCTATTAAGAGACTTGATACTAGACTTCACATAATTAAGTTTCTGCCAAACAGAACTACCAGAATCCCAAGCCTGAGAAACAGTATCAAGAAAATCAGGGTGATCAACAATACAGTTTAGAAACCTCAAAGGTCTACCTTTCCCAGCGGGAGCAGAACAAACATCCAACAGAACTGGACTATGATTAGATAAAGAAAGGGGGAGATAGACAGTCTCAACATGCCCATGAGAGGCTAGCCAAGCTTGGTTACCAAAGACTCTATCAATCCTAGAGAGAGTTCTAGGACTAGTGTGAGCCTTATTTGACCAAGAGTAGAAGGGTCCTTTGCTTTTGATCTCAGTGAGGTCCAAATCATCAACCAGACTCTGGAAATCTCTAGTCTCATAATCAGTAACATCATTACCATGAAGCCTATCTGAAGTATGAAAACAGAGTTATAGTCACCAGCACAAAGCCAAGGAGAATGCTGAATAGTGATGCTTCTAATTCCTTCCCATAAAGGAAGCCTATCATGAATAGAGTGAAGCCCATAGACAACAGTGAGATGAATTTGAGTAGAGAGGTCCTTATAAGAGACACTACAATGAATGAATTGTTCATGAACCTTCAAGACATTAACAGTTACTCTATCTGCATTCCAACCAAGCCAAATCCTCCCTTTGGGAGAATGATCATAATTACACAACCAAAGCCAAGAAGAGCCAAACTTCCTCTGATAAGTGAGAACATTTTTCAATTTGATTTTTGTTTCAAGCAAACAAACCACATCAACTGAATGGGAATGAAGCGACCTCTTTACAAAGGCAACTTTGCCAGGGTCATTTAGGCCCCTGACATTCCAAATAGAGTAAATCATGACACCAGAGGGGCATTAACCTCACCCTCGCTTAGATTTATAGTGAAGCCACCTGCACCATCCATTTCATTTGCAAATAAAGCAACAAAAGCATTAGAGGTAGAGGCAGGCTGATGAACTCTAGTTTGTTGGCTTTTTGTCTTCCTTCCAACTATTCTCCACCCCTCATCTGAATTTTGAGAAGTATGAACCTGTGGAGTAATGATAGATTGTCCATGAACAGAAGCACCAACATCAACAGCAGGAGCAGGAGCTTGGCTAGACTTAGGAACCCAGGCCGGCTTTTGCCGGAGGAACAGGAGCCGGCTGCTTAGGAACCTGCTTAGGCTTTGCAATATCAGGTTTAATAGAGCAATCATGACCAACCTTGTTGCACTTAGAACAAAAAGGTGGAGCCCACTCATACACTACCTTGAGGTCCAATAGTTCCTCTGAAGGACTCTCAACCAATACAGAATTAGGCATAGGCTTTGTAACATCAATTTCAATTAGGACCCTAGCAAAAGACACTCTTGTTTTGTCCCTCGAGAGAGTTACAACACGAAGACTGATCCGGGGTGAGCTGTACCTGCAAAACAAACGGAGACACCAGTTGGGTGGTGCTCCGCCTCCGACGCACAAGTTAGAAACTTGAAGGGAGAAAAAGGTGCGGAAATTTAGGTAGGGATCTGCTCGGATTCCAAGCTCAGGATGTCTCTATCAAAGAGTAAATGTCTAATAAATGATAAAACGTGCCCTCAAAATGAGGGAAATCTCCCTATTTATAGGGTCATTGGGAATTGTGCCCCTGATTAGGTCACTGAACCCTAATCATTGGTGGGCTGCGCCGTTTTACGGCATTCTCGGGATTTGGGCCTGAAGGCCGCCTTCCCTTGATTTCTGGAATGACACGTGTCGAGCAGGGATTGGTCCATTTTGGACCAATTTGGGGCTAACACGTGTCTCCCTCTGATTGGGCCACGTGGCAGGGTGAAATTACCCTAAACATTTGCCCCTCACATATGTGACGTGGCACGCCACGTGGCATCTGTGACACATGTTCGGTTGGTGGTAATTTTACCGTTATAGAGTAACCGTTCACCTTCCGGGTAAATTACGGAAATGCCCCCATATTTACCCTCTATATATAGCCGTTTTACCCTCATAATTTTGTACGTTTACAAAAAATTTCTAGAGAGAAAGATTTTGAGAGAGCAGAAGTCATCCGTTTGAGTCAGGTGCGAACAAAAAACTTTGTTCTTCCGCAACCCAGCCGGACCCGCCTTCTTTTAGATATCAAATCCAAATGTACCGTCTCTGTCTCTCTCAGCTCTTTTCTTTTTTCACCGCTTGTACATATTTCTTGCAATAAATGGATGCATCACCAACACGCACGACACAGCCTAGGTTAGAGTCCAGCCGGTCACCAGGGACGACTGAGTCTAGGACTGGGAGTGCCGGCTCGGGGTGTTGGGACTACCCTTTCCCATGGATTCCGACCAGTTATGTGTCTGTGCAGGACACCATGGCTCGGAAAATGTAGACGACCACTGATCCATATTATAGAAGCGAAGGCTCAGGCGGCCAAACGCCTGAGGGAGAATCGTCTGGTCAGGGAGACCAGACAGCTCTGGAGAGATCCCCTCCGCGCGCCCCTTCAACCCCTGCTGACTCTTTCTTTGAAGAGTGTGACCAAGGCGGCGACGAGGCCGCCTCTGCCCCCATGGACCAAAGCGAGGGGGAGACAGAGAGCGACAACTCCGCCTCTACCTCCGAGAGCAGCGATGACTTGCCCCCTCTTCCGGATAGCGAGGAGGAAAAAAGGAAAAAGTGGAGTGAGAAGGACGATCCCTTCAGCATCCACGTCTCCTCCAAGGACCGAATCCAGATGGAGGAGAACTTAGAGAACTTTAAGAAAATTCACTTGCTTGGAGATGGGTATAAGATCCGGGTGCCGCCTGAGCTGGGCACCATCGCTTGGGGGAATGATCAAGAGAACGCCAACAAATATTTTGGTTGTTATGAGGCGGCGTTCAAAGCCGGCCTTCGCTTCCCCCTTCACCAGGCGATGAAGGCAATTTTGAGAGGCTACGGCCTTGGGATCTGGCAACTTACCCCCAACTCCTGGACAAACATTCTGGGGTATGTTGCCGCCTGCGAGTTCTAAGGGCTTAACCCCGGCTGGGAGGCCTTTGAAAGCATGCATTACCTCAGCATAAGCCCAGGCGGCTGGAGGGCGTGGTATACTCTAACCACACAGCCGCAATACATGATGACCTTGGACAAGGTCTCCAAGTTCGATGGCTAGAAGCACAGGTTCTACCTGATGTCAGCCCCGACCAGACGGGAAAATTATGAATTCTGCTGTACAATAAGAAGCCCGACTTATTAGGCAAGAAGTGCGCTCTTCCCCGAATCTCAGAGGAAGACTTTGACAAAATAATCAAGGCAGACTTTTTTGGCCTCACAGACGCAACTCTGTCAACCGGGGAAACAATAAAAGTCCCTAAGAATTGGATTCCCAAGAGCGCCTGGTTAAGGGATGAATGTTTCCTAGCCACCTGCGGGCTAGGGCACATGTTTAATAAATGTATGCGCCTTGGTTCACACCGTTTGTAGTATTTTTCTATCGGAATTGATTTATGATTTTGATCAATTTATCTCTTTTTGCAGAAGAAGCGCTAAACATGTTGCAGTCAGAGAAAACTCCCAAGCGGTCTTCTGCGACCATCCGCAAAGATCTTGCGGAGAAAGCTGCGGCCGAGCTCAGGGCCAAGGTATTGAGCGCCTGACCCTTTCTTAAGTTTATTTTATAAACTGTCTTGCCCGGGTACTAACCTTTACTTGTTTATTTTCACAGGGGGGAGAAGTAGGGAAATCGTTTGAGAAGAATCTCAAATGGGCTAGAGAGGAGGCCCCAGCCATTCTCAATAAAATAAAAAAGTCATCCTCTGCGTCAACTCCTGGCGCCTCAGCCGGGGCTAAGACGATGCGGATAGCGGGGCGACTCGAGAAGGTAGGCGGAAGCCTGTGCCTTGATCTTGCCAATCCCTCAGCAGCCGCGGGGTTCACTTCGCCTGCAAGCGTTTCCCGCTTGGCCGGCTCTGAAGGTAAGAACCCTTTTGAATCCCCGCTTGAGCTGGGGTGGACTTTACGGGTGAAATCCCACTCCCAACAGACGTCATCCTCAGACGGTCGACAACAAATAGGTGCTACCTTAGTTTCGCACTCATCACGTACTGATTGTGGTGCAGATCAATCTCCCCGCTGGCCAGACGTCCAGAAGCACGCCAAGGCCATGCTGGATGCCGTCCGGAAGAGGGATAAGGACAATATCTCTGGGCTGAGGTAAGAAACTTGTCAATTTAATTTTATTTTTTCCAAGTGTCTTATCTCGCCTGCCATACTTATGCCGCCTGACTTTTTGCAGGCCATGCTGCGGGTGGACGGGCTCAAGCGTCCTTATTCCCGCAAACGGGAAGAGGTAAAAAGGGTCAAGAAGTCCGCCATAGACGTTAATAATATTGCTTTCCACTCAACTATCGTAAATGAACTTGAAACTAAAGCAATAATTATGACACAGGCGTCTAAAATCCAGCAGCTGGAGCTAGATCTGAAGGCGGCCGACCAGCGGGTAACGGATGCTGAGACGGCCAAGAAGGGGGCGGAGGAGGCCCAGAAGAAAGCAGACGAGAGCGCCAAACAGGCTGAAGAGGCGCTCAAGAAGACCCAGGCGGACCTTGGCAAACTGAAATCCAAGTTTGAGAGGCTGGAGAAGGATGCTGATCAAACTCAGAAAAACTTTGCAGCAACCCTGGAGGTGGAGCAAAACCGCCTTGTTGCTGAGAGTGATGCTGACAACGACGCCCGTATGAAAATTGCTTGGGCTGCCTTGTACCCAGACGCTGATTATAGCATTTGGGCAATGGCACATAGCTATGCCGAGTACGTGGTGTACTTGAGAGAGCAAGGTGAGCCAGAGCCTGCCTCCTTTGAAGCCTGGCTCAGCAACAATGAGCCAACCGCGCCTGAGCTTCCTGGTCCCAACGAAGCGCACCAAATTCCCTCAGATGATGAGGAGAAGGGGGAGAACCAGGAGGCTCCGACTGCAAGCCAGAAGTGACCCCTCAGCGGAAGTATGCCAGTCTTTGCTGTTTTTAATTTTCTTTTTATTCAGCGGCTGTATGCCAAAACTTGCTTTTTCCGGCCTGCGTGCCGAGTATTCTTGTATTTACCGGCTGTGGAGCCGTGTTAATTAACAATTTCTTTCTCCCGGACGGGGTCCGGTTAACATTTGATCCATTACAACCGTTTGGTTGGATGGACTTTTATGAATTGCACCGACTAAGTCGGTTTTGAATATTTTGGATTTGAATTTTTAATTTTTGCTTATCTTATCAAAAGCATGCGGCGATTTCTTTCCTAACTAGTCAGTAGTCCGGCTGTCCTTGCCCCTGGACGGCTGTGTGATTGGTTTCAATTGGAGCTGGTTGATTGACTTGAAAACGTCTGATGCTGCAAAGAGCATGATATGTTTGTAAGTTAATCAATCACACTAGTGATTTCCCCAAACCAAGTGCACAGCCGTACACCATCAGGCGTTTCGGTGACTACATAGACGGCTTATGACCTTCTTGGTAGAGATTTCATAGCCATTGAACTCTTGCCCCAATTGTGGTGAGGTGCAATTTTAAAATAAATAACCTAAGTGAGAACTTCAGCCAGTGGCCGACTAATGCCTATGGGCATCCGGTATTTAGGAAATTCGTTCTTCGTAGGTTATTTTAGTCAGACGGCTATGAGTTGACCAATTTGGTCGTTCAATTTTTGCCGTCTGCATGGATACGTAGAACCAACAGATAATCTGTTCTCTGCGACGATTGCACCCGAAGGGGTGTTGCCGGACGCCTTTGTCCATATTGGGACAGGCGATTTTATAAAAATAGCAACCATCCGGCCATTGTAGCCTCTGGTCCTGTTTGAGACCGGTTGTGTAGCCATTAAACGTTTTTGTGCTTAGTTTCTTAATCAGTGTTGAATTTACACTAAGTATAGAACTTAGTTTTTTAAGCATACAAGTCTGTCTGGGTAATATCCAGACGGGTCTGAGTATTACCCAGGCGAATAGTCAAGTAGTTGAATAAACAAAGTATCAAACTTAAATAAACAAGAGATCCGAGTATTACCCAGGCGGTCAAACAAATGTAACCTTCACTAAGTATCAAACTTAGTTAGGTAAATGGGGAATCCGCCTGGATATTACCCGGATGGATAATCAAACGATAATTTTGCAAACAAAGTCTTAATCTTCATTAACTGACTCACTGTTTACAAAAGTTTACATTCTCAGAAGTAATACTTTTTAAGATTGTCTACATTCCAAGTTCTAGGCAGGCGCCTGCCGTCTGGAGTTTCCAGGCGGTAGGTGTCGTCCCTTACTTCTTCATAGATCCGGTAGGGGCCTTCCCAATTTGGGGTTAGCTTTCCCAGCTCATTGGCCCTACCGGTTGCCTCCATTTTTCGTAACACTAAGTCGTCAACTTTCAAAGGAAGCTTGTATACTTTTTTGTTGTAGGCTCTCGTCATTCTCAGACGGTAAATCTCATGACGCAAGGCGGCATTGCCCCTGCGTTCTGGGAGTGAATCCAATGCCAGGCGCATTGCTTCCCAGTTTGCCTCTTCATCATACAACATGACTCTGAGAGTCTTCTCGTAATGTTCGATGGGCAAGACGACTTTAGCACCGTAAACCATGAGAAATGGGGTTTCATCGGTTGCCCCTTTCGCTGTTGTCCGGATGGCCCACGGGACATGGATTAATTCTTCTGCCCATAAGCCACCGGCTCTTTCTATTTTCTTTTTAATGCCGTCTGAGATGAGTTTGTTGAAAGCATCAACTTGGCTATTTGCTTGGGGCCGGCCAACAAATGCGAAATAGCTTGAGATCCCCTGATCTCCCAACCAAGATTTTAGCTGAGGCGTCTCAAACTGAGGACCATTATCAAACACCATAGACATGGGTACCCCGTACCGGGTGATAACATTCTTCTAGATGAAGGAAATTACGTCTGAGGTCTTGATGTTTTTAACCGCCACATCCTCCACCCACTTGGTGAAGTAATCCACAGCCACCAAGATGTAGCGCTTTCCGCCTGGAGCAGGCATGTAAGGACCTAGAATGTCCATGCCCCATTTTGCAAACGGGATTGGGCTGTGGATGGCCGTCAGATCAGTAGCCGGACGTTGAATGAGTTTGCCAAATTTTTGGCACTTGTCACATTTCTTCACCAACTCCTTGGCGTTTGCCTCAAGAGTGGGCCAAAAGTAATGTCGTCTGGCTTTGACGGCTAGGGATCTGCCACCTATGTGAGAGGCGCAGAATCCCGAGTGCAAGTCTTCGAGAACTTCTTTCCCCTTTTCTGGGGTGACACACATCACCAAAGGCTTCAGAAACCCCGTCTTGAAGAGTTCTCCATTTTTCAACTCGAATGTTGCAGCTCGCTTTTTCAGGACGGGTGCTTCCTATGGCGAATCAAGAAGTGTGCCGTCTGAGAGATAGGCCCGGATGCCATCCATCCAGGTAGAGCTTCGGTCCAGAATTCCAACGGAATCCTCATAGATGCTTCTCTTTTCAAGAACATCCCAGAAGACTAACCGAGGCGTATCATGGCAGGTGGAAGATGTCAGCTTTGACAATGCATCCGCCTGGTTGTTTTCCGACCTAGGCACCTGATTCAGCCAGAATTCCTCAAGTGCCTTGGTCTCTTCTTTGACTGCCTGAAGATATTTAATTATAGCCGGATGGGTAGCCTCATAACTTCCCTCATACTGGCTAACAACCAATTGAGAATCAGAGTAGGTGTCAATTTTCATGGCCCCTGCCGCCTTACACATGCGTATGCCGGCTAGCAGGGCTTCATATTCCGCCTCATTATTAGAGGCCTGAAACTTGAAGCGCAGTGCATATTCAAATCTGTCTCCTTCAGGAGACTCATAAATTACGAGTGCACCACAGCCGTTCTTTGTAGAGCTCCCGTCTACACACACTTTCCAAACCTGGTCAAGATTATCCGGAGCCACCGGACGAGTCATTTCAACAATGAAGTCGGCAAACGCCTGACCTTTCACTGCCTTTCTTGGTTCGTAAGTGATTTCAAGGCTTTGCATTTCAATAGCCCATTTCAACATTCTCCCGGATGAGTCCAAGGTAGACATTGGCCGCTTGAGTGGCTAGTCCGTGTAGATCACCACCGGATGTGCCAAAAAGTAAGGCTTTAATTTTTTAAATGCCATATACAAAGCAAGACCAAATTTTTCAACCATGGGGTACCGAAGTTTAGCATTTTTAAGAACATGGCTAATGAAGTAAACCGAGAGCTGCACGCCATCTCGCTCAGCAAGGAGAACGACACTGAGGGCATGGTCTGAGACGGCTAAGTACATGTACAACGTCTCCCTAGGCAAAGGACTGACCAACCTAGGCAGAGAGTGTAAGTGCTCTTTCAGCCTCTGGAACGCCGCCTCAGCATCATCCCCCCATTCAAATCTGGTCTTCTTCCTGATTGCTTGGAAGAAGTAGAGGCATTTGTCACCTGACCGGCTGAGGAATCTTCCCATGGCGGCCAGGAAACCGGTGAGTCTCTGGACTTCCTTGACAGAACGGGGTGACTTCATATCAATCACCGCCTGTATCTTCTCAGGGTTAGCCTCTATCCCCCTTTGATCAATCAGGAATCCGAGAAACTTCCCAGACTCAACACCAAAGACGCATTTCTTATGATTTAACATAACCTTATGCCGCCTGAGGGTGGTAAATGTTTCTCGGAGATCAACAAGGTGATCCGTCTGTAGCTTGGATTTGACTATCATGTCATCAATGTACGCCTCCACATTCCTCCAAATCTGATTAATGAAGACCGTATTAATCATCCGTTAGAAAGTGGCAGGCGCATTTTTCAAGCCAAACGACATCACTGTATAACAGAATAGCCCCTGATCAATGACGAACGCCGTCTTCTCTTGATCTTTCTTCCACAGGGGTATCTGATGGAACCGGAGTAGGCATCCATAAAGCTCATCAAGGCGTGACCGGCTGTAGAATCAACCAGACTGTCGAGCTTTGGAAGCGGATAACTGTCCTTTGGACACGCCTTGTTGAGGTCTGTGTAATCAACACACATGCGCCAGGTCCCATTCGGTTTCTTCACAAGGACCACATTGGCCACCCAATCGGGGAAATTACAAGGCCGAATGAACCTGGCGTCTAGCAGCTTTTTGACTTCGGCAGCTGCCACCTGACTTCTTTCCTCGCCGTGATTTCTTTTCTTTTGCCGGATGGGCTTCTTTTTGGGGTCCACGGCGATTTTGTGGACAGCAAGATCCGGGCTGACGCCTGGCATCTCTTCCACTTCAAAGGTAAAAATGTCTTTGAATTCCTTCAACAGAAGATGCAAGCTTGCACCCAAGGTAGCATGAGCAACCGTCCCAACCTTAACAGTACGTTCTAGACGGCTGTCGTCTAGAACGAGATCATTGCTTTCGCCAGCCGGTTGGGGATGGAGCTCATCTGACCGTTCACCGGTCAGTGATTGCTATTTTTTCTCTTTTTTCACCTCCACCAGCAGAGGAGCCTTTCTTTTCTTTCCGGCTGCTGGTGGGGCAGGAGTTGGGTCGGCATCCTTGACATTGTCAAGGTCTATTGGTTCCTGACCGCCTAGGGCCACGGTATCTCGGACGGCTGAGAGATAGCACTCTCTAGCCGTCTTCTGATCCCCATTCAAGGAACCAACAGAGTCGTCATCCCTCTCATATGTGTTTGACTTTCATTTGATTAAATTAGCTTTGGTTATTGCATTTGTCTTTAATTTGATTAAAAAATTCTTTATTTAAATGTGTTTGAATTTCATTAAATTCAAAAAGCTTTAGTTGAATGTGTTTGACTTTCATTTAATTAAAAAAGCTTTGTTCTCATGTGTTTCACATTCCTTTGATTTAAAAAGCTTTTTTGAATGTGTTTAACTTTCATTCGATTCAAAAAGCTTTGTTTTAATGTGTTTGTCTTTAATTTGATTCAAAAAGGTTTGATTGAATGTCTTTGACTTTCATTTAATTCAATTAATTTTGTTTGAATGTGCTTGACTTTCATTAAATTCAAAAAGCTTTGTACGCATGTGTTTGACTTTCAATTGATTCAATTAAATTTGTTGTATGCATTTGATCTTCATTT
Source organism: Chenopodium quinoa (assembly GCF_001683475.1). Lineage (NCBI taxonomy): Eukaryota > Viridiplantae > Streptophyta > Magnoliopsida > Caryophyllales > Amaranthaceae > Chenopodium > Chenopodium quinoa. Next base: position 1,191,833 of record NW_018743880.1, on the reverse strand, counting down.
GATTCAAAAGCTTTGTTTGAATGCGTTTGACTTTCATTTGATGCAAAAAGCTTTGTTTGAATGTGTTTGACTTTCATTTGATTTAAAATGATTTGTTTGAATGTATTTGAATTTCAATTGATTCAAAAAGCTTTGTTTAATTGTGTTTTATTTCATGTGATTCAAAAAGCTTTGTTCAAATGTGTTTGACCTTCATTTGATTCAAAAAGCTTTGGTTGAATGTGTTTGATTTTCCTATGATACAAAAAGTTGTGTTTGAATCTGTTTAACCTTTTTTTAATTCAATTAGCTTAGTTAAATGTATTTGACTTTCATTCGATTGAAAATCTTTATTTTAATGTGTTTGGCATTCATTTAATTAAAATAGCTTCGTTTGAATGTCTTAGGTGTTCATTTAATTCAAAAATCTTTGTTTGAATGTGTTTGATTTTCATTCGATTCAAAAATCTTTGTTTAAATGCGTTAGACTTTATTTTGATACAAAAAGCTATGTTTGAATGTGTTTGACTTTCATTTGATTCAAAAAGCTTTGTTTTAATGTGTTTGACTTTCATTTGATTTATAAAGCTTTGTTTGAATGTGTTTGACTTACATTTTATTAAATTAGCTTTGTTGAATGCATTAGACTTTAATTCGATTCAAAAAGATTTTTTTGAATATGTTGGAGTTTAATTTAATTTAAAACGCTTTGTTTTAACATGTTTGACTTTCATTTAATTAAAAAAACTTTGTTCGCATGTGTTTGACTTTCAATTGATTCAATCAGATTCGTTGAATGCATTTGACCATCATTCGATTCTAAAAGCATAGTTTGAATGTGTTTGCTTTCATTTGATTCAAAAAACTTTGTTTGAATGTGTTTGACTTTCTTTTAATTCTAAAAGCTTTGTTTGAATGTGTTTGACTTTCATTCGATTCAAAAAGCTTTGTTTTAATATGTTTGACTATCATTTGATTCATAATTCTCTGTTTAAATGTGTTTAACTTTCATTCAATTCAAAAATCTTTGTTTGAATGTGTTTTACTTTCATTTGATTCAACAAGCTTTGTTTGAATGTGTTTAACTTTCATTTGATTCAAAAAGCATGGTTTAATGTGTATGATTTTCCATTTATTCAAAAAACTGTGTTTGAATCTGTTTGACTTTCATTTGATTTATTTAGCTTCGTTGAGTGTATTTTACTTTAATTCGATTAAAAATATCTTTGTTTTAATGTGTTTGACTTTCATTTAAATCAAAAAGCTTTGTTTGAATGTATTTGGCTTTCATTAGATTCAAAAAGCTTTGTTTGAATGTTTTTGACTTTCATTCGATTGAAAAATCTTTGTTTAAATGCGTTTGATTTTCTTTTGATTCAAAAAAGCTTTGTTTTAATATGTTTGACTTTCTTTCGATTCAAAAAGCTTTGTTTTAATGTGTTTGACTATCATTTGATTTATAAAGCTTTGTTTGAATATGTTTGATTTTCATATGATTAAATTAGCTTTCTTGAATGCATTTGACTTTAAATCGTGTCAAAAAGCTTTTGTTCGGATGTGTTTGACTTTCATTTTATTCAAAAAGCTTTTTTCGCATGTGTTTAACTTTCAATTGATTACACTAGATTTGTTGAATGCATTTAACCTTCATTGGATTCAAACAGCATTGTTTGAATGTGTTTGAGTTCCATTTGATTCAAAAAGCTTTATTTGAATATGTTAGACTTTCTTTTGATTCAAAAAGCTTGTTTGAATCTGTTTGACTTTCATTTGATTTAAAATGATTTGTTTGAATGTATTTGAATTTCAATTGATTCAAAAAGCTTTGTTTAATTGTGTTTTATTTCATGTGATTCAAAAAGCTTTGTTCAAATGTGTTTGACCTTCATTTCATTCAAAAAGCTTTGGTTGAATGTGTTTTATTTTCCTATGATACAAAAAGTTGTGTTTGAATCTGTTTAACCTTTTTTTAATTCAATTAGCTTAGTTAAATGTATTTGACTTTCATTCAATTGAAAATCTTTATTTTAATGTGTTTGGCATTCATTTAATTAAAATAGCTTCGTTTGAATGTCTTAGGTGTTCATTTGATTCAAAAATCTTTGTTTGAATGTGTTTGATTTTCATTCGATTCAAAAATCTTTGTTTAAATGCGTTAGACTTTATTTTGATACAAAAAGCTATGTTTGAATGTGTTTGACTTTCATTTGATTTAAAAAGCTTTGTTTTAATGTGTTTGACTTTCATTTGATTTATAAAGCTTTGTTTGAATGCGTTTGACTTACATTTTATTAAATTAGCTTTGTTGAATGCATTAGACTTTAATTCGATTCAAAAAGATTTTTTTTAATATGTTGGAGTTTAATTTAATTTAAAACGCTTTGTTTTAACATGTTTGACTTTCATTTAATTAAAAACTTTGTTCGCATGTGTTTGACTTTCAATTGATTCAATCAGATTCATTGAATGCATTTGACCATCATTCGATTCTAAAAGCATAGTTTGAATGTGTTTGCTTTCATTTGATTCAAAAAACTTTGTTTGAATGTGTTTGACTTTCTTTTAATTCTAAAAGCTTTGTTTGAATGTGTTTGACTTTCATTCGATTCAAAAAGCTTTGTTTTAATATGTTTGACTATCATTTGATTCATAATTCTTTGTTTAAATGTGTTTAACTTTCATTCGATTCAAAAATCTTTGTTTGAATGTGTTTTACTTTCATTTGATTCAACAAGCTTTGTTTGAATGTGTTTAACTTTCATTTGATTAAAAAAGCTTTGGTTTAATGTGTGTGATTTTCCATTAATTCAAAAAACTGTGTTTGAATCTGTTTGACTTTCATTTGATTTAATTAGCTTCGTTGAGTGTATTTTACTTTAATTCGATTAAAAATATCTTTGTTTTAATGTGTTTGACTTTCATTTAAATCAAAAAGCTTTGTTTGAATGTATTTGGCTTTCATTAGATTCAAAAAGCTTTGTTTTAAATGTTTTTAACTTTCATTCGATTGAAAAATCTTTTTTTAAATGCGTTTGATTTTCTTTTGATTCAAAAAAGCTTTGTTTTAATATGTTTGACTTTCTTTCGATTCAAAAAGCTTTGTTTTAATGTGTTTGACTATCATTCGATTTATAAAGCTTTGTTTGAATATGTTTGATTTTCATATAATTAAATTAGCTTTCTTGAATGCATTTGACTTTAAATCGTGTCAAAAAGCTTTTGTTCGGATGTGTTTGACTTTCATTTTATTCAAAAAGCTTTTTTCGCATGTGTTTAACTTTCAATTGATTACACTAGATTTGTTGAATGCATTTAACCTTCATTGGATTCAAACAGCATTGTTTGAATGTGTTTGAGTTCCATTTGATTCAAAAAGCTTTATTTGAATATGTTAGACTTTCTTTTGATTCAAAAAGCTTGTTTGAATCTGTTTGACTTTCATTCGATTCAAAAAGCTTTGTTTTAATGTGTTTGACTTTCATTTGATTCATAAAGCTTTGTTTGAATGTGTTTGACTTTCATTTGATTAAATTAGCTTTGGTTAATGCATTTGACATTAATTCGATTAAAAAAGCTTTTTTTGATTGTGTTGGACTTTCATTTAATTCAAAAAGTTTTGGTTGAATGTGTTTGACTTTCATTTAATGAAAAAAGCTTTGTTCGCACAAGTTAGAAACTTGAAGGGAGAAAAAAGGTGCGGAAATTTAGGTAGGGATCTGCTCGGATTCCAAGCTCAGGATGTCTCTATCAAAGAGTAAATGTGTAATAAATGATAAAACGTGCCCTCAAAATTAGGGACATCTCCCTATTTTAAGGGTCATTGGGAATTGTGCCCCTAATTAGGTCACTGAACCCTAATCATTGGTGGGCTGCGCCGTTTTGCGGCATTCTCGGGATTCGGGCCTGAAGGCCGCCTTTTCCCTTGATTTCTGGAATGACACGTGTCGAGCAGGGATTGGTCCATTTTGGACCAATTTGGGGCTGACACGTGTCTCCCTCTGATTGGGCCACGTGGCAGGGTTAAATTACCCTAAACAACTCAAAGTTGTCTAGTAGTACACTCATCAGCACAAATTGGCACTCCAAGCAAACTACCAATGCGGCTAAGAGTGTCAGATCCCCAACAATTAAGTGGGAGATTAGAGAACTTAACCTAGAGAGGAACAATTCTAAGAATTTCAGCATTAAAATGAAATTTAGGACACCAAGGCTTCACTATTGCTGGTCTTCCAAGGAACATATGAGGGCCAGAACAAAGTGTAGTATCTTTATCATCACTAGGAGAAAGATTAACGATAAAGTACCCATCATCATGCCAATAAACATCTGGTTTTTGCATATCATTCCATTGTTGAGCAAAAAATCGAAGAACAACAGCAATAGTGGGGTAAAAGCCAACCACATAGAAAACTAAAGCATTAACCCATTTTTTATTACCTGCCTCAAGCTCGGCTGCCTGTAGCTCAGCAATTTGTTTCCCTTCCTGGACTTTTGGAGCAACAAAAGACAAAGAAGCTCCTTTAGCAGCCAAATTCCCAGTGAAAGGAGCAGCCCGATCCTCATTGTGCTTGCGCAAATTCAGCTCCAGAGAAGGTGAAGGAGCAGCACGATCCTCACTGTGCTTGTGCGTATTCTGCTCCAGAGAAGGTGAGGAATGGCAAGGAGGAATTATTGGTTCAACTCGTTTCTCAGATCCACCAACAACCAATGGAACAGTAAACCAAGAAACCCTAGGTACTATTCCATTGGAATGTCTTAAATCCGGCCTAGCAGTAGCTTCAGCAATCAGAGAAATAGTCTCAGCATCACTTCTGGGAATAGCTCCACATGTTGGGTGCACTAACGCCAGCGCCGGAGTAACCAATTCATCCACCTCTTGAATCGGACTAGGAACAAACGATGTACCTGAATTTCTCAAATTCTGCAAAATCGAATCAAAAGCTTCATGAGCATTCTTCTGTTGCGCTACTTGAGGTGTAGAAGTAGTCTGCTTCTTCTTCTTAGCCATTGAAATCCAAAATTGATGAAGAAACCAATCAAAGATGAAGAACCATGGAGAAGAGAGAGAAGAGAGAAAGTCAACGCAATTTAACTCATTTTTCTTTAATGTGTTTGAATTTCATTTGATTCATAAAGCTTTGTTTGAATGCATTTGACCTTCATTGGATTCAAAAAGCATAGTTTGAATGTGTTTGAGTTCCATTTGATTCAATAAGCTTTATTTGAATATGTTTGACTTTCTTTTGATTCAAAAAGTTTTGTTTGAATTTGTTTGACTTTTATTCGATTCAAAAAGCTTTATTTGAATGTGCTTGACTTTCATTTGATTCATAAAGCTTTCTTTGAATGTGTTTGACTTTCATTTGATTAAATTAGCTTTGGTTATTGCATTTGACTTTAATTTGATTAAAAAAATCTTTATTTAAATGTGTTTGAATTTCATTAAATTCAAAAAGCTTTGGTTGAATGTGTTTGACTTTCATTTAATTAAAAGCTTTGTTCTCATGTGTTTCACATTCCTTTGATTTAAAAAGCTTTTTTGAATGTGTTTAACTTTCATTCGATTCAAAAAGCTTTGTTTTAATGTGTTTTTCTTTAATTTGATTCAAAAAGGTTTGATTGAATGTCTTTGACTTTCATTTAATTCAATTAATTTTGTTTGAATGTGCTTGACTTTCATTAAATTCAAAAAGCTTTGTACGCATGTGTTTGACTTTCAATTGATTCAATTAAATTTGTTGTATGCATTTGATCTTCATTTGATTCAAAAGCTTTGTTTGAATGTGTTTGACTTTCATTTGATGCAAAAAGCTTTGTTTGAATGTGTTTGACTTTCATTTGATTTAAAATGATTTGTTTGAATGTATTTGAATTTCAATTGATTCAAAAAGCTTTGTTTAATTGTGTTTTATTTCATGTGATTCAAAAAGCTTTGTTCAAATGTGTTTGACCTTCATTTGATTCAAAAAGCTTTGGTTGAATGTGTTTGATTTTCCTATGATACAAAAAGTTGTGTTTGAATCTGTTTAACCTTTTTTTAATTCAATTAGCTTAGTTAAATGTATTTGACTTTCATTCGATTGAAAATCTTTATTTTAATGTGTTTGGCATTCATTTAATTAAAATAGCTTCGTTTGAATGTCTTAGGTGTTCATTTGATTCAAAAATCTTTGTTTGAATGTGTTTGATTTTCATTCGATTCAAAAATCTTTGTTTAAATGCGTTAGACTTTATTTTGATACAAAAAGCTATGTTTGAATGTGTTTGACTTTCATTTGATTCAAAAAGCTTTGTTTTAATGTGTTTGACTTTCATTTGATTTATAAAGCTTTGTTTGAATGTGTTTGACTTACATTTTATTAAATTAGCTTTGTTGAATGCATTAGACTTTAATTCGATTCAAAAAGATTTTTTTGAATATGTTGGAGTTTAATTTAATTTAAAACGCTTTGTTTTAACATGTTTGACTTTCGTTTAATTAAAAAAACTTTGTTCGCATGTGTTTGACTTTCAATTGATTCAATCAGATTCATTGCATGCATTTGACCATCATTCGATTCTAAAAGCATAGTTTGAATGTGTTTGCTTTCATTTGATTCAAAAAACTTTGTTTGAATGTGTTTGACTTTCTTTTAATTCTAAAAGCTTTGTTTGAATGTGTTTGACTTTCATTCAATTCAAAAAGCTTTGTTTTAATATGTTTGACTATCATTTGATTCATAATTCTTTGTTTAAATGTGTTTAACTTTCATTCGATTCAAAAATCTTTGTTTGAATGTGTTTTACTTTCATTTGATTCAACAAGCTTTGTTTGAATGTGTTTAACTTTCATTTGATTCAAAAAGCTTTGGTTTAATGTGTATGATTTTCCATTAATTCAAAAAACTGTGTTTGAATCTGTTTGACTTTCATTTGATTTAATTAGCTTCATTGAGTGTATTTTACTTTAATTCGATTAAAAATATCTTTGTTTTAATGTGTTTGACTTTCATTTAAATCAAAAAGCTTTGTTTGAATGTATTTGGCTTTCATTAGATTCAAAAAGCTTTGTTTGAATGTTTTTGACTTTCATTCGATTGAAAAATCTTTGTTTAAATGCGTTTGATTTTCTTTTGATTCAAAAAAGCTTTGTTTTAATATGTTTGACTTTCTTTCAATTCAAAAAGCTTTGTTTTAATGTGTTTGACTATCATTTGATTTATAAACCTTTGTTTGAATATGTTTGATTTTCATATAATTAAATTAGCTTTCTTGAATGCATTTGACTTTAAATCGTGTCAAAAAGCTTTTGTTCGGATGTGTTTGACTTTCATTTTATTCAAAAAGCTTTTTTCGCATGTGTTTAACTTTCAATTGATTACACTAGATTTGTTGAATGCATTTAACCTTCATTGGATTCAAACAGCATTGTTTGAATGTGTTTGAGTTCCATTTGATTCAAAAAGCTTTATTTGAATATGTTAGACTTTCTTTTGATTCAAAAAGCTTGTTTGAATCTGTTTGACTTTCATTCGATTCAAAAAGCTTTGTTTTAATGTGTTTGACTTTCATTTAATTCATAAAGCTTTGTTTGAATGTGTTTGACTTTCATTTGATTAAATTAGCTTTGGTTAATGCATTTGACATTAATTCGATTAAAAAAGCTTTTTTTGATTGTGTTGGAATTTCATTTAATTCAAAAAGTTTTGGTTGAATGTGTTTGACTTTCATTTAATGAAAAAAGCTTTGTTCGCATTTGTTTGACTTTCATTTGATTCAAAAAGCTTTTTTAAATGTGTTTAACTGTCATTCAATTCAAAAAGCTGTTTTAACGTGTTTGACTTTCATATGATTCAAAAAGTTTTCTTTTTAATGTCTTTCACTTTCATTTGATCCAATTAGCTTTGTTTGAATGTGTTTGACTTTCATTAAATTCAAAAAACTTTGTTCGCATGTGTTTGAATTTCAATTGATTCAATTAGATGCATTAAATGCATTTTACCTTCATTTAATTCAAAAACTTTGTTTGAATGTGTTTGACTTTCAATTGATGGAAAAAGCTTTGTTTGAATGTGTTTAACTTTCATTTGATTTAAAATGATTTGTTTGAATGTGTTTGACATTCATTTGATTAAAAAAACTTTGTTTAACTTTGTTTTATTTCATGTGATTCAAAAAACTTTGTTTGAATGTGTTTAAATGTGTTTGACCTTCATTTGATTCAAAAAGCTTTAATTGAATGTGTTTGGTATTCCTTTGATTCTTATAGCTATATTTGAATCTATTTGACTTTCATTTGATTAAATTAGCTTCGTTGAATGTATTTCACTTTCATTCGAATCAAAATTCTTTATTTTAATGTGTTTGACTTTCATTTGAATAAAAAATATTTGTTTGACTGTGTTTGACTTTCATTTGATTCAAACAACTTTGTTTGAATGTGTTTAACTTTCATTCGATTCAAAAATCTTTGTTTAAATGCGTTTGACTTTTTTTTGATTCAAAAAGCTTTGTTTGAATGTGTTTGACTTTCATTTGATTCAAAAACCTTGTTTTAAGGTGTTTAAGTTAAATTTGATTCATAAAGCTTTGTTTGAATGTGTTTGACATTCATTTGATTAAATAAGCTTTCTTGAATGCATTTGTCTTTAATTCAATTGAAAAAGCTTTATTTGAATGTGTTTGACTTTCATTTAATTCAAAAATCTTTGTTTGAATGTGTTTGACTTTCATTTAATTCAAAAAGCTTTGTTCGCATGAGTTTGACTCTCAAATGATTAAATTAGATTCGTTGAATGCAATTAACCTTCATTTGATTCAAAAAGCGTTGTTTGAATGTATTGGAGTTTCATTTGATTCAAAAACCTTTGTTTGAATGTGTTTGACTTTCTTTTGATAAAAATTTTTTGCTTGAATGTGTTTGACTTTCATTCGATTCAGAAAGCTTTGATTTAATGTGTTTGACTTTCATTTTATTTATAAAGCTTTGTTTGAATGTGTTTGACTTTCAAGTGATTAAATTAGCTTTGTTGAATGTATTTCAATTCTATTCGATTTAAAAAGCTATTTTTAAATTAGTTTGACTTTCATTTAATTCAAAAAGCTTTTTTAGAATGTGTTTGGCTTTCATTTAATTCAAAAAACTTTGCTCGCATGTATTTGACTTTCAATTGATTCACTTAGATTCGTTGACTGCAATTGACAATTATTCGATAAAAAAGCATTGTTTGAATGTGTTTAAGTTTCTTTTGATTCAAAAGGCTTAGTTTGAATGTGTTTGTTTTTCCTTTGATTCAAAAATTTTTGTTTGAATGTGTTTAAATTTCATTGGATTCAAAAAGCTTTGTTTTAATGTGTTTGACTTTCATTCGATTCAAAAAGCTTTGTTTTAACGTGTTTGACTTTCATATGATTCAAAAAGGTTTGTTTTGAATGTATTTGACTTTCATTTGATCCAATTAGCTTTGTTTGAATGTGTTTGACTTTCATTAAATTCAAAAAGCTTTGTTCGCATGTGTTTGACTTTCAATTGATTCAATTAGATGCGTTGAATGCATTTTACCTTCATTTGATTCAAAAGCTTTGTTTGAATGTGTTTGACTTTCATTTGATGCAAAAAGCTTTGTTTGAATGTATTTGACTTTCATTTGATTTAAAATTATTTGTTTGAATGTGTTTGACATTCATTTGATTCAAAAAGCTTTGTCTAACTTTGTTTTATTTCATGTGATTCAAAAAGCTTTGTTTAAATGTTTTGACCTTCATTTGATTCAAAAAGCTTTTGTTGAATGTGTTTGATTTTCCTTTGATTCTTAAAGCTATATTTGAATATGTTTGACTTTCATTGTATTTAATTAGCTTCGTTGAATGTATTTCAATTTCATTCGAATCAAAATTCTTTATTTTAATGTGTTTGACTTTCATTTGAATAAAAAAGATTTGTTTGACTGTGTTTGACTTTCATTTGATTCAAACAACTTTGTTTGAATGTGTTTCACTTTATTCGATTCTAAAATCTTTGTTTAAAAGCGTTTGACTTTCTTTTGATTCAAAAACCTTTGTTTGAATGTGTTTGACTTTAATTCGATTAAAAAAGCTTTGCTTTAAGGTGTTTAAGTTAAATTTGATTCATAAAGCTTTGTTTGAATGTGTTTGACATTCATTTGATTAAATAAGCTTTCTTGAATGCATTTGTCTTTAATTCAATTGAAAAAGCTTTATTTGAATGCGTTTGACTTTCATTTAATTCAAAAAGCTTTGTTTGAATGTGTTTGACTTTCATTTAATTCAAAAAGCTTTGTTAGCATGAGTTTGACTCTCAAATGATTAAATTACATTCGTTGAATGCAATTAACCTTCATTATATTCAAAAAGCGTTGTTTGAATGTATTAGAGTTTCATTTGATTCAAAAACCTTTGTTTGAATGTGTTTGACTTTCTTTTGATAAAAATTTTTTGCTTGAATGTGTTTGACTTTCATTCGATTCAGAAAGCTTTGATTTAATGTGTTTGACTTTCATTTTATTTATAAAGCTTTGTTTGAATGTGTTTGACTTTCAAGTGATTAAATTAGCTTTGTTGAATGTATTTCAATTCTATTCGATTTAAAAAGCTATTTTTAATTTAGTTTGACTTTCATTTAATTCAAAAAGCTTTTTTAGAATGTGTTTGGCTTTCATTTAATTCAAAAAACTTTGCTCGCATGTATTTGACTTTCAATTGATTCACTTAGATTCGTTGACTGCAATTGACAATTATTCGATAAAAAAGCATTGTTTGAATGTGTTTAAGTTTCTTTTGATTCAAAAGGCTTAGTTTGAATGTGTTTGTTTTTCCTTTGATTCAAAAATTTTTGTTTGAATGTGTTTAAATTTCATTGGATTCAAAAAGCTTTGTTTTAATGTGTTTGACTTTCATTCGATTCAAAAAGCTTTGTTTTAACGTGTTTGACTTTCATATGATTCAAAAAGGTTTGTTTTGAATGTATTTGACTTTCATTTGATCCAATTAGCTTTGTTTGAATGTGTTTGACTTTCATTAAATTCAAAAAGCTTTGTTCGCATGTGTTTGACTTTCAATTGATTCAATTAGATGCGTTGAATGCATTTTACCTTCATTTGATTCAAAAGCTTTGTTTGAATGTGTTTGACTTTCATTTGATGCAAAAAGCTTTGTTTGAATGTATTTGACTTTCATTTGATTTAAAATTATTTGTTTGAATGTGTTTGACATTCATTTGATTCAAAAAGCTTTGTCTAACTTTGTTTTATTTCATGTGATTCAAAAAGCTTTGTTTAAATGTTTTGACCTTCATTTGATTCAAAAAGCTTTTGTTGAATGTGTTTGATTTTCCTTTGATTCTTAAAGCTACATTTGAATATGTTTGACTTTCATTTTATTTAATTAGCTTCGTTGAATGTATTTCAATTTCATTCGAATCAAAATTCTTTATTTTAATGTGTTTGACTTTCATTTGAATAAAAAAGATTTGTTTGACTGTGTTTGACTTTCATTTGATTCAAACAACTTTGTTTGAATGTGTTTCACTTTATTCGATTCTAAAATCTTTGTTTAAAAGCGTTTGACTTTCTTTTGATTCAAAAACCTTTGTTTGAATGTGTTTGACTTTAATTCGATTAAAAAAGCTTTGCTTTAAGGTGTTTAAGTTAAATTTGATTCATAAAGCTTTGTTTGAATGTGTTTGACATTCATTTGATTAAATAAGCTTTCTTGAATGCATTTGTCTTTAATTCAATTGAAAAAGCTTTATTTGAATGCGTTTGACTTTCATTTAATTCAAAAAGCTTTGATTGAATGTGTTTGACTTTCATTTAATTCAAAAAGCTTTGTTCGCATGAGTTTGACTCTCAAATGATTAAATTACATTCGTTGAATGCAATTAACCTTCATTTGATTCAAAAAGCGTTGTTTGAATGTATTAGAGTTTCATTTGATTCAAAAACCTTTGTTTGAATGTGTTTGACTTTCTTTTGATAAAATTTTTTTGCTTGAATGTGTTTGACTTTCATTCGATTCAGAAAGCTTTGATTTAATGTGTTTGACTTTCATTTTATTTATAAAGCTTTGTTTGAATGTGTTTGACTTTCAAGTGATTAAATTAGCTTTGTTGAATGTATTTCAATTCTATTCAATTTAAAAAGCTATTTTTAATTTAGTTTGACTTTCATTTAATTCAAAAAGCTTTTTTAGAATGTGTTTGGCTTTCATTTAATTCAAAAAACTTTGCTCGCATGTATTTGACTTTCAATTGATTCACTTAGATTCGTTGACTGCAATTGACAATTATTCGATAAAAAAGCATTGTTTGAATGTGTTTAAGTTTCTTTTGATTCAAAAGGCTTAGTTTGAATGTGTTTGTTTTTCCTTTGATTCAAAAATTTTTGTTTGAATGTGTTTAAATTTCATTGGATTCAAAAAGCTTTGTTTTAATGTGTTTGACTTTCATTCGATTCAAAAAGCTTTGTTTTAACGTGTTTGACTTTCATATGATTCAAAAAGGTTTGTTTTGAATGTATTTGACTTTCATTTGATCCAATTAGCTTTGTTTGAATGTGTTTGACTTTCATTAAATTCAAAAAGCTTTGTTCGCATGTGTTTGACTTTCAATTGATTCAATTAGATGCGTTGAATGCATTTTACCTTCATTTGATTCAAAAGCTTTGTTTGAATGTGTTTGACTTTCATTTGATGCAAAAAGCTTTGTTTGAATGTATTTGACTTTCATTTGATTTAAAATTATTTGTTTGAATGTGTTTGACATTCATTTGATTCAAAAAGCTTTGTCTAACTTTGTTTTATTTCATGTGATTCAAAAAGCTTTGTTTCAATGTTTTGACCTTCATTTGATTCAAAAAGCTTTTGTTGAATGTGTTTGATTTTCCTTTGATTCTTAAAGCTATATTTGAATATGTTTGACTTTCATTTTATTTAATTAGCTTCGTTGAATGTATTTCAATTTCATTCGAATCAAAATTCTTTATTTTAATGTGTTTGACTTTCATTTGAATAAAAAAGATTTGTTTGACTGTGTTTGACTTTCATTTGATTCAAACAACTTTGTTTGAATGTGTTTCACTTTATTCGATTCTAAAATCTTTGTTTAAAAGCGTTTGACTTTCTTTTGATTCAAAAACCTTTGTTTGAATGTGTTTGACTTTAATTCGATTAAAAAAGCTTTGCTTTAAGGTGTTTAAGTTAAATTTGATTCATAAAGCTTTGTTTGAATGTGTTTGACATTCATTTGATTAAATAAGCTTTCTTGAATGCATTTGTCTTTAATTCAATTGAAAAAGCTTTATTTGAATGCGTTTGACTTTCATTTAATTCAAAAAGCTTTGTTTGAATGTGTTTGACTTTCATTTAATTCAAAAAGCTTTGTTCGCATGAGTTTGACTCTCAAATGATTAAATTACATTCGTTGAATGCAATTAACCTTCATTATATTCAAAAAGCGTTGTTTGAATGTATTAGAGTTTCATTTGATTCAAAAACCTTTGTTTGAATGTGTTTGACTTTCTTTTGATAAAAATTTTTTGCTTGAATGTGTTTGATTTTCATTCGATTCAGAAAGCTTTGATTTAATGTGTTTGACTTTCATTTTATTTATAAAGCTTTGTTTGAATGTGTTTGACTTTCAAGTGATTAAATTAGCTTTGTTGAATGTATTTCAATTCTATTCGATTTAAAAAGCTATTTTTAATTTAGTTTGACTTTCATTTAATTCAAAAAGCTTTTTTAGAATGTGTTTGGCTTTCATTTAATTCAAAAAACTTTGCTCGCATGTATTTGACTTTCAATTGATTCACTTAGATTCGTTGACTGCAATTGACAATTATTCGATAAAAAAGCATTGTTTGAATGTGTTTAAGTTTCTTTTGATTCAAAAGGCTTAGTTTGAATGTGTTTGTTTTTCCTTTGATTCAAAAATTTTTGTTTGAATGTGTTTAAATTTCATTGGATTCAAAAAGCTTTGTTTTAATGTGTTTGACTTTCATTCGATTCAAAAAGCTTTGTTTTAACGTGTTTGACTTTCATATGATTCAAAAAGGTTTGTTTTGAATGTATTTGACTTTCATTTGATCCAATTAGCTTTGTTTGAATGTGTTTGACTTTCATTAAATTCAAAAAGCTTTGTTCGCATGTGTTTGACTTTCAATTGATTCAATTAGATGCGTTGAATGCATTTTACCTTCATTTGATTCAAAAGCTTTGTTTGAATGTGTTTGACTTTCATTTGATGCAAAAAGCTTTGTTTGAATGTATTTGACTTTCATTTGATTTAAAATTATTTGTTTGAATGTGTTTGACATTCATTTGATTCAAAAAGCTTTGTCTAACTTTGTTTTATTTCATGTGATTCAAAAAGCTTTGTTTAAATGTTTTGACCTTCATTTGATTCAAAAAGCTTTTGTTGAATGTGTTTGATTTTCCTTTGATTCTTAAAGCTACATTTGAATATGTTTGACTTTCATTTTATTTAATTAGCTTCGTTGAATGTATTTCAATTTCATTCGAATCAAAATTCTTTATTTTAATGTGTTTGACTTTCATTTGAATAAAAAAGATTTGTTTGACTGTGTTTGACTTTCATTTGATTCAAACAACTTTGTTTGAATGTGTTTCACTTTATTCGATTCTAAAATCTTTGTTTAAAAGCGTTTGACTTTCTTTTGATTCAAAAACCTTTGTTTGAATGTGTTTGACTTTAATTCGATTAAAAAAGCTTTGCTTTAAGGTGTTTAAGTTAAATTTGATTCATAAAGCTTTGTTTGAATGTGTTTGACATTCATTTGATTAAATAAGCTTTCTTGAATGCATTTGTCTTTAATTCAATTGAAAAAGCTTTATTTGAATGCGTTTGACTTTCATTTAATTCAAAAAGCTTTGATTGAATGTGTTTGACTTTCATTTAATTCAAAAAGCTTTGTTCGCATGAGTTTGACTCTCAAATGATTAAATTACATTCGTTGAATGCAATTAACCTTCATTTGATTCAAAAAGCGTTGTTTGAATGTATTAGAGTTTCATTTGATTCAAAAACCTTTGTTTGAATGTGTTTGACTTTCTTTTGATAAAATTTTTTTGCTTGAATGTGTTTGACTTTCATTCGATTCAGAAAGCTTTGATTTAATGTGTTTGACTTTCATTTTATTTATAAAGCTTTGTTTGAATGTGTTTGACTTTCAAGTGATTAAATTAGCTTTGTTGAATGTATTTCAATTCTATTCGATTTAAAAAGCTATTTTTAATTTAGTTTGACTTTCATTTAATTCAAAAAGCTTTTTTAGAATGTGTTTGGCTTTCATTTAATTCAAAAAACTTTGCTCGCATGTATTTGACTTTCAATTGATTCACTTAGATTCGTTGACTGCAATTGACAATTATTCGATAAAAAAGCATTGTTTGAATGTGTTTAAGTTTCTTTTGATTCAAAAGGCTTAGTTTGAATGTGTTTGTTTTTCCTTTGATTCAAAAATTTTTGTTTGAATGTGTTTAAATTTCATTGGATTCAAAAAGCTTTGTTTTAATGTGTTTGACTTTCATTCGATTCAAAAAGCTTTGTTTTAACGTGTTTGACTTTCATATGATTCAAAAAGGTTTGTTTTGAATGTATTTGACTTTCATTTGATCCAATTAGCTTTGTTTGAATGTGTTTGACTTTCATTAAATTCAAAAAGCTTTGTTCGCATGTGTTTGACTTTCAATTGATTCAATTAGATGCGTTGAATGCATTTTACCTTCATTTGATTCAAAAGCTTTGTTTGAATGTGTTTGACTTTCATTTGATGCAAAAAGCTTTGTTTGAATGTATTTGACTTTCATTTGATTTAAAATTATTTGTTTGAATGTGTTTGACATTCATTTGATTCAAAAAACTTTGTTTAACTTTGTTTTATTTCATGTGATTCAAAAAACTTTGTTTGAATGTGTTTAAATGTGTTTGACCTTCATGTGATTCAAAAAGCTTTGTTTAAATGTTTTGACCTTCATTTGATTCAAAAAGCTTTTGTTGAATGTGTTTGATTTTCCTTTGATTCTTAAAGCTATATTTGAATATGTTTGACTTTCATTTTATTTAATTAGCTTCGTTGAATGTATTTCAATTTCATTCGAATCAAAATTCTTTATTTTACTGTGTTTGACTTTCATTTGAATAAAAAAGATTTGTTTGACTGTGTTTGACTTTCATTTGATTCAAACAACTTTGTTTGAATGTGTTTCACTTTATTCGATTCTATAATCTTTGTTTAAAAGCGTTTGACTTTCTTTTGATTCAAAAACCTTTGTTTGAATGTGTTTGACTTTAATTCGATTCAAAAAGCTTTGTTTTAAGGTGTTTAAGTTAAATTTGATTGATAAAGCTTTGTTTGAATGTGTTTGACATTCATTTGATTAAATAATCTTTCTTGAATGCATTTGTCTTTAATTCAATTGAAAAAGCTTTATTTGAATGTGTTTGACTTTCATTTAATTCAAAAAGCTTTGTTTGAATGTGTTTGACTTTCATTTAATTCAAAAAGCTTTGTTCGCATGAGTTTGACTCTCAAATGATTAAATTACATTCGTTGAATGCAATTAACCTTCATTTGATTCAAAAAGCGTTGTTTGAATGTATTGGAGTTTCATTTGATTCAAAAACCTTTGTTTGAATGTGTTTGACTTTCTTTTGATAAATTTTTTTTGCTTGAATGTGTTTGACTTTCATTCGATTCAGAAAGCTTTGATTTAATGTGTTTGACTTTCATTTTTTTTATAAAGCTTTGTTTGAATGTGTTTGACTTTCAAGTGATTAAATTAGCTTTGTTGAATGTATTTCAATTCTATTCGATTTAAAAAGCTATTTTTAAATTAGTTTGACTTTCATTTAATTCAAAAAGCTTTTTTAGAATGTGTTTGGCTTTCATTTAATTCAAAAAACTTTGTTCGCATGTATTTGACTTTCAATTGATTCACTTAGATTCGTTGACTGCAATTGACAATTATTCGATAAAAAAGCATTGTTTGAATGTGTTTAAGTTTCTTTTGATTCAAAAGGCTTAGTTTGAATGTGTTTGTTTTTCCTTTGATTCAAAAATTTTTGTTTGAATGTGTTTAAATTTCATTGGATTCAAAAAGCTTTGTTTTAATGTGTTTGACTTTCATTCGATTCAAAAAGCTTTGTTTTAACGTGTTTGACTTTCATATGATTCAAAAAGGTTTGTTTTGAATGTATTTGACTTTCATTTGATCCAATTAGCTTTGTTTGAATGTGTTTGACTTTCATTAAATTCAAAAAGCTTTGTTCCCATGTGTTTGACTTTCAATTGATTCAATTAGATGCGTTGAATACATTTTACCTTCATTTGATTCAAAAGCTTTGTTTGAATGTGTTTGACTTTCATTTGATGCAAAAAGCTTTGTTTGAATGTATTTGACTTTCATTTGATTTAAAATTATTTGTTTGAATGTGTTTGACATTCATTTGATTCAAAAAACTTTGTTTAACTTTGTTTTATTTCATGTGATTCAAAAAACTTTGTTTGAATGTGTTTAAATGTGTTTGACCTTCATGTGATTCAAAAAGCTTTGTTTAAATGTTTTGACCTTCATTTGATTCAAAAAGCTTTTGTTGAATGTGTTTGATTTTCCTTTGATTCTTAAAGCTATATTTGAATATGTTTGACTTTCATTTTATTTAATTAGCTTCGTTGAATGTATTTCAATTTCATTCGAATCAAAATTCTTTATTTTAATGTGTTTGACTTTCATTTGAATGAAAAAGATTTGTTTAACTGTGTTTGACTTTCATTTGATTCAAACAACTTTGTTTGAATGTGTTTCACTTTATTCGATTCTATAATCTTTGTTTAAAAGCGTTTGACTTTCTTTTGATTCAAAAACCTTTGTTTGAATGTGTTTGACTTTAATTCGATTCAAAAAGCTTTGTTTTAAGGTGTTTAAGTTAAATTTGATTGATAAAGCTTTGTTTGAATGTGTTTGACATTCATTTGATTAAATAATCTTTCTTGAATGCATTTGTCTTTAATTCAATTGAAAAAGCTTTATTTGAATGTGTTTGACTTTCATTTAATTCAAAAAGCTTTGTTTGAATGTGTTTGACTTTCATTTAATTCAAAAAGCTTTGTTCGCATGAGTTTGACTCTCAAATGATTAAATTACATTCGTTGAATGCAATTAACCTTCATTTGATTCAAAAAGCGTTGTTTGAATGTATTGGAGTTTCATTTGATTCAAAAACCTTTGTTTGAATGTGTTTGACTTTCTTTTGATAAAATTTTTTTGCTTGAATGTGTTTGACTTTCATTCGATTCAGAAAGCTTTGATTTAATGTGTTTGACTTTCATTTTTTTTATAAAGCTTTGTTTGAATGTGTTTGACTTTCAAGTGATTAAATTAGCTTTGTTGAATGTATTTCAATTCTATTCGATTTAAAAAGCTATTTTTAAATTAGTTTGACTTTCATTTAATTCAAAAAGCTTTTTTAGAATGTGTTTGGCTTTCATTTAATTCAAAAAACTTTGTTCGCATGTATTTGACTTTCAATTGATTCACTTAGATTCGTTGACTGCAATTGACAATTATTCGATAAAAAAGCATTGTTTGAATGTGTTTAAGTTTCTTTTGATTCAAAAGGCTTAGTTTGAATGTGTTTGTTTTTCCTTTGATTCAAAAATTTTTGTTTGAATGTGTTTAAATTTCATTGGATTCAAAAAGCTTTGTTTTAATGTGTTTGACTTTCATTCGATTCAAAAAGCTTTGTTTTAACGTGTTTGACTTTCATATGATTCAAAAAGGTTTGTTTTGAATGTATTTGACTTTCATTTGATCCAATTAGCTTTGTTTGAATGTGTTTGACTTTCATTAAATTCAAAAAGCTTTGTTCCCATGTGTTTGACTTTCAATTGATTCAATTAGATGCGTTGAATACATTTTACCTTCATTTGATTCAAAAGCTTTGTTTGAATGTGTTTGACTTTCATTTGATGCAAAAAGCTTTGTTTGAATGTATTTGACTTTCATTTGATTTAAAATTATTTGTTTGAATGTGTTTGACATTCATTTGATTCAAAAAACTTTGTTTAACTTTGTTTTATTTCATGTGATTCAAAAAACTTTGTTTGAATGTGTTTAAATGTGTTTGACCTTCATGTGATTCAAAAAGCTTTGTTTAAATGTTTTGACCTTCATTTGATTCAAAAAGCTTTTGTTGAATGTGTTTGATTTTCCTTTGATTCTTAAAGCTATATTTGAATATGTTTGACTTTCATTTTATTTAATTAGCTTCGTTGAATGTATTTCAATTTCATTCGAATCAAAATTCTTTATTTTAATGTGTTTGACTTTCATTTGAATGAAAAAGATTTGTTTAACTGTGTTTGACTTTCATTTGATTCAAACAACTTTGTTTGAATGTGTTTCACTTTATTCGATTCTATAATCTTTGTTTAAAAGCGTTTGACTTTCTTTTGATTCAAAAACCTTTGTTTGAATGTGTTTGACTTTAATTCGATTCAAAAAGCTTTGTTTTAAGGTGTTTAAGTTAAATTTGATTGATAAAGCTTTGTTTGAATGTGTTTGACATTCATTTGATTAAATAATCTTTCTTGAATGCATTTGTCTTTAATTCAATTGAAAAAGCTTTATTTGAATGTGTTTGACTTTCATTTAATTCAAAAAGCTTTGTTTGAATGTGTTTGACTTTCATTTAATTCAAAAAGCTTTGTTCGCATGAGTTTGACTCTCAAATGATTAAATTACATTCGTTGAATGCAATTAACCTTCATTTGATTCAAAAAGCGTTGTTTGAATGTATTGGAGTTTCATTTGATTCAAAAACCTTTGTTTGAATGTGTTTGACTTTCTTTTGATAAATTTTTTTTGCTTGAATGTGTTTGACTTTCATTCGATTCAGAAAGCTTTGATTTAATGTGTTTGACTTTCATTTTTTTTATAAAGCTTTGTTTGAATGTGTTTGACTTTCAAGTGATTAAATTAGCTTTGTTGAATGTATTTCAATTCTATTCGATTTAAAAAGCTATTTTTAAATTAGTTTGACTTTCATTTAATTCAAAAAGCTTTTTTAGAATGTGTTTGGCTTTCATTTAATTCAAAAAACTTTGTTCGCATGTATTTGACTTTCAATTGATTCACTTAGATTCGTTGACTGCAATTGACAATTATTCGATAAAAAAGCATTGTTTGAATGTGTTTAAGTTTCTTTTGATTCAAAAGGCTTAGTTTGAATGTGTTTGTTTTTCCTTTGATTCAAAAATTTTTGTTTGAATGTGTTTAAATTTCATTGGATTCAAAAAGCTTTGTTTTAATGTGTTTGACTTTCATTCGATTCAAAAAGCTTTGTTTTAACGTGTTTGACTTTCATATGATTCAAAAAGGTTTGTTTTGAATGTATTTGACTTTCATTTGATCCAATTAGCTTTGTTTGAATGTGTTTGACTTTCATTAAATTCAAAAAGCTTTGTTCCCATGTGTTTGACTTTCAATTGATTCAATTAGATGCGTTGAATACATTTTACCTTCATTTGATTCAAAAGCTTTGTTTGAATGTGTTTGACTTTCATTTGATGCAAAAAGCTTTGTTTGAATGTATTTGACTTTCATTTGATTTAAAATTATTTGTTTGAATGTGTTTGACATTCATTTGATTCAAAAAACTTTGTTTAACTTTGTTTTATTTCATGTGATTCAAAAAACTTTGTTTGAATGTGTTTAAATGTGTTTGACCTTCATGTGATTCAAAAAGCTTTGTTTAAATGTTTTGACCTTCATTTGATTCAAAAAGCTTTTGTTGAATGTGTTTGATTTTCCTTTGATTCTTAAAGCTATATTTGAATATGTTTGACTTTCATTTTATTTAATTAGCTTCGTTGAATGTATTTCAATTTCATTCGAATCAAAATTCTTTATTTTAATGTGTTTGACTTTCATTTGAATGAAAAAGATTTGTTTAACTGTGTTTGACTTTCATTTGATTCAAACAACTTTGTTTGAATGTGTTTCACTTTATTCGATTCTATAATCTTTGTTTAAAAGCGTTTGACTTTCTTTTGATTCAAAAACCTTTGTTTGAATGTGTTTGACTTTAATTCGATTCAAAAAGCTTTGTTTTAAGGTGTTTAAGTTAAATTTGATTGATAAAGCTTTGTTTGAATGTGTTTGACATTCATTTGATTAAATAATCTTTCTTGAATGCATTTGTCTTTAATTCAATTGAAAAAGCTTTATTTGAATGTGTTTGACTTTCATTTAATTCAAAAAGCTTTGTTTGAATGTGTTTGACTTTCATTTAATTCAAAAAGCTTTGTTCGCATGAGTTTGACTCTCAAATGATTAAATTACATTCGTTGAATGCAATTAACCTTCATTTGATTCAAAAAGCGTTGTTTGAATGTATTGGAGTTTCATTTGATTCAAAAACCTTTGTTTGAATGTGTTTGACTTTCTTTTGATAAAATTTTTTTGCTTGAATGTGTTTGACTTTCATTCGATTCAGAAAGCTTTGATTTAATGTGTTTGACTTTCATTTTTTTTATAAAGCTTTGTTTGAATGTGTTTGACTTTCAAGTGATTAAATTAGCTTTGTTGAATGTATTTCAATTCTATTCGATTTAAAAAGCTATTTTTAAATTAGTTTGACTTTCATTTAATTCAAAAAGCTTTTTTAGAATGTGTTTGGCTTTCATTTAATTCAAAAAACTTTGTTCGCATGTATTTGACTTTCAATTGATTCACTTAGATTCGTTGACTGCAATTGACAATTATTCGATAAAAAAGCATTGTTTGAATGTGTTTAAGTTTCTTTTGATTCAAAAGGCTTAGTTTGAATGTGTTTGTTTTTCCTTTGATTCAAAAATTTTTGTTTGAATGTGTTTAAATTTCATTGGATTCAAAAAGCTTTGTTTTAATGTGTTTGACTTTCATTCGATTCAAAAAGCTTTGTTTTAACGTGTTTGACTTTCATATGATTCAAAAAGGTTTGTTTTGAATGTATTTGACTTTCATTTGATCCAATTAGCTTTGTTTGAATGTGTTTGACTTTCATTAAATTCAAAAAGCTTTGTTCCCATGTGTTTGACTTTCAATTGATTCAATTAGATGCGTTGAATACATTTTACCTTCATTTGATTCAAAAGCTTTGTTTGAATGTGTTTGACTTTCATTTGATGCAAAAAGCTTTGTTTGAATGTATTTGACTTTCATTTGATTTAAAATTATTTGTTTGAATGTGTTTGACATTCATTTGATTCAAAAAACTTTGTTTAACTTTGTTTTATTTCATGTGATTCAAAAAACTTTGTTTGAATGTGTTTAAATGTGTTTGACCTTCATGTGATTCAAAAAGCTTTGTTTAAATGTTTTGACCTTCATTTGATTCAAAAAGCTTTTGTTGAATGTGTTTGATTTTCCTTTGATTCTTAAAGCTATATTTGAATATGTTTGACTTTCATTTTATTTAATTAGCTTCGTTGAATGTATTTCAATTTCATTCGAATCAAAATTCTTTATTTTAATGTGTTTGACTTTCATTTGAATGAAAAAGATTTGTTTAACTGTGTTTGACTTTCATTTGATTCAAACAACTTTGTTTGAATGTGTTTCACTTTATTCGATTCTAAAATCTTTGTTTAAAAGCGTTTGACTTTCTTTTGATTCAAAAACCTTTGTTTGAATGTGTTTGACTTTAATTCGATTCAAAAAGCTTTGTTTTAAGGTGTTTAAGTTAAATTTGATTGATAAAGCTTTGTTTGAATGTGTTTGACATTCATTTGATTAAATAAGCTTTCTTGAATGCATTTGTCTTTAATTCAATTGAAAAAGCTTTATTTGAATGTGTTTGACTTTCATTTAATTCAAAAAGCTTTGTTTGAATGTGTTTGACTTTCATTTAATTCAAAAAGCTTTGTTCGCATGAGTTTGACTCTCAAATGATTAAATTAAATTCGTTGAATGCAATTAACCTTCATTTGATTCAAAAAGCGTTGTTTGAATGTATTGGAGTTTCAGTTGATTCAAAAAGCTTTGTTTGAATGTGTTTGACTTTCTTTTGATCAAAAATCTTTGTTTGAATGTGTTTGACTTTCATTCGATTCAAAAAGCTTTAATTTGTGTTTGACTTTTATTTGATTTATAAAGCTTTGTTTGAATGTGTTTGACTTTCAAGTGATTAAATTAGCTTTGTTGAATGTATTTGAATTTTATTAGATTTAAAAAGCTATTTTTAAATGTGTTTAACTTTCATTTAATTCTAAAAGCTTTTTTTGAATGTGTTTGGCTTTCACTTAATTCAAAAAGCTTTGTTCGCATGTATTTGACTTTCAATTGATTCAATTAGATTTGTTGACTGCATTTGACAATTATTCGATAAAAAAGCATTGTTTGAATGTGTTTAAGTTTCTTTTGATTCAAAAAGAATAATTTGAATGTGTTTGTTTTTCATTTAATTCAAAAATCTTTGTTTGAATGTGTTTAAATTTCATTCGATTCAAAAAGCTTTGTTTTAATGTGTTTGACTTTAATTTGATTTAAAAAGGTTTATTTGAATGTCTTGGAATTTCTAATGATTCATTTATCTTTGTTTGAATGTGTTTGACTTTCATTTGATTAAAAAAACCTTTGTTAGAATGTTTTTGATTTTCTCTTGATTCCAAAAGCGATGTTTGAATGTTTTTTACTTTCATTTGATTCAATTAGTTATGCTGAATGTGTTGTACTTTCATTTAATTCAAAAAGCTTTGTTTGAATATGTAAGACTTTTATTTGAATCAAAAAGCTTTGTTTGAATATGTTTGACTTTCATTTGATTAAATTAGCTTTGTTGAATGCATTTGACCTTCATTCGTTTCAAATGCATTGTTTGAATGTGTTTGACTTTCATTTAATTCAAACAGCTTTGTTTGAATGTGTTTGACTTTCTTTTGATTCAAAAAGCTTTATTTGAATGTGTTTGACTTTCATTCGATTAAAAAAGCTTTGTTTTAATGTGTTTGACTTTCATTTGATTCATAAAGCTTTGTTTGAATGTGTTTGACTTTCATTTGATTAAATTAGCTTTGTTAAATGCATTTGGTTCTAATTCAACTTTAAAAGCTTTTTTTGAATGTGTTTGACTTTCATTAAATTCAAAACCTTTGTTTGAATGCTTGACTTTCATTTTATTCAAAAATCTTAGTTCGCATGAGTTAGACTTTCAATTGATTCAATTAGATTCGTTGAATTCATTTAACCTTCATACGATTCAAAAAGAATTGTTTGAATGTGTTTAAGTTTTATTTTACATAAAAAGCTTTATTTTAATGTGTTTGAATTTCATTTAATTCAAAAAGCTTTAATTGAATATGTTTGACATTCATTTAATTCAAAAAGTTTTGTTTGAATGTGTTTGAGATTCATTCGATTTTAAAAACTTTGTTTTAATGTGTTTGACTTTTATTTGATTCATTAAGCTTTGTTTGAATGTGTTTGACTTTCATTTGATTAACTTATCTTTATTGAATGCATTTGACTTTAATTCGATTTAAAAAGCTTTTTTTATGTGTTTGATTTTCATTAAATTCAAAAAGCTTTGTTTTAATGTGTTTGACTTTCATTTAATTTAAAAAGCTTTTTTCGCATGTGTTTGACTTTCTATTGATTCAATTAGATTCGTTTAATGCATTTGACCTTCATTCGATTAAAAAAGAATTGTTTGAAAGTATTTGACTTTCCTTTGATTAAAAAGCTTTTTTTTTTTTGGTAAATTAAGAATTTTATTACCAAAAGTAAAGAGTTACTACCCAAAAAAGTAGTAACTACAAGAAATGAAAGTTCAGTACATGCCCTCTGGGCCAAAGAAGCAACAAAACCAAAGCCCGAAGGCAATACAAAAACAACAACTACGGAACCTCTAACTAACAAAGGTAGAGGAAACCGAAGCTAGAACCAAAAATAGGTAATAGACCCAATAATCCAAAGATAACAAAAAAGGTGAGTATAAAAGAGCATTAGCTTAGCTTGAAAGCATACACCATCCGCCAACATCATCATAAAAAGCAGCTTGATAACAATCCCACATTCAGCCTGCCAGGACAGAACAACAGCATGCATGCAGTACAATCCAGGACAAAAGATCGCAGCTATGAACCATCATCCAGCAGCACAAACATAAGGAGGCTCAAACAAGACAGAGAAGCACAAGATGCCATGATAAAGGAAGATCAACATCTATCACAACGGAAGAGGCAAAAGAAGGAGTCCTGGAAGAAACAGCAAACAAGGAAGCAATAGGAATATCACCCACCATACAATCCAGGCCATCAACTAGCACCTCATACTAGGAGACAACACTAAAAATAGGGCTTCAGCCTACTACACACCAAGTAAGCTAGAATAACCAAGACTCACCCATAACAACCAACTTCCACCATGCCAAAACAACGACAGAGAATACACCACCACCAGCATCACCATAAAATAGCTTGATACCACCCCATAGTCAGCCTTCCAGGACAGAACAATAGCATACATGCAGTACAAACCAGAACAAAAGATCGTAGCCATGAACCATTAGCCAGCAGCACAAACACAAGGAGGCTCAAGTAAAACATGATAGCATAAGATGCCTGGACAAAGGTAGATCAACAACCACCACAACAAAAGAGGTAAAGGAAGGAGCCTGGACAAAAGCAAGAACCAAGATAGAAAGAGGGATACCACCCACCATACAATACAAGCCATCAACTATCACCTCATGCTAGGAGACAACACTAAAAACAGGCTTTATCCCACTACATACCAGGCAAGCTAAAATGGCAAAGACTCAACCATGACAGCCAACCTCCACCAAATAAAACAAAGAACACCTTCCACCAGCATCACCATAAAATTAGCTTGGTAATAACCCTGTAATCAGCATGCCAGGACAGAACAAAGCATACATGCAATACAAACCAGGACAAAGGATCGTAGCCATGATCCATCAGCCAGCATCACAAACACAAAGGGACTCAAGCAAAGCAGAAAAGCATAAGATGCCGAGGAAAAGATAGGTCAACAACTACCACAAAAGAAGAGGCATAAAAAGAAGTCCAGACAGAAGCAAGAAACAAGGTAGCAATAGGAGAAACACCCACCATACAACCAAGGCTATCAACTAGCACCTCATGCTAGAAGATAGCACTAAAAACGGGCCTCAACCCACTACACACCAAGCAAGCTTACAAGACCCAGATTTAACAATGACAACAAACCTCCAAAATAAAGAAACTATCCACCATCAATAGACATATTCATAAAATCACGGCTAAATAACAAACCAGAAACCAGCCTGCTAGGACGACAGTACGGCAAGCATACACTACAAAATAGAATAAAGGATCGCTACCATAAACCATCACCCAACAACACTAATCACTAGGAAGCCTAAGCTGAAAAAAGAACATAATACATCTAGAAAGTAGTAACACCAAAAAAACAAATCCCATTTTAACAGAGATAGCAAAAGGGAGGCAAACAAGAAATATTCAACCTTCCTTTTACAATTGAAGAACATCAGGGGGACTGCAAATCAAAGGAGCTGCCACCAACCTCAAGACCAACCTCCGGGCAGCAATCCCACAACCGGAAAAGCCCCGGAGAAACGTTAAACCCAGAAAATCAGCGCAAGCCCCGACAACAGACCATCAACAAGGGAGAGAAAGACGGCCGACGAACCTCGAACTCGCCAACCACTTCGAAACACACCCCAAACCTACTTAACTAGATTCGACACCAGCGAACTAGACCAAGCGACACTAGCCAAAGAACACAAACCCAGAAAACCGAGGGTTTGTGAAAGAAAAATCGACGCTTTGAGATTCTGGCTGTTGGGAAAAAGAAAACAAAAACCCAAAACACCGCCCAGCAGCCACTTCAAACGACTACACACCAGCCAGAGAGGAGCAACCCGATGTCAGCGAACTACCTCAATAGAGCCCCGACAACAGAACACCAGCAGGGTGGAAAACGACAGTCGAAACTAGCCGACCACCTTGAAACGCGCCCCGCATCCAAAGAACCCACTGAACTAGACCCGTCACCGGCGAAATAAGTCAGAAAAACCCAGTCACCAGCAAGCTAGATCAGAACACAGCATCATCCTTGAAATAATAAACCCAGAAAACCGAGGGTTTGATTTGAAAATCGAAGCCCAAAAAACCCGGAATCGGCCCAGCAAAAGAAAAATCAACACTTTCAGCATAATCCGACTGCTGGGAAATAGAATAGATTTGAACCACCGCCCAGCAGTCGATTCAACCAAAATAGCCGCCGGAACAACGAACTTCCAGCAGCCAAATCGCCCAACACACTCACCAGAACAACAAACCCTTCTTCAATCTTGAGCGAAGGTCGAAGAACAGATCCGAGTTCCAAAAGCCCTTAGGGTTTGTATTTTGACAAAATTGAAGAACAAGAAACAAGCTTCTCTATCTAACCCTTTGAAGAACAAATCCGATGAAGGCAACCACCGGGACCCTTCTTCAAAGGGCTAGAGAGAAGCTAGAGTTTCTCTCTCTAGAACAAAACCCGATTAGTATTTTTGTACCTTTAAAAAAAAAGCTTTGATTTTATGTGTTTGAATTTCATTTGATTCATAAAGATTTGTTTGAATGTGTTTGACTCCGATGAAGGCTTTTTGTTTAATGTGTTTGACGTTCATTTAATTCAAAAAGCGTTATTTCAATGTATTTAACTTTTATTCAATTAAAAAAGTTTTGTTTAAATGTGTTTGACTTTTATTCGATTCAAATAGCATTGTTTGAATGTGTTCGACTTTTACTCAGTTAAAAAAACTTTATTTGCATGTGTTTGACATTAATTTGATTTAATTAGCTTCGTTAAATGCATTTAACTTTCCTTCTACTTTAAAAAGCATTGTTTGAATGTTTTTGAATTTTATTTGATTTAAAAAGCTTTGTTTGAATGTGTTAGACTTTCATTTGATTCAAAAAGCTTTGTTTGAATGTATTTGACTTTCATTTGGTTTAATTAGCTTTGTTCAATGCATTTGAAGTTCATTCAATTCAAAAGCTTTGTTTTAATGTGTTTCACTTTCATTTGATTCAAAAAGCTAAGTTTGAATATGTTTAACTTTTAATTAATTTAAAATTCTATAGTTAAATGTGTTTGATTTTTCTTCGATTCTAAATTCTATGTTTAAATGTTTTTGACATTCATTTGATTCAATTAGCTTTGTTGAATGTATTTGAATTTCATTTGATTCAAAAATCTTTGTTTTAATGTGTTTAACTTTCATGTTATTTAAAAATCTTTGTTTAATAGTGTTTGACTTTCATTTGATTCAAAAAGCTATGTTTGAATGTTTGAATCAAAAAGCTATGTTTGAATGTTTTTTACTTTCATTAGATTAAAAAATCTTTGTTTGAATGTGTTTGACTTTCTTTTGATTCAAAAAGCTTTGTTTGCATGTGTTTGACTTTCATTTGATTAAATTAGCTTTGTTGAATGCATTGGACTTTAATTCGATTCAGAAATCTATTTTTGAATGTTTTTTACTTTCATTTAATTCAAAAAGCTTTGTTCGCATGTGTTTGACTTTCATTGATTCAATTAGATTCATTAATGCATTTGACCTTCATTCAATTCAAAAGCATTGTTTGAATGTGTTTGAGTTTCATTTGATTAAAACAGCTTTGTTTGAATGTGTTTGACTTTCTTTTGATTCAAAAAGCTTTATTTGAATGTGTTTGACTTTCATTCGATAAAAAATCTTTGTTTTAATGTGTTTGACTTTCATTTGATTCATAAAGCTTTGTTTGCGTGTGTTTGACTTTCATTTGATTAAATTCGCTTTGTTGAATGCATTTGGTTCTAATTTAATTTTAAAAGCTGTTTTTGAATGTGTTTGACTTTCATTAAATTCCAAAACCTTTGATTGAATGTTTAACTTTCATTTAATTCAAAAATCTTTGATTGAATGTTTGATTTTCAATTAATTCAATTAGATTCGTTGAATGCATTTGACCTTCATTCGACTCAAAAAGAATTGCTTGAATATATTTGACTTTCCTTTGATTCAAAAAGCTTTATTTTAATGTGTTTGAATATCATTTAATTCAAAATGCTTTGTTTGAATGTGTTTGACATTCATTTAATTCAAAAAGTTTTGTTTGAATGTGTTTGACTATCATTCTATTTAAAAAGCTTTATTTTAACGTGTTTTGACTTTCATTTGATTCAATAAGCTTTGTTTGAATGTGTTTGACTTTCATTTGATTAAATTATCTTTGTTGAATGCATTTGACTTTAATTCGATTTAAAAAAAATTTTATTATGTGTTTGACTTTCATTAAATTCAAAAAGCTTTGTTTTGAATGTGTTTGAATTTCATTTAATTCAAAAATATTTGTTCGCATGTGTTTGACTTTCTATTGATTCAATTAGATTCGTTGAATGCATTTGACCTTCATTCGATTTAAAAAGAATTGTTTGAATGTATTTGACTTTCCTTTAATTAAAAAGCTTTGATTTTATGTGTTTGAATTTCATTTGATTCATAAAATTTTGTTTGAATGTGTTTGATTTTCATTTGATTAAATTAGCTTTGTTTAATGAATTTGACTTTAATTCAATTCAAAAGGCTTTTTTTTAATGTGTTTGACGTTCATTTAATTAAAAAGGCTTTATTTAAATGGGTTTGACTTCAATTTGATTCGAAAAGCTATGTTTGAATGTGTTTTACTTTCATATGATTCATAAAGCTCTGTTTGAATGTTTTTGAATTTGATTTGATTCAAAAAGCTTTGTTTTAATGGGTTTGACATTCATTTAATTTAAAATGTTTTGTTTAAATGTGATTGACTTTCATTTGATTTAATTAGCTTTGTTAAATGCATTTGACTTTCATTCGATTCAAAAAGCTTTGTTTTAATGTGATTGACTTTTATTTGATTCAAAAAGCTTTGTTTGATTGTGTTAGACTTTCATTCGATTCAAAAATCTTTTTTTAAATGCGTTTGACTTTCTTTTTATTCAATAGGCTATGTTTGAATGTGTTTGACTTTCATTCAATTCAAAAAGCTTTGTTTTAATGTGTTTGACTTTAAGTTTAAGATTTAAACCTGTAAACTACCACGAGATTCAAGCCGGGGAAATAGTTGAATTTGCTAGCGGTGTTGAACTCTTTCGCACCCCTTCATAAATCAATCAAGGACCCCGAAAAGGTTCATTCAACGGGCAAAGGGCTAGAAGGCACCCCTCTTTCTCTAAACGAAATGATTCATAAAGCTTCGTTTGTAAGTGTTTGACTTTCATTTGATTCAATTAGCTTTGTTAGAATGTGTTTGACTTTTTTTTTTTTGGTAAATTGAAATTTTATTACTAAAGAGAAGATTACAACTTACAGAAAAGCTAAGATGCAAACCCAAAACACCACATAACCCAAACAGGGCCAACCAACCACAAACAAAACAAAACAGGTTCCAGATCAAACCTAGCCACCTTCTAAGAAGGGTTCTAGGAAGAACCAGAACCATCAACTGGACTCAGGTACTTAGGCACCTTCTAGGAAGGGTACTAAGCACAGCGACCAGGACAACAAAACTAAACCAAATACATCATACATCTATCAGAGCTATTACATCTACAAGCAACAAGAAAAACAATCTCCCTAATTAACTCAGAAATAGATTTACAGCTCCCTGTGAACATCAAGACATTCCTCTGCAACCATATATTATAGACAGTCTCAGAGAAACTGTAGACACCTAAAAATGTCTCCCCAAAACC
Organism: Chenopodium quinoa; assembly: GCF_001683475.1. Taxonomy (NCBI): domain Eukaryota; kingdom Viridiplantae; phylum Streptophyta; class Magnoliopsida; order Caryophyllales; family Amaranthaceae; genus Chenopodium; species Chenopodium quinoa. The sequence goes on along the minus strand of NW_018743880.1, from coordinate 1,161,074 downwards.
AAACCCGATGATAAATAATCTTTCACCGCCACTATTGGTCAGGTTTAGTATTTAATCCCGAGAGTGCTTAAAAAATCGTATTCATACTATTGAACGGTCCATGGTTTAGTCTTGATGTTTGGTAAAAGCATAGTTTTATTTTCAGCCCAACTTATTTTAAACCCAGACCTTTTTTATTTTATTATTTTATTATTTTTGGCCCAAACCTTTTATTTATTTTTATTTAATTATTTTCTTATTTTAGCCCGAATAATAAAAGTCAGAAAAAAGCCCGAAATTATCAATCGGCACTTTAAAAACCAAAAGAAATTAGGGTTAAAAATGAATTTAGACGGAAAATGGGCTAAAAAATTCCCGCGCCACGGCAGAATGCCACCGTGTCACGGGAATGCTTCCCGTCTGACGGTAGAACTTCCCGTGACACCGGAGGTCTGCCGTGACACGGGACGTTCCGTGTCCTTTCCGCGTAAACCCTTAACGCGTTTTTCATCCCGTTTTCTGACAATTTCCCGCGTCACTCCAAAACTGTACCGTGTCACGGGAAAGTGCACCGTCTGACGGTACAGTCTGACCGTGTCACAGTACAGTCTGACCGTGTCACGGGATACTTTTTTAGGGTTTTTATCATTTTAGGGTTCCGTGTGCTCCCTCAACATATTTTCCCTATAAATACCCCCTCATTTCTGATGAACGGGGCACCGAGTAATTCTATTATTTTATTTTCTCTCTTCTATGATTTAGCCTAAACACTAGCTACCCTTTTCATTTCAAAATTCCTTCTTCAAGCACTCAAAGGAGTCCATATTGATGTTTGGTAAAAGCATAGTTTTATTTTCAGCCCAACTTATTTTAAACCCATACCTTTTTTATTTTATTATTTTATTATTTTTGGTCCAAACCTTTTATTTATTTTTATTTAATTATTTTCTTATTTTAGCCCGAATAATAAAAGTCAGAAAAAAGCCCGAAATTATCAATCGGCACTTTAAAAACCGAAAGAAATTAGGGTTAGAAATGAATTTAGACGGAAAATGGGCTAAAAAATTCCCGCGCCACGGCAGAATGCCACCGTGTCACGGGAATGCTTCCCGTCTGACGGTAGAACTTCCCGTGACACGGGAGGTCTGCCGTGACACGGGACGTTCCGTGTCCTTTCCGCGTAAACCCTTAACGCGTTTTTCATCCCGTTTTCTGAAAATTTCCCGCGTCACTCCAAAACTGTACCGTATCACGGGAAAGTGCATCGTCTGACGGTACAGTCTGACCGTGTCACGGTACAGTCTGATCGTGTCACGGGATACTTTTTTAGGGTTTTTATCATTTTAGGGTTCCGTGTGCTCCCTCAGCATATTTTCCCTATAAATACCACCTCATTTCTGATGAACGGGGCACCGAGTAATTCTATTATTTTATTTTCTCTCTTCTATGCTTTAGCCTAAACACTAGCTACCCTTTTCATTTCAAAATTCCTTCTTCAAGCACTCAAAGGAGTCCATATTGATGTTTGGTAAAAGCATAGTTTTATTTTCAGCCTAACTTATTTTAAACCCATACCTTATTTATTTTATTATTTTATTATTTTTGGCCCAAACCTTTTATTTATTTTTATTTAATTATTTTCTTATTTTAGCCCGAATAATAAAAGTCAGAAAAAAGCCCGAAATTATCAATCGGCACTTTAAAAACCGAAAGAAATTAGGGTTAAAAATGAATTTAGACGGAAAATGGACTGAAAAATTCCCGCGCCACGGCAGAATGCCATCGTGTCACGGGAATGCTTCGTGTCTGACGGTAGAACTTCCCGTGACACGGGAGATCTACCGTGACACAGGACGTTTCGTGTCCTTACCGCGTAAACCCTTAACGCGTTTTTCATCCCGTTTTCTGAAAATTTTCCGCGTCACTCCAAAACTGTACCGTGTCACGGGAAAGTGCACCGTCTGACGGTACAGTCTGACCGTGTCACGGGATACTTTTTTAGGGTTGTTTTGGGGTTTTTTGTACGTACCCGAATGGAGGGTGTGTACGTCCCTCGGGAGACAGATCTGCAATGCAACACTCGAACGGCCCGATTAACTGCAAAACAACGGACCCCGGGGGGGCCGGAGGTCCGCCTCCAACGATCAAGTTAGTGACCGGAATAAGGTATTTTAGAGAGAGAAAGTAGAGAGAAGGGAGAGTAAATGTGGGGGGGCATTGCCCCTTGGAGAGAGAATTCGATCCCTTGAAACTGATGTAAAGATCAGTATTTATAGAGCATTGGGATATGTGCCTATTAGGTTATTTAACCTAGGTAGATTGGCTTCCCACCGTTTTACGGTTTTTAGGTTGTGGGCTTGGAGCCCATTTTCACCCTTCTATCATTGAGTGACACGTGTCATGCTCTAATTGGCTCATTGAGCGCTAAGCTTGCAGACAGGTGTCGCGGTGGCATTGGTCCACATATAGGGGGTATTTTTACCCCCAAACATTAGCCCCTCGGAAGGGGTAATTTCTCTTTCAAGAGGAATTACTCCTTTTGAAATCAAGGCTTTATTTTCCGCTTGTTCAAAAGCTCTATGGGCAGCATATGTCTAGTTCAATAAAAGAGGGATTTGATTAACTTGGAAAATCTGATACCTTAAATGGTATGATATTTTCTAAGTTAATCAATCATAATAACGATTGTCGCCTGAACTAGACAGATGACGACTTTTATTTCTTTTAGCCCCACTATGGTGGTCATATGACCTTTGGGAGACTTAGAATATTTTTGAGACGTTTGACATCCCATAAGGCAGGAGGCAAATGGCCGCCTGGGGCAGGAGGCAAATGGCCGCCTGACTCTTCACAGGGTTGGAGGCAAATGGTCGTCTGACTCTTCATGGGGCAGGAAGCAAATGGCCGCCTGGGGTGCTTGTAATCCAATTATACTCTCAATGTCCTTCTACCCCATTGGGAGGACTTGTATAATTTCGGAAGGTAATCTAGGTTAGAACTTTGGACGATCACCGGCTGATGTCTTTTGGACATCTGGTTCCCGAAGAGTTGGTCGTTCTTTAGATTACCCAGGTCAGGCGGCTATGAGTTGACCAATGAGGTCGTTCAATTTTTGCCGCCTGCATGCATACGTAAAGCAAACGATAAGAGTTCTTTCTACGACGATTGCACCCGGAAGGGTGTCGCCGGACGCCATTGTCCATGTAGAGATATACGATTTTATGAAAAAAGCAACCATCCGGCCATTGGCCTCTGGTCTAGGTTGAGACCGGCTGTATAGCCACTAAGCAGTTTTGTGCCTAGTTTAGTAATCTGGCCATTGGCCGCATTTCACTCAGACGTTGAAATCGCTACTAAGTTTCAAACTCAGTTTATTATCCGGCCATTGGCCTCACGTCACTTGGACGTTAGTTTAGCTACTAAGTTTCAAGCTTAGTTTATTATCTGGCCATTGGCCTCACGTCACTTGGACGTTGAATTTGCTACTAAGTTTCAAACTTAGTTTATTGAATTAATAAATCAATATTCAATAATAATAATAATAATAATAATAATAATAATAATAATAATAATAATAATAATAATGATTATAATGAAAACTCATTATAATTATTATTATAAGAGAATAAATCAGTAATTTATTATAATGTTACCTCAAACATTCAATGCTTGGCGCGGCTTTGATTTGCTTTAAAAGCTTTAAGAATCGGGGCCGAAGATATCACAAGCTCCTTGATGTAGTACCATGCGGCATTTGTCATTTCATGCCGCTTGCCTTGAACTTAATTTGCCGCCTGTGATAGCTTATACATGTTTGAACACAAGTTCTCGAAGGTTGGTCGGCTTTGAGATGTCAAGCAACTGAGCTTGAAGAATGATTTTTATCACTGATTACACAGACGGCTATTTTGCATAATAATGATGAACAAAGCAGCCCCTGCTCACATAAGAGAACGCATCCAAATTGGCTTTAGAGCCATTTTGAGTGCAGGCGGGCTTAATTGGGACAAGAAGCAGCCCACAGTCGAGATGGATAGATGAGCAAAGCAGCCTCTACATTCGGTAGGTGCGGCTGCTCTCTCAAGGTGAGCTTCTTTGCATCAGATTGGAGGTCGAGCGGCTCCATGATTACCGATTGAGTGAGCTCAACCAATGAGATATGGAGTTGAAGTTCACTAGTAGAACAATTAGAGATTGCTTGCTCACTACTTAGATGGCATGTCGTCATATGTATAGCAACAGTCACTTGACCAAGCTTGCACATTAATAACCACAACCGTATAAATAAGAGTAATATGTAATGTCAGCCGGCTCTTCCTCTTTTATGATGAACAAAGCTGCCACGCAGCCGGACATAATTGATTGGTCAGGCTCAACGAGCCAATGCCATAGCCGGGCTAGGTTGATTACAATCTAATGGCACGGCCGCTTATATACCTTGCGTAATAGGTAGTGTCAGCCGCTTGATCCAAGCAGCGAGTTCAGTCGGGCAGACTTTAACAACCCCTAGCAGCCAATACATCTGGCCTTGGTTAATGAACAAAGCAGAACAGCTTAATTAATGAGCAACAATGCCACTGCAGGCAGGCTTGAGGATGCACAAGGCAGCCTGACATTAATGTTGTCTGTCCGTCTCAAGAAAACTCCAAGCAAGCTTTTTTGAGTGAGTTGTATATTATTCCGTGCATGAGAATAACAAATGAGAAGTATTAGCAGATTGCCACCTAAAAACAAGTTTGTCATATGACAACAAGTTTGTTGTCAAGGTGTTGTATGTGGCTAGCAATATTTTAATATGCTACATGCATGGTTTTCTTTTTCCACCAATATGATCATGCTTCTTTTTTTTTTTTTTTTATCATAATAATGATAAGTAATATATCAACCATTGCAACCGGCTTTGATAAAAGAACAGAGCAGACATGGCAACCACTCGATTGAGACATGAAATAGCCATGCTTGAGTGATGCATACAGCAGCCACCACAGGCGACTTGATTGATAAACAAAACAGCCCTGCGGCCAGCCTCAACTTGGGAGCAAAGTAGTCCTGCAGCCGGACTTAATTGAAGAACAAATAAGCCCCTTCAGCCGAGTTTATTTTACGAGAATTGGAAATGAACAAAGCATCCCACAGTCGGGCATATTTGACGAGAAATTGAGCCTTGGAAAGTGGGATAAATTGGCGAGAAGAGCTGCACCTACAGTCGGCTTTTGTGACGAGCAAAGCTGTCACTACAGCCGGGGTATATTGGTGGGACAAGCCGCTCACACACAGCCGGATTTAATTAATGAGGAAAGCTTCTCGAGAAATGGGTTTGCTCTGATTACACATGCGGGTTTCTATGCGTCTGACCCTTGCTTAGGTGGGCTGCTGCTTGAACAAGTTTACAATCGAGCTCTTGCTAGCTCACTTCACAGCCGGCTTTGAGGATGAACAAAGCATCTCCTACAGCCGGAGTTGAGGTTTGAACAAGAAAAACTATGTCGCCTGACTAGGAGTTTTCCACGTAAAAATCTCTCTTGCACTTTTAGTTCCTTTATCTATCTTTCAGTTCCTTTGGCTTACTTAGTTTTATTTCCACAAAAAGTTTGGCCAAACTGTCATACTACAATTCAACCCCCCCTTCTTGTAGTATTCATTGAAACAACATTTACTTTAATTTGATTCATAAAGCTTTGTTTGAATGTGTTTGACTTTCATTTGATTAAAGTAGCTTTTTTTGAATGTGTTTGACTTTTATTTAATTAAAAAAGCTTTGTTTGAATGTGTTTGAATTTTATTTAATGCAAAAAGCTTTGTTTGCATGTGTTCGACTTTTAATTGATTCAATTGGATTTGTTGAATGCATTTAACCTTCATTCGATTCAAAAAGCATTATTTGAATGTGTTTGAGTTTCATTTGATTTAAAATGCTTTGTTTGAATGTGTTTGCCTTTTATTTGATTTAATTAGCTTCGTTGAACGCATTTAACTTTCATTTCTTCAAAAAGCTTTGTTTAAATGTTTTTTACTTTCATTTGACTCAAAAAGCTTTGTTTGAATGTGTTTGACTTTCATTTGATTCTAAAAGCTTTGGTTGAATGTGTTTGATTTTCCTTAGATTCAAAAAGCTATATTTGAATCTGTTTGACTTTCATTTGATTCAATTAGCTTTCTTGAACGTATTTGACTTTCATTCGATTCAAAAATCATTGTTTTAATGTGTTTGACTTTCATTTTATTCTAAAAGTTTTGTATGAATGTGATTAAATTTCAATTGATTCAAAAAGCTTTTGTTTGAATGTGTTTGACTTTCATTCGATTTGAAAATCTTTATTTAAATGCGTTTGAGTTTCTTCTGATTAAAAAAGCTTTGTTTTAATGTGTTTGACTTTAATTTATTTCACAAAGCTTTGTTTGAATGTGTTTGAATTTCATTTTATTCAAAAATCTTTGTTCGCATGTGTTCGACTTTTAATTGATTCAATTATATTTGTTGAATGCATATAACCTTCATTCGATTCAAAAAGCATTGTCTGAATGTGTTTAAGTTTCATTTGAGTCAAAAAGCTTTGTTTGAATGTGTTTGACTTTCTTTTAATTCAAAATTCTTTGGTACAATTTGTTTGACTTTAATTCTAGTAAAAAAACTTTGTTTTAATGTGTTTAACTTTCATTTGATTCGTAAAGCTTTGTTAAAATGTGTTTTACTTTCATTAGATTCAAAAAGATTTGTCTAAATGTGTTTTACTTTCATTTATTTGATTCAAAATGCTTTGTTTGAATGTGTTTAACTTTCATTTGATTCAAAAAGCTTTAGTTGAATGTGTTTGACTTTCCTTTGATTCAAAAAGCTACGTTTGAATCTATTTTACTATCTTTTGATTTAATTAACTTCGTTGAATGTATTCGACTTTCACTGGATTCAAAATTCTTTGTTTTAATGTGTTTGACTTTCATTTATTAAAAAAGCTTTAGTCGAATGTGTTTGATTTTCCTTAGATTAAAAAAGCTATGTTTGAATCTGTTTGACTTTTATTTGATACAATTAGCTTTGTTGAACGTATTTGACTTTCATTTGATTCAAAAATCATTGTTTTAATGTGTTAGACTTTCATTTGATTGAAAAAGCTTCGTTTGGATGTTTTTGACTTTCAATTGATTCAAAAAGCTTTATTTGCTTGTGTTTGACTATCATTCTATTCAAAAATCTTTATTTAAATGCATTTGACTTTCTTTTGATTCAAAAAGCTTTGTTTTAATGTGTTTGATTGTCCTTTAATTCACAAAGCTTTGTTTGAATGTGTTTGACTTTCATTTAATTCAAAAAGCTTTGTTCGCATGTTTTCGACTTTCAATTGATTCAATTAGATTTGTTGGATGCATTTAACCTTCATTCGATTCAAAAAGCGTTGTTTGAATGTGTTTGAGTTTCATTTGAGTCATAAAGCTTTATTTGAATGTATTTCACATTCTTTTGATTCAAATTGCTTTGTTAGAATTTGTTTTACTTTTATTCTATTAAAAAGACTTTGTTTTAATGTAATTGACTTTCATTTGATTCATAAAGCTTTGTTAGAATGTGTTTGACTTTCATTAGATTCAAAAAGATTTGTATAAATGTGTTTTACTTTCTTTTGATTGAAAAAGATTTGTTTGATTGTGTTTAAGTTTCATTTGATTCAAAAAGCTTTGGTTGAATGTGTTTGATTTTCCTTTGATTCAAAAAGCTACCTTTGAATCTGTTTTACTATCATTTGATTCAAGTAACTTCGTTGAATGTATTTGAATTTCATTCAATTCAAAATTCTTTGTTTTAATGTGTTTGACTTTCATTTGATTCAAGAATCTTTGGTTGAATGTGTTTTATTTTCCTTTGATTCAAAAAGCTATGTTTGAATCTGTTTGACTTGTTGGCGTTTTGTAAGTCCAACTTACCGTGGAAACGACCCCGACCTAAAGAATCACTCGCAATTAATAAAACCATAAAGCATAACAAATAAACATAAAAGGATAAAATCGGAATGTACCATTGACGTGTGATTCGCCCTCTAAGTCGGGCTCTTACTTGAAAGCTTTTAGCCTCGCTCACACGAAAGCCTCCAACGAAAGTCTACGCGCAAAAACTACTAGGGACTTTAAGGTCCGTTACCTCGAGGTTAGCGAGGTCCAACTAAAACCCGAGAATTATTTGAGTTAAAGAGTTTTTGCTAATGCAATGCTCTATTAAACTCCTACTCAAGTACTCTTCACAAAAACCCAAGATGGGTATTTATAGGCAAGACGGAGAGTGGGAATTTCTATCCCATCAATGTGGGAGTCATGAAATTCCACAATTTATTTTTAAGCTAAATTAAAATGAATAAGCAAACTAATAATAAATCTTCAAGTGGCACTATCATATGTAAAGGGTGGTGAGGACCACATGGAGAGTAGGGGATTATACTTGCTCCCCACTCAATGCTCTCCTTGTGCCACATGTCCCTCACCCCACTTGCTTTCCATATACTTCCACTTGCTCCCCTAGTACACGACCCTATGGCCCAGCCATAGCCCGCCTAGTGCCCATCCCGTGCGTGCGCTACTAGGTGCTGCTAGCACGCATGCTTGCGGCTGCTAGCATGCGATACTTGCGGCTGCTAGCACATTGCTAGTTGTGGTGCGCTAGCACGCACCAGCCGCCCGTGCATGGCTTGGCTTGGTGCGCTAGCTAGCCACCTATGCTAAGACATTTTTGCTCCTAGCACTCGGATGCTCGGGGCACTCCGATACTAGGGGTATTTTGGGAAATATTGGCGATTTATTATTATTTCGCGTCTTGTCATTTATTATTTCTGACTCGACTTTCGACGCTTGGTTTTGATGCTCTAAGCTCAAATTTCCGACGTCTAAGTATTTAATACTCGAGCGAAGAATTAATTTCTTCCGAATTAATTCGTCGAGTCGGTTCGTTTACTGCAAAGGGTGTGACTCGAAGGGTTCAGTCAAGATTAAGCTGTAATATTAATTATGCATTAATATTATTGTTCTAAAGCGGCCTCCACCTAGACATTCCGATCACTTGAACTTACTGAATATATTAGCTTTCTAGTAATTCTGAACCCACTAACGGAATTGTTCCAAGGACAACATTCCTTTCAATCTCCCACTTGTCCTTCCAGACAAGTGCGCATTAGTGTACAGCCTATTTCCTATGTCACTTGATGTCTCTTCATGAACTATAAGGTAAGATTATTTCCTCATCCTTATTACGTCCAGAAGTGTTTCTCGATTCTGAGTCCCACTGTCAATAAACAGATGATTTCTAAAATCCATCCGAGCACGGCCATGCATTTTTACTGTCTCGCTCTACGAGAGGCCTTGTATACAACAAAGACATCTTCCCTATTTTTTTAGGGAGACATTCCCAGTCTTGTAATGTAACTACTCTTACTGAGAGGACCTAGCCGCCCGAGTGTTACCGTTATAATCCCCTATTACGGCAAACGTTTGACAACATTAAAGCGGGCTAGTACTCAAACAAGAGAACTCACAATACTCATGCTCGAGGAAATAGTTTCCAATAGCCATAATGACAATTATACTTATGACGATTTTTAATCTGTTAAAGTATTCTAATAGGTCGATCCAGTATGGTTCTAAACCAATACATGTGCAAATGATTTATGACAATCATGTCCTTGTAGCACAAGAAACGGTGCTATAAATCAGACTACACACTAATCTCAATTGGTCAGTAATTGTTAAATGTTTAAATGACCTCGATTAGGGACAATTTTTGATTATAATATTCAACGTTCACTTAGTAGGTGTTTCCTTACCAAGATTGGTCTTAAACCACAATTAAATAGCAAACGGAGTGATAAAATATTGCATGAAATTTACTCCAAAACTTGAATGGTTTTTCTTAGTGTCTTACATTAAATGTTCAAAATTTAACTAAAACACTAAACAAGGAAATCAAAGCAAGTCTCCTACATGCCTGATTTCCATTGCCTTAACGTGCTTGTTGCGCTTCACTTTAGGCAAAGGTTTAGTAAGTGGATCGGCTACTTTGTCATCCGTTCCAACTTTGCAAATTTTGATTTCACCTTCTGATTTCCATTCTCGAATGATGTGAAACCGCCGTTTGACATGTTTGACTTTCTGATGTTTCCTTGGCTCTCTGGCCTGAGCAATAGCTCCATTGTTGTCACAATAGAGGGCTATTGGACCCTTTATGGAGGGTACAACATCAAGTTCACCAATGAACTTACAAATCCAAACAGCCTCCTTAGCCGCTTCAACAGCTGCTAAGTACTCACCTTCAGTTGTAGAATCTGCAGTTGTACTCTGCTTGGCACTCTTCCAACTGAACGCTCCTCCATTTAGACAGAACACATATCCAGATTGCGATTTGAAATCGTCTCTGTTTGTCTGGAAGCTTGCGTCGGTATAATCTTCAACAACTAATTTCTCTGAACCACCATACATAAGGAATTTATCCTTATTCCTTTTTAGGTACTCTAGGATATTCTTAGCCGCAATCCAATGGGCCTCTCCTGGATCTGATTGGTAACGGCTTGTAGCACTCAAGGCATACGATACATCTGGCCTAGTACATATCATGGCATACATGATCGATCCAGTAAGCGAAGCATATGGAATCAAATTCATTATTTCCCATTCATCAGGTGTCTGCGGACACTACTTCTTGCTCAGGGTTATGTCATGTGACATTGGCAGGCGACCTCTCTTGGCCCCTTCCATGCAAAATCGAGCAATTACCTTATCAATATAAGTACTTTGGCTCAATCCAATCATCCTTTTTGATCTATTCCTAAAGATCTTGATGCCTACTATGTACTGAGCCTCTCCTAAGTCTTTCATTGAGAAACATTTTCCAAGACAGGTCTTTACAGACTCTAACAACAAAATGCTGTTTCCAATGAGCAATATGTCATCGACATATAAGACTAAGAAGGCAATGTCACTCCCACTGACCTTCTTGTAAACACAAGATTCATCTGGATTCTTGATAAAACAAAACTTACTGATGGCTTCATCGAATCATAGATTCCAACTTCTGCTAGCTTGCTTTAGTCCATAAATGGACTTATTAAGCTTACAAACCTTCCCAACATTGTTTTGGTCGACAAAACCTCCAGGCTGTGTCATGTACACAGTTTCTTTAAAAATACCATTTAAGAAGGTAGTTTTGACGTCCATCTGCCATATTTCATAGTTATAATATGCAGCAATCGCTAGGAGGATCCGAGCGGATTTATGCATCTCGACTGGTGAAAAGGTTTCATCGTAATCAATACCATGAACTTGTCTGCAACCTTTTGCCACCATACATTTCCATCTTTGTCGATTTTAATCTTGAAAATCCACTTACATCTGATAGGTGTATATCCTTCGGGTAAGTCAACCAAGTCCGAGACTTGAATTTCAAACATGGAATCCATTTCAGATCTCATGGCCTCATGCCATTTAGCAGAGTCAGTGCTTGCCATCGCTTGCTTGTAGGTTGCCGGTTCATATCCATCCATAATCAGGATGTCCTATAAGATCTCGATTAATACTAAACCAAGATATCTATCAGGTTGAGATCTCGGCCTCTGAGACTTACGTAGGGTAATGGATTGAGCATTTGTATTGTCGGTCTGACTTTGCACATTTTGATCATTTTGACGTGCGTCAACAGATGCTGTTTGAGCACTTTGACTGTGATTCTGATTTTTTTGCTCATCCTCACGAACTTCGTCGAGTTTTATTTTCCTCCCACTTGTCCTTTTGGAAAGGTGTTCCTTCTCCAAAATGACACCATCGCGAGCAACAAAGATTTTGTTCTCCGATTTGTTGTAGAAGTAATACCCTTTCGTTTCTTTTTGGTAGCCCACAAAGTAAACCTTGTCAGATTTGGGATGAAGTTTCTCAGAAATCAATTTCTTAACATATGCTTCGCATCCCCATATCTTTAGAAAAGACAACCTAGGAGGTTTCTTTGTCAATAATTCATATGGAGTCTTTTCTACAGCTTTTGATGGTGCAGGGTTCAGTGTTAGTGCCGCAGTTAGATGTGCGTGTCCCCAGAAAGAGATTGGAATATCACTAAGACCAATTGTTGATTGTACAATGTCTAACAAGGTCCCATTAAAAAATCCTTTTGGATACTCCGTTCCATTGTGGAGTTCCTGGAGGTGTCAATTCTAAAAGTATACCCTTTTCTTTCAAATGGTCATCGAATTCTTGGCTCAAGTATTCACCACTTCGATCAGATCGAAGGGCTTTGATTTTCTTGCCAAGCTGATTTTCAACTTCACTCTGAAATTCTTTGAACTTTTCAAACGATTCAGATTTATGCGACATTAGGTAGACATAACCATATCTACTATAGTCATCTGTGAAGGTGATAAAATATCGGTGTCCATTTCTTGTAGTTGAGTTCATTGGTCCACATACATCAGTGTGTATTAGACCTAATAAGTCTCCTGCCCTTTCTCCCAGCTTGGAGAATGGCTGCTTAATCATCTTGCCTAATTAACATCCCTCGCAGTTCTCAAACGATTGTAAATCGAAAGAGTGAAGAACACCTTCCTATAGAAGTCTCTTGATGCGTTTGTTATTAATGTGGCCAAGACGACAATGCCACAAGTAAGTTTGGTTTAAATCTATGGTCTTAGCTCTTTTAGTATTATCATAAAAAAATTTGTCTAAACACACAAAAGGTGTAATTTCCATAAATATAAACAAGACATTTAAACAAAAGGTCTTGTGATAAAGGTTTAAAATGACGTCCAATGTCTCAAGATCAAAGTATGGTAGATAAAACTTAACAAGTTTTAGAATTTAGACAAAATACATGAGATTACAAGCTTTCTATGGATAGATTTTCTGTATCTTCCACTTATGTACTCATGACCACTTGAAAAACACCGCTCATTTCGTTCCTGAAATAAGAGCAAAAATGAGTCAATTTTCCGATATCTAATACCTGATAAATTGCTTATTTTCAAGTGTGTAGATGATACCTGAGATTGAGGTTATCTTTACTCTTTCCTCATCTTCCAGATACTTGCTACATTCTCTTTTGTAGTGGCCTTGCTTACTACAATAGAAGCAGCACATCTTTGCCTTGTTTTTGAACTCCTTTTTCTTGAGCCTCAGAGAAAACGTAGCCGCCTTGCAAGAATAGGTTTTGTGGAGCTCTTGGACAACTTCCTTGTAGGACAGTTTGTTCAGATTGTTGGTAAGTTGCATCTTAATTGCAACGTACCCTGAGTGGAGTGAGCTGAAAAGCATATGAGCCACTTGCTCATCCTTCACCGGTTTGCCAATCAGTTCCAGATGGATAAATAACCTTGTCATCTTTGGCCCATGGGCTTGAAGTGGAATCCCGGGTCTAAGTCTTGCACTATAGACCCTAGCCCATACTTCTTGCCTTTCTTCGCTAAGATATCCATCTTGTGGTGGCTTGATCCTCATGTTAGACAATTAACTAGTCACTTCATCCATGAGTCCATCATAGTTTCCCTTATCGCTCTTTGTTACCCTCAAGTTAACCACATCTTCTAGAGCCTTGAGAAGTACATCCATAAGGTAGTTGGAGAATTCCTTCTTCCACTGTTCTGGAATGAAGTTTTCCATGAGTCGAGAGACACTCTTGCGATCGTAACTCCACTCCTCATGAGCCATATCGCTCATAATCCCTTTTGAGTAGAAACTCGGGATGGGCATATCAAAGATATGCTCTAGGTAGCAATTGCGGAGGGTCAAACAGAGTTCCTCTTCCCATTCCTTGAAGTTTACCAAATTCAAGCGAAATGATAACTTTTCTGGAAGTTCTAGGAACATAAGATTGTTATCGATAGTTGAAGACATGATTCTAAATTTGAAAGAATTTTGAAATGAAAAACCATTCATGAAATTTAAATAAGATTGAATTCATACCTTTTTAATCCAACTTATTTAAAACGTCTTATCACACATTTAAAGTTGTCCCCAATTTGGTGAGAATAAGTCGATTCCAAGATCCAAAGAAACAATGAGTGGTTAAGCATGATTTGGCTTGTCTTAACACTCAATCTCCTAAGGTAAACAACGCTTTGCTAATGGCTCCAAGCCACTCTTGGTTGAATAAAATGTCGCATCTAATGCTCTCTCAACATTTTATTCACTTTTCCACGACATGTTAGGACTCCATCACTCATATCGTTGAGTACAACCACAACTAACTTGCATACCCGGTATGACTTACGCTCCTAGGAGAGGTAGAAATGCCTCGCTTTGGCGTAGCCCACCACTACCCTCGTTAGGTTGGTAAGTGTTGTCTTTGAATGACAAGTTTTACTCAATATTTAGGGACCTAGGGTTTCTATGTTGGTTGATTTAAGTGAACTTAATTAATCATCACAACATTCGAAATCCTAAACATGCATCTAACATATAATACATAAACATAAACATATATAAATAAATATAAATATATATATATATATATATTGAAAAACATAAATATAGATGCATTTGGCAACTAGCATGACCCCTTGAGATCTTCAAATCATCAAAAGGTCTTCATTTGCAACTTCATGGCTATGTCTTCCAAGAACCTCCATCTTCAATACTTGACCATAATTAAATGCAACTACTAGTATCTACGATTAGGACTAATATAAATATTAAGGCATAAACATACTCAACGATATGCAGACCGTATTTAGATTTACAAAAATACATCATAGATTGCAGTCCGTATTTTCTATCCTAACCTGTGAAAGAATATACATTCCATTCATCCATTCACTATTTGTGAATGGCCCATGCATTTTACAACGATAAACAAGTAACAATGCATAAACATGCGTGAACTACTAACTAAACTAGGTGGTTAATCCAATTAACACTCCTAATTAAAACTAGTCAAAGTTCTTTTAACCGGTTATTTAAATAAGCGCAATTACCATTTGAAGCTCTCACTCAATTCCATATCCAACTTAATTAATCCAATTAATTAAGCCAATAATTCCCAAAATTTGTCAAAATAAATTTTACCAATGCCGCTCAAAACCGAGGCCTAGCCTCCTGTAAGCGTCGCTCGAAGTGCGCCTACGTTAAAAGCATGTTGTGAATATGCTTGGCACTCATAGGAAGTGGGAATTGACATATACTATTAGGGACAAGTAAAGTAGGGAGCCGCCAACAAGTTTTTAAGGAACTTGTAAACCGTTCACGGATCATTTAAGGAAACCACGAATAAAGGGACAACGATAGGCAACAACTATTGACCCGTGAAGGTTACACCCCATTCATAATCGATGAGATTACTAACTCCATATGGTTTAGAACCACGAAAGGAGGATTGGGGATGATGATACGAAGTGAGTCATGCAGTCATATTCTCCCGTATTGCCTCTACTCGATTCTTATAGTGAAAAGTGATTCCTGCGATCTCAAAGGCATGCAAACAAAGATTTAATTTGCTCCAAACTAATATTATTCTAAATTGGTTAAATACTAATGCAACTTATTATTCTAAAATATTGTGATCACTTCAATTAACAACAAGATTAAAAAGGAACCTAACCCGGTTGTCCAAATTATCTTATTAGGCGTGATTTTCAATTACATATTCCCTTTAAACATGCAATATGGTGATCATTAAAAACAATATAATAAAATCAATATTGGAAGCAATTTAAAAATAATTCTAACAATACAAAATCGTTAGATAAATAATAGAAATAAAAGGAACATAATTCTTACTTTGATTCTGTTTGCTTGCAACTACAAAATAATAAACAAGTTAGTAACTTCAACAAAATAATAATAGAACAATAATTAAATTAAATTAAATTAAGTAGAGTTGATTTGGGGCCAAACCCTCAAACAATTCTACCTTTTACGCCTTGGCTTGGACGGAACCACGAGTAAAGTACTGACTCCTTGGAGTGCTTGAAGAAGGAATTTTGAAAGAAAAAAAGGGTAGGCTAGTGTTTAGGCTAGAGCATAGAAGAGAGAAAAAACTAGAGAATTAATTGATGTCGCGTACATCAGAAATGAGGGGGTATTTATAGAGAAAATGTGTTGAGGGAACACACGGAACCCTAAAATGATAATTACCCTAAAAAAGTAACCCGCAACACGACAAACTGTACCGTGGCACGGGAAATCCCATCGTCAGACGGGAAACATTCCCGTGACACGGTGCACATTTTGTGTGACGCGGGAAATATTTAGTGAACGGGGGAGAAAACGCGTTAAGGGTTCACGCGGAAAGGACACAAGAATCTCCGTGTCACAGCAAATGTCCCGTGTCACGGGAATCCCCACCGTCAGACGGGAAAGTTTCCCGTGACACGGTGGTCTGTTGCCGTGACGCGGGACAATTCAGTCCGGTTTTCCATCTAAATTCATTTTAAACCCTAATTTCATTTAGCATTTTAAGTGTCGATTGATAATTTGGGGCCATTTTCTGATTTTATTATTATTTGGGGTAAAATAAATAAAATAAATAAAAAGTTTGGGCCAAAATAAATAATAAAACAATAAAATAAAAAAAGGTTTTGGGCTAAAATCAAATAATAAGTTTGGGCTGAAATTAAAACTACGCTTTTACCAAACATCAAGACTAATCCATGGACTATTCAAAAATACGAATTTAATCAAATACGATTTTTAAAGCACTCTCGGGATTAAATAATGAACCTGACCAATAGTGGTGGTGAAAGGTTGTTCATCATCGGGTTTGGTTTTGGAGATACATTTTTAGGTGTCTACAGAAGCCCCTTCTTTGACTGAGTTTGTAGAAATGTCAGTTTCGAAAACGATAGTCAAAGTAGCCGATAGGGACGGAGAATGATTTAAGACGTTCTGCGATCCTAAACCACTCTGTATACGCCGATACCTTCAGAAAAATGTTAATTCCACAGATAAAGAGTAAAAGGATAGAATACGTATTTGGCACCATTGTATCGGTGAAAAATGAGTTTGGCAGCTTCCTATGCTTGAAGGAATCCGCCGGATGACGTTTGTTGAAACGCTTTCCATGCCTGAGGAAAGTCGACTAATGAATTTGGTAACTTTCTAAGCCTGAAGAAATCTACCAGATGATACTTTTCATGCTTGAGGAAAGCTGACATATGAATTTGGCGGTTTTTAATGCTTTAAGAAATCCACCAGATAATACTTTCCATGCTTGAGGAAAGTCGACAGCTGATGAGATTGCAAGTCTTTGTGTATCGTGAACCTTGCGCCGTGAAATGAAGGTGGTTTCAAACGTGGGCTGTAGTTGGTTCTCTTATCCCCGAACGTGGGTTGTAGATGGTCCGCTTGTCCCCGGACGTGGGCTGTAGATGGTCCGCTTGTCCCCGGACGTGGGTTGGTTGTAAATGGTCCGCTTGTCCCCGGACGTGGGCTGGTTGTAAATGGTCCGCTTGTCCCCGGACGTGGGCTGTAAATGGTCAACTTGTCATCGGACGTGGGCTGTAGATGGCCCGCTTGTCCCCGGACGTGGGCTGTAGATGGTCCGCTTGTCCCCAGACGTGGGCTGAAATTGAGACCTGCAAAATAAAATTTGCCAGGGGACTCGTATAGACTATGATTGACTTGACCAAATGACTTGACCAAGCTTGACTTGACACGACATGACATGACATGAGTATGACTTGTGATTGTGTGTGTATTGAGTGAGTGTGTGCATTGACACAAGCAATTAAAAATGCAAAAGCAAAAATTTCCGTCATTTTTGTCATGAGTGGAGGGTATCGACTTTCTCCTGAAAAAAAAGACATGAAAAATCAGGTTTTGTTTTTAAACTTCCCTAAAATAAAAGTCATGATAAAAAAGGGAAGAAGTTTTGAACTTCCTTGTTGAGTAAGACGAAATGACTCGTATGGATTTATTTGCTTCTCCTGAAAATAATGTATGCATGATGCATGTTCTTAGGCCAAGAGGCTAATGACATTTACATCATGTGACACGATAGATGAATTAACTTAAGTCATAGAGCTAAGCATCATATATGGTGTAAAAAAGCGATCTTGAACGTCACTAAGGTCTGGAAGGTAAGCACGTATATAGATGAAGTGATTATGAACGTTGCTTAGGTCAAGGAGCTAAGAACGATATGCTTTGTATTATTATAAATCATTGACATAGAAATGTTACTTAGCACATTATGCGATGCATGAAACAATGAACATTGCTCAGGTCAAGAAGCTAAGCAAGTATACAATGTTTCTTCTGTTGAATGTTGTCTTGAAAGATGATGAAGCATGCGCGGTAGGGAAACAAGATTTCATGATAAAGGGTTCCTAAGGGAAAGAAGTTATGGATATGTATGTGTGAAAGAAGTGTGTGAAAGTGATACTAAGGTGAGGCTGCAAAGGTTATGGTGATAGAAATATATGTGTGAAGAGTCAAAGATGATGACTCTTTAGGCTGGGTAAGCTAATGTGATGTGGGTTCAAGCCCCCAAGTCTAGCTCTAAAATGGGTAGGGATATAGGGATAAGCATTGGATATTCTTTGACTCGATCATGCATAGACATGAATATGAATGTGGCCGCACCTCAACTTGAGATTGCCTACGTATCCGTAAGGAATAAGGCCGAACGTAGCTCTAACCGAACTTTACACAAGTGTATGTACACCTCAAAGAGGTCTTTCAAGGGTTGTAATGTGGTTAAGTTGATGGTTTAAGGAAGAAAGGGGTAAAAGGCTCAAGACCCGAGAGAAGCCCCCAAGATGTGTAATTGTGAATTTGAAAATTTTGAATTTTGTAAGTTTATTTTCAACACATCTTTTTTTTTTCATTCTTTTGAATCAATGTAGGCAATCTCAGATCATGCGGTCTATCACTCACTTAGCATTCATGTTTCTCAGGCACGGTACCAAGCACTCGATGAGAGACGCAATTTGAGACGTGTTCATATCAAAGACATTGGAACACTTGCCTTTAGACATTGTTTTATTGTTGCTTTGCTGCTTTTTTTTTTTACTTGCTATTTTAATTTTATACAATTACACATCTTCCAATCCTAAGGTTAAGTGAATGTGGGTTGAAGAAATGAAGGCCAAACGTTAGACGAGGCTCAAAATGGTTGATGAATAAATGGAATGTGATTGAACGGTTAACAGGGAATGACAGGGTTGCAAAGGTGCCTCAAGTCATTGGTGTAACTTGGGTTTAGTTCGGTAATTGCTTTTTTTTTTCTTCTAATTTTTATTTTTTACTTTTTTTTTTTAGAATGAATGAATGAAAAAATCTATGATCGAAATGTAAAGGAAATTTTCTCATTTTATTAATGGAAAAGGTGAACGAAATACATGAAACATATAAAAATTCAAAGTGGAAAACCTATGCTAGACATGAATGGGGGAATGGAGATGAATGATAAAGAAAGAAATCATGAAATCTTGCAAGAAGGATCTGATGTGCGCCTTGTGTTCATTACTTCTTGCCGCCTGGAGGGACAGGAAGTTTGTTTGCATCCATCAAGTCTTGAATGACGTCCTTCAAATTCCAACATTGCTCCGTAGTGTGGCCCCTTCCTTGATGGTACTTGCAATGGGCATTGGGATTCTATTTGGCGCTCCTTTCTTCAAGTTTTGGCTCTGGAAATGGCCCAATAAGTGTGATCAAGCCTTGACCGTAAAGGCGATCAAAGGCCGCATCATAAGTCATTCCTAAAGGAGTTTAAATTCTTTTCTTCTTGGGGAATGGAGCATCAAGAGCTAACACTTCATTGATATCAACTTGGCTTATATTGTTGGTAGTATTTTCGTGCTTAGAAGACAAAGAATAAGGATGGTCGTTCTTCTTGTTTTTCCAGGTGTTATTATTGTTACTACCAGCAGTCTTTATTAGCTCATCCTCGATATTGATGTCGATGCCGTATACAGCTTCGAAAGTGTTCAGTGGAAGAAATGTGAGATGTTCCTTATACTTATGAGTCAGATTTTGAATAAAGAGGCGAACCATCTCTCTTTCTTTGGGAGGATCTACCAAGAGTGAAGCTGTTTTCCTCCACCTGTTCAGGTAAGCGGTGAAGCCCTCATTCTCTTTCTGTTTGAGAATGGAGAGTTCACGTTCAGAAGTTTTAGTTTGAATGTTACACTTGTAACGATTCATGAAACTGTCGGTGACATCTTGCCAAGTCGCAGTATTCTTGGAATCTAAGGAATAAAACCATTGTTGGAAAGCATGTTCTAAGGAGAGAGGGAACACCATAGGGAAGAGTGTTACGTCCAATCCCTTAAGAGCCATGGTTGTAGAGAACGCCTTCAAATGGAATATTGGATTGTCAATAGGCTTGAACTTTGGAATATCATCAGTGGAGAACTTTTTAGGGAGTCTGTCCTTCACATCCAAAGGAGTGGGACGCCGTTCCACATAAGTGAAATCCTTAGAAATCTTACTCATTTATTCCTTCAATTTGTCAAGGGTGGAAACAGTGACCTTGTTTTGTTCCATGGTAATGAGCCTAGTGGTAAGGGTTTGCATCATGGCAGACAGTGCCTCGATGGATTTGTTGATGTTCTCAATATCTTCTTTAGCGGCCGTTGAAAGGTGATAAGTAATGTGGAGATGGAAAAGTTCTCTTTGAACGCCTATTAGATCTGATAGATTGTTGCGATAATGACTCGAACCGTATTAATCTATCCCTGTTCCTTGACCAAGTATTGTGAAATAAAATAATTCACTTAATTGTTTGACTCATTGCTCAAGATAGCAAAGGAAGGAAAAAAAAATAAAATAGACATTTGAAAACAGGTGAGAAAACTCCACTCATTTTTTATTATGACGAAAAAAGGGCACATGAACTTAGTATACGATCATAAACGACCTGGTGCACGACTCGAGTCGGAACATAAAGAAGGTGTGCGGATTATACTTGACTCGTGAGTGACTAAGTGATGTTATAAGACTCGTGGTATGATCGCATGGCTAGACATGTGAACAATAACCAAAATGACTGACGCGAGGACCAAATTAACACGGAAGACTTGACTGGACTTATTTCAAAGGCACCGTGACACGAAAAACTGTACCGTGTCACAGTACAAGCTGTCGTGACGCGATAGATTTTTTTATTTTTTTTTTGGGATATCCACTGTGCCACGGTGGACATTCCCGTGCCATGGTGGATGCTGGCGTGGCACGAGATTTTTTAAATCCACTGTGCCACGGTGGAAATTGCCGTGACACGGTAGAGTTTCTCGTGCCACGGTAAACTTTCCCGTGCCACCGTGGATTTTTTTTTTAAATCCACCGTGCCACGGTAGAGTTTCCCGTGGCGCGGCAGACTTTTTTTTTTTTTTTTTTTTGCTGCAGGTCCACCGCGCCACGCTGGACTGTGTCGTGACACGGTGGACAGTCCCGTGTCGCGGCAGACATTTTTTTTTTTTTGCTAATTACTAAGTGAGTATGGTCCATTGGCAATCGTTAGTCATAAAATAATCCACCATAGACAAAGAAAGATCGTTAAGGTTAGGATCAAAACGACCAAACATAAAACACGTAGGCACAATGATGCAAAGAATAGTTCGCAACCTAAGGTCAAGTTCTATGTTCGACTATGGTCAAGTTTATTTGTTGTCAATAGGGTACCATGGTTAAGAGTTTGGACGCGTCAGCAAGGCAGCCTCCCTTGAGGGTGTATGCCAACGGGCGGCTTCGCGAGTTCGTGATGAAATCGAACTCGACTCCATGGTTTGGGTGGATTTAATAACTCGGATGAACCCTTATTGCCATGAGCGTTTTTGGTTTGATAGAGCTTAAATCCCCCAGGGCTAATACGCATGTAGAACACACACGTTTTTTCTAGAAAAATCGAAAGAAGTTGACTGTGAGAAGATATAAAACAAGCCACTGGACGGACTTTAGGACTGCCGTGACACGATAAAAATTCCCATGCCACGGTACTGCACACCGTCAAATGGTGCACTGTACGGTGACACGGCAGATTCTTCCTTGGCACGACAATTAGAAAATCTGACTGGTGCCTAGTTTTCCTTCGTACGCAATCAAGTTATTCAATTTCTCCTACGGGACAGACCTAAATGCGACGTTAAAACGTCTATGCATATGCAAAAATGCCAAATTAATCACAGGAATATTTTTCAAGAATCTTTCAAGTCTCATCCACACATTTTAATTAAATACCGATCGCTCAAATCGATAAATAACCGAGAATCCTTCCCAGTGGAGTCGCCAAATTGTAGGCGTCGCTCGAAGTGCGTCGACGTTAAAAGCATGTTGTGAATATGCTTGGCACTCATAGGAAGTGGGACTTGACATATACGATTAGGGACAAGGAAATTAGGGAGCCGCCAACAAGTTTTTAAGGAACTTGTAAACCGTTCACGGATCATTTAAGGCAACCACGAATAAAGGGACAACGATATGCAACAACAATTGACCCGTGAAGGTTACACCCCATTCATAATCCATGAGATTACTAACTCCATATGGTTCGGAACCACAAAAGGAGGATCGGGGATGATGGTACGAAGTGAGTCATGGAGTCACATTCGCCCGTATTGACCTCTACTCGATTATTATAATGAAAAGTGATTCCTGCGATCTCAAAGGCATGCAAACAAAGATTCAATTTGCTCCAAACTGATATTATTCTAAATTGCTTTAATATTAATGAAACATATTATTCTAAAATATAGTGATCACATCAATTAACAACAAGATTAAAAAGGAACCTAACCCGGTTGTCCAAATTATCTTATTAGGCGTGATTTTCAATTACATATTCCCTTTAAACATGCAATATGGTGATCATTAAAAACAATAGAATAACATCAATATTGGAAGCAATTTAACAATAATTCTAACAATACAAAATCGTTAGAAAAATAATAGAAATAAAAGGAATATAATTCTTACTTTGATTCTGTTTGCTTGCAACTATAAAATAATAAACAAGTTAGTAACTTCAAGAAAATAATAATAGAACAATAATTAAATTAAATTAATTTAAGTAGAGTTGATTTGGGGCCAAACCCTCAAACAGTTCTACCTTTAACGCCTTGGCTTGGACGGAACCACGAGTAAAGTACGGACTCCTTGGAGTGCTTGAAGAAGGAATTTTGAAAGAAAAAAGGGTAGGCAATTTTTTAGGCCAGAGCATAGAAGAGAGAAAAAACTAGAGAATTAATTGATGCCTCGTACATCAGAAATGAGGGGGTATTTATAGAGAAAATGTGTTGAGGGAACACACGGAACCCTAAAATGATAAAAACCCTGAAAAAGTATCCCGCGACACGGCAAACTGTTCCGTGACACGGGAAATCCCACCGTCAGACGGGAAACATTCATGTGACATGATGCACATTTTGTGTGACGCATGAAATATTTAGTGAACGGGTGAGAAATTGCGTTAAGGGTTTACGCGTAAAGGACACTGAAATCTCCGTGTCACAGCAAATGTCCCGTGTCACGGGAATCCCCACCGTCAGACGGGAAAGTTTCCCGTGCCACGGTGGTCTGTTGCCGTGACGCGGGAGATTTTAGTCCGTTTTTCCGTCTAAATTCATTTTAAACCCTAATTTCGTTCAGCATTTTAAGTGCCGATTGATAATTTCGGGCCATTTTTTGATTTTTTTTACTATTTGGGCTAAAATAAATTAAACAAATAAAAAGGATAAGCCAAAATAAATAATAAAACAATAAAATAAAAAAAGGTTTTGGGCTAAAATCAAATAATAAGTTTGGGCTGGAATTAAAACTATGATTTTACCAAACATCAAGACTAATCCATGGACTATTCAAAAATACGAATTTAATCAAATACGATTTTTAAAGCACTCTCGGGATTAAATACTGAACCCGGTCAATAGTGGCGGTGAAAGGTTGTTCATCATCGGGTTTGGTTTTGGGGAGACATTTTTAGGTGTCTACACCTCCAAAATTTATTAAAATAATTAAAAACAAATTAGATTAATAAAATAATTTAAATTACAATTTTTAAGCAAAAATATGTAGTCCAAAATGTCTAAGTGCCCTAGCACTAAGAAATGGAGTGCTCACATTTCGCACAACCGTTTGATGCTCAATGAACGTGGGAGTGGACCCGTTGTCGCTAAGCGTTACATCACCCACATCAGCGAACTTTCACACATCAATAATGTGGCCCTTGATGGCCATGTTTAACGAATTCATTGCACTACATTGCTTCGCAAGAAACGTCTACGCATACCCCTAATTACACGACGCATGCACCAAGTCCTAAGCAATACACCATGAGCCCATGCTTGCACTAGCCGCGGCCAGCCACACAAGGCAGCACGCACAGGCGCCCACAACATCTTGCTGCTGCTGCGCCGTGCTGCTGCTTGGTGCTTGCTGGTGCGCTATGCTGATGTCAACAAGTAGCAGCCACGCATCGGCTCGCGCGCAAGCTCGGGGCTGCATCCTTAGCAGCCACATGTGGGTTGCTATGCAGCCCGGCTAGACAAGTGATGCTCTTGCCTCATTTTGCGTGCCATAGCCTCGGGATTTTGATCCGAATTTTGCGTGACATAATTATTAATTCTATATTAATTTTAGAAATAATTCATTTGATTAAAAATAAAAAAAAATTAAACAAGTCTAACTTAAATAAAAATTTTAAAGTGCATGTAACCAAGATAATTCTCAAGAACCATTCTTTAATTAATTGGTTTAGCTTGGTGCAACAAAAATAATAGGGCAATTACTCAGTTTTAATTTAATTAATTTAACTTAACCTTGAGTTTTTGACAAAATAAGAGGGAGTTGGAAAAATGAACATAAGTTCAATAAAGATTCCAACTTTAATACTTGTGAATCCTTGAAAAATTATATCTTCCAATATGAAGATAAACAAGTTTTCTATCACAAAGGTTCAAACTTTATGATTCCAATCAACTAAGAAATGATTAAATCAACAAATTTTAACAAATATTCATGGAATTTAGTAATATAAAGTTTCAATCACTTAACATAATTAAAGATTGAATCTTTAATACTTGGAAGCCTGAAAGAACAATAATTTCACACTTAAATGCAATTAGTTTGCAATTATGTGAAAAATTAAATCAAGCATTCTAGCACAAATCTGATTGTTTAAATGCGTTTGACTTTCATTGTTTCAAAAATATTTGTTTGAATGTTATTGACTTACATTTGATTCAAAAAGCTTTGTTTAAATTTGTTTGACTTTCATTTTATCTAAAAATCTTTGTTTGAATGCGTTGGACTTTCATTTGTTTCAAAAAGCTATGGCTACATGTGTTTGACTTTCATTTAATTCAAAAAGCTAAACGGTTACAATTTGGAAAAAGTGACCTAGAATTTGGAAAGACAAGGAGCAATTCCGTCAAAATAGACGGAAGGGACGACCTAATAAACGGCTCGTCCAAGGGAAAGCTGGCAGAACTAAGGCTAATTCCGAAACGGAAAGACGGCCGCAAAAATCGACAGCCCAGCTTCGTCCGCGCCGCTCGAATAGACAGACGTTCGCCTTAAAAATGTTAGGCGGACAGAAAGTCGACAAACCTCTAAAACATATGTACGCGCCAAGGCTATCAAAGGTCAGAGGAGCCGGCCTATTAGCGTACGAGCCATCCCCTTCGAGGGGCAAATGTTGAGGGTAAAAATACCCCGTATACGTGGACCAATCCCACAGTGACACATGGCCCAATTATGGGGTGACACGTGTCACCATGGGAAGATGCCACGCAATCCAGAGTTTTTAAGGTCTTAGGCCAATCCCATGATGACACGTGGCCCAGCCATAGGGCGACACGTGTACCACAAGAAGATTCTTCTAAAAAAAAAGCACGCCAAAAAGCCCTAACAAGGTCAGGGCCAAAATTCTGAGAGATGACACTGAAAGCCGCAAAACGGCGCTCCTAGAGGGGCATGTGGCGATTGCTGATTGCGCAGCCAATCACGTCACGCAAATCTAGGGTATAAACCCTAGAGGGGCATGAATCCCACCCCTATAAATACCCCAATCATTTATGATGAGGGGGGATTTTTTCGGACAATTGAAAACACAGAGCATTAAATAGCTCCAACTTCTCTCTACTTTCTCTCTCTAGCCCTTTTTCCGTTCTGATCACTGACTTGAACGTCGGAGGCGAATATTCCGTTGAACGGAATATTCGTGGTTTTGCAGGTGGGACCAACGTATTGCTAGCAAAGCGTGACCAGTATCCCAGGAGATCCAAAAAATACCCGAAACAGGTTGCATGTTTTTTATTATCCTTTGATTCTAAAAGCTATGTATGAGTCTGTTTGACTTTCATTTGATTCAATTAGCTTTGTTGAATGTATTTGACATTCATTCGAATCAAAATTCTTTGTTTTAATAGGTTTGACTTTTATTTGAATAAAAAAGCTTTGTTTGAATGTGTTTGACTTTCATTTGATTTAAAAAGGTTTGTTTAAATGTGTTTAACTTTCATTCGATTCAAAAATCTTTGTTTAAATGCGTTTAACATTCATTTGATTCATAAAGCTTTTTTGAATGTGTTTGACTTTCATTTCATCTGATTAAATTAGCTTTCTTGAATGCTTTTAACTTTAATTTAATTGAAAAAGCTTTTTTTGAATTTGTTTGACTATCATTTAATTCAAAAAGATTTGTTTGAATGTGTTAGAATTTCATTTAATTAAAAAAACTTTGTTCGCATAAGTTTGACTTTCAAAATTATTATATTATATTCGTTGAATGCATTTGACCCCTTCACTCGATTCAAAAAGCATTGTTTGAATGTATTGGAGTTTCATTTGATTAAAAAAGCTTTGTTTGAATGTGTTTGACTTTCTTTTGATTCAAAAATCTTTGTTTGAATGTGTTTGACTTTTTTTTTTTTTTTTTTGGAAAATAAGATTTTATTACGAAAGAAAGAAACTTACAACTTACAAAAGCTAAGTTATAACTACCACCAGAACACCAAAAGACCTGAAAATAACAGGCCAACCCCACAACCAGATCTAGATCCAAACCTAGCCACCTTCTAGGAAGGGTTCTAGGAAGAGCCTAGAACAACTGGACTTAGATTTTCGGCCGCCTTCTAGGAAGGGTTCCGGAAACCAGGACTAGATAACAAGAAAACCAGAAAACAACAAAACCACACACCTAAAAACCAACAAAACAACAATCAGAAGCAGACATGCCTGCAAACTGACCAAAACACCAAAAAAACAAAAATAGGCAACAAAAAGAGCACCAAAGCTTGCACCAAACAGCAGACAGTAGGGAGCAAGCAGCAGCTCAGCAAACAGCAAGTACAACATTGCATAGCAGCACCAGCACAAGCACAACAAGGTAGAGAACAGAGCAGCAGCAACAAGACAACATACCAGCAGCACAGACAGCAGAACAACAGTGCAGACCAGCAGTAACAACAAGCAGCAGTCACAACAACAGCAACACAGAAACACCAGCAGCAGACAACAAGCACAGCACCAGACAGGTAGGCAGCAGACCAGCAACAGCATACAGCAGTGCAGCAGCAACCAAACAACAGCAAAACCAACAACATCAGACTGCAGCAACAACAGCAGCAACACACTAGCAGTGCAGCAGCACAAACAGCAGGCATCAGCAACACAACAGCACAACAGAGCACAACAACACAACACCAGCAAACAGCCTGCAGAAAAGGAAACCAATACAAAAAGAAGCAACGGGAATCCCAACATCAAAACCTAACACAAGGAAACCAGAACACAAACACTAGGAGCCCGAGACAAGCCCTAAACAATCAAATATTTGCTTTCCGCCGGGATTCTACAAACTGAGTGAAAGACAATATCCCAAACAAGGGCATTAACTGATTTGCAACAACCAGTAAAGAGAACTGCATTCCTTTGAATCCAAATACCATAAACTGTTTTAGTGAAGGCCACCTGGATCACTTTATTCTTCAATCTGGAACTTCTGCAGATTTTCTTCATCCAATCAATCTCATCACTAAACTGTTGAATAGGCTTGGAAACATGTAAGATCCCCAGAACCTTACTCCAAACCTTCCTAGAGAAAACACAATAAAAAAAAAAGATGTTGAACACTTTCATTGCCATTCAAACATAGGAAACACTTTGGATCACAAGAGATGTGCCATTGAAGCAACCTATCCTTAGTGACAAGCCTATTCCACAAAGCTAGCCACAAGATAAAAACACTTTTGGGAGTTGCTAAGTTATGGCAAGTAACTCTCTTCCAAGGAACTTTAGGCACTTGAGGCCTAATAGCAGCATAAAGCTTCTTGATTTTCAACTTGTTGCCCTGAACGAATCCATCCCATCCCCTTGATCATTCACAATATCTCTACAACTCAAAATCTTCTTCAAAAACCAAGAGCATCTAGCAGGGGTAGGGGTGGTCCAACAATCTTTATGCTTGAAATAGTAGATATGAACCCACTTAACCCAAAGATTATCAGCCTTGTGAGCAATATCCCAAAGCAACTTAGTGACAGCTGCTTTATTCCACTCAGAAAAAGAAAGCAGGTTCCCGCCACCACAAACTTTAGGAAGACAGACATTATTCCAAGCAACCAAAGAATTCTTAGCAGGAGCAGAGGATCCAGTCCAAAGAAAGCACCTGAACCTAGCCTCAATCTCTTTCAGAATTTTCTTTGGAAGAATAAAAATTTGAGCCCAATAAGTCTGGATACCAAACAACACACTCTTCACCAATTGAAGCCTCCCAGCATAGGACAAGTGTTTAGCTATCCACCCTTGAATTCTAGCAGTGACTCTCTCCACCAAAGGACTACATTGAGCAATAGTAAGCTTCTTAGAAGAGAGAGGGACCCCAAGGTACCTAAAGGGAATGGAGCCTTGAGAAACACCAAGAAGCTCCCTCAACTCTTTCTGGACATCAACAGAGACTCCTCCAAAGTAGACTTCACTTTTATCAAGATTAGCAGAAAGCCCAGAGGCACCCGAGAATTTCGAGAAGGCTTGGAAGAGAAGCTTAACAGAAACACTATCAGCTCGAGAAAACATCAATAAATCATCAGCAAACATCATGTGAGTTAGGTTTAACTTTTCACATCTAGGGTGAAAGTTAAAATCAGGAGATAACCTAAGCTCATCAAGGCATCTGGAGAGGTATTCCATACAAATAGTAAAGAGAAAGGGAGACATAGGGTCACCTTGTCTTAAACCTTTCTTAGCTTCAAAGGGGGGGGGGAGGGGGCAGGAAAACCATTGATAAGAATAAAGTAAGAGACAAAAGTAAGAAAATTCTAGATCCAATCAACAAATCTCTGAGGGAAACCAAGCTCCTGCATGACAGTGATCAAGAAACCCCACTCAACCGAATCATAGGCTTTCTTCAAATCCACCTTAACCATACACCTGGGAGAGATAAATTTGTGATCATAGCCTTTGATCAATTCAGTTGCAAGAAGAATATTGTCACCAATGTGCTTGCTAGGAATGAACCCTGCCTAAGCATCATCAATCACCTCACCAATGACAGCAGCAAGCCTAGCAGTTATGATTTTAGAAATGAGCTTATAAACCACAGTACAACAGGCTATAGGTCTAAAATCCTTAACATGAGAAGCAGAAAGGACTTTAGGGACCAAAGTAATAGTTGTGCAATTCCATTGCCTAGGCAAAATCCCATTATTAAAGAAATCAATTTCAGGAGCTTTAGTGTTATCAATTCCCTTAAGGCCGACATCAATTTCATCATGAGAAATAGGCCTAATGAGGAAGCTCTGAGCAGCAGAGCTAAGCTGCTTACCCCTCCGCATAGTAACAAGGTCAACAGCAGGGAGCCAAGGAGCCTGAGTCCCTAAAAGAGACTTATAAAAAGAGATAATTTCATGAGAAATGGCATCTGGATACTTAAGCAACACCTGATTAGAATAAAAAATGGAGTCAATTCTATTCCTAGCTTGCCTAGTCTTCATCACAGAAAACAAGTAGTGAGAATTGCCATCTCCAAGCTTAACCCAATTAATCCTAGATTTTTGCTTGAAGATGCTTTCCTGAATATCATTCCTGTGCTTGACAACCTTAATAGCATCAGATTCTTTAGCATATAAATCCAAATCATCAGGGTTCTGAGCCATTAAGGTTTGAATTCAAGAAAGCTCAACATTAGCCTGATCAATCTTTCCCTCAATGTTACCAAACTGCTTGATAGTAAGAGATTTGATACTAGACTTCACAGAATTGGGCTTCTGCCAAATAGAAATACCGGAGCCCCAAGCCTGTAAAACAGTATCAAGAAAATCAGGGTGATCAGCAATACAGTTTAGAAATCGGAAAGGTCTACCTTTCCCAACAGGGTTAGAGCAAATATCCAGCAAAACTGGACTATGATCAGATCAAGAAGGAGGGAGATAAACAGTCTCCACATGCCCATGAGAAGCTAACCAAGCTTTATTACCAAAGGCTCTATCAAGTCTAGAGAGCGTTCTAGGGCCAGTATGAGCCTTATTAGACCAAGAGTAGAAGGACCCTTTGCTTTTGAGCTTTGTGAGATCCAAATCATCAACCAAAGTCTGAAAGTCTCTAGTCTCATAATCAGTAACATCAGCACCATGAAGCCTATCAGAAGCATGAAGAACAGAGTTATAATCACCAACACAAAGCCAAGGAGAATGCTGGATAGAGATGCTTCTGAGCCCCTCCCACAAAGAAAGCCTATCATGAATGGAGTGAAGACCATAGACAACAGTGAGATAAATTTGAGTAGAGAGATCCTTAGAAGAAACAGTACAATGAATGAACTGTTCATGAATCTTCAAGACATTAACAGTTACTCTATCCACATTCCAACCAAGCCAAATCCTCCCTTTGGGAGAATGATCATAATTACACAACCAAAGCCAAGAAGAGCCAAACTTCTTCTGATAAGTGAGAACATTTTTCAATTTGATTTTTGTTTCAAGCAATCCAACAACATCAACTGAATGAGAGTGAAGCAACCTCGTTACAGAGGCAACTTTGCCAGGGTCATTCAGGCCCCTGACATTCCAAACAGAGTAAATCATGACACCAAAGGGGGATTAACCTCACCCCCGCTTGGATTTATAGTGAAACCACCTGCACCATCCATTTTGTTTGCAAACAAAGCAACAAAGGCATTAGAGGTAGAAGCAGGCTGATGAACTCTAGTTTGCTGGCTTTTTGCTTTCCTCCCTACTATTCTCCAACCCTCATCTGAATTCTTAGAGGTATGAACCTGTGGAGTAATAATAGATTGACCATGAACAGAAACCCCAACATCAATAGATGCAGTAGAAGCAGGAACATGGGTAGGCTTAGGAGCCCAAACTTGCTTTTGCTTAGGAGGAACAGGAGCCGGTTGCTTAGAAGCAACACTGTTTTCACCAGAATTACGCGAGCTCAACTCCAAGGCAGAAAGAGAAGCAGCTCGATCTTCATTAACTTTGTGCGCAATATTCTCTAGAGAGGGTGAGAATGAAAGAACAGAATGACCTGGTTCACCACCGTGCCCAGATCCACCAGCATTCAATGGAACATTAAACCTAGAAACCCTAGGTACTGTTCCATTGGACTGGTTCGATCTAGCAGCAGCTTTAGCAACGGCAGTAGCTTCAGCATCCAATGGACCACCGGAAATAGCACCACAAGCTGACTGAACAACCGCCGGCGCCGGAGTAAGTAGTTCATCCCCCTCTTGAATCGGGCTAGGAACAAAAGGGGTACTTGAAATTCCCAAATTCTTCAAAATTGACCCAACAACTTCATGAGCAGCCTTTTGTTGCACTACTTGAGGTGTAGAAATAGCTTTCTTCTTCTTCTTCGCCATTGAAACCCAGATTTGATGAAGAAAACCAATCAAAAATGAAGAACCATGAAGAAGAGAGAGAAGAGAGAAAGTCAACGAAAGTCAAGCCTCAATTTAAAACGATTCAAAAAGCTTGATTATTGTGTTTGACTTTCATTCAAGTCAAATAGCTTTGTTTAAATGTGTTTGACTTTAATTTGATTTATAATGCTTTGTTTGAATGTCTTTGACTTTCAAGTGATTAAATTAGCTTTGTTTAATGCATTTGACTTTTATTCGATTTAAAAAGCTATTTATAAATGTGTTTGACTTTCATATAATTCAAAAAGCTTTTTTGAATGTGTTCGTATTTTATTTAATTTAAAAGCTTTTTTCACATGTATTTGATTTTCAATTAATTCAATTAGATTCGTTGACTGCGTTTGACCTTTATTCGATTCAAAAAGCATTGTTTGAATGTGTTTGTGTATCTTTTGAATCAAAAAGCTTAGTTTGAATGTGCTTGACTTTTATTTGATTCAAAAAGATTTGTTTGAATGTATTTGACTTTCATTCGATTCAAAAAGCTTTGTTTTAATGTGTTTGACTTTCATTTGATTCAAAAAGGTTTGTTTGAATGTCTTTGACTTTCATTTGATTCAATTAGCTTTTTTTTAATGTGTTTGACTTTCATTTGATTCAAAAAGCTTTGTTAGAATGTGTTTGATTTTCCTTTGATTCAAAAATCTATGTTTGAATGTGTTTGACTTTCATTTGATTCAATTAGCTTCGTTGAATGTATTTGACTTTCGTTCGATTTAAAATCTTTGTTTGAATATGTTACACTTTCATTTGATTCAAAAAGCTTTGTTTGAATGTGTTTGACTTTCATTCGATTAAAAAATCTTTGTTTAAATGTTTTTTTTTCATTTGATTTAAAAATCTTTATCTGAATGTGTTTAACTTTCATTCAATTAAAATTGTTTTGTTTAAATGTGTTTGACTTTCATTCGATTCAAATAGCATTGTTTGAATGTGTTCGACTTTTACTTAATTCAAAAAGCTTTGTTTGCATGTGTTTGACATTAATTTGATTCAATTAGCTTCGTTAAATGTGTTTTGGGTGTTTTTGTGTCTTGGGAGAGTTATGTCACAAAAATTGGTCCGGCTGAGCAGTACCTGCAAAAACAACGGAGACGCCGGGTGGTTTGAGCTCCGCCTCCGAAAATCAAGTTAGTAACTTGAAAGAGAATAAAGAGTACGAAAATTTAGGTGGGTTTCTGCTTGGATTCCATGCTCAGGTGTTTTTCTGATGAGAGAGACATTAGGTGTAATAAATGATTAAATGTGTCCGCAAAATGGGGAAATATCTTCCTATTTATAGGGTTATTAGTAGGTATGCCCCAATCTAGGTCACTTGCACTACAAGAAAATAACCTTTTCGTAGCGATTATTTTAACCTTTAGTATCGATTGTAATTGCAACAAAAAGCTTTCCCAACGAATGGTCATTCGATACAATATCCCCCGTTCCCTTAGCCTTTAGTAGTGGTTTTCAATATCGCTGGGGTTGGCCTCAATAATCGATACGAAAAACTACATCCAATCGTGGTGATTATTGTAGCGATTACAATCGCTATAAATGTTCAACTCATTTTCTTCAAAAAAAAAAACATGCGTATGACCTTTACAAGATTCGAACATGCAACCTCAAACTCTTATATTAAATGTTTCACCAATAAGCTATGACATATTTTATGTATTCTTTGTCAAACAATATTTATATATCTAGTGTTGAAAAGGCTTTTCGTGTCGATTTTTAGGATTTAGTGGTGATTGTAAATGATACGATTTCTCAAAATTATATAAATGTGTAAAAATAGTGTGGATATGTATCATTATGCTTTCCGTATAGATTTTATATGGGAAAACCATGGCGATTGTAAAAATGATACGACATCCTTAATTATTTCACAAACATACTTGCATATTATAGCGAATGAACAATCGCTACGAAATAATCGCTACGAAAAGTGATTTTTCTTGTAGTGTTGACCTTGATCTTAGGGGCTGCGCCGAATTACGGCGCTTCTTGGGATTTGGGCCCTTGAAGGCCGCCATTTCAGAATCTATCTGAAGGGGCCACGTGTCAGGTGGCTAGGGGGCCACTTGGGTCAGCCAGGACTTGACACGTGGCCTTCTCTTATTGAGACACCTGTCTAGGGTAATATTTACCCTAAAATTTTCCCCTCACAGGGGTCACGTGGACGTCACGTGGGGCCTGTGACACGTGTCCACCTAACAACATCTAGTAAAATATAAAATTCAACGGGGATGCCCCCGTTGCACTTTCTGTAAATAGAAGTTTACCCCCCTTCCCTTTTCTCACTTCATTTTCATTTGACTTTCTAGAGAGAGAAAGAGAGATTTTTTAGAGAGAGATTCTCTGATTCCGTCTGCATCAAATTCTCAAGATTTCTGTGTGCTAACCTTGCAACACCCGGTCACCATTTGTAGCAATATTCAGAGTTTCCAGAGTTAAACGTAAGGTAACCGCCTGTACCATTTTAGCTTTTCCGTTTCAACTTGTATACATTATTTTTTCCGTCTGTATACATAGCCTTTAAAATAAAATGAGCTCTCAATCCACGCACTCGACACTGCCTAGGCCATTCAGCTGGTCTGCTGGAACGGCTGAATCTTGAACAGGGGGTGCCATTTCTGGACTGTCGGAACTCTTGTGCTCATCCCCAAATTCCTCCCTCTTTGTCTCTGTGCAGGACACAATGGCTAGAGTTAAATAGACACCAAGAAAGTCTAAGAGCCAGCGCGCTATATAAGTGCCAGCCGACGAGGTTGTTCCGGATGGGGTACATGAGGGTTCGGAGGAGAGAAGTAGTTCTGATAATGAGGCTCCCTCTTCCTCCTGGAGCTCCAGCGTAAGAGAGGTAGGCGGTGAAGAGGCCGCCTTATCTAATGGATCTAGGGAAGGATTAGGCGGCACTGAAGCCGTTGAAAGAACGGGAGCCGAGGCTTCTGGCTCCGATCAAGATAATTTAGCGGCTGACTATCAGCAGCAAGTGAAAGTTGTTGAAAACCCTGACCCGAAGAAAATTAGAATGCTTGCAGTTGATATAGCCATGCTGAAGAGTGGCTTTAGGGCTTTCAAAGAGAAGCACCCCTTTGGAAAGGGGTGGGATATTATTGTTCTTCCTGGGGACGAAGTGATGGCATGGGATGACAAAATAGAGAATGCAGATAACTATTTTGTCTGCTACGAGGCGGTAATAGAAGTCGACCTCTGGTTCCCCCTCCACACGAAATTAGGAAAATCCTGAAGGGGTATGATCTGGGTGTCTGGCAGCTCACCCCAAACTCGTGGGTGAATATTTTAAGCTATATTGCCGCCTGTGAGCTCTAAAACCTTGCTCTCAATTTCTCTGCCTTTGCTCATATGCAATATTTGAGCAAGGCCCTAAGCGGTCATGGGGCATGGTAAACTCTTACCACATTGCCCCAGTATTTGATGACATTGGACAAGGTGTCCAAATGGTCCAAGTGGAAGGAAAAAATTTATTTAATCTCCTCACCAACTCTGAGACACAACCGGACACTTCGCCGATATAATAAGGAACCGGTTCTCCTTGGCAAGAAATGCCCCCTCCCGGCACTCTCTACTAGGGCTCGGGAGCAAATAATGGAGCCGGTTTTCTTCAAAACCACTACTGAGCCCTTGGAGGATGGGACTCATACCATTGTTCCAAAGAATTGGATCCCTAACCTGGACTATTTTATAGATGAATGTTTTCTGTCCGCCTGTGGGTTAAGCCCCATGTTTCCCAAGGGTATATCCACTTGCATCCGGATTTTCTGTAGTTTTTCATTTTGTACTTCCAACTTTTTACTATTTTTCTCTAACTTTTTGTTTTCTCGTTGCAGCCAAGGCCTTGAGGATGGTTAACCCGGCTATGACTCTGGCTAAGTCAACAGCGCTATTACGCAAGGAAAGTGCGCTCTCTAAGAGAGCAGCTGTTAAGGCAAAGGAGTTAAGAACGACGGGGTAAGACCCCCTGACTTTAGTTTTTTATTTAAATATCTTGCAAAGGTTTTTTGCCGGTTGTTAACATTTAGTTCTTGATTTGAAGGATGCCATTAAACATGTTCCACACTCCGTCTCTAAGCTTTTCAAAAGGCAAGGAGGAGATCTGGACAAAACTCTGGATGCTAAGGCCGCTAAAAAGAATCCTTCCCAGACAACTTCTACTGCCAATTCGGATCGTCCTATGATCGGTGGCAAATCCCCTTCTACGGCATCGAAGGGTGGCCTGCCACCCAATGTTGCAACCGGTGTTGCAAAAACTGGGAGGAGGATACCTCTAAGCCCCATCCGGAGACCCAAGGTAAGAACAAGATTGAAATACCTTGGCCCCTTGACTTTATGAGAGTCAAGACTAAGGTTGACCCTTGAGTGGGTTCAGTCTGCAGCCGTCAACAAATGAATGCCAACTACGTGCATCCCGCTCACCAAGAACTTCTTTTGGTGCAGATCTTACATGTGACGAGCCGGATCTTCCTTGGTTTTTCAAATGGATGATACGGACCCTCACCCGGTTGGAGAAGAATTCCATTACCTAATCTTTAGGTGGTGGACTTTAACCGGATAATGGGCCAGTTCTTCAACTTAATTCTGATATTTTTTCTTCATTTTTTCACCAAGTATTTCATAATCCGGCTGCCCTTTTCTCAAGTAATACTGAGGGTTGATGGGCTCCGGGGCCCCTTCAGGCGAAAACAAGAAGAGGTAAATGACGGCAAACGGAGGGCCACTGAAAACCTCAACTCTGCTGAATATGCTAATTATATGTGTGATTTAGAGATTAAAGCAGTAGAGTTGAAACAGGAGGAGCCGAGCCGGAGTTTGACGGCTGCCAACGATGAAGCTACCAGCCGGGCTAATGACCTTGATAAAAAACTGAAGGATGCTAAGGATGAACTCAAGGCATTAGAAGACGTCGACAAGGAGAACACGATGCTCCAGGCAGACGTCTCCCAGTTGGGGCTGGAAATTATCAACATGCATAGGTACGTAAACTGACAAAGAGTCTGCTCTCTACGACGATTGCACTCGGAGGGGTGTCGCCGGACGCCATTGTCCATGTCAGGACAAGCAATTTTATAAAATAAGCAACCATCCGACCATTGGCCTTTGGCCTTGTTTGAGACCGTTTGTATAGCTACTAAGTGTTTTTGTGCCTAGTTTTTTTAATCTGGCCATTGGCCATGTTTCGGGGGTTTTTGTCCATCGGGAGAGTTACAACACTGAAACTGGATTCAACTG
Organism: Chenopodium quinoa; assembly: GCF_001683475.1. Taxonomy (NCBI): domain Eukaryota; kingdom Viridiplantae; phylum Streptophyta; class Magnoliopsida; order Caryophyllales; family Amaranthaceae; genus Chenopodium; species Chenopodium quinoa. The sequence continues at coordinate 1,124,047 of NW_018743880.1, read as the reverse complement.
AGGACGCCTGTACCTGCAAAGCAAACGGACCTCCGGATGGTTGGGGGTCCGCCTCCAAAGATTAAGTCAGCAAACGTTCGGAAATAAAACGTGCGGAAGTAAAGTTATCTGCTTGGATTCCAAGCTCAGGTAAAGTGTGATAAGTGACGTATTGTCTCGTATTGCGTGTCAAAATTCTCTCTCTGTTTTTGTGTCTGTCATAAATGACATAATGTCCCTATTTATAGGGTCCTTTTGAAAAGTGTGCCTTCCTAGGATCTGGTGACCTAGGAATTAGGTCACGCCGTTTTGCGGCGCCTCGGGATTTAGGCCTTAGAAGGCCGCCATCCTAGGGCCAATGCCTGAGTGACACGTGTCACTGTGCCCAAAAGGATTCTGATGCACTTTTTGAGTGACACGTGTCGCCACCTGAATGGTCCCTGCTGGACCTTCAGTCCACGTAGGACGGAGAAGAGTCCACCCTCCACGTGTCATCATTTCATAGGTCCAAATGGCACCTATACGGAGGACACGTGGCGCTTTCTGATTGGGCCACCTGGCCGGGTATTAAATACCCAAATCAGGCCGCGTGTTATTTTAACATTGAATTTAACACTAAGTATCGATATTTGTTGGTTAAGCATATATTCCGTATAAGAAATACCCAGATGGATAAGTAATTTTAAAGATAACAAAACAATTTTTAATCTTTGTTTACAAAAATTTACAATTCTCACAAGTAGTACTTTTTTAAGTTATCTACATTCCAAGTTCTAGGTAGGCATCTGCCGTCTAGGGTTTCCAGATGGTAGATGCCATCCCTATCGTTTTCATAGATCCGGTAGGGGCCTTCCCAATTGGGGGTTAGCTTCCCATGCTCATTGGCCCTACCGGTTGCCTCGATTTTTCGTAACATAAAGTCGCCAGTTTTCAAAGGGCTCTTGCGTACTTTCATGTTGTAGGCTCTCGTCATTCTCAGACGATATATCCCATGACGCAGGGCAGCATTGCCCCAGCGTTCTAGGAGGGAGTCCAATGCTAGCCTCATGGTCTCCCAATTTTCCTCTTCATCATAAAGTATGACTCTGTGAGTCGGCTCGTAATGCTCAATGGGCAAGACGACTTCAGCACCGTACACCATGAGAAATGGGGTTTCACCTATTTCCCCTTTGGCAGTTATCCGGATGACCCATAGGACATGAATCAGTTCTTCAGCCCATAAGCCACCGGCTCTTTCAATTTTATTTTTAATGTCGTCTGAGATAAGCTTGTTGAAGGCTCGAACTTGGCCTTTTTCTTGGGGTCGGCCGGCTGATGCAAAACAATGTGAGATTCCTCGATCTCCAAACCAAGTCTTAAGGTGAGGTATTTCAAACTGAGGGCCATTATCAAACACCATAGACATAGTACCCCAAACCAGATGATGATGTTCTTCTAAATTAAAGAGATGACATCCTTTGTCTTGATGTTCTTGACCGACTTAGCCTCTACCCATTTGGTGAAGTAATCCACAGCCACCAAATATCACGCTTTTCACTTGGTGCAGGCGTATAAGGACCCAAGATATCCATGTCCCACTTAGCAAATGAGATTGGGCTGTGGATTGCCGTCAGATCAGTAGCTGGGCGGTGGATAAGCTTGTCAAACCTCTGGCATTTGTCACACCTTTTCACCAACTCCGTAGCATCTGCTTCAAGAGTAGGCCAAAAATAGTGTCGCCTGGCTCTAACGACTAGGGACCTGTCGCCTATATGAGAGGTGCAGTATCCCGCATGCAATTCTTCGAGAACTTCTTTACCCTTTTCTGAGGTAACACACTTCAATAGAGGTTTAAGGAAACCCGCCTTGAAGAGCTCTCCATTTCTCATCTTAAAATTTGCTGCTCGTTTCTTCATGACAGCTACCTTTTGTAGTGAATAAGGAAGCGTGTCGTCTGTCAAATATGCCCGGATGCCATCCATCCAGGTGGAACTTTGGTCAAGGATTCCAATGGGTTCTTCATATATACTTCTTTTTACTAGAACTTCCCAAAATATTGACCGAGGCGTATCACAACAGGCGGAAGATGCCAGTTTGGAAAATGCATCCGCCTGGTTGTTATCTGACCTGGGCACTCGACTCAGACGAAATTCTATAAGTGCCCCAGCCTCTTCTTTAACTACCAGAAGATACTTGATCATAGCCGGATGAGTTGCCTCATATTTTCCCTCATACTGGCTTACGACCAACTGTGAATCAGAGTAGGCGTCAATTTTTATGTCACCTGCTGCCTTACATATGCGGATTCCGGCTAGCAGGGCTTCATATTCCGCCTCGTTATTCGAGGCCCAGAACTTCAACCGCAGTGCATATTCAAATTTGTCACCCTTAAGGGACACATATATAATTCCTGCACCACAACCGTTCTTCGTCGAGCTCCCGTCTACATACACTTCCCAAACCTGATAAATGTTATCCGGAGGAACCTGTCGTGTCATTTTAACAATGAAGTTGGCAAACGCCTGACCCTTCACTGCCTTTCTTGGTTTAAAAGTGATTTCAAGACTTTGCATTTTAATAGCCCATTTCAACATTCTGTCGGATGACTTAAAGGTAGACATTGGCCGCTTGAGGGGCAGATCGGTGTAAATTACAACCGGATGTACCAGAAATTACGGCTTCATCTTCTTGAATGCCATATATAAAGCAAGACCCGTTTCTCAGACCGTTAAAGAAGTCTGTAAAGGCTACATCGTCAGACAGTCCTTGAATCTGAATTATGTTTAGATTGAACCGCCTGACGTAGGAGCGCAATCCTTCTCTCTCTCCCTGCTTAATGGTGCTCAAGTCAAGACTTGTTATCTTCGCAGGGATGTTCATTGAGAAGTTGGAAGCAAACAAGAAGACAACCGTTTCTTGAAACTATCGATGGAGCCGGCTGGCAGTTTGCCAAACTATTGTTGGGCAATGCCCTTCAATGTGGCTGGAAAACATCGACATCAAGTGGCATCATCCAACCTCTGCAATTCATGAGGTTGGTGTAAGACATGAGGTGATCTTCCTGGCTGGAGGTACCGTCATAAGTACCCACCAACACATTTTTAACCTTGGCCGGTTGTGCCACCTCGGTTATTTCCCAAGTGAACGCAGAAGGTTGTTCACCCAGGCGGAGTAGACGAAGCTGCCAGTCTAGTGTTTGGACATTGCTATATGCCGCCTGACCTCCGAAGAGGGTCGGCTGCATGAAATGAGGAGAATACGAACAGTAGACCATAGGTGGTACATACGGTGCATTCCTAGTCATCTGAGGGCGAGAATTGACGGTATTACCGCCTGTATGACTCTCATGCAAGGATTACACATTCCCTGCAGATGTGTTCTTGAAGCTGTCTGGAAAGCTTGATGTAAAAGCAGACTCAAACAACAGTTGATTCCTCTTGCGGGTAATTATACCCCGATCATCAAGAGTTGATTTTTTGTTTCCCATCGGTTGTTCACTCCGACGGGTATTGTTGGTGTTCCTCTTACGTAGAAGAATCTTAGACCAATCAATGGTCCTAGCTGCCTTCTCCTTTGGATGCGGAGTTGGCTGCCTATCTCTGACTGACTTCCACTTCTCCAGAGGAGTCTTCCTTGCCGACTGACCCCTACTTGGGCCAGCCCAGCTCTTGGTGATCAGATACTTAATTTTACCCTTGAAATTAGTCATGAACTTCATGAGTTCGTCTTGAGTGAATGGAGAAGATCCACCACCCGTATGGGTTTCCCTTTCGGCTGACCAGGAGGTCAACTTGTACCCGTTTGGCTTGCACCCCGCTCTAGAGTGTCCTTGGGGCGGATGCGCTTGGTTATCAGAGAGCTATCCTTGGCTATATAGGTTTCAACCTGAGGATCCATCATCCTCTTGGTCAGTAAAAACTTCCTGTTTATCTACCAAATGCTCAGGATGTGGTACTGACTCTTGAACCATCCTAGAGGTACTCTCCCAACAGACGGCGCCAAATGTTTTGGGTGTTTTTCTCCCATGAGAGAGTTACGTCACAAAGACTGGTCCGGTTGAGTTGTACCTCCAAAAACAACGGAGACTCCGGGTGGTTAGAGCTCCGCCTCCGAAGATCAACTTAGTAACTTGAAAGAGAATAAAGAGTACGGAAATTTAGGTGGGTTTTTGCTTGGATTTCAAGCTCAGGTGTTTTTCTGATAAGAGAGAGAGAGAGTAGGTGTAATAAATGATTGAACGTGTCCCCAAAATGGGGAAAAATCTCCCTATTTATAGGGTTATTGGTAGGTGTGCCCCTATCTAGGTGACTTGTCCTAAATTTAGTGGGTTGCACCGAATTACGACGCTTTTTGTCATTTGGGCCTTTGAAGGCCGCCATTTCAGAATCTATTCGAAGGGGCCAAATGTCAGGTGGCTAGGGGGCCACTTTGGGTCAGCCTGGACTTGACACGTGGCCTTCTCTTATTGGGACACCTGTCTAGGGTAATTTTTACCCTAAACAAAATGCATTTAATTTTCCTTCTATTTAAAAAGGATTGTTTAAATGTGTTTGACTTTCATTTGATTTAAAAAGCATTGTTTGAAAGTGTTTGGCTTTCATTTGATTCAAAAAGCTTTGTTTAAATGTGTTTTACTTTCATTTGGTTTAATTAGCTTCGTTGAATGCATTTGACATTCATTAAATTCAAAAAGCTTTGTTTAAATGTAATTGACTTTCATTTGATTCAAAAAGCGAAGTTTGAATGTGTTTGGCTTTCATTTGATTAAATTAGCTTTCTTGAATGCATTGGATTTTAATTCGAATTAGAAAGCTTTTTTTTAATGTGTTTAACTTTCATTTGATTCTAAAAACTTTGTTTAAATATGTTTAACTTTCATTTAATTCAAAAAGCTTTGTTCGCATGTGTTTGACTTTCAATTGTTTCAAACAGATTCATTGACTGCATTTGACCTTCATTCGACTCAAAAAGCATTGTTTGAATGCGTTTGAGTTTCATTTTATTCAAAAAGCTTTGTTTGAATGTGTTTCACTTTCATTAGATTCGAAAAGGTTTGTTTGAATGTGTTTGAGTTTAAGTCGATTCAAAAAGCTTTGTTTTAATGTGTTTGAATTTCATTTGATTCAAAAAAAATTGTTTAAATTTTTTTGACTTTCATTTGACTAAAATAGCTTTGTTGAATGCATTTGACTTTCATTTGATTTAAAATTCTTTGTTTGAATTTATTTGACTTTTATTTGATTCAAAAAGCTTTGTTTGAATATGCTCGACATTCATTTAATTAAAAAACCTTTGTTCGCAATTGTTTAAATTTCATTTCATTTAGTTAGATTCGTTGAATGCATTTCACTTTCATTAGATTCAAAAAGCTTTTTTTTTAATTGTGTTTGAGTTTCATTTGATTTAAAAAGCTTTGTTAGAATTTGTTTGACTTTCATTTGATTAAATAAGCTTTGTTAGAATTTGTTTGACTTTCATTTGATTCAAAAAGCTTTATTTAAATGTGTTTGACTTTCATTTGATACAATTAGCTTCATTAAATGCATTTAACTGTCCTTGCATTCAAAAAGCTTTGTTTGAATATATTCGACTTTCATTTTATTTAAAAAGCTTTGTTCGAATGTGTTTGACTTACATTTGATTTAAAACGCTTTGGTTGAATATGTTTGTTTTTCATTTGATTTAATTATATTCGTTAAATGCATTTAACTTTCATTCGATTCAAAAAGCATTGTTTGAAGGTATTTGAATTTCATTTGATTCAAAAACCTTTGTTTAAATTGTTTGACTTTCATTTGACTCACAAAGCTTTTTTTTGAATGTGTTTAACCTTTCTTTAATTAAAAAAGCTATGTTTGAATATGTTTGACTTTCACTTGATTCAATTAGCTTTGTTGAATGAATTTGTCTTTCATTCGAGTCAAAAAGCTTTGTTTGAATTTGTTTGACTTTCATTTGATTCAAAAAGCGAAGTTTGAATGTGTTTGGCTTTCATTTGATTAAATTAGCTTTCTTGAATGCATTGGATTTTAATTCGAATTAGAAAGCTTTTTTTTAATGTGTTTAACTTTCATTTGATTCTAAAAACTTTGTTTAAATATGTTTAACTTTCATTTAATTCAAAAAGCTTTGTTCGCATGTGTTTGACTTTCAATTGTTTCAAACAGATTCATTGACTGCATTTGACCTTCATTCGACTCAAAAAGCATTGTTTGAATGCGTTTGAGTTTCATTTTATTCAAAAAGCTTTGTTTGAATGTGTTTCACTTTCATTAGATTCGAAAAGGTTTGTTTGAATGTGTTTGAGTTTAAGTCGATTCAAAAAGCTTTGTTTTAATGTGTTTGAATTTCATTTGATTCAAAAAAAATTGTTTAAATTTTTTTGACTTTCATTTGACTAAAATAGCTTTGTTGAATGCATTTGACTTTCATTTGATTTAAAATTCTTTGTTTGAATTTATTTGACTTTTATTTGATTCAAAAAGCTTTGTTTGAATATGCTCGACATTCATTTAATTAAAAAACCTTTGTTCGCAATTGTTTAAATTTCATTTCATTTAGTTAGATTCGTTGAATGCATTTCACTTTCATTAGATTCAAAAAGCTTTTTTTTTAATTGTGTTTGAGTTTCATTTGATTAAAAAAGCTTTGTTAGAATTTGTTTGACTTTCATTTGATTAAATAAGCTTTGTTAGAATTTGTTTGACTTTCATTTGATTCAAAAAGCTTTATTTAAATGTGTTTGACTTTCATTTGATACAATTAGCTTCATTAAATGCATTTAACTGTCCTTGCATTCAAAAAGCTTTGTTTGAATATATTCGACTTTCATTTTATTTAAAAAGCTTTGTTCGAATGTGTTTGACTTACATTTGATTTAAAACGCTTTGGTTGAATATGTTTGTTTTTCATTTGATTTAATTATATTCGTTAAATGCATTTAACTTTCATTCGATTCAAAAAGCATTGTTTGAAGGTATTTGAATTTCATTTGATTCAAAAACCTTTGTTTAAATTGTTTGACTTTCATTTGACTCACAAAGCTTTTTTTTGAATGTGTTTAACCTTTCTTTGATTAAAAAAGCTATGTTTGAATATGTCTGACTTTCACTTGATTCAATTAGCTTTGTTGAATGAATTTGTCTTTCATTCGAGTCAAAAAGCTTTGTTTGAATTTGTTTGACTTTCATTTGATTCATAAAGCTTTGTTTGAAGATCTTTGACTTTCCTTTGATTCAGAAAGCTATATTTGAATGTGTTTGACTTTTTATTTGATTAAATTAGCTTTGTTGAATATATTTGACTTTCATTCGATTCAAAAATATTTGTTTGAATGTGTTTGACGTTCATATGATTCAAAGAGCTTTTTTTAAATGTGTTTGACTTTCATGGTCTCAAAAAGCTTTGTTTGAATTTGTATGACTTTCATTTGATTCAAAAAGCTTTGTTTAAATGTGTTTGACTTTCATTTGTTTCAAAAAGCTATGTTTGAGTATTTTTTCGTTTAATTCAAAAAGCTTTGTTTGTATGTGTTTGACTTTCATTTGATTAAAAAAGCTTTGTTTTAATGTGTTTGACTATCATTTGATTTAAAAAGCTTAGTTCGAATGTGTTTGAGTTTCTTTTTTTCAATTAATTTTGTTGGATGCATTTTACTTTCATTTGATTCAAAATGCTTTATTTGACTATCATTTGATTCAAAAATCTTTGTTTAAATGTGTTCAACTTTCATTTAATTCAAAAAGCTTTCTTTCCATGTGTTTGACTTTCATTCGATTCAAAAAGCTTTGTTTGAATGTGTTTGACTTTCTTTTGATTCGATTAGCTTCGTTGAATGATTTTGACTATCATTAGATTCTAAAAGTTTTGTTTGAATGTGTTTGACCTCCATATAAATTAAAAAGCTTTTTTTGAATCTCTTTAACCTTCTTTTTATTCAAAAAGCTTTGGTTGAATATGTTTGACTTTCGTTTGATTCAAAAAAATTTGTTTGAATATGTTTGACTTTATTTGATTGAAAATGCTTTTTTTGAATGTGTTTGACTTTCATTTGATACAATTAGCTTCGTTGAATGCATCTAACTTTCATTCGATTCAAAATGGGTTGTTTGAATATGTTTGACTTTCATTTGATTCAATTAGCTTCGTGAAATGCATTCACCTTTCCTTGCATTCAAAAAGCTTTCTTTGAATATGTTTGACTTTCATTTGATTTAAAAAGCTTTGTTTGAATGTGTTTGACTTTCATTTGATTTAAAAAGCTTTGTTTGAATACGTTTGACTTTCATTTGATTTAATTATGTTCTTTAAATGCATTTTACTTTCATTCGATTCAAAAAGTGTTGTTTGAATGTATTTGAATTTGATTTGATTCAAAAATCTTTGTTTAAATGTGTATGACTTTCATTTGACTCACAAAGCTTTTTTAGATTGTGTTTGACCTTTCTTTGATTAAAAAAGCTATGTTTGAATGTGTTTGACTTTCCTTTGATTCAATTAGCTTCGTTGAATAAATTTGTCTTTCATTCGAGTCAAAAAGTTTTTCTTGAATTTGTTGACTTTCATTTGATTCATAAAGCTTTGTTTGAATGTCTTTGACTTTCCTTTAATTCAGAAAGCTATATTTGAATGTGTTTGACTTTTCATTTGATTAAATTAGCTTTGTTGAATGTATTTGACTTTCATTCGATTCAAAAATATTTGTTTGAATGTGTTTGAAATTCATATGATTCAAAGAGCTTTCTTTCAATGCGTTTGACTTTCATTGATTCAAAAAGCTTTGTTTGAAATTGTATGACTTTAATTTGATTCAAAAGTCTTTGTTTGAATATGTTTGACTTTTATTCGATAAAAAAGGCTTTGTTTTAATGTGTTTGACTTTCATTTGATTTAAAAAGCTTTGTTCGAATGTGTTTGAGTTTCATTTTTTTTTTAATTAATTTTGTTGAACTTATTTGACTTTCATTTGATTCAAAATGCTTTGTTTGAATTTGTTTGACTATAATTTGGTTCAAAGAGCTTTGTTTGAATGTGTTCGACTTTCATTTAATTTAAAAAGCCTTGTTTCCATTTGTTTAACTTTCATTTGATTCAAAAAGCTTTGTTTGAATGTGTTCGACTTTCTTTTGATTGAATTAGCTTCGTTGAATGCTTTTGACTATCATTAGATTCAAAAAGTTTTGTTTGAATGTGTTTGACCTCCATTTAAATTAAAAAGCTTTTTTTGAATCTCTTTGACTTTCTTCTTATTCAAAAAGCTTTGGTTGAATATGTTTGATTTTCGTTTGATTCAAAAAAATTTGTTTGAATAAGTTTGACTTTCATTTGACTGAAAATGCTTTGTTTGAATGTGTTTGACTTTCATTTTATTCAATTAGCTTAGTTGAATGCATCTTACATTCATTCGATTCAAAATGGATTGTTTGAATGTGTTTGACTCTCGGGCGATTAAAAAAGCTTTGTTTGTATGTGTAAGACTTTCATTGATTTAAAACGCTTTGTTTGAATTTCATTTGATTCAAAAAGCTTTATTTGGATGTGTTTGACCTTCCTTTGATTATAAAAGCTATGTTTAAATGTGTTTGACTTTCATTTGATTCAATTAGCTTTGTTGAATGAATTTAATTTTGATTTGATTAAAAAAAGCTTTGTTCAATTGTATTTGATTTTCATTTGATTCATAAAGCTTTGTATGAATGTGTTTGACTTTCCTTCGATTCGAAAAGCTATATTTGAATGTGTTTGACTTTCATTTGATTCAATAAGCTTTGTAGAATGTATATGACTTTCATTCGATTCAATAATCTTTGGTTGAATATGTTTTACTTTCATATGATTGAATGAGCTTTGTTTGAATGCCTTTGACATTAACTAATTCAAAAATCTTTGTTTGAATGTGTTTGACTTTCACTCGATTTAAAAATCTTTATTTAAATGAGTTTTACTTTTATTTGATTTAAAAAGCTTTTTTGAATGTGTTTAAGTTTCATTTGATTCAAAAATCTTTGTTTTAATGTGTTCGACTTTCATTTGATTTAAAAAGCTTTGTTTGAATGTGTTTGACCTTCCTTTGATTAAAAAAGCAATGTTTGAATGTATTTGACTTTCAATTGATTAAATTAGCTTTGTTGAATGAATTTGACTTTTATTCTATTTAAAAAGCTTTGTTTAAATGTGTTTGACTTTTATTTGATTCATAAAGCTTGTATGAATGTGTTTGACTTTCCTTCAAATCAAAAATCTATATTTGAATGTGTTTGACTTTCATTTGATTAAATTAGCTTTTCAGAATGTATTTGACTTTTATTCAATTCAATAATCTTTGTTTGAATATGTTTGACTTTCATATGATTCAAAGAGATTTGTTTGAATTCCTTTGACTTTCAATATTTCAAAAAGGTTTGTTTGAATGTGTTTGACTTTCACTCTATTCAAAAATCGTTTTTTAAATGTGTCTTGCTTTCATTTGATTTAAAAAGCTTTGTTTGTATGTATTTGACTTTTAATCGATTTAAAAAGCTTTGTTTGAATGTGTTTGACTTTTGTTTGTTTTTGGTAAATAATGAATTTTATAACCAAAGAGGAGAAAGTTACAACTTACAAAGAGCTAAGCTATAACTCACAACAAACACCACCAGACCCAAAGAGGCTACACAACAACCGAACAGTCCTTGTGACTTTCTAGTCACCTTCTAGGAAGGGTACCAGACAGAGACAGGGACCAGAACTAGACTAAATCTCCCAGCCACCTTCTAGGAAGGGTTCTTGTAATAAGGACCAGACAAGACACAAACACAACAATAGCAAAAATAGACAGGCTTGATACTGCAAAACAAACTGGACTCAGGGTAGACAACAACAGCAGCCAAACCCAGGACAAGAACATCACAAATATAAGAGTTTTCTATTAGACTCAGTACCCCTAACAACAACCTCATAAACAATATATCTAAAGACTAAATCTCCAGGTTGATAATTGCCATTAAACATCAAATTGTTCTTCTGAAGCTAAACACTATGAACAGTCTCAGCAAAGAACTTCAAATATAGCCTGCATTTCCTACTAGCTTTCCGGCAATATCTTGTAGCCCATTGTTGTTCAAGATCAAAGCTCTGAACTGTCTTCTGAATTTTCAGCAAATCAAGAACTTTATGCCAAATTTCTCTAGAGTAGGAACAAGAGAAAAATAAGTGAGCAACACTCTCATCACAATTCTGGCAAAAGAAACACAAAGGATCACAAGTAATGTGCCATTGAAGAATCCTTTCCTTAGTAATTATTTTATTCTACAAAGCTAACCAAGTCATGAAAATACTCATAGGAGAAGCTTGTTTGTTACAGATAATTCTCTTCCAACTCACTTTTGCAGCCTGAGGTCTTATTTTAGCATAGACTTTAGTAATACTCAGTTTACCACTGTGCATAGCTGCAGGGCAACCAAAAATGATGTCAATAACATCCCTGCACCCCATAATCTTTTTAAACCTGTAGACACCTAAAAATGTCTCCCCAAAACCAAACTCGATGATGAACAACCTTTCACCGACATTATTTGTCGGGTTGAGTATTTAATCTTGGAGTGCTTAAATCCATATTTCTGTTTCATAAACCAACCCAATTCCTATCTTGTTTCCCCAAACCATAACGTATTTTCCTCTTTTCGTGCCTTTAAACCCAAAATAATTCATTTCGTGTCCTTTAAAATCATTTCATTTCGTGTCCTTTTTATAAAAATGTTTAGTCCATTTTATTTTGGTCCATAATCTGGTTCCAATGGTTGAATAGTTGGATGGGGATTGAAAAGAGCTTTCCAACGATTATTATAAGTCCAAATCCGAGTTATAACGAATAAGTTATGACCAAAATATTAAACTGAGCCCAAATCGACCCTAAGCCCACCTTACCTACGACCCAATGATCATGTGGAGGGTCCAAAGGATTTAATCTCATTCCTAAACCAATTAGGATTAATTGGAAGCTTCTATAAGTTTCTAAAAGATCTTAATTATCCTTTTTGAAAAGATAAGATTAAAGAGTTTGAAATTGGATAAAACTCCTCTTTTTGAAAATCCTAATTCTATTTGAATTGAAAGACGTTTAAAGATAGACAGATATTATTTTCGTGCCTCATAGTTTTTATCCAAATTTTATATGGTTGGATAGCCCTTGAAATTATCCCCAGTGGAGTCGCCAAATTGTAAGCGTCGTTCGAAGTGCGCCTACGTTAAAGCATGTGTGAATATGCTTGGCACTCTTAGGAAGTGGGAATTGGCGTATACGACTAGGGACAAGGAAAGTAGGGAGCCTCCAACAAGTTTTTAAGGAACTTGTAAACCGTTCACGGATCATAAAAGGCAACCACGATAAAGGGACAATGATAGGCAACAACGATTGACCCGTGAAGGTTACACCCCATTCATAATCCATGAGATTACTAACTCCATATGGTTCGGAACCACTAAAGAAGGATCGGGGATGATGGTACGAAGTGAGTCATGTAGTCACATTTGCCCGTATTAACCTTTACTCGATTCTTATAGTGAAAAGTGATTCCTGCGATCTTAAAGGCATACACACAAAATATTCAATTTGCTCCAAACTATTATTAGGCTATATTGGTTAAATATTAATGCAACACATAATTCTAAAATATTTGTGATCACTTGAATTAAATAACAAGATTAAAAAGGAACCTAAACCGGTTGTCCAAATTATCTTATTAGGCGTAATTTTCAATTATATATTCGCTTTAAACATGCAATATAGTGATCATGATAACAATAGAATAAACATTAATATTGGAAGCTATTTAACAATAATAGCGTTAGTCAAATAAAATATAAAATAACCCTAATCATATACTAGCAATATTAAAATAAAATAAGAGTAATTAAATTAATTAATTACTCACATTCCGCACGTTCCTTTAAATTGCTACATCATGAATAAACTGTTAGTAACTTCAATTAAAATATAAATCAAATTGAAACAATTTAATTAAAAAATAGAGATGATTTAGTCCAAACCCTCAGTCAATTATACCTTTCATGCCTTGGTTTAAGTATAGAACTTTGGGTATTATATGGACTCCTTGGAATGCTTAAAGGAAGGAAAAGTGAAAGAATGGAAGACATGCGACAGCAGGAGAAGGTTAATTTAGGAGAAATAGGCAGAATCAAGGCTACTTATACAACTAAGTTACAAGAAGCGACAGCTTTATTATCGCAGTTGCATCGGCATCGTGAGCAATGCGTCGCTGAGTTACTTTGGCAATTAGGGAAAGATAGAAGAAGGGCTTGGATAGCCGATGGCAGTATTTAGTCGATCGTTGGAAATCTGCAGCCTGCAGAGACAATTGTTGAAGATGACATGGGAAGTGTGTGGGTAGGGGTATTGGTGTTGCTCAAGACTTTGAAGAACATAGGGATGACGGTGGTAATGGAGGAAGTCTTGTGGAACACAATACTATAGGTGGAAATGATGATATGGAATTGGATGAAAATAGTGGTGATGGCGGTGATGTAGAAGACGGAAATGGTGATGCTAACGAAGATATAAAGGAGGGCGATGCTGATGATGAGGTTGGAGAAGATGCTATTGATGAGGGTGTAGAAGATGCTTCGGAGGAACAAGGTGATAATAATGTAGATGAAAAGAATGGGAGTTGGGATTTTCAGAAAAAAGAGAACAATGCAAAATCCTCTTGGAGACAACCAAAGAGTAATGCTGAGAATGACAATGAAGAAAAGAATGGGAGGTGGGACTTTCTGAAAAAGGAGAACAATGCAAGATCCTTTTAGAGACAACCGAAGAGTAATGCTGAGAGTGTTGGTGGAGACGGTCTAAGTAACTGGGACTGTAAAAAAGGAGAAGGAAAGTCTCAATCTTCATGGGGATTTTAATCAACAATATCAACAACCGATATTTACCATTTTGGACGACGATGGGAATGGGATTACGGGCTAAAAAGATAACTGCAATCCGAAGGTTTTCACAAAATCAGATGCTTCTCGGCACACTGTTTGCAATTACAATGAAATTTGTTAGTTAATCTATGACTTTTTGTTTAGTGAATAAGATTAGGAACCTGTTAAGTTTTTAGTGTATTATAAGTAGGTGATAATCAATATGTTTTTGTGCTTTGATATGAATACCAATGTGTTGATCTAATTATGGAAGCATTATAAAACACTTGTGGTTGAATTAATGAGCATGATTCATTTATGCTTATCTACATTACGGTATGCAGAGTATAGATATCTTAGTATACATAGTAGAACATTACATACTTTTTTTATAGTGCAGAAATTACAATACATACACTTACTGAATTCATATATTTGAGATATCAAGTAAAAATAGGCATTGTTTTAAATCCTAATTGCAAATACATGTAGGTTAGGAATAATAATTTTACCTAAATAAACTGATGTTATTTTGTTAGTCATTGCAATCTCGATCAATGCTTTATGAGCAGGACCAATTCTGTCCCCCCCTTTTTTTTTTAATTTTCTGAAAACAAAGTTGTCTACATACTAAGAAGTATCGGCAGCTTCTCAGTGGAAAGCACTACCAACTTCTTGGTGGAACTTAGAACTCTTAGAAGAAAAACAAAAAAACTATGCATGCCTTATAAAAAGTTTGAGTATTCATTGACTTGGGAGTTCTATAGTAACTAAAATTGAAAAGGACAGTGAGAAATATAATTTAAGTGGCAAAGCAAATTCTTTAGGTTAAGAACAATGATAGTAGTTCTGATGAGTAGAATTCCAATAAGCAAAATTATGATACAAGACTTTGTGATTGTAGCACCGGTTAAATTGATGTAGATGAAATTTCAAGTTATTGAAAATTTAAAATGGAGGTAGACCACATGCATGAAGCTTCATGTAGTTGAAATCAAGTGTTGGTGAGAACAGTCTAAGTAACTGAGTAATGTTATCAATAAGTTCTTATTAGTAATGTACCTATGCCTGTTAATTCTTTAACTTTCTTCTCTACTCACAACAGAGGATTTCAGGTTAACAACAAAATCAAAGAAGAGATGTACTTCCTTTTTGTTACAAATCCATGGTTATAACTGGCTAATGTAGTTGCTTACATTGACTGCGGCAACTGTAGTAGAAGTTGTAGTGTTGCTGCTGTTGTATCATTTTTCTGTCCTCATTGTTTAGAGAAAAAAATTATTTGTGCTGAAAGGTAACATTCTAATATCTTTTGCTACAGACAAAAAGTTTTAAGCATGTCTAATATAAACTAACAAAGCTATTGCAGAGTGAATTTAACTTTGATACCGATGACATCACCGGATAACTTTTCAGGATCAAAAGGATGACATTGAACATATTGTTAAAATTCACAAAATTTAAAACAATGAACGGCACAATTACTCCATATCAAGCATTAAACAATGAAAAAGTGCTATGATAACTGAACAAGTGTAAATTTTGTGAATCACTACCAGACCTATCAATCAAGGGCATAAACTCAGAACACTTGGTTTACAGTAAGTATCTCCTATCACTTAGAATATGTCATTGTTTGTTACCCTTTCGCTTGCTATTAATATCAGCAAGTTGATTTCTAAATATTGAAATAACACCCTCAATTATTGGTTTCAGTTATATGTATTCATTTTACCTATTCTTACTACTAGGCAGCTTAAATATGTCAGTGTTTCTGTGTATGTTTACATAGGCAACAAATTTTTTTTTTATTGCTTAAAAGCTTTGTAGTTGTGTTTATTTCTTACTGATTTATGTAAAATGAATGATGTACTTCTATGCATGTATAATTTTTAAAATTATTTGTTTCTGGTTGGGCTAAAGTCAAAAGCTAACAACATACATCAAAACATGATATTCTTTCAAAAGGCACATTACAATAACTTACTAAGTTCAAAACTTAACATTCTTAGTAAGATAGTAATCTAGATATCCTTACATTGTTTAATAGTACATATTTCACAAAATAAACTTACACACATTAATTAATTCATAATAAGTCTTTCTAGCAAAAGCAGATTAGAGATTTTAAAACAAAATACTTGATTCAAGCACTTGCATACTTACATCATCAACTTTTAAAAAAAAACTTAGAACAGTCCTACCATTAATTCAACACTAGATCAACATCAAATATACTAGGATCACCCTTTGTATACTTAATTAATGGACGTTCATCTTCCTGGACATTGTACCTGTCAATGAATTCCCTTACACCATTCTTCAACGAGCAGTGAGTAATTGTATTGCCTTTCCTCAGAATATTTAGCTCTACCTCAAATTGCTCATCAAAGTTTTGAATAATAACAATAGTTGTATCACCAAATTCACCTAAGAACTTCTTAGCAAAATCCAAAGGGACATTCTGCAAACAACACCACCAGTACAAAAACAGATTTTATAGAAAAATACTATCAAAAACAGAAAAAAAAAAATATGTTTGAATTTGATGAGACTTACAATCTTTGCTTGATTAAGATAGACTTTTTTGAAACAAAACCTAAAATTCGATAAACGACAACCAACAGCAATTTCATCAATCCATTCATTTAATTCAATCATTTTTTCTGAATTCCCTTCGATTGCAGCTTTGCGCCCACACCTCTTAACAGAACTAGGAGGACCCTTGCTGTATTTTGATCCTTCGCTTTATTACTTGCTGATGCCCTAAAAATCTGAATAAGAAATGAATTGTGCCCTGAATAGCTAAAATTCATAACATCACCAACTGTCAAATAATTATCTTTTACAAATTTGGACCAACCATTTCCCAAGATAACTTTCCACTCATCATCCACTTCTTCATGTACCATAGTAACATACCAATGTCTAGAATCACCATGAACTGACAATTCAACACCTAAATTCCCATCATTTAATAATTCTTCGAAACCATCAGGAATACACTGTATATGAATACAAAATTCAGCAAATACAGAAACAGAGAAAGAAAAACTAACAATGCATTAACAAAAAAAAAGAATTAAGTCAAATATTATTGAATCATACCTGAGTTTTGATATTCTTTGCTACAAAGGGAACAGAAAAGGTGAAAGAAAAATCAGCCATGCAAATTTGATGCAGCTTTATCAGTTTTATGACTTTGGATTAAATTTACAGAACTTGAAAACTTAAGCTAGGCTATAGAGGCATGCAATATATAGAGCAAGAAATATGGTATCACATTAATTAAAATATTTAATAATAATGCACATATATCAAAATTTAAGGCTTTTCACAAGAAAACTCATAATGAATATTGGGCTACATAAACTTTTTTTCTCCAATATTAAATAGTAGTAATAATTACATGTTTTAATACCAATGTAATTTAGTTGATAAAAATATAAAAGTTGTTAGCTTTGGCATTGTATTTATAGGATTTCTTTAATATTATTCAATATGTACTTGAGAAATCAAATTACTTTAATGTTAATAACACTAAATTTATTACAAATCAATATTAAACAACTCTTTTTTGTTAAATTATTACCAACCTGAAACAAGTAATTCACCCTAATCATAAATTTTAAATACAATATCTTAATTATACTATTCAATTAAATTTTCTATATTGTTTATTTAAAAATATATGTTAAACATTGTTATCACCCATTAGGAGCATTATTGTTTTAATACATGCAATACTATTTGTTTTCCTTATATTTATAAGACTCAAAATTAAGTGTTGACATTTTTATAAGACTCAAAGTTAAATGTTGAAATTTTTAAAAACATGTTATAAATTAAGAGATATAAGAGTAGAAGCTAATATGGACAACTCCAAAAATAATCCTTCAATGCATGCTCTATTTTAAAAAGAATTCCAACATTTACTTTTCATTTAGTGTTGCTTATAACTTCCTTAGCCACAGATTAATAGTTTGTAGGTAATCTATTATTCGATAATTAGGAGTAATACTTGAGCATTCAGACAATTGAAACACAAGTGGACAACCTGTTAATAAGCCACATTTAAGTTAGATGAACCTGGCATATCTTGCACCCTTTCATTACAAGCATTAGTTATTAAATCAACACAAAAACTTTATCTTTAAGGTTATAACAATCAATTATGACTATAAATGTTGATAACAGCAACATAGTGAGATGAAATAGTTCAAAATGAATATCTTCAAGACTATTGATGTCTTGTAGGTTTAATTCATTGACACTTATAGATATGGACAATAAAATTAAGTCCATACAAACACTACCAATACTACATAACATGAAACAAACAAACAATCAATACTTATATATAAATATATTACAATCATTAAACTTAAGGATACATAATTTGCATACTTCAAAAAAAACTTACGTTTAATTCATGCATAATTTTCTACAATGTGCAAATTCCATAGACAAAATACTGCACTGATTTAGCTTCATATACACCTAGAGCTTACACCGACTACGCTCCATAGCTAGCATATACCATCGAAATTTCTAGGTGAGAGACGATAGGCATCTGAATCAATCGAAGACTCAGAATCATAGTTTCCATCATCACTACTAAAGTAATTTCCACTATCAGAACTAGAAGACTAATGCCCTCCATCACCATGATCATCATCATTATTGACTTCCTCCTCAAAACCATATCCATCAGCTTCACCACCCTCCTCATCATCATTATTGTCCTGTTCCACCTCTTCCTCTTCTTCTTCTTCCATTTCTTGCTCCTCTTCTTCTTCTTCCATTTCTTGCACTTCTTCTTCTTCTTGCATGGGGATAGCAAAAGGTTCCTCTACTTTATTCAATGAGACAGGATGTTGCCCTGCTTCATCATGAACAACTTCTTTAACCACTTCCTCATCATCACTTATCTACATGTCCGATTTTCCGGCCTTAATAACATCAGCCACAACACAATTTCCATTACCAGTCTCACCTTGCATTTGAGATGATTCGTTAATAATAAATCCTGACTTAGTTGCCGAAACTAAATCATCATCAATACTACAATTTGCTAGCTCTTTGTTTATCTCAATAAACTCATTTAACAACTCACCAACCTTGCGTATCAAATCTACTCGAAATTTCAGGATTGCACAGAGTTGATCTTTAATATTTACCTTCTTCTGTTCAAGTAAGCAGCGACATGCATGTGAAAATGAAACTTTTACTTTGTTTTCACCCATTTTCTAAGCTTAGAACAAGTTATTGGAAAAGATAAAACTTTTTTTATGACAAGATGAAAAAATATACAAAGAAATAATTTGTAGACATAAAAATAAATGAATATAACTTGGGCTATATAACCGTCAATTGCAAATCCTTCACATACATGTCTATTCATGTTTTATGCCAACCCCCTTTTGCAAAAAGAAAATATTTGCAAGTATTCACAAATCTTACATGTATCAATACAACAAAAATATTCTAATTGTCTAATTATGAAAAGCTTCTAACAAGCTTCTTACATATACTACATGGGAATAATATTAAAATATAAAAAGGGGTTAGTACCTTACTATAATTTAATATCATCAAACAATTACGCGGTAAAGCCAACTTTTACAACAATCGATATAAAATAAAATTTCAATGTCTTGTATGAACATGATGTTAATATACAAATATTACAAAAAAGAATAGCTTAAGAAGGTGTAGAAAATTATAGAAATTAATAATTAATCACAAAAGTTTAAATTAAATCACAACTCATGCTCAATCAAGATACAAAATAGTTAATTGTAATTAACTAACAATAATTTTAATATTTTTACTCTACGATTTGATTTGGTTGACAAAAAAACTAAGATTTACAAATTAATTTATCTAGACCTTTTCCATTCCCTAGCCCTTTTCTTGTGTTTCTTCAAAGCCTCATCCAATTCATTCCTTTCTTTTTCTTTATCCTTCTTTAGTTGTTCAAGTTGAATAGCACCTTCAACAGCTGTTTTCTCTATTCGATCTAAAAAACTCACATATTTAGGAGCCATGTAAGGTGCTTGAGCAACAGCTTCTTCCTCACCTTCAGACGCATTTTTCAGAATTGCAAAGACTTTAGCGGTTTTTACATCAACCTCCATCTTTAGTGACTGTGCTCCGGCTTTGATGACCTCCATGATACGGCTATGCACAGCGCAGAAATCTTTATACTTAGCAATAGCAGCATAAAGTTCTTTTGACTCTCGAATCCTTACACGAATTTTTGGAGATTTTTTTTTTTTTAAAAAAAGAGGGCTTTGGAATAATTTGTACGTAAAGAACTCTTTGCAAGCAAAAAACACCTTCAAATATCAGAATAAACTAAGTAATACTTATATGAGTATCCTTCACTATATAAATGTCTACAATTTCAAGGTGTTTTAATTACACATATTCCCAAGGCTAAGTTAATTCTAAACATTTTTTTCAATAAAAGGACTTGATTCAAAAAGGAACTCCAATAAATTCTACACATACTTTATTAAGTCTTATGTCAACTTCATTCATGTTTTATAATACAAAATTACAACTTACCGAAATAATCTGTATAATTTCAATATTGATTAAACGAACGGATGTACCAAAAACTTAGTGGATATAGTGCAAAACAGGTTTCTTAAGATTTTTTTTAATTTTAAGGACTTTTTATGTTAATTGAGTGAAAATCATTCAATATAATGTTTAAATTAAAGTCCGACTTATAAAAACCGAACAAATCTACTCCTGTTTGAATGAACAAGGTAACAACTTATCATACTATAATTAACATTTCCTTTAAACCAACAAATTTACATATTACAAAGTCGATATAGATCAAAACAAATTTTATAATTTTTTTTAAAAGAATTAATAGAACTTGTTATGTTAATTGGATGATTATGGTTTAATATAATGTTTTAAATAAATCCAACTTTTTAGACTAGGAAATAAGCCAAAGCAAATGATAAAATAAAAAAAAACTCAAATCAAGTAATTGATAAATATTCACCATTAAAATCGATTACAACACATAAATCAATTACATACTAATGAAATACTATTTCTAAGATAACTGGATCATTGTTCTGCAAAAATATAACACCAATTTTTCCAACTTTTAAATTTCCATCTAAGAACACTTGTGACATTTCATTCATTATCCTACTATAGATATTTATTTCCATTATCCTTGTAGCAAATATGAACATCAGCATTCCATGTTTTGCCACCGTATCGAACTTGAATTTGTGTTTGCAAGTTTACATTTAAATAGACCCGATTTCCAAAATTTTCAGGAACATCCTGCACATATAGAAAGAAAGAACTCATTAAAACACTACTGCAAGTTTTGACATTTGCTTATCATGATTATAGCACAATAAAAAAATACAAACCAAGTAATCTCTTGCAAAACATGCCGGATTCATCACTAGAGGAAACCATGGTTTATTTCCAATACCCAAGTATTCTCTAAAATTAACATTTCCAATTCCATGACTTGATGCACTATAATGCAGAGGTTCGGCGGAACCAAGCCTTTCAACCATTGAGGGTGAAAATATCCATACACAAAACTTTCGGTTTACACCATAGTAAATCATGATACTTTCACCACTACGTATATGATTATCATCAACAAACATTTTCCACCCAAAATCTAAGCACATATATACTTGGGTTTCCTCTATGATTTTGAGTAGTTGGACATTCCACACTCGCCTCTTACTCCCGCGAAACACTTGCACTGGACATTAGATTCTTTGAATGTATTTGACTTTCATTCGATTCAAAATTCTTTATTATTTTGTGTTTGACTGTCGTTTGATTCAAAAAGCTTTGGTTGAATGTGTTTAATTTTCCTTAGATTCAAAAAGCTATGTTTGAATCTATTTGACTTTCATTTGATTCAATTAGCTTTGTTGAACGTATTTGAATTTCATTCGATTCAAAAATCATTGTTTTAATGTTTTTGACTTTCATTTGATTCAAAAAGCTTTGTTTGAATGTGTTTGACTTTCATTCGATTTAAAAATATTTATTTTAATACGTTTGACTTTCTTTTTTATTTAAAAAGCTTTGTTTTAATGTGTTTAACTTTCATTCGATTCAAAAATATTTATTTTAATGCATTTGACTATATTTTCATTCAAAAAGCTTTGTTGTAATGTGTTTGACTTTCATTTAGTTCACAAAGCTTTGTTTGATTGTGTTTGACTTTCATTTAATTCAAAAAGCTTTGTTCACATGTCTTTGACTTTCAATTGATTCAATTTGATTTGTTGAATGCAATTAATCTTCATTCAATTCAAAAAGCATTGTTTAAATGTATTTGAGTTTCTTTTGAATCAAAAAGCTTTGTTTGAATGTGTTTGACTTCCTTTTGATTCAAAATGCTTTGTTAGGATTTGTTTGACTTTTATTCTATTAAAAAAAAACTTTGTTTTAATGTGTTTGACTTTCTTTTGATTCATAAGGCTTTGTTTGAATGAGTTTGACTTTATTAGATTCAAAAAGATTTGTCTAAATGTGTTTTGCTTTCATTTGATTTAAAAATCTTTTGAATCTGTTTCACTTTCATTTGATTCAAAAAGCTTTGGTTAAATGTGTTTGAATTTCGTTTGATTCAAAAAGCTATGTTTGAATCTGTTTGACTATCATTTGATTCAATTAGCTTCGTTGAATGTATTTGAATTTCATTCGATTCAAATTTCTATGTTTTAATGTGTTTGACTTTCATTTGAATCAAAAAGTTTTGTTTGAATATGTTTAACTTTCATTTGATTCAAAAAACTTTGTTTGAATGTGTTTAACATTCGTTCGATTCAAAAATCTTTGTTTAAATCCATTTGACTTACTTTTGATTTAAAAAGCTTTGTTTGAATGTGTTTGACTTTCATTTTATTCAAAAAACATTATTTTCATGTTTTTGAATTTCAATTTATTCATAAAGCTTTGTTTGAACGTGTTTGACTTTCATTTGATTAAAGTAGCTTTCTTGAATGTATTTGTCTTTAATTCGATTCCAAAAGCATTTTTTAATGGGTTTGACTTTCATTTAATTCAAAAATCTTTGTTTGAATGTGTTTGACATTCATTAAATTTAAAAAAGCTTTTTTCGCATGTGTTTGACTTTCAATTAATTAAATTAGATTTGTTGTATGCATTTGATCTTAATTTGACTAAAAAAAGCTTTGTTTGAACGTGTTTGAGTTTCATGTTTGACTTCCTTTTGATTCAAAAAGCTTTGTTTGAATTTGTTTGACTTTCATTCGATACAAAAAGCTTTGATTTAATTTGTTTGACTTACATTTGGTTCATAAAGATTTGTTTGAATGTGTTTGACTTTCATTTCATTAAAGTAGCTTTGTTGAATGCATTTGACTTTAGCTCGATTAAAAAATCTTTTTGAATGTGTTTCACTTTCATTTAATTTTAAAAGCTTTGTTTCAATGTGTTTAACTTTCACTTAATTTAAAAAGCTTTGTTCTCATGTGTTTGACTTTCAATTGATTCAATTCGATTCGTTGAATACATTTGACCTTCATTCAATTGAAAAAACATTATTTCAATGTGTTTGAGTTTCTTTTGTATCAATAACCTTTGTTTGAATTTGTTTAGCTATCATTTGATTCAAAAACCTTTGTTTGAGTGTGTTTAACTTTCATTCGATTCAAAAATCTTTGTTTAAATGCGTTTAACTTTCTTTTAACTCAAAAAGCTTTGTTTGAATGTGTTTGACTTTGATTCAATTCAAAAAGCTTTGTTTTAATTTGTTTGACTTTCATTTGACCTTCATTAGATTAAAAAGATTTGGTTGAATGTGTTTGATTTTCCTTTGATTCAGAAAGGTATGTTTTAATCTGTTTAACTTTCATTTGATTCAATTCGCTTGGTTGAATGTATTTGACTTTCATTCGATTCAAAAATCTTTGTTTTAACGTGTTGGACTTATATTTGAGTGAAAAATCTTTGTTTGAATGTGTTTGACTTTCATTTTATTCAGAAAGCTTTGTTTGAATGTGTTTAACTTTCATTCGATTCAAAAATCTATGTTTGAATGTGTTTGACTTTCATTTGATTCATAAAGCTTTGTTTGAATGTGTTTGACTTTCATTTGATTAAATTAGCTTTGTTGAATGCATTTAGCCTTCATTCTTTGAATGTGTTAGACTTTCATTTAATTCAAAAAGCTTTGTTCGCTTGTGTTTGACTTTCAATTTATTCAATTAGATTCATTGAATGCATTTAACCTTCATTCGATTCAAAAAGCATTGTTTGAATGTTTTTGAGTTTTATTTAATTCAAAAAGCTTTGTTTGAATGTGTTTGACATTCTTTTGATTCAAAAAGCTTTGTTTGACTGTGTTTGACTTTCATTCGATTGAAAAATCTTTGTTTTAATGTATTTGACTTTCATTTGATTCATTAAAGTTTGTTTGAATGTGTTTGACTTTAATTTGATTATATTTAATTTGTTAAATGCATTTGAATTTAATTCGATTTAAAAAGGTTTTTTTTTAATGTGTTTGACTTTCATTAAATTCAAAAAGCTTTGTTTGAATTTTGACTTTCATTTAATTCTAAAATCTTTGTTCACATGTGTTTGACTTTTAATTGATTCAATTAGATTTGTTAAACGCATTTGACTTTTTGAATGTATTCGATTCAAAAAGCTTTGTTTTAATGTGTTTGACTTTCATTTATTTCAAAAAGCATTGTTTCAATGTGTTGACATTCATTTAATTCAAAAAGCTATGTTCGTATGTGTTTGACTTTCAATTGATAAAATTAGAATCATTTAATGCATTTGATCTTCATTCCCTTAAAAAAGCATTATTTGAATGTGTTTGATTTTCATTTGATTCAAAAAGCTTTGTTTAAATGTGTTAGACTTTCCTTTGATTCAAAACGCTTTGTTTTTGTTTGAATGTGTTTGACTTTTATTCGATTTAAAAAGCTTTATTTTAATACGTTTGACTTTCATTCGATTTAAAAAGCTTTATTTTAATGTGTTTGACTTTCATTTGATTCAAAAAGCTTAGTTTGAATGTGTTTAACTTTCATTTGATTCAAAAAGCTTTGTTTAAATGTGTTTGACCTTCATTTGATTCAAAAAGCTTTGGTTGAATGTGTTTAATTTTCCTTTGTTTCTAAAAGCTATGTTTGAATCTGTTTGACTTTCATTTGATTTAATTAGCTTCGTTGAATGCATTTAACCTTCATTCTTTGAATGTGTTTGACTTTTATTTAATTCATGAAAAGCTTTGTTTTAATGTGTTTGACTTTCATTTGAATATAAAAGTTTTGTTTGAATGTGTTTGACTTTAATTTGATTTAAAAAGCTTTGTTTGAATGTGTTTAACGTTCATTAAATTCAAAAAGCTTTGTTTGAATGTTTGACTTTCATTTAATTCAAAAATCTTTGTTCGCATGTGTTTGAGTTTCGATTGATTTAATTAGATTCGTTGAACGCATTTGACTTTCATTCGATTTAAAAAGAATTTTTTGAATGTATTTGACTTTCCTTTGCTTCAAAAAGCTTTGTTTTAATGTGTTTGAATTTCATTTAATTATAATTGCTTTGTTTCAATGTGTTTGACATTCATTTAATTCAAAAAGCTATGTTCGCATGTGTTTGACTTTCAATTGATTAAATCAGATTCGTTGAATGGATTTGATCTTCATTCCATTAAAAAAGCATTGTTTGAATGTGTTTGAGTTTCACTTGATTCAAAAATCTTTGTTTGAATGTGTTTGACTTTCTTTTGTTTCAAAAAGCTTTGTTTGAATGTGTTTGACTTTCATTCAATTTAAAAAGCTTTATTTTAACCTGTTTGACATTCATTCGATTTAAAAAGTTTATTTTAATGTGTTTGACTTTCATTTGATTCAAAAAGCATTGTTTGAATGTGTTTAACATTCATTTGATTCAAAAAGCTTTGTTTGAATGTGTTTGACTTTCATTTGATTCACAAAGCTTTGTTTGAATGTGTTTGGCCTTTCTATGATTAAAAAAGTTATGTTTGAATGTGTTTGACTTTATTTTAATTCAATTAGTTTCGTTGAATGAATTTGTCTTTTATTCGATTAAAAAAGCTTTGTTTGACTATTATTTGATTCATAAAGCTTTGTTTGAATGTGTTTGACTATCCTTCGATTCTGAAAGCTATATTTAAATATGTTTGACTTTAATTTAATTAAATTAGCTTTGTTGAATGTATTAGATTTTCATTCGATTAAAAAATATTTGTTTGAATGTGTTTGACTTCCATATGATTCAAAGAGCTTTGTTTAAATGCGTTTGACTTTCATTGTTTCAAAAATATTTGTTTGAATGTTATTGACTTACATTTGATTCAAAAAGCTTTGTTTAAATTTGTTTGACTTTCATTTTATCTAAAAAGCTTTGTTTGAATGCGTCGGACTTTCATTTGTTTCAAAAAGCTATGGCTACATGTGTTTGACTTTCATTTAATTCAAAAAGCTAAACGGTTACAATTTGAAAAAAGTGACCTAGAATTTGGAAAGACAAGGAGCAATTCCGTCAAAATAGACGGAAGGGACGACCTAATAAATGGCTCGTCCAAGGGAAAGCTGGCAGAACTAAGGCTAATTCCGAAACGGCAAGACGGCCGCAAAAATCGACAGCCCAGCTTCGTCCGCGCCGCTCGAATAGACAGGCATTCGCCTTAAAAATGTTAGGCGGACAGAAAGTCGACAAACCTCTAAAACATCTGTACGCGCCAAGGCTATCAATTAGATTCGTTGACTGCGTTTGACCTTTATTCGATTCAAAAAGCATTGTTTGAATGTGTTTGTGTCTCTTTTGAATCAAAAAGCTTAGTTTGAATGTGCTTGACTTTTATTTGATTCAAAAAGATTTGTTTGAATGTATTTGACTTTCATTCTATTCAAAAAGCTTTGTTTTAATGTGTTTGACTTTCATTTGATTCAAAAAGGTTTGTTTGAATGTCTTTGACTTTCATTTGATTCAATTAGCTTTTTTTTAATGTGTTTGACTTTCATTTGATTCAAAAAGCTTTGTTAGAATGTGTTTGATTTTCCTTTGATTCAAAAAGCTATGTTTGAATGTGTTTGACTTTCATTTGATTCAATTAGCTTCGTTGAATGTATTTGACTTTTGTTCGATTTAAAATCTTTGTTTGAATATGTTACACTTTCATTTGATTCAAAAAGCTTTGTTTGAATGTGTTTGACTTTCATTCGATTAAAAAATCTTTGTTTAAATGCTTTTTTTTTAATTTGATTTAAAAATCTTTATCTGAATGTGTTTAACTTTCATTCAATTAAAAATGTTTTGTTTAAATGTGTTTGACTTTCATTCGATTCAAATAGCATTGTTTGAATGTGTTCGACTTTTACTTAATTCAAAAAGCTTTGTTTGCATGTGTTTGACATTAATTTGATTCAATTAGCTTCGTTAAATGTGTTTTGGGTGTTTTTGTGTCTTGGGAGAGTTATGTCACAAAGACTGGTTCGGCTGAGCAGTACCTGCAAAAACATCGGAGACTCCGGGTGGTTTGAGCTCCTCCTCCGAAAATCAAGTTAGTAACTTGAAAGAGAATAAAGAGTACAAAAATGATTAAATGTGTCCGCAAAATGGGGAAATATCTTTCTATTTATAGGGTTATTAGTAGGTATGCCCCAATCTAGGTCACTTGCACTACAAGAAAATAACCTTTTCGTAGCGATTATTTTAACCTTTAGTATCGATTGTAATTGCAACAAAAAGCTTTCCCAACGAATGGTCATTCGATACAGTAACCCCCGTTCCCTTAGCCTTTAGTAGTGGTTTTCAATATCGCTGGGTTTCGCCTCAATAATCGATACGAAAAACTACATCCAATCCTGGTGATTATTGTAGCGATTACAATCGCTATAAATGTTCAACTCATTTTCTTCAAAAAAAAAAACATGCGTATGATCTTTACAAGATTCGAACATGCAACCTCAAACTCTTATATTAAATGTTTCACCAATAAGCTATGACATATTTTATGTATTCTTTGTTAAACAATATTTATATATCTAGTGTTGAAAAGGCTTTTCGTGTCGATTTTTAGGATTTAGTGGTGATTGTAAATGATACGATTTCTCAAAATTATATAAATGTGTAAAAATAGTGTGGATATGTATCATTATGCTTTCCGTATAGATTTTATATGGGAAAACCATGGCGATTGTAAAAATGATACGCCATCTTTAATTATTTCACAAACATACTCGCATATTATAGCGAATGAACAATCGCTACGAAATAATCGCTACAAAAAGTGATTTTTCTTGTAGTGTTGACCTGGATCTTAGGGGCTGCGCCGAATTACGGCGCTTCTTGGGATTTGGGCCCTTGAAGGCCGCCATTTCATAATCTATCTGAAGGGCCACGTGTCAGGTGGCTAGGGGGCCACTTGGGTAAGCCTGGACTTGACACGTGGCCTTCTCTTATTGAGACACCTGTCTAGGGTAATATTTACCCTAAAATTTTCCCCTCACAGGGGTCACATGGACGTCACGTGGGGCCTGTGACACGTGTCCACCTAACAACGACTAGTAAAATATAAAATTCAACGGGGATGCCCCCGTTGCACTTTCTGTAAATAGAAGTTTACCCCCCTTCCTTTTTCTCACTTCATTTTCATTTGACTTTCTAGAGAGAGAAAGAGAGATTTTTTAGAGAGAGATTCTCTGATTCTGTCTGCATCAAATTCTCAAGATTTCTGTGTGCTAACCTTGCAACACCCGGTCACCGTTTGTAGCAGTATTCAGAGTTTCCAGAGTTAAACGCAAGGTAACCGCCTGTACCATTTTAGCTTTTCTGTCTCAATCCACGCACTCGACACTGCCTAGGCCATTCAGCTGGTCTGCTGGAACGGCTGAATCTTGAACAGGGGGTGCCATTTCTGGACTGTTGGAAATCCTGTGCTCATCCCCAAATTCCTCCCTCTTTGTCTCTGTGCAGGAAACAATGGCTAGAGTTAAATAGACACCAAGAAAGTCTAAGAGCCGGCGCGCTATATAAGTGCCAGCCGGCGAGGTTGTTCCGGATGGGGTACATGAGGGTTCGGAGGAGAGAAGTAGTTCTGATAATGAGGCTCCCTCTTCCTCCTGAAGCTCCAGCGTAAGAGAGGTAGGCGGTGAAGAGGCCGCCTTATCTAATGGATCTAGGGAAGGATTAGGCGGCACTGAAGCCGTTGAAATAACGGGAGCCGAGGCTTCTGGCTCCGATCGAGATAATTTTGCGGCTTACTATCAGCAGCAAGTGAAAGTTGTTGAAAACCCTGACCCGAAGAAAATTAGAATGCTTGTAGTTGATATAGCCATGTTGAAGAGTGGCTTTAGGGCTTTCAAAGAGAAGCACCCCTTTGGAAAGGGGTGGGATATTATTGTTCTTCCTGGGGACGAAGTGATGGCATGGGATGACAAAATAGAGAATGCAGATAACTATTTTGTCTGCTACGAGGCGGTAATAGAAGTCGACCTCCGGTTCCCCCTCCACACCGGAATTAGGAAAATCCTGAAGGGGTATGATCTGGGTGTCTGGCAGCTCACCCCAAACTAGTGGGTGAATATTTTATGCTATATTGCCGCCTGTGAGCTCTAAAACCTTGCTCTCAATTTCTCTGCCTTTGCTCATATGCAATATTTGAGCAAGGCCCTAAGCGGTCATGGGGCATGGTAAACTCTTACCACATTGCCCCGGTATTTGATGACATTGGACAAGGTGTCCAAATGGTCCGGGTGGAAGGAAAAAAATTATTTAATCTCCTCACCAACTCTGAGACACAACCGGACACTGCGCCGGTATAATCAGGAACCGGTTCTCCTTGGCAGGAAATGCCCCCTCCCGGCACTCTCTACTAGGGCTCAGGAGCAAATAATGGAGCCGGTTTTCTTCAAAACCACTACAGAGCCCTTGGAGGATGGGACTCATACCATTGTTCCAAAGAATTGGATCCCCAACCCGGACTATTTTATAGATGAATGTTTTCTGTCCGCCTGTGGGTTAAGCCCCATGTTTCCCAAGGGTATATCCACTTGCATCCGGCTTTTCTGTAGTTTTTCATTTTGTACTTCCAACTTTTTACTATTTTTCTCTAACTTTTTGTTTTCTCGTTGCAGCCAAGGCCTTGAGGATGGTTAACCCGGCTATGACTCTGGCTAAGTCAACAGCGCTATTACGCAAGGAAAGTGCGCTCTCTAAGAGAGCAGCTATTAAGGCAAAGGAGTTAAGAACGGCGGGGTAAGACCCCCTGACTTTAGTTTTTTCTTTAAATTTCTTGCATAGGTTTTTTCCGGTTGTTAACATTTAGTTCTTGATTTGAAGGATGCCATTTAACATGTTCCAAACTCCGTCTCTAAGCTTTTCAAAAGGCAAGGAGGAGATCTGGACAAAACTCTGGATGCCAAGGCCGCTAAAAAGAATCCTTCCTAGACAACTTCTGCTGCCAATCCGGATCGTCCTATGACCGGTGGAAAATCCCCTTCTACGGCATCGAAGGGTGGCCTGCCACCCAATGTTGCAACCGGTGTTGCAACAACTGGGAGGAGGATACCTCTAAGCCCCATCCGGAGACCCAAGGTAAGAACAAGATTGAAATACCTTGTCCCCTTGGCTTTATGAGAGTCAAGACTAAGGTTAACCCTTGAGTGGGTTCAGTCTGCAGCCGTCAACAAATGAATGCTAACTACGTGCATCCCGCTCACCAAGTACTTCTTTTGGTGCAGATCTTACATCTGACGAGCCGGATCTTCCTTGGTTTTTCAAATGGATGATACGGACCCTAACCTGGTTGGAGAAGAATTCCATACCTAATCTTTAGGTTGTGGACTTTGACCGGATAATGGGCCAATTCTTCAACTTAATTCTGATATTTTTTGTTCATTTTTTCACCAAGTATTTCATAATCCGGCTGCCCTTTTCTCAAGTAATACTGAGGGTTGATGGGCTCAAGGGCCCCTTTAGGCAGAACAAGAAGAGGTAAATGACGGCAAACGGAGGGCCACTGAAAACCTCAACTCTGCTGAATATGCTAATTATATGTGTGATTTAGAGATTAAAGCAGTAGAGTTGAAACAGGAGGAGCCGAGCCGGAGTTTGACGGCTGCCAACGATGAAGCTACCAGCCAGGCTAATGACCTTGATCAAAAACTGAAGGATGCTAAGGATGAACTCAAGGCATTAGAAAACGTCGACAAGGAAAACACGATGCTCCGGGCAGACGTCTCCCAATTGGGGCTGAAAATTATCAACATGCATAGGTACGTAAAGCTGACAAAGAGTCTACTCTCTACGACGATTGCACTCGGAGGGGTGTCGCCGGACGCCATTGTCCATGTCGGGACAAGCAGTTTTATAAAATAAGCAACCATCCGACCATTGGCCTTTGGTCTTGTTTGAGACCGGTTGTATAGCTACTAAGTGTTTTTGTGCCTAGTTTTTTTAATCTGGCCATTGGCCGTGTTTCGGGGGTTTTTGTCCCTCGGGAGAGTTATAACACTGAAACTGGATTCAACTGAGGACGCCTGTACCTGCAAAGCAAACGGACCTCTGGATGGTTGGGGGTCCGCCTCCGAAGATTAAGTCAGCAAACGTTCGGAAATAAAACGTGCGGAAGTAAATTTATCTGCTTGGATTCCAAGCTCAGGTAAAGTGTGATAAGTGACGTATTGTCTCGTATTGCGTGTCAAAATTCTCTCTCTGTTTCTGTGTTTGTCATAAATGACATAATGTCCCTATTTATAGGGTCCTTTTGAAAAGTGTGCCTTCCTAGGATCTGGTGACCTAGGAATTAGGTCACGCCGTTTTGCGGCGCCTCGGGATTTAGGCCTTAGAAGGCCGCCATCCCAGGGCCAATGCCTGAGTGACACGTGTCACTGTTCCCAAAAGGATTCTGATGCACTTTTTGAGTGACACGTGTCGCCACCTGAATGGTCCCTACTGTACCTTCAGTCCACGTAGGACGGAGAAAAGTCCACCCTCCACGTGTCATCATTCCATAGGTCCAAATGGCACCTATAAGGAGGACACGTGGCGCTTTCTGATTGGGCCACCTGGCCGGGTATCAAATACCCAAATCATGCCACGTGTTATTTTAACATTGAATTTAACACTAAGTATCGAACTTTGTTGGTTAAGCATATATTCCATATAAGAAATACCCAGATGGATAAGTAATTTTAAAGATAACAAAACAATTTTTAATCTTTGTTTACAAAAATGTACAATTCTCACAAGTAGTACTTTTTTAAGTTATCTACATTCCAAGTTCTAGGTAGGCGTCTGCCGTCTAGGGTTTCCAGATGGTAGATGCCATCCCTATCGTTTTCATAGATCCGGTAGGGGCCTTCCCAATTGGGGTTAGCTTCCCAAGCTCATTGGCCCTACCGGTTGCCTCGATTTTTCGTAACATAAAGTCGCCAGTTTTCAAAGGGCTCTTGCGTACTTTCATGTTGTAGGCTCTCGTCATTCTCAGACGATATATCCCATGACGCAGGGCAGCATTGCCCTAGCGTTCTAGGAGGGAGTCCATTGCCAGCCTCATGGTCTCCCAATTTTCCTCTTCATCATAAAGTATGACTCTGTGAGTCGGCTCGTAATGCTCAATGGGCAAGACGGCTTCAGCACCGTACACCATGAGAAATGGGGTTTCACCTGTTTCCCCTTTGGCAGTTATCCGGATGACCCATAGGACATGAATCAGTTCTTCTGCCCATAAGCCACCGGCTCTTTCAATTTTCTTTTTAATGCCGTCTGAGATAAGCTTGTTGAAGGCTTGAACTTGGCCGTTTTCTTGGGGTCGGCCGGCTGATGCAAAACAATGTGAGATTCCTCGATCTCCAAACCAAGTCTTAAGGTGAGGCATTTCAAACTGAGGGCCATTATCAAACACCATAGACATAGTACCCCAAACCAGATGATGATGTTCTTCTAAATTAAAGAGATGACATCCTTTGTCTTGATGTTCTTGACCAACTTAGCCTCTACCCATTTGGTGAATTAATCCACAGCCACCAAATATCACGCTGTTCACTTGGTGCAGGCGTATAAGGACCCAAGATATCCATGCCCCACTTAGAAAATGAGACTGGGCTGTGGATTGCCGTCAGATCAGTAGCTGGGCGGTGGATAAGCTTGTCAAACCTCTGGCATTTTTCACACCTTTTCACCAACTCCGTAGCATCTGCTTCAAGAGTAGGCCAAAAATAGTGTCGCCTGGCTCTAACGACTAGGGACCTGTCGCCTATATGAGAGGTGCAGTATCCCGCATGCAATTCTTCGAGAACTTCTTTACCCTTTTCTGAGGTAACACACTTCAATAGAGGTTTAAGGAAACCCGCCTTGAAGAGCTCTCCATTTCTCATCTCAAAATTTGTTGCTCGTTTCTTCATGACAGCTACCTCTTGTGGTGAATAAGGAAGCGTGTCGTCTGTCAAATATGCCCGGATGCCATCCATCCAGGTGGAACTTTGGTCAAGGATTCCAATGGGTTCTTCATATATACTTCTTTTTACTAGAACTTCCCAAAATATTGACCGAGGTGTATCACAACAGGCGGAAGATGCCAGTTTGGAAAATGCATCCGCCTGGTTGTTATCTGACCTGGGCACTCGACTCAGACGGAATTCTATAAGTGCCCCAGCCTCTTCTTTAACTACCAGAAGATACTTGATCATAGCCGGATGAGTTGCCTCATATTTTCCCTCATACTGGCTTACGACCAACTGTGAATCAGAGTAGGTGTCAATTTTTATGTCACCTCGTTATTCCACCTCGTTATGGCTAGCAGGGCTTCATAGTCCACCTCGTTATTCGAGGCCCAGAACTTCAACCGCAGTGCATGTTCAAATCTGTCACCCTTAAGGGACACATATATAATTCCTGCACCACAACCGTTCTTTGTCGAGCTCCCGTCTACATACACTTCCCAAACCTGATAAATGTTATCCGGAGGAACCTGTCGTGTCATTTTAACAATGAAGTTGGCAAACGCCTGACCCTTCAATGCCTTTCTTGGTTTAAAAGTGATTTCAAGACTTTGCATTTTAATAGCCCATTTCAACATTCTGTCGGATGACTCCAAGGTAGACATTGGCCGCTTGAGGGGCAGATCGGTGTAAATTACAACCGGATGTACCAGAAAGTACGGCTTCATCTTCTTGAATGCCATATATAAAGCAAGACCCGTTTCTCGGACCATTAAAGAAGTCTGTAAAGGCTACATCGTCAGACAGTCCTTGAATCTGAATTATGTTTATATTGAACCGCCTGACGTAGGAGCGCAATCCTTCTCTCTCTCCCTGCTTAATGGTGCTCAAGTCAAGACTTGTTATCTTCGCAGGGATGTTCA
Organism: Chenopodium quinoa; assembly: GCF_001683475.1. NCBI lineage: Eukaryota > Viridiplantae > Streptophyta > Magnoliopsida > Caryophyllales > Amaranthaceae > Chenopodium > Chenopodium quinoa. The sequence continues at coordinate 1,089,798 of NW_018743880.1, read as the reverse complement.
TTGAGAAGTTGGAAGCAAAAAAGAAGACAAGCTTCTTGAAACTATCGATGGAGCCGGCTGGCAGTTTGCCAAACTATTGTTGGGCAATGCCCTTCAATGTGGCCGAAAAACATCGACATCAAGTGGCATCATCCAACCTCTGCAATTCATGAGGTTGGTGTAAGACATGAGGTGATCTTCCGGGCTGGAGGTACCGTCATAAGTACCCACCAACACATTTTTAACCTTGGCCGGTTGTGCCACCTCGGTTATTTCCCAGGTGAACGCAAAAGGTTGTTCACCCAGGCGGAGCAGAGGAAGCTGCCAGTCTAGTGGTTGGACATTGCTATATGTCGCCTGACCTCCGAAGAGGGTCGGCTGCATGAAATGAGGAGAATACGAACATTAGACCATAGGTGGTACATACGGTGCATTCCTAGTCATCTGAGGGCGAGAATTGACGGTATTACCGCCTGTATGACTCTCATGCAAGGATTACACATTCCCTGAAGATGTGTTCTTGAAGCTGTGTGGAAAGCTTGATGTAAAAGCAGACTCAAACAACAGTTGATTCCTCTTACGGGTAATTATACCCCGGTAGGGGTGAAACAAATTTGGGTTAAAACCGAACCAAACCAAAAACCGAACCGAATAAGAAATATGGTTCGGTTTTTTTTTCGAAAGTGGTTCGGTTTGGTTTTGAAAAAAAAAATATTTCGGTTTTCGGTTTCGGTTTTAGAAATTGAAAAACCGAAAAACCGAACAAAACCGAACAGAACCGAAATTTCAGGCCCAAAAGCCCCCTAGCCCAACACTTTTACCCTAAGTATATAAAGGAAAAAAAAAACCCTAATCCCTCACTTCCTCATCAAACTCTCAGTCTCTCACCTCTCCTTTCCTCTTCTTCTCCTAATCTCACCTCTCCGCCCTTTCTCTCTTCTCTTCTCAGAATCTTAGTTCTTCCTCTCTCTCCTTTCCTCTTCTTAACTCCGTCCTTTCTTTCTCCTCTTTGATCTCTTCTCCATCACTCTGTTCACCTCTTTTCCCCACCAGCCCACAGCGAACAAGTTTATTTACAACGTTATTAAGCCATCAACTGAGTAGCTAAGGTTTTTTATGTCAAATTCATCCATGAAAACACTAGATCTAGTGTTTTCATGGTCGAACTTGACCTTTAAAACCCAAATTCGAGGTTTTTCGGTGGAATGTAAGGTATGTCCTCTTTTTCTTAATTTTAATTTGATTTGAATTTTTTTTCCTACTTTATTTTTATGGTGGCGTAGCCGTGTAGATTGAATTGCGGTGGTGATAGGTAGTTGTGGGTCGATCTAGGGTTAGTGTTTGGGTGGAAAGGATGAAGGGTGGTGAAATAAGGTGGGTTGTGGTGGGTGCGGATCTGGGTTAGGGGTGGTGATAAGGTGGTTTTTGGTGGTTGTTGTGGGTGGTAGTGGTGATAGTTTCTATGGGTGGTTAGTGGTGGTTAGTGGGCATTGTTGTGGGTGGTTAGTGGTGGTAGTTTCGGTGGGTGGTAGGTGGGTTTTAGGTGGGATGTTTGTATGGTTTGGTTTGGTTCAATTTTAATTGGTGTGGTTTGGTTCGGTTTTTTTGCAAAATGTGATGTTTAGGATTCTTGAGAGGAAAATTCGGTGCGGTTTGGTTTTTTTTAGGAAAACCGAAATTTAGGTGGTTTGGTTTGGTTCGGTTTCAAAGCTAAAGTGGTGCGGTGTGGTTTGCAAAATCAAGAAACCGAAATTTGGTGGTTTGGTTTCGGTTTGGGCAAAAAACCAAACCGAAAACCGAACTTTCACCCCTATACCCCGGTCATCAAGAGTTGATTTTTTGTTTCCCATCGGCTGTTCACTCCGACAGGTATTGTTGGTGTTCCTCTTACGTTGAAGAATCTTGGACCAATCAATGGTCCCAGCTGCCTTCTCCTTTGGATGCGGAGTTGGCTGCCTATCTTTGACTGACTTCCACTTCTCCAGAGGAGTCTTCCTTGCCGACTGACCCCTACTTGGGCCAGCCCGGCTCTTGGTGATCAGATACTTAATTTTACCCTTGAAATTAGTCATGAACTTCATGAGTTCGTCTCGAGTGAATGGAGAAGATCCACCACCTGTATGGGTTTCCCTTTTCGGCTGACCAGGAGGTCAACTTTTACCCGCTTGGCTTGCACCCCGCTCTAGAGTGTCCTTGGGGCGGATGCACTTGGTTATCAGAGAGCTATCCTTGGCTATATAGGTTTTGACCTGAGGATCATCATCCTCTTGGTCAGTAAAAACTTCCTGTTTATCTACCAAATGCTCAGGATGTGGTACTGACTCTTGAACCATCCTAGAGGTACTCTCCCCACAGACGGCACCAAATGTTTTGGGTGTTTTTCTCCCATGAGAGAGTTACGTCACAAAGACTGGTCCGGTTGAGTTGTACCTCCAAAAACAACGGAGACTCCGGGTGGTTAGAGCTCCGCCTCCGAAGATCAACTTAGTAACTTGAAAGAGAATAAAGAGTACGGAAATTTAGGTGGATTTTTGCTTGGATTTCAAGCTCAGGTGTTTTTCTGATGAGAGAGAGAGAGAGTAGGTGTAATAAATGATTGAATGTGTCCCCAAAATGGGGAAAAATCTCCCTATTTATAGGGTTATTGGTAGGTGTGCCCCTATCTAGGTGACTTGTCCTAAATTTAGTGGGTTGCACCGAATTACGACGCTTTTTGTTATTTGGGCCCTTGAAGGCCGCCATTTCAGAATCTATTCGAAGGGGCCACATATCAGGTGGCTAGGGGGCCACTTTGGGTCAGCCTGGACTTGACACGTGGCCTTCTCTTATTGGGACACCTGTCTAGGGTAATTTTTACCCTAAACAAAATGCATTTAATTTTCCTTCTATTTAAAAAGGATTGTTTAAATGTGTTTGACTTTCATTTGATTTAAAAAGCTTTGTTTGAAAGTGTTTGACTTTCATTTGATTCAAAAAGCTTTGTTTAAATGTGTTTTACTTTCATTTGGTTTAATTAGCTTCGTTGAATGCATTTCACATTCATTAAATTCAAAAAGCTTCGTTTAAATGTAATTGACTTTCATTTGATTCAAAAAGCTAAGTTTGAATGTGTTTGACTTTCATTTGATGAAATTAGCTTTGTTGAATGCATTGGATTTTAATTCGAATTAGAAAGCTTTTTTTTAATGTGTTTAACTTTCATTTGATTCTAAAAACTTTGTTTAAATATGTTTAACTTTCATTTAATTCAAAAAGCTTTGTTCGCATGTGTTTGACTTTCAATTGTTTCAAACATATTCATTGACTGCATTTGACCTTCATTCGACTCAAAAAGCATTGTTTGAATGTGTTTGAGTTTCATTTTATTCAAAAAGCTTTGTTTGAATGTGTTTGATGACGGGCGTTAGAACGGTCGCACATTCCACACTCAATCAAATAAATTTTTAAATCCTAAAACTAACCCCTAAACAAGTCTAGTGGTAAGTTCGCAGTCGAACCACAAGGAACGGTAATGCTAGATTGTTCTTAATCTAATGCCTAAGCTATGCCGAAGTCGATTTACGGATAAAGGACACTACAACTACACTAAAACACATATAAAGAACAAGGTATGATAAAGTCTACTAGGGGAAAAGATCCACTTAGAACAATTAATAAGCTAATGAGAATCCATTTGATAATCAATCATGCAAAGAAAGAATTATAATGAGAATTAACTACACTCAAAAGTAATCTCTCAAATTCCTAGCCTAGATCCCTCATTGACTAGGTGCATAGAAGAAAATTACCCAAAATGCAATCAAATATATCAATTCTAATTCACAATCCCTTGTCAAACTAAAACCAATATGCAATTAAGTGTGCTATCATGGGAGATCAATCCAATCTAAAACAAACAACATGCCAACATCAATTCAATAAATTTAATCACACAATTATCATCAAATTTATCTCAAATAACTCAAATAATCATTACAAAGCCTCACTCAACACCTAGTAGAAGGGAAACTACTCAAGCATAATGAAAGCAACTAAATAAAGCAATAAGAGAAGAGAAAGTAAGAAATGCTCATTGATATAAGGTGGAGATCTTCAAATTCCTCATTTGATTATCCAAAATCCATGAAAACCATTGTGCTCCTCACTTTCTCTCTCTAAAATTTTGAGAGTTTCTCTCTCTAAAACCTAAAACTAACCTAAAATCTATTCTAAACCGAAAAATCCTTTTCTTTAATGAGCAAAAAAAATCTATTTATACCCCTTACAAAATTGCTTAGGAAGCTCCGCAAAAAGTCAGCTGAAACGGGAAAAGGTCCGACCGAACTCTGGGTAGGTTCGGTTGGACTCAGGGTAGGTTCGGCCGAACTCAGGGTAGGTTCGGTCGAACCTCCCTGATCCTTGTTTGGTCGAACTTTCCTAGTTCGACCCCTCCTGTAAACATGCTGAAAACTTGGTTGAAACTGCCTTGGAGGTTCGGTCGAACTTTTTAAAAGTTTGACCACACCTTGGTTCGACCGAACCTCTTAGAGGTTCGGCCACACCTCCTCTTGAACTTCCTCTTCTTGCTTCCTCTCCTTCCCTTTTGCTCCTCTTGTCTTTGTCCATGCCTCCATACTTGGCCAAGGGGCCTCCTACCGTGCTTAGGACCGCCATGGAACCTGCAAAAGATAGCAAAGATCACGAGAGCATGGGGATGATAAAATTATGCATAAAGATTATCAAAACAAGCGCAAATAAGCATACTTTTCATCCATAAAAAAAGGAAGCCATAAGAGGAGAAAAGAGGTAGAAAAACCTAAGAAAAATAGGAGAAAAGAGACCAATACACTACCCCTAAGGGTAACATAAATGTCACTCATCAAACACCCCCAAGCTTAACTTTTGCTCATCCTCGAGCAAAACAAAACAAACACAACAAAAAACGATGTATTTTTTTTTAAAAAAAAAAAAAAAAAAAAACTAGAAGAGAAAGAATGTACACTAACTCACTTTCGTAGGAATCACGAATGCATTTAGCGCATGCATCAAGCACTTTAAACCCCATAGATCGCTCTAGAGGACGAGTATGCTCTCGTAAGGGTATCCTAAGAGTTTAACCCATAACTCTTGACAAAAATCAAGGCAAAGCAATAAACAAATAGATAAAATAAATTGAAGTAAAAGAGAGGTTACAAGCGTTCTTAAGTGGATTTTTACAATGGAACAAGCACTAAAGAATGAAAATCTTTCTAAAAAAAAATAAAGGTATGCACATTCTAAGATGTCCAAGGTTGATTGAAACATAGCATATGCTAAGCATAGAGAACTAACGGAAAAATATTCCACCTTTTGTTCCAACTAATCAAACCACAACCTCTCTACAAGTTTCAAATCCACTTTCAAGTTAGCTTCTCATGATTCCACGAAGGAACCAGAAAATAAGTAAGAAATTCAAAACATGAGAAGGTTACCCAACATCTTGGCTATGCAAACTCGCTCTATAGGCTTGATTCCTATTTCCTGCCACCACTAAATGACTTAAACCTCTAGGATCAAAAGGACTTTCAAGGTTGTAATACACAGGCTAGGAGAGTAAAGGTGTGGAAAACTTTTGAAATTGGTGGTAAACCTACATGTGAAGCTCGGGTGGAACTTTTTCCACAAGATCCAAACGAATCCAAAACAAAAGTACCAATTATGCTCATAAAATAAATTTCCCCCAAGCTTATTTAAAACAAACTAACAAAAATAGGGGAAAAAAAACAACTATAACAAAATCATTTTGTGCTTTTCATTCTTCTTTTACCTTTTTTTTCGACATTTTTTTTTCATTTAAAAGTCCTTGCCTCTTTAACTTTGGACGACTTTTTCTCAAAATGCATTTGCTTTTATGCACAAACTTATATACAACACATACTTGCTTTGCAAATAAACTCATAATTCTAAACTTGCACCATAAACAATAAAACAAGCTCGAAAACTAAATTGCTTCACAAAACTAAAGGTAGAAAGTGAAACCAAGGCTTCAAGGCTTGTATTGTGGCTAGAGAAAAGAAGGTATATGGCTCAAAAGGGCTAGCAAGAGGGGAAAATATAAACTAAACTCAAAAATAGAAAATCTATCCTATAAAAAGAGAAATTTCTTTGTCATCCCCTAAAGTGGCACGGTCGCGATCTTGGGAGCTAAAAGTCAAGTTCTAGATACGAGAATGCAATAGCCAAGGATCCAAATATGCCGCTCAACAAAGTATGATGAAGGCTTGAACAATTTACCTCATTAGGGATAGCAATAACTAACTCTTGATTTCATATCCACCATAGAGAGCAACTCCATCTTACCACAAGCAAGTGAACTAAAGCTTCATGGTCTCAAAGTTCTTAACAACTACCTTAGCATATCATATCCTAGAGTCAACCTAACACATTCTCAAACCGTGCATACCTTTATAATTTAGGAATAAAGACATTCAAGAATACAAGTCCAAGCGTATTATGTCAAAAGTAAGAACAAAACAAAACACATTGCAAATTTGCCTTGATAGAAACAAAATCTTTTTGGAATTTTCAAAATAAAGAAAATGGAAATGCATATACAAATGTGCATGGCATATATGAATCAAAATTCCACCAAACATGATAGAATACCCTCCCCCAAGCTTGAATGAGGCAACATGCTCAAACTTTAAACCAAAGAATCCATGGGAGGAGAAAAGAAAGAAAGTCATCCAACCAACCAACATATGTCCAACAAGTCACAAATCATTAGAGGAAGAGCAAGGAAGGATATTACCGGATATTAGGTGGGTATAGTACCCGCAAATGACCCAATTAAACCTTCTTGAAGCCGACTACCTCTAAAATTGAATCTTGTTTTCCATGTGCTAGCAAAAGTGGAGTCAAACTTCCTTGATTCTTGATCCAAACCAATGCATAAGAGTATATTAAGTTATGTACCTAGCACCAAGCACACAAACATTTCCACAAGAAGGAGATAATTTCATGAGAAATAGCATCCGGATCCTTAAGCAAAACCTGGTTAGAGTCAAATATGGAGTCAATTATGTTCCTTGCTTGTCTATTCTTCATCACTAAGAAAAAATAATGAGAATTGCCATCTCCAAGCTTAATCCAGTTGATCCTAGACTTTTGTTTGAAGATGCTTTCTTGAATATCATTCCAGTGTTTGACAACCTTAATAGCATCAGATTCTTTAACATATAAATCCAAATCATCAGGATTCTGAGCACTTAAATTGTGAATTCCAGCAAGCTCAACATTAGCTTGATCAATCTTCTCCTCAATGTTACAAAACTGCTTGCTATTAAGAGACTTGATACTAGACTTCACAGAATTAAGCTTCTGCCAAACAGAGCCACCAGAACACCAAGCCTGAGAAACAGTATCAAGGAAATCGGGATGATCAGCAATAAAATTTAAAAACCTGAAAGGTCTACCTCTCACAGCAGGAGCAGGACAAATATCCAACAGAACTGGACTGTGATCAGATAAAGAAGGGGGAAGATAGACAGTCTCAACATGCCCATGAGAGGCCAGCCAAGCTTGGTTACCAAAGACTCTATCAATCCTAGAAAGAGTTCTAGGACCAGTGTGAGCCTTATTTGACCAAGAGTAAAAAGCTCCTTTGCTCTTAACATCAGTGAGGTCCAAATCATTAACCAAACTCTAGAAATCTCTAGTCTCATAATCAGTGACATCAGTACCATGAAGCATGTCTGAATTATGAAGAACATAGTTAATATCACCAGCACAGAGCCATGGAGAATGCTGAATAGAGATGTTCCTAATTCCTTCCCACATAGGAAGCCTATCATGAATAGAGTGAAGCCCATAGACAACAATGAGATGAATTTGAGTAGAAAGATCCTTAGAAAGGACAATACAATGAATAAACTGCTCATGAATCTTCAAGACATTGACAGTTACTCTATGTGCATTCCAACCAAGCCAAATCCTCCCTTTAGGAGAATGATCATAATTGTACATCCAAAGCCAAGAAGAGCCAAACTTCTTCTGGTAAGTGAGAACATTTTTTTATTTGACTTTTGTTTCAAGAAGGCTAATAACATCAACTGAATGAGAATGAAGCAACCTCCTTACAGAGGCAACTTTTCCAGGGTCATTCAGGCCCCTAACATTCCAGATAGAGTAAATCATGACACCAAAGGGGGATTAACCTCACCCCCGCTTTGATTTATAGTGAAACCACTTGCACCATCCATTTCATTTGCAAATAAAGCAACAAAAGTATTAGAGGTAGAAGCAGGCTGATTAACCCTAGTTTGCTGACTTTTTGTCTTCCTTCCAACTATTCTCCACCCCTCATCTGAGTTTTAAGAAGTATGAACCTGTGGAGTGATAATAGATTGCTGATGAGTGACATTTATGTCACTCTTAGGGGTAGCATTTAGGTCTTTTTCCTCTTACTTTTCTTAGTTTTTTCCACCTCATTTATCCTCTTATGGCTTCTTTATGTATTAATGAAAAGTAATGCTTATTTGCGCTTATTTTGATAATGTTTATGCATTATTTTATCATCCCCATGCTCTCGTGAACTTTGGTATCTTCTGCAGGTTCCATGACGGTCCTATGCACGGTGGGAGGCCCCTTGGCCAAGTATGGAAGCCATGGACAAAGGCAAGAGGAGCAAAAGGGAAGGAGAGGAAGCAAGAAAAGGAAGTGCAAGAGGAGGTGTGGCCGAACCTCTGAAAGGTTCGGTCGAACCTAGGTGTGGTCAAACTTTTGAAAAGTTTGACCGAACCTCCTGGGTGCAGTGAAGGCAGTGTCAAACCAGTTTTCAGCAATTTTGCAGGAGAGGTCGAACCTCAAAAGTTCGACCAAACAAGGATCAGGGAGGTTCGACCGAACCTACACAGAATTCGACCGAACCTACCCTGAGTCCGACCGAACCTACCCAGAGTTCGGTCGGACCTTTTCCCGATCTCACCCAATTTTGTACGGACTATTTAAGGTCCTTTTGAGATCGTTTTTCGGGGAAAGAGAAGAAAAACAGTAGAATAGTTTTCAGCAAAAAAGATACTCTCTCTTAGTTAGCAACTTCATTAAATTAGTTGATTTAGTTTTAGAAACTCTCAAATCTAATCATTGTAGAAGCAAATTTCAAGATTTATCTCAAGAATTTCAGCAAATATCCAACATTTTTGAAGCTTCAATAGTAACTTCTTTCATTTGTCCTTCATTATTTTCTGATTTTATTTTTTGTTTTGTAAGCCACTTGATTTTCTCTCAATCTTGATATATTGTTGTTGCATGTTAGCTTTGTCCATAGATAATCACTTGTTTTTCCAAATCTTAGAATCGCTTATAATCCAAACTTGGAATTTGCATGTACTCACAATGAATTGTGAGTAGTCCTCTTGGCTAGGGGTTGGGTGAAACTCAACCTATTGGTGATTATGTGAGTTTGGGAGTGATTTTGATGATGGATTGCGACTAAACTTGATTATATGGGATTACTTGTTAGTTCTTCATGATAGGAGTAATTAACCTAGATTATTGAACTTGATGGCATGAAATGTTTGGTTCGACATGGAAATGTGAGTTGAATGTTTCATTACCTGTTGCAATATGATTATGTATCTTTTGTTGCTAAGTTAATGAGGGATCTAAGCTTAGTAATCTGAGTTGTTTTCATATCGTTTGATGTTGATCTTACATGTGGTCTTTGCTATTCCATTACCCTCATTCCTCCCTATTTGCCTAATTGCTATTGGTTGAGTGAATCCCATTCCCCTAGTGTTTTAATCCCTTGAATTCAACCTTTAGTTGTAGTTTGTTAGTTAATCACCACTTATACCTTGATTTCGATTTAGCTTGAGCATTAAGATTATTTAGCATTTGATTCCCATTCTCCGTGGACCGAACCTTTGCTTGCCATTGTACTTGTTTGAGTGAGGTGTTTGTTATAAATGTGTTTGAATGAGCCTAAATTGTGCGACCGATTTAGCGCTCGTCAAAATGGCGTCGTTGCCGGGGAGCGGTGTTGTTGATTGCTATTTGATTGCTTGAGTCTAATTCACCTTTAAAAAAACACAAAAAGAGTTGTTTTCCTTTTTGGCTACGCTTGTAGCCTTGCTACTAATTGTGTTTGTTGAGTGCGTATGCGTAGGACTCAACATCGTGAGTTGGTGCCTTACGATCCCGAGATTGAGCAAGCCCTTAGAAGAAGAAGGAGATCTCGTTCGCGGTCCTCCACTTCCCCAAGAAGAGAATCCAACCCGGAATCACAAAGAAATCCAATGGGTGACAACCCACCACCACCACCTCCAAGACCTTTGAAGGAGATGGGAACTCCGGGAGCTTATAGAGCTTCAAGTGGGATTGCTCCCCCAAACACCCCGGCCAATGACTTCGAGATTAAGCCCGCAATGATAAATTTGATTGAGAGGAGACAATTTAGTGGAGCAAAACACGAGAGCCCTCTTGCACATTTGAACGAGTTTGAGAAATATTGCAACACGATCAAGGTGAATGGGGTCACTCAAGAGTTTGTGAGACTAAAACTATTTCCTTTCTCCTTAATAGGAAGGGCTCTCGAATGGCTTGAGAAGGAGGTGAGACCCAATTCTTTGAGGACTTGGGATGAGGTCACCACGGCTTTCTTAGGGAGATTCTACTCTCAAAAGAAGACGGCCGAGGCAAGAGCTCTAATTCAAGGCTTTCGGCAAAGGGGTAGTGAGACTATCTATGAAGCTTGGGAGAGGTACAAGGAGTACCAAAGAGAGTGCCCTCACCATGGAATCCCAACATACCAAGTTTTACAAATCTTCTATAGAGGCTTGAGTTCTCAAGGCAAAACAAGCTTGGATGCGGGAGCCGGTGGGCCAATCATGAATAAAACCGAAGATTAAGTGATTGAGATCATTGAAGATGTGGTAAGACACCACATGGATTGGCAAGAAAATGAAAGAGAATCCACAAGCAAGAGTGGGGGGCGGCTTATTCGGTAGATCACCTCAATGCTATAAACAACTTGACATCCCAAATTACAAATCTTGGAAAGGAGATGACATCGATCAAAGCTAAGCTTGAGTCCTCCACTTCGCGCCAAGACTTTTCCTCCCAATCTAAGGGGAGAGGTATGAGTTCTAACCCTTCTACTTCTACATCTAATAACATGCCCAGTGGATGCTTATTTTGTGATAATTGTGGGTCTTATGACCATGATACATCTTCTTGTAATTTTGATTCCCAATCCCAACCCCTTAATGATGATGGTAATGAGTATGAAAATGAACATGTCAATGCCTTGTCTTATGATAATAGACCTAGGAATGACAACCAACGATACTTACCACCCAATCAAAGAGGGCAAGGGAATAATTTCAATCAAAGAGGAAATTATTATGATTACCACAACCACAACCAATGGGGTGGTAGAAACCAAAGGGACCAAAATCCCCAAGGTAATTACAACCAACAAAGTGGTTATGGTAACCATAATCATAACAATCAAGGAAACTATGGAAATCAAGGCCAATACCACCAAGGGGAGAGTTCTAATAACCGGAACAATTGGAATAATAATGGTAATAGAGGCTTTAACAACCAAAATGCTAATTCCAATGTGAGAGGTCCTAGAGCACAACAAGACAATTGTTACACTCAACCACCTCCACAAAAGTCTAGCCTATAAGAGATGATGGAAAGCCAAGCCAAAATGTTCAACACTTTCATGGCCACTAGTGATAAGAAGTTTAATGAAGTAATGACCCATAACAAAATGCTTGAAACACAAATTTCTCAATTGGCCAATGCTTTAAAAGAGGGAGCTAGCACTTCTAAACTTCCACCCCAAGGACTTGACCCCAAGAAACCGGTGAATGCTATATCAACTAGGAGTGGGAAAGTGTTGGAAGAGAGTGTCCCTAAGGAAAACAATGAGAAAGTGAACATGAGTGAGCCTCCCCTTGAGAGTGATTTTGAGCATGAAGAAGAGAAAGCCTATGAGAATGAAAAAGAAAAAGAGAATGAAAAAGAAAAAGAGAGTGAAAAAGAAACCAAACAATTGCAAATGTTTGGGGGTTTTCTTTGTGTCCTTCGGGAGAGTTACAATTTCCTAGCAGACTTCCTTCTTACGCCTGTACCTGCACCTAGCAGACTTCCTTCTTACGCCTGTACCTGCACAAGTAACGGAGACTCCGGATGGGGGGTGGGAGTTCCGCCTCCGAAGATTAAGTTAGTATCTTTTCGAAGTGGAATAAGAACAGTAAAAGCTTCTCGGTTCGAGAGCGTTTCAGTAGGTTTGGGCTTTGTTTGGTTTTTTTGTGGTTGCAATTAATGTATGTGTGTCATAAATGAGGTCTACCCTTACTATTTATAGTAAGGGAGAACTGTACCTCAATTAGGGTATAAGGGACACGTGTCTGCAAAGGAAATGGGCCTTTGCAGACCGCTGAAAGATTGACACGTGTCAAGCCTTTATTGGGCCACGTGTCTTAGGGTATTTTCACCCTAAACATCTGCCCCTTACAGGTGAGATGTGGCAAGCTCACGTGTCATCTGTGACAGACGTAGGGTGCATGGGGTAAGTGACGGTTCGTCTGCTTCCCCCCTCTTCTTTTTTTTTTTTTTTTTTTTTTTTTTTTTTTTTTGAATTTCAAATTTTCGTGCAGAAGGTGACTGTTCGCCTTCTGCCTCTTTCTATAAGTAGGGTGGCTACCTCTTTCCTCCGCACTTTTTATTTTCAAAAATTTCCTGAGAAGCTCTGATACCGGCTGCTTCTTTCAAGACTTTCGAGCATCCGGTTTTCGCAAGAACTTGACATCTGCCTTCCGGCTGAGTGCGGATTTAGTAAGGTACCGTCTGCTTTCTTCCTCTTTTTGCCCCTAGATTAAGGACCTCACTCGGCATTTTGCCGCCTGGGTATATTTTGTCCAAAAATTTCTGAATTACCCCTACCTCATCCGGGATTTCCCGTGTGGTTTTTGAAATATTTCCCTAGTTGTAATATGCCCTCATCCGTCATTTTTCCGCATGGGGCTGGCTTGGGGCAAGTCCAAAAATCCCCCTCTTCCGGCGTTTTGCCGTCTGGGATGTTTAATATACACCCATCCGGCATTGTGCAGCATGGGACCCCTTTGAGCCAACTTTGTTTTTATTCAGACTAGTCACAAGTAACCCCATCCGGCCTTTAGCCGTATGGGGGTGGTTTGATCAACCTTTGCTTTCAAACATCTTTCAAATTGCCCCCATCCGGCATTTAACCGTATGGGGGTAGTTTGAGCAGCCTTGGCTTTTTCTCAAACATCATTCAAATTGCCCCCATCCGGCATTTAACCGTATGGGGGTAGTTTGAGCAGCCTTGGCTTTTTCTCAAACATCATTCAAATTGCCCCCATCCAGCATTTAACCGTATGGGGGTCGTTTGAGCAGCCTTGGCTTTTTCTCAAACGTTGTTTAAATTGCCCCCATCCGGCGTCTAACCGTATGGGGGTTGTTTGAGCAGCCTTTAGCTTTTTCTCAAACATACAAATAGCCCCCATCCGGCTTTTACCCGTATGGGGGTCGTTTGAGCTTCCTTGGCTCAAACTGTTTCAAATTGCCCCCATCCGGCTTTTAACCGTATGGGGGTCGTTTGAGCAGCCTTGGCTTTTTCTCAAACGTTGTTTAAATTGCCCCCATCCGGCGTCTAACCGTATGGGGGTTGTTTGAGCAGCCTTTTTCTTTTTCTCAAACATACAAATAGCCCCAATCCGGCTTTTAACCGTATGGGGGTCGTTTGAGCAGCCTTGGCTCAAAACTGTTTCAAATTGCCCCCATCCGGCTTTTAACCGTATGGGGGTCGTTTGAGCAGCCTCGGCTTTTTCTCAAACGGTTTAAATTGCCCCCATCCGGCGTCTAACCGTATGGGGGTTGTTTGAGCAGCCTTTAGCTTTTTCTCAAACATGCAAATAGCCCCATCCGGCTTTTAACCGTATGGGGGTCGTTTGAGCAGCCTTGGCTTTTTCTCAAACGTTGTTTAAATTGCCCCCATCCGGCGTCTAACCGTATGGGGGTTGTTTGAGCAGCCTTTGGCTTTTTCTCAAACATACAAATAGCCCCCATCCGGCTTTTAACCGTATGGGGGTCGTTTGAGCAGCCTTGGCTTTTTCTCAAACGTTGTTTAAATTGCCCCCATCCGGCGTCTAACCGTATGGGGGTTGTTTGAGCAGCCTTTGGCTTTTTCTCAAACATACAAATAGCCCCCATCCGGCTTTTAACCGTATGGGGGTCGTTTGAGCAGCCTTGGCTTTTTCTCAAACGTTGTTTAAATTGCCCCCATCCGGCGTCTAACCGTATGGGGGTTGTTTGAGCAGCCTTTGGCTTTTTCTCAAACATACAAATAGCCCCCATCCGGCTTTTAACCGTATGGGGGTCGTTTGAACAATTTCCAGCCCATCTCTGCTATCCCTCATCAGGGACTCCACCGCTTGGGGGGCTTTTAAATGAGCTTCCAATTAAACATGTCTGATCTATTTTTCTTAATCAGCTTCAAACACATTCGGAGATTTCCGCCTGTGTAGGTTTCAAAAGCCACCATCTCAGCAAATTCCAACCTCCAAAGGTACCGTCTGCACCCTTTTTCAATTCTTTTTGTTAATTTTCCGGTTGCATAGATAGGATATGGACCCTTCAATTATACACTCGGCACAGTTTACGATTGCTGTCAGGCGGTCACCAGGCATGGCTGAGTCTAGGACTGGGACTGCCGTCTGGGGGTATTTGGGCGAACCTTCACCTACCTCGAATCCGACCGTCTCTGTTCATGTGCAGGACATAATGGCTCGGATAAGATGGACGGCAGTTGACCCGGATTACAAATCCGACGACGTAGCCGAAGATCCGGCTGATCCCAGAAACGAGGACCAGACGGCAGGACCGTCTGGTGAAATTCCTTTGGAAGAAACCCTGGGGACTCGTCAAGATTCCCCGAGTGGTCCGAGCACACCGGGTGACAGCATATTAGAAGACTCTGATTCTAATGCCGAAGGATCCGGCGATGAATCTGCTGGAGAAGGGTCTGGGTCCGAATCTGAAGCCCCTGCACAGGAGGCTGAGCCTATTGTTGAAGAGGCCTACAAATGGCCGGCTAAGGGAGATCCGACTGACATGACCATGTTTGCAAGAGACGTGGTCACCCTTACTGCAACCCTTCCTGCCTTTCTTTTTAAAAGGAAACCAGTTGGGAAGGACTGGGAAATAAGAGTCCCGCCTGTTAATGCAGCCGTCGTATGGACGGACGACTTGGACCATGCCGATGATTTTTTCGGCTGTTATGAGGCGGCATTCAAAGCAGGCCTCCGGTTCCCCCTTCACCCCTGCATCAAGGACATATTGCTGGGGTATGACTTGGGCGTATGGCAATTGACTCCTAACTCTTAGGTCAATATTTTGGGGTACATTGCCGCATGTGAGCTGCAGGAGGTGAACCCCAGTTGGGAGGCTTTTGCACACATGCATTACCTCAGCCGGGCTCCGGGTGGGTGGAATGCCTGGTACACCCTTACCACCAACCAAGAATACATGATGACTTTGGAGAAGCCATCAAAGTGGACCAACTGGAAGAGCAAATTTTATGTCGTCTCTTCTCCTTCCACTTCCCTAAATCACCGGCTGCGGCGGTATAATAAGCACCCGGCATTGCTGGGCAAAAAATGCGCGCTCCCGAAAGTGCCGTCTGAGGCCTGGGACCAAATAATGGAGACGGGTCTCTTCCTCAAAACGACCCATCTGATGGAGGACGGTAGTGATATCATCATCCCAAAGTTCTGGGTACCCCTCCCGGAATGGTTCAGGGACGAGTCCTTCTTGTCCCTTTGCAATCTAAGTTCAATGTTTAAAAAGAGTAGGTTCATTAACCCATCCGGTATTCTGACGCCTGATTATGCGTACACGCTCTAACTCGAATTTCCCTTTTTTGCAGGTAAAGCTAAAAGAATGGTGCCTCCTGAAAAGACACCTGCCTTCTCAGCTATTGAGCTGAGAAAGAAGCAAATCGAAGAGAAGAAGGCGGCACTGGCCGCCAAGAATGGAGTAAAACCTCTTCCATTTCTTACCGGATGACATGATCTGCCTTTGTTTCTAACTGATTGCTTTGTTTTGACTATTTTCAGGGTGGAACCCAAGGCATGCGAAAATCACTAGCAAGCATGCACAAAAGACCGGCTGGTGTGATACCCCAGCCGGCTTCAAAAGCTCCAAGGCTGCCGGGTCCACCTTTGGCAACTAGTCCTGCAAAGAAGACGTCTGACCCTGCCAGGCCAACCACTGCAGGGAAGAGCCTGCAGCTAACGCCGAGTGCTTCGGCGGGCCAGACCCGGATGGGATCTGGCTCAGATGCGGCTGGGGGGGATGGCACCCCACAACCTGAACAAGGTAAAACCTCTGCCTTTGACCCCCCCTGGCCGCTTGGGCATATGAGAGTCTAAACTCAAGCAAGCCAGTCTGGGGGCTCCTCTGGCAGCCGCATGAATATAGGCGGCGCCTATGCCCAGTATCTGACAGATAACCCTTCCTTTGTAGATGACTCTACCAGCCGGCCCGACTACAACCAATACGCCAAGAGAATGGTCAAGACTCTGACCCGTTCTGAAAAGGAGGCGGTGCCGGCTGTACACCAGGTTAACCTGGATCGCATCAACTCTCTTCTTGCTGAGGTAAATAACCCGAATGCCCTATGCTTGTCTCAAGCTCTGCTTTTGCCGGATGAGTAGTAATTATCATCATTAGTTCTAACTCCTTTTCCGGTTGGTACCATAGGTGATGCTGAGAGTGGACGGGCTCCGAGTCCCCTTGCGTAAAAAGCAAGAGGAGGTAAGAGACGCTCAGAAGCGTGCCCTTGACCTAATTGACGTTAGTCAATTTCACAGTATTAAATATGATTTGGCAACTAAAGAGAGAGAGTTACAACAGGAGGAATTACTGAAAGAGGCTGTGCTGGCTGGGGATGAGGCCAAGAAGAAAGTTGATGAACTTGAGCTTAAGGTCAAGGACCTCCAGGCTGATCTCAGAGCTCTGGAAGGAGCTGACAAGGAAAATGCCAACCTCCGCCAGAAGAACAGCGAGCTGACTGTCCAACTCACTAATATTCAGGCGGCCCACAAAAAGGAGCTGAACGAGGAACTCAGCCGCCTGATTACAGAGAATGAAGCCGACTGCGAGGAGCGCATGAAGCTGGCTTGGGGCCTCATCCATCCGGACTCTGACTTTGACTATTTCAACCTCCGTTACTTGTATGCTTCTGAAGTTTATGAAGCTCGAGTACTCGGCACTCCTGCCCCTCCTCCTTTCGACGAGTGGGCTGAGAAGGGGTTAGGGTCAGAGCCGGATGGGGTGCCAATGGGAAACCAGCCGGAGCAGCTGCAGGAGCAGACGGCTGAGACTCAGGTTGGGCAAGCTCAAGGGTTGGAGCAGCCTCAGCAACAAGAGCAACAACAAGATTGATATTTTCTTTCTTTTTTTACCGGCCTGTGTGCCGTGTATTTTCGATGTATCTTTCCCGGACAGGGGTCCGGCTAACATTTCAATTAATCTATTAACCGACACAGTCGGTTTTTCTATCTATTATTTGCAATTTTTTTTTATATGCATTTTTACAAGTATTTCAGCCGTTCTATATATGCCGGATGTTACAAGTATTTCAGCCGTTCTATATATGCCGGATGAAGAAGAGATACCACAATATGCCCCTGAAATGGCTACCTGTTTACCCCAACAGTAGACAGGCAGTCGTTTCATGGAAGCCGGATGGGGGGTCAGTGACTGACCTAACCTTGCCCCGTCTGGTACAATTATATATAGGATGGGATGTAAAACCGTTTAGGTGGTTACGGTGGCCCATTAGGAATTTCATTTTTCCGGATGGACCTCTTTTGGGTCCTTGCCGGATGAATGCTAGATGCAAAGGATCATCTCTAACGGCTGCAAAATTGTTTGACAAATGTCGTTGAGTTATTGGATCGCTAGAACAATGTTCCACCCAGAAGGGAGCTGTTCTCTCCAGTGATTCACCCGGATGGACCTCTTTTGGGTCCTTGCCGGATGAATCCCAGATGCAAAGGATCATTTCTAACGGCTGCAAATCGTTTTAGACAAACGCCGTTTGAGTTATGGGATCGCTAGAACAATGTTCCACCCAGAAGGGAGCTGTTCTCTTCAGTGATTCACCCGGATGGGTGTCACCGGATGACTGCTCTTTTTGGAGCAGTGGTTTTAACAAGTGTTCTTCCGTCTGTGTTCTTGCACTAGACAGGTGCAAATACAATTGTATGAATGGAAATTATATGCTTTCACATTTCAATCCTTAGAAGTAGTACTTTTTCAAGTTATCTACATTCCAGGTACGAGGCAGCCGCATTCCGTCTGGGGTTTCCAGGCGGTATGTGCCGTTTCTAACTTCTTCAAAAATCCGGTAGGGTCCCTCCCAGTTTGGGGTCAGTTTCCCTTGTTCGTATGCCCTACCGGTTGCTTCAAGCCTCCTGGGGTAAGGCACTTGTCACCTGACCGGCTGAGGAATCTCCCCAATGCCGCCAGGCAACCGGTAAGCTTTTGAGCTTCCCTGACGGTACGTGGTGACTGCATGTCAATCACCGCCTGTACTTTGTCCGGATTGGCCTCTATGCCCCTCTGATCAATCAAAAATCCGAGAAACTTCCCGGACTCAACTCCAAAGACGCATTTTTTTTGGATTTAACATGACTTTATGCCGTCTGAGGGTGGTGAGAGTTTCTCGGAGGTCGGCTAGATGATTCGCCTGCAGCTTTGATTTGACAATCATGTCATCAATGTACACCTCCACGTTCCTTCCAATCTGATCATAAAAGACCGAGTTCATCATTCGCTGGAAAGTAGCAGGCGCATTCTTCAACCCAAACGGCATCACCTTGTAGCAATATAGCCCTTGATCTGTGACGAAATCCGTCTTCTCTTGGTCTTTCTTCCACAAGGGTATCTGATGGAAGCCGGAATAGGCGTCCATGAAACTCATCAGGGCATGGCCGGCTGTAGAGTCTACCAAATGATCTATCTTTGGAAGCGGGTAGCTATCCTTTGGACAAGCCCTGTTAAGGTCCGTGTAATCTACACACATCCGCCAGGTTCCATTCGGCTTTTTCACAAGGACGACATTGGCTACCCAATCCGGGTAGTAACATTGCCGGATGAATCCAGCATCCAAGAGTTTCTTGACCTCGGTTGCTGCCGCTTGGGACCTTTCCTCGCCATGGTTCCGTTTCTTTTGCTTGACCGGCTTCTTCTTAGGATCCACAGCGAGTCTATGTACAGCAAGATCCGGACTTACACCCGGCATCTCTTCTACTTCAAAGGCAAACACATCTTTGAACTCCTTCAGCAAAAGGAGCAAACCTGATCCCAAACTTTCAAACGCAGCCGTTCCAACCTTGACGGTTCTGTCTGGCCGACTGAGGGGAAGTTTGTCCTCTCCCCGGACAACATCAATTATTTCTCCTGCCGGCTGAGGGCGAAGGACGTTTGTCCTCTCCCCGGACAGTGATTGCTATTGTTTCTCCTTCACAGGCGCCAGTTGGTCCGCCTTCCTCTTTTTACCGGCTGGCTTTGTAGCCGGTAAGCTTTGATCACAGTCGTCAAGTTCAACAATTTCTTTCTCTTGACCGCCTGTGTCAAGCGTTGGTTTGATGTCCGAGAGGTAACACTCTCTCGCCATCTTTTGGTCCCCACTCAAGGAACCGACTGTGCCATCATCCCTTTCAAACTTTATCAACATTAGAGATGGGATGATGACTGCCTTTGAGAGGTTAAGGGTTGGACGGCCAATAATCAGATTGTAGGCAGTCAGCTCTTCTACAACAAGAAACTTGACAACCATATGCCGGCCCTTACCCTTCTCTCCGAACCGGATGGGTAGATTAATCATGCCCACCGGATGTACTACTCCTCCCCCAAAACCTACAAGAGGGTATGAGGCCGGAAGCATGCTACTGGGCTTATACTTGAGTTTCTCCAAGCACCGGTAGCTGATGAGGTCGGATGAGCTCCCGGTATCAATCAAGATCCGGCCAACTCTTTGATTGGCGATTTTGCACTCGATGACTATGGGGTCATCATGAGGCCGCCTGACCTCACCCCTATCTCTCTCGGAGATGTTAACTTCCGGAAATGAATATTCAGACGACTGGCCCTCATCCACTGAGTTGACCAGTTTTCGAATGTTGTCTTTTGTGCCCCGGATGGTAGGCCCACCTCCCGCAAATCCACCGGCTATGGTCAGGATGGTTTCCTCATCCGTATCCGATTGAGTAGCCGTCTTCTTTGGGGGTGGTCCTCTTGCTTGTTTAGGAGTACCCCTTGACTTGGAAAGATAAGATTTGAGAGCCCCCTCATCAGCGAGCCGGTCGAAGAGCCGCCTGAGACTAAAGCAACCCTCAGTGTCGTGGCCAATTTCCTCGTGAAAAAGACAATATTTGCTCTTATCCCGGGCGCTTAGAGGACTCTTCATAGGAGACGGTTTTTCAAGATTCAACCGGTCCTTTACTTCGTTGAGAATGGAGGCACAGTCCTTGTTGAACTCGTACTTCGGCACATACGGATCCGACCTCTTCCTTTTCTGGAAAGGTTGTCCGGATGAGTCTGCCGCCCATACCCCCTTTCTCTTGTTTTCCTTTTTGGCCGACTGGGTAGGCCGATTCTCTTTTTTATCGGATCTTTTGTAATCCGTTGGAAGTTTAACAGCACACAATTCCACTGCCTGAATGTAGGCCTCCGCCTTCATGAGTGCCTCGTGAAGAGTGGAGACCCTCTTCCTAACCAAGTCAAACTTAAAAGTTGATCCATCTTTTAAGCCTTTGAAGAAATCAGTATAGGCAACGTCATCAGACAATCCATGGATTTGGATCCTCATCAGGTTAAACCGCCTGACATATGACCGGAGCCCCTCTTTGTCTCCCTGTTGTATTGCCCCTAGATCAAGGCTTGTTTTCTTGGCAGGGATGTTCATAGAAAAGTTGGACGTAAACCAGTAGGCCAAGGTCCTGAAATTATTGATGCATCCGGCTGGGAGGTTACCAAACCAACGTTGAGAAATCCCTTTCAACGTAGCCGGGAAGCACCGGCACCATGCGGCGTCATCCAAACCCTGCAAATACATCAGGTTGGTGTATGCCATAAGGTGATCTTCCGGGTTGGTGGTACCGTCGTAGGCGCCTACCAACACGTTTTTGATTTTAGACGGCTGGGTCATCTCGGTGATTTCTCTGGAGAACGCCGTTGGCTGTTCCCCAAGGTTGAGCAGCCGGAGCTGCCAGTCCATAGGCTGGACGGGCGACTGATGCTGCCCCCCGAAAATACCTGCCTGTGCATAGGGGGATCCAAAGGGCGTATACGGTGTTCCATGCACTGCCGGTTGGATCATATGGGGGCCGGATCGAGCGGAAACCTCGCTCGTCCGGCTGTCGTTGTTTGTTCTCGAGTGCCTTCCTGAGGTGGCATTGAAGCTGTCTCGAAAGGTCGATGTTGATGCCGACTCGGATCGCTGAGTCTTTTTATCTTGGATGAGCGTCCGGGCATCAGAATAGACTTTCTTGGTTCCATCCGGCTGAATGTGCCGGACGGGCTTTCTGACTCCATCTATAGGAGTGTGCATCTTTGAGAAATCAAAGAGCCTAGCCGGCATGTCTGACTTCGGATGCGGGGTAGATGCTCTACCCTTTACTGTTTTGGCTGTCTTTTTACCGTGACGCCTTTCTTCCGCCTGACCCTTACGGGGGCCGGCTGTGTAGTCCAGAAGGCCTTTGATCTCTCCTTTGAAGCTCATCATCATATTCATGAGCTCATCTCTGGAGACTGGGGAGTCTCCAGCGGTAGAGGTTAACCCAAGCGGCCCCCTAGTTGGCTTGCTAGGAGCCGCCTGGTTCCCTTCCCGTTCTCTCTTATCTTTGGAACGGGTGTTCTTGGTCCTCAAAGAGCCATCCGCAGCAGTGTAGGC
Source organism: Chenopodium quinoa (assembly GCF_001683475.1). Classification (NCBI taxonomy): domain Eukaryota; kingdom Viridiplantae; phylum Streptophyta; class Magnoliopsida; order Caryophyllales; family Amaranthaceae; genus Chenopodium; species Chenopodium quinoa. The sequence goes on along the minus strand of NW_018743880.1, from coordinate 1,067,861 downwards.
TTCCAAGTCATAGTTATCGGCTGTATCTTGGTCCGAATGGACCTCAACCTCCCCAGTAGGCAGATTGCCTTTACCAGGTAGTATAGGCTCAGATGTCATCTAGAAAGTAATCTCCCCACAGACGGCGCCAGATGTTTGGGGGTTTTCTATGTGTCCTTCGGGAGAGTTACAATTTCCTAGCAGACTTCCTTCTTACGCCTGTACCTGCACCTAGCAGACTTCCTTCTTACGCCTGTAGCTGCACAAGTAACGGAGACTCCGAATGGGGGGTGGGAGTTCCGCCTCCAAAGATTAAGTTAGTATCTTTTCGAAGTGGAATAAGAACAGTAAAAGCTTCTCGGTTCGAGAGCGTTTCAGTAGGTTTGGGCTTTGTTTGGTTTTTTTGTGGTTGCAATTAATGTATGTGTGTCATAAATGAGGTCTACCCTTACTATTTATAGTAAGGGAGAACTGTACCTCAATTAGGGTATAAGGGACACGTGTCTGCAAAGGAAATGGGCCTTTGCAGACCGCTGAAAGATTGACACGTGTCAAGCCTTTATTGGGCCACGTGTCTCAGGGTATTTTCACCCTAAACAACAAAGACTTCCATATCCCCATAAATTTGTGAGACACGAATTAGATGTGCAATTCGGAAAATTCCTTGAAACACTGAAGCAAATTCACCTTTCAATCCCTTTTACCGATGCTATCAAGCAAATGCCTAACTATGCTAGGTTTTTAAAAGATATTTTGAGTGGAAGGAGAAAGTGTGATGTGGTGGAAACGGTGAATCTCACCGAGAATTGTAGTGCTATTATCATGAATAAGATGCCACCAAAGTTAAAAGATCCCGGAAACTTTTCAATCCCTTGTGCAATATATAAAATGCAAATTGATAATTCCTTGTGTGACCTTGTGGCTAGTGTTAGCCTTATGCCATATTCGGTATATCAAAGACTTGAGATAGGGGAACTTCTACCCACTAACATTACCTTACAATTGGCCAATCGATCCATTAAATTTCCAAAGGGTAAGGTAGAGGATGTTCCCCTAAGAGTGGGAAAGTTTGTAATTCCGGTGGATTTTGTTGTGTTAGAGATGGATGAAGATGTTAACATTCCAATAATTCTAGGAAGACCTTTTCTTGCTACTTCGGGTGCTTTAATAGATGTTCAAAGTGCTAAAATTTCACTAAAAGTAGGAGATGAGGTGATAGAATTTGATTTGAATGAGAGCATGAAATATCCAAGCTCTAGTCTTGATAATTGCATGATGATTGATACTATTGATTCTATTGTAACTTCTATGCATGAGCACTTGCTCACACTAACGATGCCCTTGAGAATGTCCTTTTGAACAAGGAAAAGATAGGTGACCAAAGCAAAGAGATGGCATTGTATGAAGAAATGCTTGAAGGAAGTACAGAATCAAGCAATGAGCAAGTGTGCATCGGAATCACAACGCATGATGCATTAGAAGTAGTTACCTCAAGAGAAGGTAAGGGTGTTCCAATGGTAGAGTTGAAACCTCTACCATCACACCTAAGGTATGAGTTTTTGGGCCCCAATTCAACTTTTCCGGTTATTGTGAATTCTTCTTTGAACGAGTGCCAAACTCAAATGTTATGTGGTGTTTTGAGAGATCACCAAGGTGCTTTAGGCTATACCATAGATAACCTCAAAGGTATTAGCCCCGCTTTATGTATGCACCACATAACACTTGAGGAGGGTGCTAAGCCTTCCATTGTGAGGCAAAGGAAACTCAATCCTCAAATGAGGGAGGTGGTGAAGAAAGAAATCACCAAACTCCTTGATGCCGGCATCATCTTCCCCATTTCGAGTTCTAGATGGGTTTCCCCCGTTCATGTGGTCTCTAAAAAGGGAGGAATGACCGTAGTTGAAAATGAGAATGGTAATCTCATTTCAACTAGAACGGTGACTGGTTGGAGGATGTGCATAGACTATAGACGTATAAATGCATCCACCAACAAGGATCATTTTCCTCTCCCTTTTATCGACCAAATGCTTGAAAGACTAACCAAGCACAAGTATTATTGCTTTCTTGATGGTTATTCGGGTTTCATTCAAATCCCTATAAACCCGGATGACCAAGAGAAAACAACTTTTACTTGTCCCTATGGAACTTTTGCATATAGGAGGATGCCCTTCGGGCTTTGCAACGCACCGGCAACCTTCCAAAGATGCATGATGAGTATTTTTGGGGACATGCTTGAAGCCGAAATGGAAGTTTTCATGGATGATTTCTCGGTAGGGGGCCTTTCGTTCGAGGATTGTTTGTCCAACTTGGGCAAGTGCTTGACAAGATGTGAGAAGGTCAATTTGGTTTTGAATTGGGAGAAATGCCACTTTATGGTGGAAGAGGGAATTGTCCTTGGTCACAAGATTTCAAACAAAGCGATTGAGGTTGACAAGGCCAAAGTTGAAGTGATAGAAAAGCTTCCGCCACCAATCAATGTGAGAGGAGTAAGGTCATTTTTGGGGCATGCCGGGTTCTATAGGAGATTCATCAAGGATTTCTCACAAATTGCTAGACCCCTAAATGCTCTTCTTCAAAAAGATGCCATCTTTATTTTTGATGAAGAGTGTCTCCAAGCTTTCAACAAATTAAAGGAGGCTTTAATCTCAACTCCAATTGTGCAAGGGCCAAGATGGGATTTGCCATTTGAACTTATGTGCGATGCAAGTGATGTTGCGATTGGAGGAGTATTGGGGCAAAGGGTAGAGAAGAGGCTTCACGTGATTTACTACATGTCTAAGACCTTGAATGAAGCTCAACGGAACTACACCACAACGGAGAAAGAGTTTCTTGCCGTGGTTCATGCTTTTGAGAAGTTTTGGAACTACCTCATTGGTTCCAAAACTATTGTCTACACTGATCATGCGGCTATTAGGTACCTTGTGGCAAAGAAAGAGTCCAAGCCTCGTCTTCTTCGTTGGGTGCTATCACTTCAACAATTCGATGTAGAGATTCGGGACAAAAAGGGGGCCGAAAATGTGGTTGCGGATCATCTATCCCGGTTAGAGAACGTGCAAGATAATGACGATGGGGTCCCAATTTGTGATGAGTTAAAAGATGATGTGCTTTACTTGTTGGCCGAGAAAGATCTTCCTTGGTTTGCGGATTTGGTGAACTATTTGGCTTGTGGGGAGTTTCCTCCAAATGCTTCAAGGAACCAGAAGAAGAAGTTGAAAAGGGAAGCAAGACATTACATATGGGATGATCCGATCCTTTTCAAAAGAGGAGTAGATGGTTTACTCCGTAGATGTGTGCCAAATGATGAAGTGAAGAGTGTTTTGAAGATGTGCCACTCCGATCCTTGTGGAGGGCACATGGGTGCCAACAAAACAGCCTTGAAAGTACTACAAAGCGGGTTATGGTGGCCTCATATCTTCAAAGATTCATGGGGTTTTGTGAAAACATGTGACTCTTGCCAAAGAACCGGTAATGTTTCGAAGAGAAATGAAATGCCTCAACAACCGATTCTTGAACTTGAGGTGTTTGATGTGTGGGGCATTGATTTCATGGGACCTTTTCCCTCATCTAATGGAAATCAATACATCCTTGTGGCGGTTGATTATGTTTCTAAATGGGTTGAAGCCATTGCCTCCCCAACTAATGACCACAAGGTAGTGATGAAGATGTTCAAAAAGGTGATATTTCCAAGATTTGGGATCCCTAGAGCAGTGGTTAGCGATAATGGTTCTCATTTTATTCATAATGTGTTTCAAAAGATGCTGAGAAAGAATGGGGTCCATCAACGCTTTGGCACGACTTATCACCCACAAACAAGTGGGCAAGCGGAGGTTTCCAATCGCCAAATCAAGGTAATTCTTGAGAAAACAGTGGCTAGGAATAGGAAAGATTGGTCGGACAAGCTAGATGATGCCCTTTGGGCCTATAGAACCTCTTTCAAAACCCCCATCGGCACTACCCCCTACCGGCTTGTATATTGTAAGTCTTGTCACCTTCCGGTTGAACTTGAACACCGTGCTCAATGGGCTATCAAAAAGATCAACTTTGATTTGGTGAGTGCGGGTGAACAAAGGTGGCTAGACTTGCATGAGTTAGAGGAACTACGGATGGATGCTTATGATTGTGCAAGCTTGTACAAAACCCGGTCAAAGGAGTGGCATGACCGGCAAATTGAAAAGAAGACCTTCAATGTTGGAGATAAGGTGTTGCTTTACAATTCAAGGATGAAACTATTTCCCGGAAAACTCATGTCAAGGTGGAGTGGTCCATTCACCGTTAAGGAGGTGTTCCCCCATGGAGCCGTTGAGCTAAATGATTTGGATGGATCGAGGTCATTAAAGGTCAATGGGCATCGCCTCAAGCTTTATTATGAGGATGCTCATGTTGGTTTGATTGAGTCAATGCAATGCAATCTCATCTTTTCAGTGTGTGAAGTACGTCAAGCTAGTGACGTTAAAGAAGCGCTTCCGGGAGGCAACCCGAGTTTCTAACCCTCCTCTATTCTATTTTCTTGATGTTTTCTTTTCTTCTTTCACAACTTTGGATTGATGGTTTTGCGTGTATTTGGTTTGTGTTGGTATTCTTGTTTGTCTTGCCTTAAAAAGGAATGCATTTTCCATATACCTTAGGCATGATTGTGTTGTATTTTAGTGTGTCTTGAGGGGAAGTTTTGTGCAAATTTTCAGATAGAGGGGTTTAGGGGTGTTCGACCAAACTGCAACAAGGTTCGGCCGAACTTTGCAAAAGTTTGACCGAACCACCGAAGAGTTCGGCCGCTCCTCCCCTAGAACTCAAAATGGGCTAAAAATGTCGGATTCTGGAAAATCAAAAAGTTCGACCGAACTTTTCAAAAGTTTGGTCGAACCTATGCTGGTCCGACCGAACCCCCAGAAAGTTCGGCCGCTCCTGTTCTGGAAATCAAATTAGGCTGAATTCTGGCAGTTTTTGGAAAATCCAAAAGTTCGACCGAACTTTTCAAAAGTTTGGTCGAACTTATTATGGTCCGACCGAACCTCATAAGGTCCGACCGAACCTTTTTCGAGCTTGCCCAGAATTAATAGGCTTGAGCCGCTGCTTTCTCGCTCTTACTTCATACATTCGGCTCTCTCTCTCCCTTCTCTTCTCCTTCTCACCCTAATACTCCATTGTCACCCCTCCTTCAACCTCAAATCTCCATAAAAATCACTCCAATCTTTTTCCCTCCTCACTTCATTAACATCCACTACTCAATTCCTACAATCTCCTTAAATTTTCCCCAATTTCTAGGGTTTGAGTGACTTGAAACTTCTTGATTTCTACTTACTTCCAATCAATTGTGGTATGGTTATTCTAGCTTTTGCAACCTCATTTCTTCAATTTCTCTTTGTTTTACCATGTTTTACATGTTCAAGAATGATATGTGGTATAATTGATATTGTTAGTCATGGCTTGTTTGATTTAAGTGGTTATTGGGATTTCCTTGTTGTAATTGGTTGGTTGTTGTTAGTAGAACTTGTTTCATGATGAATATGCATGTATGACTTGGGTTTTCATGATTTCAATTTGTTTGCTTGAATGTGTTAATCTTTCACTAGGTTGTTCATGCTACATTTTGATTGAGAAATTCTTGAGTTGGACGGAATTTTGTGACTATTACTCATTGTTCTCGGTTTGATTTCGATGAGTTTTGAGTGGATTTCATGAATTTTAGGGGACATCATGCCCAATTTCGCCTAGGTTTTCTTAGGATTTGCATTCGATTGCCACAGGATTTTTAGCTCATGCCTTGGTTTATAAGTGTCCATTAATGCCTTGAATTGTATTGTTGCTACCGTCTACATCTATTTCACAACTCATGGCTTTTACTCTCATTGCACACACTTTTTATCTCGGCGAGCTTCTTGTGCCTCCTTTTGGCTTGAATCTTCCTAATGTTAATTCTTGGCGATTTTTGTAGATTCACAATGCATCTTTTTGGCAAAAGCAAGTCCAAGAGGAAGAGGACGGGTGAATCTTCATCGTCCAATTTTCCATCTCCACCCGGCATCTATGATCATGCGCTCCAAACAAACACTTTTGGGATGTCTATAAAACCCTCATAGACCGTCCCATACGATCTACAAGGTTCTTCTGCGGGAACACCTTAAGAAAGCTTGGCATCATGGATGAAGTAGTCCGACTCGCACAAAACTTTGGTTGGGGCGAGTTCATTGACCTCTACGCTCACACCTATGAGCGCGTCACATTGGAGTTCCTTGCTTCCCTCCGCAAGGAAGTCATTGAAGAAGATGATGAAGGGAATGAATCTCAAATTATTCTTCACTTTCGTATGTTCAACGAAGACCATTCCCTAACCGAGAGTGAGCTCAATGAGATCTTCCATTGGCAAGCAACCGGGATGCATCGACCTTCCGATATGACCTCAATGTGTCGCATTCCCTATAATGAAAAAGAATGGTGGCAGAGCATCTCCACCAAGCCCGTCTTTCGCACTAACACCGCAAAGGTCAACAACATCATCCATATTGCTTTGAGATACTTTGCCCGGCTCCTTCAGTATGCCGTATTCTTCAAGGCAAACCTCGGCTCTATGGTGAAAGATGAGGTATCTTGCCTTTACTTGGCTGACAATCCTCAGCGTTTAAAGTTCAAATGCTCCACCACTTTTATCTCGAGATTGTTGGACACTCGAGATGGGCGGCTTGGTGATGAGATACACATGGGGGGCATGATCACCCTTATTGCCCTTTCTTTGAATGGTGGAGCTTACAACGACCAAATTGATTTGCTCCCCCATGTGCTCCAAAACAAAGAAGAAGAGGCCGTCGGATGCCTATTCTGGCTTCCATCAGATACCCCTCTGGAAGAAAGATTAAGAGAAGACGGCCTTCGTCTCTGATTTGGGGTTATTCTGTTATACTGTGATGTCGTTTGGCTTGAAAAATGCGCCTGCCACTTTACAACGGATGATTAATACGGTCTTCATTAATCAAATTGGGAGGAATGTGGAGGCGTATATTGATGACATGATAGTTAAATCCAAGCAACAGGCGGATCACCTTGCTGATCTCCGAGAAACATTCACCACCTCAGGCGGTATAAGGTCATGTTAAACCCCAAGAAATGCGTCTTTGGTGTTGAGTCTGGGAAATTTCTCGGATTCCTGAGTGATCAAAGGGGGATAGAGGCTAACCCCGAAAAGTCACCCCCTTCTGTCAAGGAAGTTCAGAGACTCACCGATTTTCTAGCCGCCTTAGGGAGGTTCCTCAGCCGGTCAGGCGACAAATGCCTTTACTTCTTCCAAGCAATCAGGAAGAAGACCAAGTTTGAATGGGGGGACGATGCTGAGACGACATTCCAGAAGTTGAAAGAACATTTGCATTCTCTACCTAGGCTGGTCAGTCCCTTGCCTAGGGAGACGTTGTACATGTATTTAGCCATCTCAAATCATGCTCTCGGTGTCGTTCTCCTTGCTGAGCGAGACGGCGTTCAGCTCCCGGTTTACATCATTAGCCATGTTCTCAAACATGCTGAACTCCGGTACCCCATGGTTGAAAATTTTGGCCTTGCTTTGTATATGGCATTTAAAAGACTGAAGCCTTACTTTCTGGCACATCTGGTGGTGATTTACACCAACCAGCCACTCAAGCGGCCAATGTCTACCTTGGAGTCATCCGGGAGAATTGAAATGCAAAGTCTTGAAATCACTTACGAACCAAGAAAGGCAGTGAAAGGTCAGGCGTTTGCCGACTTCATTGTTGAAATGACCTGTCCGGTGGCTCCGGATAATCTCGATCAGGTTTGGAAAGTCTATGTAGACGGGAGCTCTACAAAGAACGGCTGTGGTGCAGGTGTAATCTACGAGTCTCCTGAAGGGGACAGATTTGAGTATGCACTACGCTTCAAGTTTCAGGCCTCTAATAATGAGGCGGAATATGAAGCTCTGCTAGCCGATATCCGTATGTGTAAGGCGGCAGGGGCCATGAAAATTGACGCCTACTCTGATTCACAATTGGTCGTTAGCCAGTATGAGGAAAAATATGAGGCAACTCATCCGGCTATGATCAAATATCTTCAGGCAGTCAAAGAAGAGGCTGCGGCACTTGAGGAATTCCGTCTTAATCAAGTGCCTAGGTCGGAAAATAACCAGGTGGATGCATTGTCAAAACTGGCATCTTCCGCCTGCCATGATACGCCTCGGTCAGTCTTCTGGAAAGTTCTTGAATAAAGAAGCATCTATAAAGATCCCATTGGAATTCTAGACCGAAGCTCTACCTGGATGGATGGCATCCGGGCCTATCTTTCAGATGGTACACTTCTTTATTCACCATAGGAGGCAGCCGTCCTGAAGAAGCGAGCTGCAAGCTTTGAGTTGAGAAACGGAGAACTCTTCAAGGCGGGGTTTCTGAAGCCTCTATTGAAGTGTGTCACCCTAGAAAAGGGGAAGGAAGTTCTCGAAGACTTGCACTCAGGATTCTGCGCCTCCCACATAGGCGGCAGGTCCCTAGCCGTCAAAGCCAGACGACATTATTTTTGGCCCACTCTTGAGGCAGACGCCCAGGAGTTAGTGAAGAAATGTGACAAGTGCCAACAATTTGGCAAACTTATTCATCGTCCGGCTACTGATCTAACGGCCATCCACAACCCAATCCCGTTTGCAAAATGGGGCATGGACATTTTAGGGCTATACACGCCTGCTCCAGGCGGAAAGCACTACATCTTGGTGGCTGTGGATTATTTCACCAAGTGGGTGGAGGCTGAGGCGGTTAAGAACATTAATACCTCAGACGGAACTTCCTTCATTTGGAAGAACATTATCCCCCGGTATGGGGTACCTATGTCTATGGTGTTCGATAATGGTCCTCAGTTTGAGACGCCTCAGCTCAAAACTTGGTTGGGAGATCAAGGGATCTCAAGCTGTTTTGCATCAGTCGTCCGACCCCAAGCAAACGGCCAAGTTGAAGCCTTCAACAAACTAATCTCAAACGGCATTAAAAAGAAAATTGAAAGAGCCGGTGGCTTATGGGCAAAAGAGTTAATCCATGTCCTATGGGCCATCCGGAAAACAACAAAGGGGGCAATAGGTGAAACCCCATTTCTCATGGTTTACGGTGCTGAAGCCGTCTTGCCCATTGAACATTACGAGACGACTCTCAGAGTCATGCTATATGATGAAGAGGCAAACTGGGAAGCAATGCGCCTGACATTGGATTCACTCCCAGAACTCAGGGGAAATGTTGCCTTGCGTCATGAGATTTACCGTCAGAGAATGACTAGAGCTTACAACAAGAAAGTACACAAACGTCCCTTGAAAGTTGACGACTTAGTGTTACAGAAAATAGAGGCAACCGGTAGGGCCAATGAGTTGGGAAAGCTAACTCCAAATTGGGAAGATCCCTACCGGATCTACAAAGAAGTAAGAGACAGCACCTACCGCCTGGAAACCCCAGACGGCAGGCGCCAGCCCAGAACTTGGAATGTAGAAAATTTGAAAAAGTACTACTTCTAAGAATGTAATTTTTTTGTAAACAGTGAGTCAATTAATGAGAATTCAGACTTTGTTTGCAAAATTGTTTTTTTGTTCCGCCTGGGTAATACTCAGACGGATTCTTCATTTAACTAACTAAGTTTGATACTTAGTAAAGGTTATAGTTACTTGACCGCCTAGGTAATACTCAGACGGATCCTTTTATTTATTTATTTTACTAAGTTTGATAATTGGTATAACTTAATAATTGCCTGTCCGCCTGGGTAATTATCCATACGGACTTTTTGTTTAACTAACTAAGTTCGATACTTAGTGTAATTCAATAACGTTCGGCCAATGCTCCGATTAAAAACTAAGCACAAAAACGCTTAGTGGCTATACAACCGGTCTCAAACCAGACCAAAGGCTAAAATGGCCGGATGGTTGCTTATTTTATAAAACCGCCTGTCCCAATCTGGAAAAAGGCGTCCGGCGACACCCCTCCGAGTGCAATCGTCACAGAGAACATACTATTCGTCGGTTCTACGTACCTATGCAGACGAAAAAAATTGAACGACCAAATTGGTCAACTCATAGCCTTCTTACCAGAATGATCTGTGAAGAACGATCAAGTTACCGAATACCGGATGCCCCTAGGCATCAGTCGGTCACCAGCTGAAGTTCTCACTTAGGTTATTTATTCCAAAGTTGCATTTTCTATCCCAATTGGGGCAAAAGAGTTGTGTAATGGCTATGCAATATCTACCAAGACGGGGAAAAACCGTTTGGGTAGTGACTGGAACGCCTGTTGGTGTACGGCTGTGCACTTGGTCTGGGGCAATCACTACTGTTATTGATTGACTTACAAACGTATCATGCTCTTTGCAGCATCAGACGTTTCCAAGTCAATCAACCAACTCCATTTGAAATCAACCACACAGCCGTCCAAGGGCAAGGTCAGCCGTCTTTTGATAAGTTAGGCAAAAAAATCGCTACATGCTTTTGATAAGTTAGGCAAAAATCAGGCATATACGCAAAAATGCAAAAATTGAAATAAAAAAATGATCAAAACCGACTAAGTCGGTGCATTCATTAAAAGTCCACCCAACAAAACGGTTGTAGTGGATCAAATGTTAACCGGACCCTGTCCGGGAGAAGAGAGAAATTGTTGATTAACCCGGCTCCTCAGCCGGTAAATATAAGAATACTCGGCACACAGGCCGGAAAAGCAAGTTTTTGGCATACTGCCGCAGATTAAAGAAAAAATAAAAAAAGAGAGTACGCATACTGCCGCTGAAAAATCACTTCTGGCCCGCAGGCGGCTCTTCCTGGTCCTCATCATCTGAGGGAATCTCATGCGCTTCACCAGGACCAGGAAGCTCAGTGTTAGCATTAGCCCAGGCGTCGAAGGACTCGGGCTCTGGCTCACCTTTCTCTCTCAGGTACACCACGTCCTCGGCGTACCTGTGAGCCAGTGCCCAGATGCCATAATCCTTGTCTGGGTACAAGGCAACCCAGGCGATCTTCATGCGGGCGTCATTGTCAGCATCGCTTTCAGCAACCAGGTAGTTTTGCTCCGCCTCCAGAGTTGCTGCAAAGTTTAGCTGAGCCTGAGCAGCCTCCTTCTCCAGCTTCTCAACCTTGGTCTTCAAGTTGGTGTTCACTTCAGAAGCACCTTGGAGTGTGCCAAGGTTCGCCTGGGCTTTTTTTAGCGCCTCCTCAGACTTCTTGAGGCTCTCCTCCGCCTTTTTCCAGGCTTCCTCCGCCCCCTTCTGAGCCGTCTCAGCGTCGCTCGCCCGCTGGTTGGCCGTCTTCAGATCCGCCTCCAGCTGCTGGATTTTTGATGCATGTGTCATTGTCATTGCTTTAGTTTCAAGTTCATTTACGATAGTGGAGTATAAAGCAACGTAATCAGCGTCTGTAGCGGACTTCTTGGCCCTTTTTACCTCTTCCCGTCTGCGGGAATAAGGACGCTTGATCCAGTCTACCCGCAGCAGAGCCTTCAAAAACATATCAAGTTAGTATTGCAGGCGGAGTAAAGCACTTGGAAAAAATTGGAAAAAATGGTTAAGTATCTTACCTCAGCCAGAAGGCACAAGATTCGTTCCAGGTTGAACGTCTCTATCCTAGGGATAGCGTTCTTGTCCTTCCTACTCACCGCCTCCAGCATGGCTTTAGCATGCTTCTAGACGCTGTTGCCAACCGTCTGAGGATGACGTCTGGGGAGATTGATCTGCACCATAATCAATAGGTGATGAGTGCGAAATTAAGGCAACACCTATCTGTTGCCAACCGTCTGAGGATGACGTCTGTTTTTCCGCAAGCTCCTTGCGGATGGTTGTAGAGGACCACTTGGGTGTCTTCTCCATCTGCAACATGCTTAAAGCTTCTTCTACAAAAAAGAAAAAGATTGGTCAATATATCATCAATCAATTCTGATACAAAAGTACTACAAGCGAATGTGAACTCAGGCGTATACGTTTGGTAAACATGTTTCCTAGCCCGCAGGTGGCTAAGAAAAACTCGTCCCTGAACTAGGCGCTCTTAGGGATCTAGTTTTTGGGGAATTTTATTGTCTCCCCGATTGACAAGGTTGTGTCTGTCAGGCCGAAAAAGTCTGCCCCAATTATTTTGTCAAAGTCCTCATCCGGGATCCGGGGAAGAGCGCACTTCCGACCCATCAGGTCGGGCTTCTTATTATACTGGTGGAATTCGTAGTTCTCCCGCCTGCTGGGAGCCGACAACAAGTAAAACCTATGCTTCCAGCCGTCGAATTTAGTGACCTTGTCCAAGGTCATCATGTATTGGGGATACGTGGTTAAAGTGTACCAAGCCCTCCAACCGCCTGGGCTTCGGTTAAGATAATGCATCTTAGCAAAAGCATCCCAGCCAGGATGGAGCCCCTGGAATTCGCAGGAAGCAACATACCCCAAGATGTTTGCCCAAGAATTGGGGGTAAGTTGCCACACTCCGAGGCCGTAGCCCTTCAAGATTGCCTTCATCGCCTGGTGAGGGGAAAGCGAAGACTGCCCTTCAACGCCGCCTCATAACAGCCAAATTAGTTGTTAGCGTTCTGTTGATCGTCTTCCCAGGCGATGGTGTCGTCCTCATGCGGCACTCTGATTTTGTACCCGTCTACTAACGGGTGCATTTGTTTAAACCTCTTCAAGTTGTCCTCCATTTGACTCCTGTCCTGGCATAGACGTGAATTTTGAAGGGGTCGTCCTTCTCACTCCACTTCTTCCTCTCCTCCTCCTCGCTATCCTCAAGTGGTGGCAAGTCGTCAATGCTCTCAGAAGTGGAGGCGGAGCTGTCGCTCTCCGTCTCCTCCTCATTTTGTGGCAAGGGAGCTGAGACGGCTTCATCGCCGCCTTGGTCTCACTCTTCCAAAAAGGAATTTGCGGGAGTTTAGGGGGCACGTGGAGGGGATCTCTCCAAAGCCATTTGGTTTCTCTGACCAGACGTTTCTCCCTCAGGCGTTTGACCGCCTGAGCCCTCGCTTCTGTAGTCCGGATCGGGGGTCGTCTGCATAGTCCGAGCCTTTGTGTCCTGCACAGACACATAAATGGTCGGAATCCAAGCCAAAGGGTGGTCCGAACACCCTGAAACGGCACTCCCAGTCCTAGACTCAGTCGTCCCTGGTGACCGGCTGGACTCTAACCTAGACTGTTCCGTGTGTGTTGGTGATGCATCCATTTATTGCAAGAAATAAGTACAAGCGGTGAAATAAGAAAAAGAGCTGAGAGAGGCAGAGACGGTACCTTTAGATTTGATATCTAAAGATAGACGGGTCCGGCTGGGTTGACGAAGAACGAGCTTTCTTGCTTGCGCCTGACTCAAACGGATGATTTCTGCTCTCTCAAAGTTGTCTCTCTTGAAAGTTTTTGTAAACGTACAAAATTATGAGGGTAAACGGCTATATATAGAGGGTAAATGCGGGGGCATTCCCATAATTTACTCGGAAGGTGAACGGTTACTTTTTGGCGGTAAAATTACCACCAACCGGAGCATGACGCGTGTCACAGATGCCACGTGGCGTGCCATGTCACATCTGTGAGGGGCAAATGTATAGGGTAATTTTACCCCGCCACGTAGTCCAATCAGAGGATGACACGTGTGAGCCCCAGGATGGCCCAAAGTGGACCTATCCCTACTTGACACGTGTCACTCCAGAAACCTAGGAGAAATGGCAGCCTTCAGGCCCAAATCCCGAGAAAGCCGTAATGCGGCGCATCCCACCAATGATTAGGGTTCAGTGACCTAATCAGGGGAACAAATCCCGAGGACCCTATAAATATGGAGATTCCCCTCTTTTGGAGGGCATGTTTTACCATTTATTACAAACTGTCCCTGTGATAGAGACATCTGAGCTTGGAATCCGAGCAGATACCCACCTAAATTTCTACACCTTTTTCTATCCCTTCAAATTACTAACTTGTTCATTGGAGGCGGAGCATCACCCAACCGATGTCTCCGTTTGTTTTGCAGGTACAGGCCGCATCGAATCATTCTTCGTGTCGTAATTCTCCCGAGGGACAAAAACACCCAAAACAGGTACCCTCCACAAAAATGACGGAAAATTTTTCCTTTTTTGCATTTTCGAGTCGCACAATCACATTATGATGCACACACGAGTCATGTACACATCGAGTCATGTTGTGTCATATCACCTTGATTTTGGTCTAACACATGTGTCAAACACCTTGAGTTGAGTCAACCTGGAGTTAGTCAATCACAGTGATCCAAGTTTATACCCTGAGTCACGACAAGTCAATGATTCAAGCAACACTAAATCTTAGGTTAACCCTGAAGAAAGATAAGCAAAGTCCTATAGTCAAAGATATAAATGCAGGTGCATCCCAGCAAGCGAGGACATTCCAGGAATTTTTTAAAAACCTGTGAATATAACATAGGAGATTCCTCCAAGATAAGAGGAGTTACATATATCAGTAAATTAAAGATGAAGAGCTTTAATTTACAAAATATTTGAGCGGATTTGGTTGAAAGGAAACGACCAAGCTCAAAGTTCGGAGCAAAACCAAGCAACATCGGCAGCAAGAGCAGAGTAGGGAAGACCCGACTCCGGCACCAGACGACAAGGTTGTAGTTTGGCAACAACATCTGGCGTCTGGCAACATAGTTCAGCGCCCAGCTCTAGATCCCAGCGTCTGGCGACAAAGCCAATTCTTGACGCCGGAGATATTTCAGCAGCGATAGGGCTCAAAGCCTCTCAGAACGGCTAGTTCGACCTCATATAGCAATTTCGGGTTCCTTGGTACGCCAGTTAGCCCCTATAAGCAAATTGACATGATTATTATTCCGCTCAATTACAATCGTAGCAAGTGATTGACCTGACAAAAAATCGTCTCACTTAGCTTAAGCGCCTAAAACACTGGCTCATTACAAGCACAATTGTATCGGTTTAAAAGCAAGTACTTAAACGACAATATTTCCAAATATGGATTGTCGCGCATTCTTCTTAAACTACAATATTTCCAAATATGGAGTGTCGCGCATCCTTCTTGAACGACAATTTTTCCGAAAATTGGATTGTCATCCCCAACTGACAACATTTCCAAATATGGATTGTCGTGTATCTTCTTCAATGACAACTTTTCCAAGATTGGATTGTCATCTCTGGCAAAGTTTCCAAGCGTGGATTGTCATGCTCCTTCTCTGTTTGGCAATTTTTTCCAAGTTCGGATGGACATCGCAGGCAAGTTTTCTGAGATTGGATTGTCATACACCCAGCTCCCTATGGCAAAATTTCCCAAAGGATGGTCATAGGTCTCTATTCATCATAAATTTCGGCAAAGGTTCCTCAACGAGGATTGTCTTTCATTTTAGTAAGTGACAAATTTTTCCGAAGTGGACTGTCGGTCGACTCTTTTTTTGCAAATGTTCCAAGACGCGGATTGTCAATTGTGGCAATATTTTCCTAAACAGATTGTCGCATAGCGTTGGCAAAATTCCAAGGTGGATTGCTTTCAAGAGTTATATTCCAAGATGTGGATTGTCGATCGTAGCAAAATTCGTATGACAGATTGTTACGAAGCATTGGCAACTTTTCTAAAAATTGGATTTTGGCAAATTTTTCGAGGTACGGATTGTCGCTTCATTGTGGAAACATTTCCAAGGATGGATTGTTATGAAGCATTGACATTTTTCCCTATATCGGATTGTCATACATCGTACAAGAGTTGTGTTGGCAACTATTCCCAAAGAAAAGAGGATTGTCATCACAGCAAAAGCACCGACATACTGGTTCACAAGCAGAAAAGCTCCGACGTACTGGCATAGCAGCATTAAGGATCAACAAGCAGTGATCATTTTGAAAACTATTACAGCGGAAATTGGAGGTAGTTACAGGCGTAGCAGTCTTCAGGCGGTATTCTCTAGCTTGCGGAAGATCGTTACAGCAACAAAACGGTTACCTTCAGAGACGTGTGCTAAACGGTGCAAGATATGCGTTTCTTAACTCTTTTATCTGTTTTAACTAATGCTAGTTTGCAGGTATCGGCGTTACAAGAGTGATTTAGGATCGCATAACGTTTTGAATCATTTCCGTCCCTATCGATACTTTAACTATCGTTTTTGAAACTGACATTCCTCCTAACTCCGTCAAAGTGGGAGCTTCTGTAGACACCCATTTATGTCTCCCCAAAACCAAACCCAGTGCTGAGTACTTTTCGCTTCGAATCATAATCGAATGAAGTGAAAGTGTGGAAAGTCTAGTGTTGCAGATAGTTTTTAATACTTTTCTTTCTCTCTGTTTTTGAAAACCTATTTTAAGAAAACAACAAATCTAGTTTGGTTTGGTCCATGGAAAGGGTCTAATAAGGGTGTAGTTGGATGGGGCTTGAAAAGAGCTTTCCAAAGATATATTATAAGACCAATTCCGATGTAATGAGGAAGTTAAGGCCAAATTACTAAACTGGGCCTAGATTGATCCTTATATGCGGCCCAATGAGCAAGAGGACGGCCTAATATTGATTTATCATTCCTAATGCAATAAGAATTGATGTTAGTGTTCTAGACTCTTATAGAAGGTTCTTTTCATTCCTAATTTAATTAGCATTGATAAGTTGACTTTGGTAGACTTTTTAAAGTTTAATAAAAGAAGTGTTTTTAAGGAAAATACGTTTTGCCCTTCTGTACGGCTAAATTTTATCAAAATTAAGAAAATGCGTAAAACTGATTATTAGCGCCTAACGACAAGCATTAGCGCCTGGCGCTAAGGCTTGGCGCCTGACGCTAAGGCTTGGCGCCTGACGCTAATCTTCAGCGCCTGGCGCTAAAGTCCAACGTCTGGCGCTAACCATCAGCGTTTGGCGCTAATGTCCAGCATCTGGCGCTAATGGTGTTTTATTTTCGTCAAAACTCTGATTCATTTTTCTATCTGTCTTGATGATTTTCTCTATAAATAGCCTCCTAAAACCTCTGTTTTCCATCATCAATTCTTATCAACTGTCATCTAGAATTTCTTGATTCTCTCTCCCTCTTTTCTAAGCCTACCCCTTTTACAAACACAATTCCTCATACATTAGCACTAGACATACCTAGCAAAGTTCGAAGTTGCCTTCGCCCTAGACGTGAAAGGTTTTAATTTCTGAGGGTTTGGTCCCAAATCTCTGTATCAATTATTTAATTTAATTGTTTTGTTTATTATTTTCCTTGAAGTTACTAACGTGTCTATTTTGTTAATAGAATAGATACAAGGCATCCAAGTATGTGCTTTCATTGATTTATTGATATTATATAGAAATCATGCTTAGATTGTTATTATGATTCTTAATGTCATGTTAGGGTGTTTTTATCTTCCTAGTATCATGTTTAGGGTAACAACTATAATTTTTAATATCAAATATGACAATTGTGATTCCTGCGATGCTTCCTATTCTTTTCCTAATATTCATATTAGTATCGTGTTAGGGTTAAAGCTTTGATTTTTATTGTTTAGTGATATGCTAGGGTTTGTTATTAATCTTGTTAGTATCATGCCTAGGATCTTGCTATTATTATGATTTAATATGATTGTTATAATGATTATTATAATTATAATTGTTATAATATTTATTTTTATTATGATTATCATTGCTTGATTATATTTATTGTTATTGCTTGATCACACCTTTTATGCATGTTTAAAGGGAATTGGTACTTGTAATCACGCTTAATAAGATAATTAATAATTATGTTTAGGGTTAATAATCTTCCTAGTAGTTTTATTTGTGCATTAATATTCAAACAACATAGATAAACAGGTTTAGGGTTAATCCTATTGTTTGCATGCTAGTCAAAAAGTGCACATGAATACGATCAGAATAAAGTAGAGGACTATTATTAAGGCAGGTTCAATCTCTTTTAGGTTGGATTTGTATCTTCATCCCCGAACTACCAGTCATGGTTCCAGACCTATTGGAGTTGACGATCTCCTAGATCGTTAAGGGGTGTAACCTTCACCCTGTGAACGGTTTACAAGTTCCTAAAACTTGTTAACGACTCTTTTGCTCTATCTTCTTTCCCTTTGGACGCCTCCGCAATTTAGAGTATGATCGCAGTGGGGTTCAACCTTTGCTTGAAATATTCCCTACAGATTCAAAAAGCTTTGGTTGAATGTGTTTAATTTTCCTTTGATTCTTAAAGCTATGTTTGACTCTATTTTACTTTCATTTGATTAAATTTGCTTTGTTGAATGTATTTGACTTTCATTCGAATCAAAATTCTTTGTTTTAATGTGTTTGACTTTCATTTGAGTAAAAAAGATTTTTTTGAATGTTTTTAACTTTCATTTGATTCAAAAAGCTTTGTTTGAATGTGTTTAACTTTAATTCGATTCAAAAATCTTTGTTTAAATGCGTTTGACTTTCTTTTAATTTAAAAATCTTTGTTTGAATGTGTTTGACTTTCATTCGATTCAAAAATCTTTATTTTAAGGTGTTTAACTTTCATTTGATTCATAAAGATTTGTTTGAATGTGTGTGACTTTCATTTGATTAAATTAGCTTTCTTGAATGCATTTGACTTTAATTCAATTGAAAAAGCATTTTCTTAATGTGTTTGACTTTCATTTTATTCAAAAAGATTTGTTTGAATGTGTTTGACTTTCATTTAATTCAAAAAGCTTTGTTCACATGAGTTTGACTTTCAAATGATTAAATTAGATTCGTTGAATGCATTTGACCTTCATTCGATTCAAAAAGCATTGTTTGTATGTATTGGAGTTTCATTTGATTCAAAAAGCTTTGTTTGAATGTGTTTGACTTTTTTTGATTCAAAAATCTTTATTTGAATGTGTCTGACTTTCATTCGATTCAAAAACCTTTGTTTTAATGTGTTTGACTTTCATTTGATTTAAAAATCTTTGTTTGAATGTGTTTGAGTTTCATTTTATTTAATTAATTTTTTTTAAATGCATTTGACTTTCATTTTATTCAAAATACTTTGTTTAAATTTGTTTCACTATCATTTGATTCAAAAAGCTTTTTTGAATGTGTTCGACTTTCATTTAATTCAAAAAGCTTTGTTTGAATGTGTTTGACTTTCATTTAATTATAAAACCTTTATTCACTTGAGTTTGATTTTCAAATGATTATTTTTTTTTGGGAAGTAAGCAATTATATTAATCACAAAAAACTGTACATAATTACAAATACAACAGCCTGTGAAGGCTACCCAAAACTGTACAATGGCCAAAGGCCCAAACCAAACCCCTAGAAGCCTAGAAAAAAAAATAGGCAACTCTTCGGAGAAACCACACAGATCCTGCTACCTTCTATGAAGGGCACAGGAGGAGCTGGACTCAGGAAACAACACAAAACACTCCAAAAAAAAAAAAAAAAAAAAAAAAACTAACAACTGAGAAACTAAGCAGCAATTACAGCATATGCCTAAGTTTAAATAGCCATTTACAGTCTTCTACTTCCATTTAGCATCAATAAGTTGTTGAGCTCTTCCACCAACTTCTCTTCTGATTGCTTTTACCAGCACCTCAGGATGAATTACAGCATGCTGCCGGAACACATGATTCTTGGCTAACCAAATGTTGTAAATAGTAGCACTCAATGTGGCAAGATAAAAACTGCTCTGAATCTTATTTTTCCCCAGCTTCCTCCAGCTCTTCTAGGCCTCACCAATATTATCCTACTGCAAACCAATGCCTAGCCAACTGCAAACACCAGTCAAACATCTCTTACTGTACGCAAACAAAAAACAAATGGGTAACAGTTTCAGTCTCTTCTCCATAGAAGACACAAATCAACAGAGCAAACCCCAAACCTTGAGAGCTTATCCCTAGTTTTGAGCCTCCCCAACATTGCCAACCAAATTACAAAAGAATGCTTAGGTACATTAAACTTGTTCCACACCCATTTGCTCCAAGGGACCTTATCCAAATTGCCCTGCAACTATAGCAATCTGCAATTTTATACTGTTTGCTAAGCCACATATTACTACTAAATCCTTCATTTAGCTCCTCCTTGACCTTACACATCAATTTCCACCCCCACCCCACACTTCTCTTGGGACTGTAATGCCACCAATCTTGCCCTAAAGGTAAACTGAGTGCACCCATTTCACCCACAAAGACTCAATGTTCTTGGCAATCTTCCATACATAGCTACCAATAGCTGCCCTATTCCATAGTAAACAGTTTCTAACTCCCAACCCACCAACATTTTTTGGTCTACAAACCCAATCCCAGGCCTGGGGAGGAGCTCCACTCAGAACAGCCTTACCATCCCATAAAAAAGCTCTGCAGAGTTGCACAATCCTGAGCATCACAATCTTAGGAAGTAATAAGCACTGAGCCCAATAAGTGTGCAGGCTCATAAGCACTGCATTAATCAAGGTAGCTCTAGCAGCATAGGACAAATTCCTACTACTCCAACATTGAATCTTATTAAGCATTTTGTCAACTATAGCATCATGGTCAGTGACTCTCAAATACTTGTCATTCAATGGAATTCCAAGATATTTTAAAGGCATATTACCAACAATAAACCCAGACAGCTGCAAAATGGCATCTCTGGTCTGATTCTGCACATTACCAAAGTACACAACTGTCTTATCAGTGTTAACCTGTAATCCAGATCTTCTTTCAAAAGACTTCAGAGCTCTGAGGAGAAGCTTAACAGAATCCACATTCCTATAAGAGAAAAGCATCAAATCATCAGCAAAGATAAGGTGGTTCAAAGCTAAGCTCTTACATCTTTGATGATATTTAAAAGCCTTTTTATCCCAATTTTCTTCAACATCCTAGTCAAATACTCCATGACCAACACAAATAATAAGGGAGACATAGGATCACCTTGTCTTATCCCCTTTTTCCCAGCAAAAAAACCATGCAAACCACCATTTAACATCAAAGAGAAAGAAGGAGTACTAACACACTCCATAATCCAACCAGTAAACTTTACGGGAAACCCCAAAGCTCCAAGCATATTTTTTTATAAAGCTCCAACTTATAGAATCGTAAGCTTTCCTCAAATCCACCTTAACTGTACATCTAGGGGGCATTCTCTTATTACTATAACTCTTAAGCATATCTTGGCAAACTAAGATATTATCCAATATGGATCTTCCAGCAACAAAAGCACCCTGGCAAGAATCAACTAAATCAGGAAGCAATTCCTTAAGCCTAGCACATATGAGCTTAGAGATGATCTTATAAACAACATTACAGCAAGCAATTGGCCTAAACTGAGTCACTTTATTAGAATTTTCAACTTTAGGCACCAGGGTCAGAGTAGTAGCATTAACTTGCTTCAGCAACTTACCCTCAGCAAAAAAATTCAGCACAACTTTAGTGACAACTTGACCAGCAATATCCCAAGTACTCTTGAAGAATTTACTTGAAAAACCATTAGGGCCCGGGGCTTTATCATCATTAATACTTCAAAGAGCCTCTTTCACATCATTCTCACTAAAACTTCTGCATAAACTATCTAACTGTTCCATACTCAAACAATTCCCTTCCTGAATAACACTACCATGAATCTCACCAGTAGCAATAGCACTGCTACTTAGGAGAGATTTGTAGTAATCCAGAAAAGCCTCACATACTTTCCTAGGTTCAGCCAATACAGTCCCATCCTCACTAGCAATAGAATAAACACTGTTCTGAATTCTCCTTTTCCTCAGAATTGCATGAAAGAATGCAGAGTTCATGTCTCCATCTTTTAACCAATGAACCTTGGCTTTCTTCTTCAAAAAATTATACCTAGCATTATGAGCCTGATTATACTCCTCCCTTGTTATCTTCTCTTGCAAGATTAAACCTTCATCCCTAGGGTCACTCTACAGTTGAGACTGTATATCTTACAACTTCTTCTCAACAACAGCATCAGCTGTTTCAACATAAGTAAATCTAGTCAAATTAATGCTCTTAAGCTTCTTTTTAGCTTCACTTAACTTCCTAACCAGTTGAAACATATCAGTTCCCTAGAACCTAGTAGCCCAAGCTTCCTTTACAACATCCAAAAAACCAGGAGCATCGATCCACATATTAAAGAATCTGAAAGGTTTCTTCAACTACATACTACCATCAAACAGCTGAATAACACATGGACAATGATCCACAAGATCCTAAGGGAAAAAAGTAGCTTGCAAATTAGGAAACTCATCCAGGCAAGCATTATTCACCAGAACTCTATCAATTCTAGTGCTCACTCTATAAATCCCACCTTGTTTATTATTCCAAGTATAGAACACACCTCCAGTTTGCCAGTCAAACAGATGAGCATCACTCAAACACTGTCTAAATGGCTCTACTTCAGCAAGAGTTAAAGTAGAGCCCACCCTATCACTAAGATTAAGAACATTGTTAAAATCACCACCAATAAGCCAAGGACCATGGACAATCCCAGCAAGCATATTTAGTTGATCCCATAGCTCTTCCCTTTGCACAGCTTCATTTAGACCATACACAAAGGTTACCTCAAACTGAATACCAGTAGCCTTATGGACTACTTTACAGTGAACTAACTGCATCTCCACCTTAATCACCATCACCTCAAAATTTTGGGACAACCAAATCACCCAAATTCCACCATTTTTATGCTTACTGTAATTAGAATAAACAGACCAATCACCACCAACTCTATCAAACACCCTACCAAAATTCCTATCCTTCACCCTGGTTTCAAGAAGCCCAAACAAACCTATATTATGTTGTCTTATGAACCACAAAACATCACATAACTTGCTAGGCATATTTAAGCCCCTAACATTCCAAAATCCCACACTATCCATTGAACAATTCAGGGCATTCCCCTTCCTCCAATACCCTAAATCTGTTACCACTGCCCCGAACTAGGACAACACCTGACCTTAACAATTTAAGAGCTTCAGACAGTGGATCTTGTCCACCAGCATCAGTCACATCATCTGTCTTGCTCCCCCTCACAGCATTCGTTTGTTGCTGAGTAGAGCTAGTCTTCTAAACTGGTCTCCACATTTACTTAGGTAGCTGCCTATGTTGCTTTTTTGCTCTCACTTTATGATTAGGACAATGAGCATCCTCATGCCCCATACCATGACAAACCTTGCAGACTATAGGCTTCCACTCATACTCCACTTTCTGAGTAATACACACACCCTTCTCATTAAGAAATGTAATATTATCTGAAAATGAAGCATTAATCTCACCTTCTACCATCACACGAGCATAATTCAATTTCTCTTTAGAGGCAGTAGCTCTATCAGTCTTAATAGGATTACCAATTAGAGAGGCAATATTCATCAAAGCATTCTGACCCCTAAATTTAAGCTCAAGCCCCACAAGCCTAACCCAAACAGGAACCTTAGTTACTGTCTCCTTAGCCAAATCCAACTCAGGCTCCCACGATTTCTTGATAATAGGCTTCTTGTCAAATAGAATGGGACCAGCATTCAGAACCTTGTCTCTGTTCTCAACAGTTCTAAAACGAACCAAGAACACCCCATTATCCATCAAAGAGATCTTATTTATCCCATACTTGCCCCAAACCCTTCTTATGAATCCATTAATCACATTCAATGGAGGTTTGGCACAAACAATGTAGCAAACAATCGCTGACTTCAAAAAATCAAGTTTTGGTTTCACATCATCCAAAGTAATCTGCACCAAATGACTAGCATCCTGCCCATCAACACAAGATTTTCCACCCCCATAGAGATCTAAACCCTCATCCTTAGTACCCTCAAATAGAGATTCCCGCCAATTCAATCGAACAGGAGGAGATTGAAAAATAGGGGATTGCAAATTGGGGGTCTCAGAAATTGGGGGAGACAAACTGGGAGTGGGATTGGCATGCTCAATCATCACAATAGGAGTTGGATTATCACATTTAAGAAAATTATCACAGCAAGCATCAGTTCGAAGCTCAGCATCAATGGCGAAAGCAGAGTTATGGATTACCTGTAACCACACATTGAAGTCTTCTTGATGTGCTCCTTTATCCTCCTTAGTAATCTCTATCTCCGGAATAACATTCTCCATTACATCATCAAGCCAGCTCTCAACTGAGACATCTTCGAAAGCAATGCTCTGTTCCTTCTTCTTCGTTAAATTTCTTGTTCAGGGTCCAAAATTCTACCTTGCCTTCTGCTTTTTCTTTGATTTAGACCCTGAAATCTTGCTTCCCTTACCCTTATTCCTCTTTTCCATTGAAATTGGGGTAAAAATCGAAGCTCAAATTTGTGGGTTTCAATCAATTTTTCAACTTTCTCTCTCTAGTTCTTGAGACTTTCTCTCTCTAATTTTTACTCATCACTACATTTTACTTTCAAATGATTAAATTAGATTCGTTGAATGCATTTGACCTTCATTCGATTCAAAAACGTTTGTTTGAATGTGTTTGACTTTCATTTGATTCGAACAGCTATGTTTGAATGTGTTTGACTTTCATTCGATTCAAAAAGCTTTGTTTTAATGTGTTTGACTTTCATTGGATTAAATTAGCTTTCTTGAATGCATTAGACTTTAATTCGATTCAAAAAGATTTTTTTGAATATGTTTGATTTTCATTTAATTTAAAACGCTTTGTTTTAATGTGTTTGACTTTCATATAATTCAAAATGCTATGTTTGCATGTGTTTGACTTTGAGTTGATTCAATTAGATTCGTTGAATGCATTTGACCTTCATTTGATTCAAAAAGCATTGTTTGAATGTGTTTACTTTCGTTTGATTAAAAAAGCTTCGTTTGAATGTGTTTGACTTTCTTTTGTTTCAAAAATCTTTGTTTGAATGAGTTTGACTTTTATTCGATTCAAAAAGCTTTGTTTTAATGTGTTTTACTTTCATTTGATTCATAAAGCTATGTTTGAATGTGTTTGACTTTCATTCGATTAAAAAAGCTTCGTTTGAATGTGTTTTACTTTCATTTGATTCAAAAAGCTTTGTTTGAATGTGTTTAACTTTCATTTGATTCAAAAATCTTTGGTTGAATGTGTTTGATTTTCCTTTGATTCAAAAGCTATGTTTGAATCTGTTTGACTTTCATTTGATTCAATTAGATTCGTTGAATGTATTTTACTTTCAATTATTTTAAAACGCTTTGTTTTAATGTGTTTGACTTTCATTTAATTCAAAAAACATTGTTCACATGTGTTTGACTTTCTTTTGATTCAAAAAGCTATGTTTGAATGAGTTTGGCTTTCATTCGATTTAAAAAGCTTTGTTTCAATGTGTTTTACTTTCATTTGATTCATAAAGCTTGTTTGAATGTGTTTAACTTTCATTCTATTAAAAAAGCTTTGTTTGAATGTGTTTTACTTTCATTAGATTCAAAAAGCTTTGTTTGAATGTGATTAACTTTCATTTGATTCAATAAGCTTTGGTTGAATGTGTTTGATTTTCCTTTTATTTAAAAAGCTATGTTTGAATCTGTTTGACTTTCATTTGATTCAATTAGCTTCGTTAAATGTATTTGACTTTCATTTATTCAAAACGCGTTGTTTTAATGTGTTTGACTTTCATTTAATTCAAAAAGCTTTGTTCGTATGTGTTTAACTTTCTTTTGATTCAAAAACCTATGTTTGAATCTGTTTGACTTTCATTCGATTCAAAAGGCTTTGTTTTAATGTGTTTGACTTTTATTTGATTCATAGAACTTTGTTTAAATGTGTTTGACTTTCATTTAATTCAAAAAGCTTTGTTCGCATCTGCTTAACTTTCAATTGATTAAATTAGATTTGTTGAATGCATTTGACCTTCATTGAATTCAAAAGGCATTGTTTGAATGTGTTTGAGTTTTATTTTATTCAAAAAGCTTTATTCAAATGTGTTTTACTTTCATTTGATTCAAAATGCTTTGTTTTAATGGGTTTGATTTCCATTTAATTTAAAATACTTTGTTTGAATACGATTGTCTTTAATTTGATTTAATTAGATTCGTTGAATGCATTTGACTTTCATTCGATTCAAAAAGCTTTGGTTTAATGTGTTTTACTTTCATTTGATTCAAAAAGCTTTGTTTGAATGTGTTTGACCTTCATTTGATTCTAAAAGCTTTGGTTGAATGTGTTTGATTTTCCTTTGATTCAAATAGCTTTGTTTGAATCTGTTTGACCTTTTTTGATTCATTAGCTTCGTTAAATGTATTTTATTTTCATTCGATTTAAAAATCTTTGTCTTAATGTGTGTGACATTCATTTAATTCAAAAATCTTTGTTTGAATGTGTTTGACTTTCATTTGATTCAAAAAGCTTTGTTTGAATTTCAAAAAGCTATGTTTGAGTGTGTTTGACTTTCATTCGATTCAAAATGCTTTGTTTGAGTGTGTTTGACTTTCATTCAATTCATAAAGCTTTGTTTGAACGTGTTTGACTTTCTACGTCACACGAGCATATCGAACAAACTCCTTCTACTGGTTACAAGAGGGATCCTGAATCCCAAAGGGTCTTTACAGAAGAAGCTTCATCTACCCCTTTTAAAGGCTTGATTGCCTATTCGGCATGACCTGGCCTATAACTCAAGATGAAAAGCGAATACGCGTTACTGAAATGAAGCTGAGTGCACTAATGAATATAAGGGAAAATATATGGGTCTGGCACCTCCTTCCCATATCTTAGCGGAGCGGGGGGCTTAGAACACGGCCGAAGAAGAGCGAGAGGGACGCACAAACGAAAGGAAAAAGGGCGACTTCAGTTGATTAAATTTGCTTTCTTGAATGCATTGGACTTTAATTCGATTCAAAAAGTTTTTTTGAATGTGTTTGAATTTCATTTAATTCAAAACGCTTTGTTTTAATGTGTTGGACTTTCATTTATTTCAAAAAGCTTTGTTCGCATTTGTTTGACATTCTATTGATTCAATTTGATTCGTTGAATGCATTTCACCTTCATTCGATTCAAAATGCATTGTTTGAATGTGTTTGCTTTCATTTGATTAAAAAAACATTGTTTGAACGTTTTGACTTTCTTTTGATTCAAAAATCTTTTTTTAAATGTGTTTGACTTTCATTATTTGATTCAAAAAGCTTTCTTTTAATATGTTTGACTTTCATTTGATTCAAAAAGCTTTGTTTGAATGTGTTTGACTTTCATTATTCGATTCAAAAAGCTTTGTTTTAATGTGTTTGACTCTCATTTGATTCATAAAGCTTTGTTTGAATGTGTTTGACTTTCATTCGATTCAAAAAGCTTTGTTTGAATGTGTTTTATTTTCATGTAATTCAAAAAGCTTTGTTTGAATGTGTTTAACTATCATTTGATTCAAACTGCTTTGGTTGAATGTGTTTGATTTTCCTTTGATTCAAAAAACTATGTTTGAATCTTTTTTACTTTCATTTGATTCAATTAGCTTCGTTGAATGTATTTGACTTTTATTCGATTCAAAAATCTTTGTTTTAATGTGTTTTTACCTTTATTTAAATCAAAAGGCTTAGTTTGAATGTGTTTGACTTTCATTTGATTCAAAAAGCTTTGTTTGAAAGTGTTTGACTTTCATTCAATTAAAAAATCTTTGTTAAAATGTGTTTGACTTTCTTATGATTCAAAAGAGCTTTGGTTGAATGTGTTTGACTTTCTTTCGATTCAAAAAGCTTTGTTTTAATGTGTTTGACTTTCATTTGAATCATAAAAGCTTTGTTTGAATGAATTTGACTTTCATTAGATTACATTAGCTTTGTTGAATGCATTTGAATTTAATTCAATTCAAAATCAATTTTTTATTAATGTGTTTGACTTTCATTTAATTCAAAAAGCTTAGTTTGAATGTGTTCGACTTTCATTTAATTCAAAAAGATTTGTTCGCATGTGTTTGACTTTTAATTTATTTAATTAGATTCGTAGAATGCATTCGACCTTCATTCAATTTAAAAAGCATTGTTTGTATGTGTTTGAGTTTCTTTTGATTCAAAAAGCTTTGTTAGAATGTGTTTGACTTTCATTTAATTCAAAAAGCTTTTTTGAATGTGTTTAACTTTCATTCGATTCAAAAAGCTTTGTTTTAATGTGTTTGACTTTCATTCTATTCATAGAACTTTGTTTAAATGTGTTTGACTTTCATTTAATTCAAAAAGTTTTGTTCGCATCTGCTTGACTTTCAATTGATTAAATTAGATTTGTTGAATGCATTTGACCTTCATTGGATTCAAAAAGCATTGTTTGAATGTGTTTGAGTTTCATTTTATTCAAAAATCTTTATTTGAATGTGTTTTACTTTCATTTGATTCAAAATGCTTTATTTTAATGGGTTTGACTTTCGTTGAATTTAAAATGCTTTGTTTGAATACGATTGACTTTGATTTGATTTAATTAGATTCGTTGAATGCATTTGACTTTTATTTGATTCAAAAAGCTTTGTTTTAATGTGTTTTACTTTTTTTGAATAAAAAATCTTTGTTTGAATGTGTTTGACCTTCATTTGATTTTAAAAGCTTTGGTTGAATGTGTTTGATTTTCCTATTATTCAAATAGTTGTGTTTGAATCTGTTTGACCTTTTTTTTTTATTCAATTAGCTTTGTTAAATGTATTTGACTTTCATTCGATTTAAAAATTTTTGTCTTAATGTGTGTGACATTCATTTAATTTAAAAAGCTTTGTTTGAATGTGTTTGACTTTCATTTGATTCAAAAAGCTTTTTTCTTTTAATTTGACTTTAATTCGATTCAAAAATCTTTGTTTAAATGCGTATGACTTTCTTTTGATTCAAAAAGCTATGTTTGAGTGTGTTTGACATTCATTCGATTCAAAAAGCTTTATTTTTAGGTATTTAATTTTCATTTGATTCGTAAAGCTTTGTTTGAATGTGTTTGACTTTCATTTGATTAAATTAGCTTTCTTGAAAGCATTTGACTTTAATTCAATTAAAAAAGCTTTTTTTGAATGTGTTTGACTTTCATTTAATTCATAAAGCTTTGTTTGAATATGTTTGACTTTTATTTAATTTAAAAAGCTTTGTTCGCATGAGTTTGACTTTCAAATGATTAAATTAGACTCGTTGAATGCATTTGACCTTCATTCGATTGAAAAAGCTTTGTTTTAATGTGTTTGACTTTCATTTGATTCATAGAACTTTGTTTAAATGTGTTCGACTTTCATTTAATTCAAAAAGCTTTGTTCGCATCTGCTTGACTTTCAATTGATTAAATTAGATTTGTTGAATGCATTTGACCTTCATTGGATTCAAAAAGCATTGTTTGAATGTGTTTGAGTTTTATTTTATTCAAAAAGCTTTATTTGAATGTGTTTCACTTTCACTTGATTCAAAATGCTTTGTTTTAATGGGTTTGACTTCCATTCAATTTAAAATGCTTTGTTTGAATACGATTGACTTTCATTTGATTTAATTAGATTAGTTGAATGCATTTGACTTTAATTCGATTCCAAAAGGCTTTATTTTAATGTGTTTTACTTTCATTAGATTCAAAAATCTTTGTTTGAATGTGTTTAACCTTCATTTGATTCTAAAAGCTTTGGTTGAATGTGTTTGATTTTCATTTAATTTAAAACGCTTTGTTTTAATGTGTTTGACTTTCATATAATTCAAAATGCTATGTTTGCATGTGTTTGACTTTGAGTTGATTCAATTAGATTCGTTGAATGCATTTGACCTTCATTTGATTCAAAAAGCATTGTTTGAATGTGTTTACTTTCGTTTGATTAAAAAAGCTTCGTTTGAATGTGTTTGACTTTCTTTTGTTTCAAAAATCTTTGTTTGAATGAGTTTGACTTTTATTCGATTCAAAAAGCTTTGTTTTAATGTGTTTTACTTTCATTTGATTCATAAAGCTATGTTTGAATGTGTTTGACTTTCATTCGATTAAAAAAGCTTCGTTTGAATGTGTTTTACTTTCATTTGATTCAAAAAGCTTTGTTTGAATGTGTTTAACTTTCATTTGATTCAAAAATCTTTGGTTGAATGTGTTTGATTTTCCTTTGATTCAAAAGCTATGTTTGAATCTGTTTGACTTTCATTTGATTCAATTAGATTCGTTGAATGTATTTTACTTTCAATTATTTTAAAACGCTTTGTTTTAATGTGTTTGACTTTCATTTAATTCAAAAAACATTGTTCACATGTGTTTGACTTTCTTTTGATTCAAAAAGCTATGTTTGAATGAGTTTGGCTTTCATTCGATTTAAAAAGCTTTGTTTCAATGTGTTTTACTTTCATTTGATTCATAAAGCTTGTTTGAATGTGTTTAACTTTCATTCTATTAAAAAAGCTTTGTTTGAATGTGTTTTACTTTCATTAGATTCAAAAAGCTTTGTTTGAATGTGATTAACTTTCATTTGATTCAATAAGCTTTGGTTGAATGTGTTTGATTTTCCTTTTATTTAAAAAGCTATGTTTGAATCTGTTTGACTTTCATTTGATTCAATTAGCTTCGTTAAATGTATTTGACTTTCATTTATTCAAAACGCGTTGTTTTAATGTGTTTGACTTTCATTTAATTCAAAAAGCTTTGTTCGTATGTGTTTAACTTTCTTTTGATTCAAAAACCTATGTTTGAATCTGTTTGACTTTCATTCGATTCAAAAGGCTTTGTTTTAATGTGTTTGACTTTTATTTGATTCATAGAACTTTGTTTAAATGTGTTTGACTTTCATTTAATTCAAAAAGCTTTGTTCGCATCTGCTTAACTTTCAATTGATTAAATTAGATTTGTTGAATGCATTTGACCTTCATTGAATTCAAAAGGCATTGTTTGAATGTGTTTGAGTTTTATTTTATTCAAAAAGCTTTATTCAAATGTGTTTTACTTTCATTTGATTCAAAATGCTTTGTTTTAATGGGTTTGATTTCCATTTAATTTAAAATACTTTGTTTGAATACGATTGTCTTTAATTTGATTTAATTAGATTCGTTGAATGCATTTGACTTTCATTCGATTCAAAAAGCTTTGGTTTAATGTGTTTTACTTTCATTTGATTCAAAAAGCTTTGTTTGAATGTGTTTGACCTTCATTTGATTCTAAAAGCTTTGGTTGAATGTGTTTGATTTTCCTTTGATTCAAATAGCTTTGTTTGAATCTGTTTGACCTTTTTTGATTCATTAGCTTCGTTAAATGTATTTTATTTTCATTCGATTTAAAAATCTTTGTCTTAATGTGTGTGACATTCATTTAATTCAAAAATCTTTGTTTGAATGTGTTTGACTTTCATTTGATTCAAAAAGCTTTGTTTGAATTTCAAAAAGCTATGTTTGAGTGTGTTTGACTTTCATTCGATTCAAAATGCTTTGTTTGAGTGTGTTTGACTTTCATTCAATTCATAAAGCTTTGTTTGAACGTGTTTGACTTTCTACGTCACACGAGCAGATCGAACAAACTCCTTCTACTGGTTACAAGAGGGATCCTGAATCCCAAAGGGTCTTTACAGAAGAAGCTTCATCTACCCCTTTTAAAGGCTTGATTGCCTATTCGGCATGACCTGGCCTATAACTCAAGATGAAAAGCGAATACGCGTTACTGAAATGAAGCTGAGTGCACTAATGAATATAAGGGAAAATATATGGGTCTGGCACCTCCTTCCCATATCTTAGCGGAGCGGGGGGCTTAGAACACGGCCGAAGAAGAGCGAGAGGGACGCACAAACGAAAGGAAAAAGGGCGACTTCAGTTGATTAAATTTGCTTTCTTGAATGCATTGGACTTTAATTCGATTCAAAAAGTTTTTTTGAATGTGTTTGAATTTCATTTAATTCAAAACGCTTTGTTTTAATGTGTTGGACTTTCATTTATTTCAAAAAGCTTTGTTCGCATTTGTTTGACATTCTATTGATTCAATTTGATTCGTTGAATGCATTTCACCTTCATTCGATTCAAAATGCATTGTTTGAATGTGTTTGCTTTCATTTGATTAAAAAAACATTGTTTGAACGTTTTGACTTTCTTTTGATTCAAAAATCTTTTTTTAAATGTGTTTGACTTTCATTATTTGATTCAAAAAGCTTTCTTTTAATATGTTTGACTTTCATTTGATTCAAAAAGCTTTGTTTGAATGTGTTTGACTTTCATTATTCGATTCAAAAAGCTTTGTTTTAATGTGTTTGACTCTCATTTGATTCATAAAGCTTTGTTTGAATGTGTTTGACTTTCATTCGATTCAAAAAGCTTTGTTTGAATGTGTTTTATTTTCATGTAATTCAAAAAGCTTTGTTTGAATGTGTTTAACTATCATTTGATTCAAACTGCTTTGGTTGAATGTGTTTGATTTTCCTTTGATTCAAAAAACTATGTTTGAATCTTTTTTACTTTCATTTGATTCAATTAGCTTCGTTGAATGTATTTGACTTTTATTCGATTCAAAAATCTTTGTTTTAATGTGTTTTTACCTTTATTTAAATCAAAAGGCTTAGTTTGAATGTGTTTGACTTTCATTTGATTCAAAAAGCTTTGTTTGAAAGTGTTTGACTTTCATTCAATTAAAAAATCTTTGTTAAAATGTGTTTGACTTTCTTATGATTCAAAAGAGCTTTGGTTGAATGTGTTTGACTTTCTTTCGATTCAAAAAGCTTTGTTTTAATGTGTTTGACTTTCATTTGAATCATAAAAGCTTTGTTTGAATGAATTTGACTTTCATTAGATTACATTAGCTTTGTTGAATGCATTTGAATTTAATTCAATTCAAAATCAATTTTTTATTAATGTGTTTGACTTTCATTTAATTCAAAAAGCTTAGTTTGAATGTGTTTGACTTTCATTTAATTCAAAAAGATTTGTTCGCATGTGTTTGACTTTTAATTTATTTAATTAGATTCGTAGAATGCATTCGACCTTCATTCAATTTAAAAAGCATTGTTTGTATGTGTTTGAGTTTCTTTTGATTCAAAAAGCTTTGTTAGAATGTGTTTGACTTTCATTTAATTCAAAAAGCTTTTTTGAATGTGTTTAACTTTCATTCGATTCAAAAAGCTTTGTTTTAATGTGTTTGACTTTCATTCTATTCATAGAACTTTGTTTAAATGTGTTTGACTTTCATTTAATTCAAAAAGTTTTGTTCGCATCTGCTTGACTTTCAATTGATTAAATTAGATTTGTTGAATGCATTTGACCTTCATTGGATTCAAAAAGCATTGTTTGAATGTGTTTGAGTTTCATTTTATTCAAAAATCTTTATTTGAATGTGTTTTACTTTCATTTGATTCAAAATGCTTTATTTTAATGGGTTTGACTTTCGTTGAATTTAAAATGCTTTGTTTGAATACGATTGACTTTGATTTGATTTAATTAGATTCGTTGAATGCATTTGACTTTTATTTGATTCAAAAAGCTTTGTTTTAATGTGTTTTACTTTTTTTGAATAAAAAATCTTTGTTTGAATGTGTTTGACCTTCATTTGATTTTAAAAGCTTTGGTTGAATGTGTTTGATTTTCCTATTATTCAAATAGTTGTGTTTGAATCTGTTTGACCTTTTTTTTTTATTCAATTAGCTTTGTTAAATGTATTTGACTTTCATTCGATTTAAAAATTTTTGTCTTAATGTGTGTGACATTCATTTAATTTAAAAAGCTTTGTTTGAATGTGTTTGACTTTCATTTGATTCAAAAAGCTTTTTTCTTTTAATTTGACTTTAATTCGATTCAAAAATCTTTGTTTAAATGCGTATGACTTTCTTTTGATTCAAAAAGCTATGTTTGAGTGTGTTTGACATTCATTCGATTCAAAAAGCTTTATTTTTAGGTATTTAATTTTCATTTGATTCGTAAAGCTTTGTTTGAATGTGTTTGACTTTCATTTGATTAAATTAGCTTTCTTGAAAGCATTTGACTTTAATTCAATTAAAAAAGCTTTTTTTGAATGTGTTTGACTTTCATTTAATTCATAAAGCTTTGTTTGAATATGTTTGACTTTTATTTAATTTAAAAAGCTTTGTTCGCATGAGTTTGACTTTCAAATGATTAAATTAGACTCGTTGAATGCATTTGACCTTCATTCGATTGAAAAAGCTTTGTTTTAATGTGTTTGACTTTCATTTGATTCATAGAACTTTGTTTAAATGTGTTCGACTTTCATTTAATTCAAAAAGCTTTGTTCGCATCTGCTTGACTTTCAATTGATTAAATTAGATTTGTTGAATGCATTTGACCTTCATTGGATTCAAAAAGCATTGTTTGAATGTGTTTGAGTTTTATTTTATTCAAAAAGCTTTATTTGAATGTGTTTCACTTTCACTTGATTCAAAATGCTTTGTTTTAATGGGTTTGACTTCCATTCAATTTAAAATGCTTTGTTTGAATACGATTGACTTTCATTTGATTTAATTAGATTAGTTGAATGCATTTGACTTTAATTCGATTCCAAAAGGCTTTATTTTAATGTGTTTTACTTTCATTAGATTCAAAAATCTTTGTTTGAATGTGTTTAACCTTCATTTGATTCTAAAAGCTTTGGTTGAATGTGTTTGACTTTCCTTTCATTCAAATAGCTGTGTTTGAATCTGGTTGACCTTTTTTTTATTCAATTAGATTCGTTAAATGTATTTGACTTTTATTCGATTTAAAAATCTTTGTCTTAATGTGTGTGAAATTTATTTAATTCAAAAAGCTTTGTTTGAATGTGTTTGACTTTCATTTGATTCAAAAGCTTTTTTTGAATTTGACTTTCATTCGATTAAAAAATCTTTGTTTAAATGTGTATGACTTTCTTTTGATTCAAAAAGCTATGTTTGAGTGTGTTTGACTTTCATTCGATTTAAAAAGCTTTGTTTTAATGTGTTTGACTTTCATTTGATTCATAAAGCTTTGTTTGAATGTGTTTGACTTTCATTTGATTAAATTAGCTTTCTTGAATGCATTAGACTTTAATTCGATTCAAAAAGATTTTTTTGAATGTGTTTGACTTTCATTTAATTCAAAACGCTTTGTTTTGATGTGTTTGACTTTCATGTATTTCAAAAAGCTTTGTTCTCATTTGTTTGACATTCTATTGATTCAATTAGATTCGTTGAATGTCTTTGACCGTCATTCGATTCAAAATGCATTGTTTGAATGTGTTTGCTTTCATCTGATTCAAAAAAATATTGTTTGAATGTTTTGAATTTCTTTTGATTCAAAAATCTGTGTTTAAATGTGTTTGACTTTCATTATTCGATTCAAAAAGCTTTGTTTTAATATGTTTGACTTTCACTTGATTCATAAAGCTTTGTTTGACTGTGTTCGACATTCATTCGATTCAAAAAGCTTTGTTTGAATGTGTTTTCTTTTCATTTGATTCAAAAAGCTTGTTTGAATGTGTTTAACTATCATTTGATTCAAACTGCTTTGGTTGAATGTGTTTGATTTTCCTTTAATTCAAAAAAGTCTCTTTGAACCTTTTTTACTTTCATTTGATTCAATTAGCTTTGTTGATTCAACGCAACTAAAGCAACTATCTGTTGATTGTTTATATGTGTTTGAGTTTCTTTTGATTCAAAAAGCATTGTTTAAATGTGTTTGAGTTTCTTTTGATTCAAAAAGCTTTGTTTAAATGTATTTGAGTTTCTTTTAATTCAAAAAGCTTTGTTAGAATGTGTTTGACTTTTATTTGATTTAAAAAGTTTTGTTTGAATGTCTTTGAATTTCATTAAATTCAATTAGCTTTGTTTGAATGTGTTTGACTTTCATTAAATTTAAAAAGCTTTGTTCGCATGTGTTTGACTTTCAATTCATTCAATTACATTCGTTGTATGCATTTGACCTTCATTTTATTCAAAAGCTTTGTTTGAATGTGTTTGACTTTCATTTGATTCAAAAAGCTTTGTTTGAATGTGTTTGTGTAGGCACCCATTTGTGTCTCCCCAAAACCAAACCCAATGATGAGTGACTTTCACGTCGAAACATAATCGAATTAAGTGAAAGTGTGGAAAGTCTAGTGTTTGATATGTGCTAGCTTAAGGGTTGATTTGAAGCTAGTAGAGAGAACGCGGCCTGATTGGTTGGGGCTAGGGTGGATTGAATCCTCATTAGTTCTCAATGCTTAGCATATGTTATGTTTCAATCAACCATTGACATCTTGGTACTTGCATACATTTGTCTACTTAGAAAGATTTGCATTCATTGGTGTTTGTTCCTATCTCTTGTCCAAATATGAATTTGTGTTTTCTTTCTCTTTTTATGTTTAATTTTCTTTTCTTTTTATTGCCTTGCCTTGGTTTTTATTTAGAGTTGTGGGTTAAACTCTTAGGACACACTCACGAGAGCACACTTGTCCTCTAGGGCGATCTAGGGGTTTAAAGGGCTTGTCTTTAGTTCCTAAAATTGACCGTGATTCCTACGAAAGTGAGTTAGTGTACATTCTTGTCCCCTTCAGTGTCTTAGTTTTGCTTGAATAATTCATTCTCTTTCTCTCGTGTTTCATGTTAATTTGCTCAAGGACGAGCAAAAGGTTAACTTGGGGGAGTTTGATAAGTGACTTTTATGTAACTTTTAGGGTGTTTATTAAGTCGTTTTCCGCCTTATTTTCCAATAATTTAACCCTTTTTTAATCCTTTATTTCTATTATTTTCTTATTCTCGCCTTTTATCTTTATTTTGAGTATTTTGGTAATTTTTAATAGTTTTTAGTTTTTTTTTCGTGTTTTATTTTATTTTTCTTACTTTTAATGTTTGTTGTTTAAGTTCTTAGTTTTCATTTTTAATAATTTCTCTTTTTATCTCATTTTCTTATTTATTTTAGTTTCGTATTATATTTTATTTTACTTCGTTTTATTTTATTATTTTTGTTTTTGTCCCTATTTCTCTTGGTTTTTTTTGTTGTGAAGATATGTTTTTGGGTTGAAGTTCGGGACCCGAGTCAATCAAGTTCAACAAAATTCCTCCTAGCTGCTGTCACCTTAACCTGCACCACTCCAATTCCTAATCCTACACCACACCATTCCACACCCATTTGCGCACTCAACTCCCCTGCTCCCCTGCTCCTCACACACTCCAAGCACCAAAACAGTAGCAACACCTCAACACTCAAATTCACCCCACAATCACCTATCCTCCACCACCGCAACAACCAGTATAGCCACCACCGCAATAACCACCTCTGCTCGCAGCCCGCATCACAGCCACCGTCACTCACCATCTTCAACCTCCCATACCAAAAACTCACAGCAGCAAACCCATCTCAATTAGATCCCCCAATAACAACAATAGAACCGCAACTAACACCACAAACCAACCTCACCTGCTGCGCCTCCCCTCCCATTTCGCCACCAATCCCAGCTAACTCGCAATCAGCCAGCCGCCAAAACCACCGCAACAGTAGCAGCCAACAAATCGCAACAATTCACTTCAATCAAGCGCCCAAAATCAAAGCAAATAGGAATTAATCAAGTTCGAGCAAACCAAAGGAGTTCGGTCAAAGTTCGAGTCAGAA
This sequence comes from Chenopodium quinoa, assembly GCF_001683475.1. Classification (NCBI taxonomy): domain Eukaryota; kingdom Viridiplantae; phylum Streptophyta; class Magnoliopsida; order Caryophyllales; family Amaranthaceae; genus Chenopodium; species Chenopodium quinoa. Next base: position 1,030,665 of record NW_018743880.1, on the reverse strand, counting down.
ACTTTCAGATTTTTGTAAATTGAAGAGGTGTGGTCGAACACACCCATGGTTCGACCAAAGCAACCCCGTAATTTGGCCGCACCAACCCATGGTTCGACCGAAACATTTCACGAGCTTCGCGCGTGACTTTTAATGAAAATCGAACGACTGCGATGTGATGATGCTTGATGATGATGTTGATTTACGGTGGTGATGATGATTGTTTTGCTGATTGATAATGGTAAAATGAAAGCAGCAATTTTCGAAAGGGAAGGAGAAAGGGGTCTGATGATTTCGTGGGGTTTGGATGGGTTTAATGGGTTTTAGGGTTTCTTTTCCCATTTTCATTTTCTTTTATTTTATTTCATTTTTTGTTTTTTTTTTTGGTTTTTAGTTTAGTTATTTTAATTGTTTTAGTTTAGTTTTATTTCTTTTTAATTTCTTTTATTTTAGTTTTATTTAACTTGTATTATAAATACCCCCTTTGGGGTTACTTTCTAAAAACTTTCAATCATCATTTTATTTTTAGATAGATTAGATTAGTTTAGCCTATATTTTCTCTCTCTTAGGGTTAGTTTAGGAGTAGTGTAGAGAGAGAAAGCTTGGATTTCCATGGAGTTTTTGAGAGGTTTAACAAGCAACTTTGTGGAACTTCTTCTCATCTATTCAATGAGCACTTTCTAACTTTCTCTCATCTTTATTTCTTTGCTTAATCCTTAGTTTTTGCTTTTTGTTAGTTGATTTGAGTAGATTAATTAGTTTATTTGTTTAGTCTTGTTTTTATTCTTATTTTACCTTGTTTTCCATGTCTTTCTTCATTATGTTAGCTTAGGTTTTGTTCTAGGGAATTGGATGAAGGTTATATTAATGAATTAAATGATTGATTGTGATAAGTATGAAATTGTTTCTTGATTATTGTGTATGGGTGATGCTTTTATGGATTAGAATCTTTCTAGCTAATCGATTCTATGCTCTTAATTGTGCTTTCAATCAATTGTGCGAGAGTGAGTTGGTTGAGAGCCCTAAATTCTTCCATACCCTTGCTAGGAAAGTTGCACGAGAGTGAATTAGTTTAGTAGGATAACTAACATGATTAATTGTGCGAGAGTGAGTTTAATGTGTTGATGTTCCTAATCGAGGTCATTTTCATCTATTTTTATGATGTTGTTTAATACATTGATGTGATTGGATTCCAATTTCACTAGTTTTAGTTGTTTGTTCTTAGTCGTGTTTAGTTTAACCTCTCTCTATCTCACGACCTTTCCTACTAGTCTAATTTGCACAAATTGATACACTTAGTCCTTTTGGGTTCGACCCTTTACTTACCACTAACTAGTTTAGTGTAAGTTTAGGTATTATAAATGATTAATTTGGTTAGGGTGGTAGCATAACAACCTATCTATCCTGCGATCAAATTTTGGCGCCGTTGCCGGGGACTAAGGTGTTCATTAGTTTGTGTTGATTAGATTAGCTAGGTGCTTGTATATTATTTGATTTTGTTTGCTTTTCTTTGTTCTTTGTATAAAAATGGCATGCTTATCTTTTCCTCAATTTGATGGTGAACCCTTATATGCTTACTTTGAAAGACTAGATGGTTTTCTTAGTCACCATGGGTGTTCTCTTAATGATGCTTGTGGTATAGCTTATTGGGGCATGAATGAGTATACTAGGGGAATGGTTGAGGACATGAATAACGGTAGATTTTGTCATTTGTCTGTGCATGATGCTTGGGATTTCTTCACATGGTTTGCTAGGGATTCCTTAGATAGAGAATCTCATGTTTCTTATTTTGATTCTCAATGTCAAGATTCTTTTAAATTTTGCATGAATTCTCTTTATACTTCTTATGTTCCTTGTGATAATCCAAGTATGCAAATTGTTTTGGGGTTTTTTGTACGTACCCGAATGGAGGGTGTGTACGTCCCTCCAGAGACAAATCTGCAATGCAACACTCGAACGGCCCGATCACCTGCAAAACAACAGACCCCGGGGGGGCCGGAGGTTCGCCTCCAACGATCAAGTCAGTGACTGGAATAATGTATTTTAGAGAGAGAAAGTAGAGAGAAGGGAGAGTAAATGTGGGGGCATTGCCCTTGGAGAGAGAATTGGATCCCCTAAAACTGATGTAATGATCAGTATTTATAGAGCATTGGGATATGTGCCTCTTAGGTTATTTAACCTAAGTAGATTGGCTTCCCACCATTTTACGGTTTCTAGGGTTGTGGACTTAGAGCCCATTTTCACCCTTCTATCATTGAGTGACACGTGTCATGCTCTAATTGGCTCATTGAGCGCTGAGCTTGCGGACACGTGTCGAGGTGGCATTGGTCCACATATATAGGGGTATTTTTACCCCCAAACATTAGCCCCTCGGAAGGGGTAATTTCACTTTCAAGAGGAATTACTCCTTTCGAAATCAAGGCTTTATTTTCCGCTTGTTCAAAAGCTCTATGGGCGGCATATGTCTAGTTCAATAAAAGAGGGATTTGATTAACTTTGGAAAATCTGATACCTTAAATGGTATGATATTTTCTAAGTTAATCAATCATAATAATGATTGCCGCCTGAACTAGACAGATGACGACTTTTATTTCTTTTAGCCCCACTATGGTGGTCATATGACCTTTGGGAGACTTAGAATATTTTTGAGACGTTTGACATCCCATAAGGCAAGAGGCGAATGGCTGCCTAGGGGCAGGAGGCAAATGGTCGCCTGGGGGCAGGAGGCAAATTGCTGCCGACTCTTCATAGGGAAGGAAGCAAATGCCGCCTGGGGTGTTTGTAATCCAATTATACTCTCAATGTCCTTCTACCCCATTGGGAGGACTTGTATAATTTCGAAAGGTAATCTAGGTTAGAACTTGGTCGATCACCGGCTGATGTCCTTTGGACATTCGGTTCCCGAAGACTTGGTCGTTCTTTAGATTACCTAGGTCAGGAGGCTATGAGTTGACCAATGAGGTCGTTCAATTTTTGCCGCCTGCATGCGTACGTAAAGCAAACGATAGAGTGCTTTCTACGACGATTGCACCCAGAGGGGTGTCGCCGGACGCCATTGTCCATGTTGGGACAGACGATTTAATGAAAAAAGCAACCATCCGGCCATTGGCCTCTGGTCTAGGTTGAGACCGGCTGTATAGCCACTAAGCGGTTTTGTGCCTAGTTTAGTTATCTGGCCAGCCGCATGTCACTCGAACGTTGAATTCGCTACTAAGTTTCAAACTTAGTTTATTATCCGGCCATTGGCCTCACGTCACTTGGACGTTAGTTTAGCTATTAAGTTTCAAACTTAGTTTATTAAATTAATAAATCAATAATAATAATAATTATAATAATAATAATAATAATAATAATAATAATAATAATAATAATAATAAGAAGAAGAATGAAAACTCATTATAATTATTATTATAAGAGAATAAATCAGTAATTTATTATACTGTTACCTCAAACATTCAATGCTTGGCGCGACTTTGATTTGCTTTAAAAGCTTTAAGAATCAGGGCCGGAGATATCACAAGCTCCTTGATGTAGTACCATGCGGCATTTGTCATTTCATGCCGCTTGCCTTGAACTTAATTTGTCGCCTGTGCTAGCTTATACATGTTTGAACACAAGTTCTCGAAGGTTGGTCGGCTTTGAGATGTCAAGCAACTGAGCTTGAAGAATGATTTTTATCACTGATTACACAGACGGTTATTTTGCATAATAATGATGAACAAAGCAGCCCTTGTCATGGGTCATCTCCCACACCAAGGATGGGCGTCAAGAGGGTCACTAGGCAGCAAGGCAACAATCGGGGCTAGGGGGCTTGCCTTGGTGCTCAGGTAAGCACTTCCCCCTAAAGAGCTTTATATTGCACCTTGCTTAGAATCCTAGTGAACACCCACTTGACAGTAACACAATAATGGGTCGTTTGGAGACCCAAATGAAGTCCAAATGGGCCCAAATTTGGGGGTCCACCGTATTTTGGGCCAAGGAAGACGATGGTGGTGTCAGTTTTCCAAGACAAGGTCCCGAAATATAAGTTTGTGCAGCAGGTAGCCCGGGAAACGTGGGAAGCTTCTAGAAGGTTCCGAAGCTATCTACGGAGTTCTTTTGGAGGATTATTCTAGAGAGGATGTCTCTAGAATATTCAAGGTTCATCCAGTGCATCTTAGAAGTCTCTAGGGCCTTCTATGTATGTACATTTTGAATGTAAAGTTCTAGAATGTTCTAGGTTAGTCCTTAGCATTCTAGGTAGGAAGCTTGTAGAAACCTCCATGTATGTAGTTCCTAAGGAGGTGGGAAATCTCTAGATCCTTGTAGTCTAGAACCCTCCATTTGAGGAGGTTAGGAACGTTCTAGAGAAAGAGAGTAAGTAGGGTGGAGCACTATAAATAGGCTCCAAGGCATCATTTGTACATTCAAGTTGAGAGATCAACAAGTTAAGAGCTATAAGTTGAGAGCAATACAAAAAACCTTTCTTAAGCACTTGTGTTCTCTTGCAACTCAATCCTTTCCTTCCAACACTTAGAGAGTGTGAGGAAAACTAAGGCACGAGGGTGCCAAGTGAGTGATCGGGCATACCAGCAAGGGTGATAGCTTGGGTGCTCAATTGTCTACGACACTTAGTCGTAAATTCGGACTAAGGCACTAAGGGTGAGTGCTTAGTTCAACCAAAGGGGACTTGTTAGCACAAAGGGATCGTGCTAGCAAACTTATACTAGCAGCACAAGGAGTTGTGCTACGTGGGCACAAGGAGTAAGTGCCAAGGAGAAAGCCTGACTCGTCTTACGACGGACTGTAAGCGGGTGGCGCACGGTGCGTGACTAGGGCAAAGTAGTCGGCACGTGACACCCTGCTCACATAAGAGAACACATCCAAATTGGCTTTAGAGCCGTTTGAGTGCAGCCGGGCTTAATTGGGACAAGAAGCAGCCCACAGCCGAGATGGATAGATGAGCAAAGCAGCCTCTACATTCGGTAGGTGCGGCTGCTCTCTCAAGGTGAGCTTCTTTGCATCAGATTGGAGGTCGAGCGGCTCCATGATTACCGAATGAGTGAGCTCAACCAATGAGATATGGAGTTGAAGTTCACTGCTAGAACAATTAGAGATTGCTTGCTCACTACTTAGACGGCATGTCGTCATATGTATAGCAACAGTCACTTGACCAAGCTTGCACATTAATAACCACAACTGTATAAATAAGAGTAATATGTAATGTCAGCCGGCTCTTTCTCTTTTATGATGAACAATGCTGCCACGCAGCCGGACATAATTGATTGGTCAGGCTCAACGAGCCAATGCCATAGCCGGGCTAGGTTGATTACAATCTAATGGGACGGCCGCTTATATACCTCGCGTAATAGGTAGTGTCAGCCGCTTGATCCAAGCAGCCAGTTCAATCGGGCAGACTTTAACAACCCCTAGCAGCCAATACATCCGGCCTTGGTTAATGAACAAAGCAGAACAACTTAATTGATGAGCAACAATGCCACTGTAGGCAGGCTTGAGGATGCACAAGGCAGCCCGACATTAATGTTGTCTGTCCGTCTCAAGAAAACTCCAAGCAAGCTTTTTTGAGTGAGTTGTATATTATTCTCGTGCATGAGAATAACAAATGAGAAGTATTAGCAGATTGCCACCTAATAACAAGCTTTGTCATATGACAACAAGTTTGTTGTCAAGGTGTTTTATGTGGCTAGCAATATTTTAATATGCTACATGCATGGTTTTCTTTTTCCACCAATATGATCATGCTTTTTTTTTTTTTTTTAATTATAATAATGATAAGTAATATATTAACCATTGCAACCGGCTTTGATAAAAGAACAGAGCAGACATGGCAACCACTCGATTGAGACATGAAATAGCCATGCTTAAGTGATGCATACAGCAGCCACCACAGCCGGCTTGATTGATAAACAAAACAGCCCTGCGGCCAGCCTCAACTTGGGAGCAAAGTAGTCATGCAGCCGGACTTAATTGAAGAACAAATAAGCCCCTTCAGTCGAGTTTATTTTACGAGCATTGGAAATGAACAAAGCATCCCACAGCCGGGCATATTTGACGAGCAATTGAGCCTTGGAAAGTGGGATAAATTGGCGAGAAGAGCTGCACCTACAGTCGGCTTTCGTGACGAGCAAAGATGTCACTACAGCCGGGGTATATTGGTGAGACAAGCCGCTCACACAGTCGAATTTAATTAATGAGGAAAGCTGCTCGAGAAATGGGTTTGCTCTGATTACACATGCGGGTTTCTATGCGTCTGACCCTTGCTTAGGTGGGCTGCTGCTTGAACAAGTTTACAATCGAGCTCTTGCTAGCTCACTTCACAGCCGGCTTTGAGGATGAGCAAAGCATCTCCTACAGCCGGAGTTGAGGTTGGAACAAAAAAAACTATGCCGCCTGACTAGAATATGATGGCAGCCGGCTGGACATAATCAAGCTCATCATCAACTCATCATCATACTCTTGAGCGTTGCTGCCTAAATAAATTTCTTGTTTAAGAATTCTCGCAAGCTTTTTGCCGAATGTATATCAGTGTCATGAGTAACAAAGGACAAACTCACTATAATAATAGTGGAGTACATACGGCTGCTATGTAAGTTGCTTGGCATTATTTTTTTTTTATTTTTTTTTTTTTGAAATCATAATAATGATATGCAATTTATCTACCATTGCAAGATTACATGACAGCCGTTAAGCCGTTTGAGGCCAATCAAACACCAAACGCTTCTTGCCACTTGTATAAGATTTAAATTAAACCCAGGCGGGCTGACATTTTTAATAGCACTGACCGGCTCCATCCGAGTCTGACTTGTTAAGGCAAGAAGAAGAAATGGAGCAGCTATATCATAATATAATGTAGCCGCAACCGGTTTTGAGGTTGAACAAAGCAACTCCGGCAGCCGACTTTTGATTAAAGAACAGAGCAACCATCACAGCCGGGTTTGATTGAGTACTACCCAGGCGGTATGGAGTGCAAAATTTACAAATGGATTGATTACGACCCAGACGGCTTGGAGTAAGTGCGAGCTCAAAGAGCCAATGCTGCAGCCGGAATAGATTGGTTACAATCCAATGTTACAACCGCCACGCATCCGGACTTAACGAAGAACAAAGCACCCATACGGCTGGTCTTTGAGAATTAACAAAGCATCAGACAGACGGGTACAATTAATGCACAAGGAAGCCCTACAGGCGGACTTAATTGGTGAGCAAAGCTGCCCTTGCAGCCGGCCTAACTGACGAGAAAAACTACCCATACAGCCGGGATAAATTGATGAGAAGTTGAGCCATGGCAGCCGCTTAATTAAGGCACCGTTCATAGCTCTGATCTGACCGGCTGCCACCGTTGCTAGCACTGACCGGCTGCTATAATAAGAGTTGGCATACTCCCCGTTTGTGTATGCTAACGCAAGAAAAATACTTGGCCGCTTGTGTATGTTAACACAAGAAAATTGCTTGGCCGCCTAGGTAGCTCAACGGCTGATCCTAGAAGCTGTATGTCATCCATACACTTGATATTTTGATGCTCAACCTGGTTGCCGGCTTGCCATATGTATCAATAGCATGTAGCATTGGGTGCACTGAGAAATGTTGAATGAATATGTCGCATGACACTCATAGGCAGCTTTGAATGATACACGACCGGGAGCTTACTTTCAACACATGGTGAATATACAAGCTCTCATGAAAATATGTATCATAACTTTGCCACCTATGCTATTCTCTTGATTCAATGCAAGAGTGGAATATGGAGTTTAATAAATCAAACATGCTAGCTATCAAAAGCTTTTGAGTCTGGAAATGAACTTTATTTGCCGCATGTAAATGCCGCATGTAGCCCACTAATTACAAGAGTTTCTCTTGAAAAGCAATTGTATAATATTATAAAAATAATATTACAATTGGTGTGATGTTGATAGTATCAAACTATCAATTAAAGATAGCATGAAGGCCGGCTGGGTGGCCTGAGCATGCGGCCGGCTCATTAAATGAGTCGGATTAAAATATTGGAGTTGGCCAATTTAGCCGTCTCTCCCCTAATAAAATTTAGATTAAACGGCATTGCCCTTTAACCTTCAAATATGCATGACTTAGTCTGACAGGCCTTTTTGGCCGCCTGACTCTCGACATTCAGCCTCATGACGCCTGCTGGACTTTACATCCTTCCTCATGAGGCCTGCTGCCTCCCAAAGGAGGCTCATCTCTTGATTCGGTGATCCACAACCGTTGTGCCATTACAGATGTGTCTCCCCACAAACGGCGCCAAATGTTTTGGGGTTTTCTGTACGTACCTGAATGGAGGGTGTGTACGTCCCTCGGGAGACAAATCTGCAATGCAACACTCGAACGGCCCGATCACCTGCAAAACAACGGACCCAAGGGGGCCGGAGGTCCGCCTCCAACGATCAAGTCAATGACCGGAATAATGTATTTTAGAGAGAGAAAGTAGAGAGAAGGGAGAGTGAATGTGGGGGCATTGCCCTTGGAGAGAGAATTGGATCCCCTAAAAATGATGTAATGATCAGTATTTATAGAGCATTGGGATATGTGCCTCTTAGGTTATTTAACCTAAGTAGATTGGCTTCCCACCGTTTTACGGTTTCTAGGGTTGTGGACTTAGAGCCCATTTTCACCCTTCTATCATTGAGTGACATGTGTCATGCTCTAATTGGCTCATTGAGCGCTGAGCTTGCGGACACGTGTTGAGGTGGCATTGGTCCACATATATAGGGGGTATTTTTATTCCCAATCACAAATAGACACCTTTCCCCCTTATGCTCATTTTGATGAGGTTTGTGCTAATTTTGATGATGTGCAATTTGACTTAGATGCAATATCTCACCCAACAACTCCAAGAGCTTCAAGAGGAACAAAAATTGAGAGAAGTGAGGCTTGCCCAAGTGATGAGTGCTATGTTTGATTTAGATGCATGTGAGGCACCTCACTTGGAGTGTGAGAGTGTTGTTGAGGATGATGTAGGGCAAGGGTGTGAAGGTGAGCGGAGATTTTCTTGTGATGAAAGGATTTTTGAGGATTTTAATCCTTTTCATTCCCCATTTGAGCTTGAATGCCATCCTTCCCCTTACTCACCCCCTTTGAGAGCTTCCCTTGGTGAGGATGTGAGTGAGCCATCTTCTTGTTTGAATGAGGGAGTTCATGAGGATGATAATGGTGAGTTTGAGAAATCAAGAGAGATTGAGAGTCCCTTGAGTGACGGTGGAAGAGTTGTGAATGAAGAAAATGTCGATTTTGAGGATTCCAAACCCCTTCCCCATCTTGATGAGTTCTACCTTACATGTTTGTGACCCTTCTATCCATGAGTCTTTGGACTCATTTGAGGTTATGGCTAGCATGTTCATTGAAGGTGTAACAAAACATTATAGCCTTTTGAGAGAGTTCATTGGCAATGCTTCATGGGAAAGGGAAGAGTTTGAGAGAAACCTTTATCCTTTCATGCATGGTTTAGAGACTCTAGGCTTTGAGGATCTTGAGGGAGTTGTTGTTCATCGTAATGATAGAGAGGAGGATGAGGTTGTTTCTATTGGAGAGTTTTTGTTTGAGGGAGATGTGAGTCATTAGTGTTCTTTTGAGGATTCTATGATTGATTTTCATGCCCTCATTGGTGATGTGAGGCTTTGTGAGACCATTGTTTCTCCTCCCCTTCCTCATATCCCTTTCTCAAGGAAATTTGACCACATCTCCTACTATCCCATGTTCCTCCCTTCTTTTGTCGAAGGGCCTATTGAGGACCTTCTCTTGTTTGATGAGACTCTTCCTTTTCATCCCCCTATTATTGAGGAAATGGGTGATTGTGCCACCTAAAAAGATTTTGAGGAGGTTTTGCCATTTTAATCATTTCCTTATTTCTCTTCTTCTTTCTCTTCTTATTTTCTTGATTTTTCTTTTGATTTTTCTTCTTTCTTTTGGCATCTTCCTCCTCACTTACGTGCAATAATCTTGTTGCACGTCCTCCTTCCTTCATTTGCCTACTTGTTATCATATGAAATGTGTAATAGTGCATTTGATAAGCTCTTGCGTTCGTTGCAATATTATTTACTAGAGCGGTCTCGCTTGGACGTTAAACAAGCCTTTCTCGGGAAGTAACCCGAGGTTTTTATTGCTTTCATTATCTTTTCTTTTTAGATTGTATTTTCTCTCATGGAAATGTTTGTGTGTTTTTTTCTAGGTACATAACTTGATATACACTAATGCATTGGTTTGGATAAAGAATCAAGGAAGTTTGATGCCTATTTTTGCTAGCATATGGAAATCGAGATTTAATTCAAGAGGAAATCGGCTTTGAAAGGTTAAATTGGTTCATTTGCGGGTAATTACACCCACCAATATCCGGTGATATCTTTCCTAGCTCTTTTTCTAATGGTTGGTGACTCGTTGGACTTGTGTTGGTTTGTTGGATTGATTTCTTTCTTTTCCCCTCCCATGGATTATTTGGTTTATATTTGAGTATATTGTCTCACTCAAGCTTGGGGGGAGGGTATTCTATCATGTTTGGTGGGATGTTGATCATTTACGCCATGCACTTGAGTATATGCATTTCCATGTCTTTTCTTATATTTTAAAAAGTCCAAAAAGATTTTTGTTTATTTTCAAGGTAATTTTGGCAAAATGTGTTTTGTTTGTTCTTATTTTGGACATTCTATTTTGGGAATTGCATTCTTGAATGTTTTTCTTCCTAAGTGGTAAATGTGTGCACGGTTTGAGGGTGTTATTGGTTGACTCTAGGATACTATATGCTAAGGTAGTCGGGTTAAGAACTTTTAGGGGTCCATGAAGCCTTTGTTCACGGGAATGTGGTAAGATGGAGTTGTTCTCTATAGTGTATTTGAAACCCTTGGTTGGTATTTGTTTGGTTATAATCCCTTGTGAGCTTCATTTATTATAGCCTTCATCACCTTTTTGAGCGGCTATTTAGGATCCTTGACTATGCATGTCTTAATTCTTGTTTTGACCTCTAGCTCCCAAGATCGTGACCGAGCCACTCTAGGGAAGGAAAAGGGCACCTTTTCTCATTTTTCTTTATCTTCTTTTTATTTTGTTACAAATTTGGTTTTCTATTTTGCATCGACCTACTTATTAACCAATTTGAGCCTAATGTTTCCCACTCTTGTTTAAACCGCGTTACAAACCCAATGGCCTATGTCTACCAACCCTTTTAGTTAGTGAAGCATTGGCATGTGAGGTTTGAGTTTTGAGAGTGTTGATCATGAGCAAGAAAACTTTGTGAATTGGTTTAAGTAAGGTCTTGAAAGTCGAGCTTGAAAAAAAATATGCAAAAAAGTTTGAGAAGAAAGATGCAATTCAAGAAAATCAAATGAAGTTTCAAGAAAAAGCCGTCCATAGTAAAAAAAAAAAAAAAAAAAAAAAAAAAAGGCAAGGACATCAAATAAGAGCTAAAAAATATGAAAAAGAAACAAAAAACACAAAAATATTTTAGTTTGGTTTCGTTTTCTTCCCTAGTTTAAGCATTGAGGACAATGCTTCGTTCAAGCTTGGGGGGGGGGGGGAGCGTTACTTCGTTTTGGTATATATTGTGTTAGTGTTGAATAAGCTTGGGGGAGATGGCATTATTTGTATTTTTGTTTGATATTTTGTGACTTCTTGAGTTTGTTTTTGAAAGTAGGCCACTCTTTTGCTTCACTTAGGAAATATCACCAAAATTTTCAAATTTTTACCCGCCTTCATCCTTAGCCTTACCTTACAACCCAATAAAAGACCCTTAGACTTTAGTGGGGTTGGGTCAAAGAACGGTGGAGGGAGATAGACTTCAAACCTATGGAGAGAGTATGCATAGTTGAGATGTCGGGATTACCTTCTCAAAGTTTTTCATTTCTTTATCTTTTTCCGGTTCCTTCGTGGAATCATGAGAAGCTACACTACTACATAAAAGAGCAAATGCAACCCCTAAAAACCGTTACAATAGGGCAAAACCTATTGCTATAGACCTATTGCAACGGTTAAAGGACCGTAGCATTTGTGGCCATTGCATTAGGTTTAATGCAACGGTCCTATGCCATCAACCATGGACCGTTGCATCAGGGCTTAAAACAACGGTTAATAAAACCTAATGCAACAGTTCTTTATAATTCCTACGGACCGTTGTAGCAGACCTAATGCAATGGTCTTTTAGTTTTAGTGCAACACTCATTACTTTCTATAGAACCGCTGCATTATTATTATTATTATTATTATTATTATTATTATTATTATTATTATTATTTTTATTATTATTATTATTATTATTATTTAATGCACGTAGTAACTAAAATAATTAATAAAACTACAAAGAACAAATAATGTAAACTAAATTATATAAAAACCATTTTATTTTTCCTCTAGAAATATGTATATATACATTAAGTAATTTTACATTGATATTTGACTTTGCAAACAATTCCATACCCAAAATAATTATCTAAATCGTTCACAAAATATTTACTAATATATAAACCTATATAAGGAGATTATAAAACCTAATTTTATATGTATCTAATTGTCCAACAATATTGTCACAATAATCCCATCACCATTCTTCCTCCTTGATATACACCATGTTGTTTATCATCATATCACCATGTACCTATATACATAAAACAAACAACTAAATTACATTAGAGAATAAAATCATTTAATCACATCACTCTACATTAAAATAAAAGTTAGTTGAATTTCTTATTAGATAAATTTGTTAGAGACGGTAATAATACATATTTTTCATAGTACAATGATATGTTGATACCAACCAAGCCTATATAATTAATTTAAATGTCAAAAAATTAAATAAAACCACAAACCCAAAGATAACACTTAAATTTAGAAACACCCATAAATAATAATCTAAAAATTAGATGAGCAAATGAAACAAAATCCCCAAGAGAAAAATAATCTAAAAACATAATTAATAGAAGTAGAAGAATTGAATGAAATAGTAAGGACTTGAAAAGAACTATATATTATGACCATCATAAATTAATTATAAAATAATTAAATACAACAAGGCATTAGTTGAATATTCATTGATTTGTAATAGCTAATTATAAAAAAAAAAAAAAAAAAAATAGCATGTTAATAATTATAACAAAAATTAAGTAAAATTGTACTAAACATATTAATACTTCAAATATAAAATTGAAGAAATAAATTTCACAAAACAAAAACCTACAAAAAAGATATGATAATTGAAAGTATTTGAAGTTTGATGTCGGAAGTTTTGAACTTGAAGAGAGAGAGAGAGACAAGATAGATATGGAGAGAGAAAGAGAGTAGAGGATAAACATTAAGAGTATGTACATGTAAGAATTTATTTCAAAAAATAATGATGTCCCGCCGAATAACGATTTCAAATTTTCAATAAAATAATGGGAGCGGGAAAAAAGGCACGTTTTTAAATTTTCACATTTTAGCACCTAGTGCAACGGTCATTTTTGGACCGTTGCAGTAGCCTAAAATTCCGTTGCATTTGATAGGCTGATGCAACGGTTATTTTAGGAACGTTGCAATAGCTTACAAAAACGTTGCATTAGTTTTATTCGTTGCATTGAACCATTGCATTAGCTATCACCGTTGCATCAAACCGTTGTATTAGCTTTAACCGTTGCATTTGACCATTGCTTTTGCTCGTTTATGTTGTAGTTCTAGCTTAAGGGTTGATTTGAAGCTAGTAGAGAGAACGAAGACCGATTGGTTGGGGCTAGGGTGGATTGAGTCCTCATTAGTTCTCTGTGCTTAGAATATGTCATGTTTCAATCAACCATTGACATCTTGGAACGTGCATACATTTGTCTACTTAGAAAGATTTGCATTCATTGGTGTTTGTTCCTATCTCTTGTCCAAATATGAATTTGTGTTTTCTTTCTCTTTTTATGTTTCTTTTTCTTTTTTTTTTTTATTGCCTTGTCTTGGTTTTTATTTAGAATTGTGGGTTAAACTCTTAGGACACCCTCACGAGAGCACACTCGTCCTCTAGGGCGATCTAGGGGTTTAAAGGGCCTGTCTTTAGTTGCTAAAATTGATCGTGATTCCTACGAAAGTGAATTAGTGTACATTCTTATTTCCTTTAGTGTCTTAGTTTTGCTTGAATAATTCATTCTCCTTCTCTCGTGTTTCATGTTAATTTGCTCAAGGACGAGCAAAAGGTTAGCTTGGGGGAGTTTGATAAGTGACTTTTATGTCACTTTTAGGGTGTTTATTGAGTCGTTTTCCGGCTTATTTTCCAATTTAACCCTTTTTTGTCCTTTATTTCTATTATTTGCTTATTCTCGCCTTTTATCTTTATTTTGAGTATTTATGTAATTTTTAATAGTTTTTAGTTTATTTTTGTGTTTTATTTTATTTTTCTTACTTTCAATGTTTGTAGTTTAAGTTCTTAGTTTTTATTTTTAATAATTTCTCTTTTTATCTCGTTTTCTTATTTATTTTAGTTTCGTATTTTATTTTATTTTACTTCGTTTTATTTTATTATTTTAGTTTTTATCCGTATTTCTCTTGGGTTTTTTGGTTGTGTAGGTATGTTTTCGGGTTGAAGCACGGATTTCAAAGTCAAATGGTTTGCATTGGAAGTTCGGGAGCCGAGTCAATCAAGTTCAACAAAATTCCTCCTAGCTGCTGTCACCTTAACCTGCACCACTCCAATTCCTAATCCTACACCACACCATTCCACACCCATTTGCGCACTCAACTCCCCTGCTCCCCTGCTCCTCACACACTCCAAGCACCAAAACAGTAGCAACACCTCAACACTCAAATTGACCCCACAATCACCTATCCTCCACCACCGCAACAACCACTATAGCCACCACCGCAATAACCACCTCTGCTCGCAGCCCGCATCACAGCCACCGTCACTCACCATCTTCAACCTCCCATACCGAAAACTCACAGCAGCAAACCCATCTCAATTAGATCCCCCAATAACAACAATAGCAACGCAACTAACACCACAAACCAACCTCACCTGCTGCGCCTCCCATTTCGCCACCAATCCCAGCCAACTCGCAATCCGTCAGCCGCCAAAACCACCGCAATAGTAGCAGCCAACAAATCGCAACAATTCACTTCAATCAAGCGCCCAAAATCAGAGCAAATAACAATTAATCAAGTTCGAGAAAACCAAAGGAGTTCGGTCGAATTTCGAGTTAGAAACTTTCAGAGTTTTGTAAATTGAAGAGGTGTGGTCGAACACACCCATGGTTCGACCGAACCAACCCTGTAGTTCGGCCGCACCAACCCATGGTTCGACCGAACCATTTCACGAGCTTCGCGCGTGACTTTAATGAAAATCGGACGGCTGCGATGTGATGATGCTTGATGATGATGTTGATTTACGGTGGTGATGATTATTTTTTTGCTGATTGATAATGGTAAAATGAAAGTAGCAATTTTCGAAAGGGAAGGAGAAAGGGGTCTGATGATTTCGTGGGGTTTAGACGGGTTTAGTGGGTTGGGGTTTCTTTTCCCATTTTCATTTTCTTTTATTTTATTTTATTTTTAGTTTTGTTTTTTTTTTTTTTTTTTTAGTTTAGTTATTTTAATTGTTTTAGTTTAGTTTAATTTCTTTTATTTTAGTTTTATTTAACTTGTATTATAAATACCCCCTTTGGTGTTATTTCTAAAAACTTTCAATCAACATTTTATTTTTAGATAGATTAGATTAGTTTAGCCTATATTTTCTCTCTCTTAAGGTTAGTTTAGGAGTAGTGTAGAGAGAGAAAGCTTGAATTTCCATGGAGTTTTTGAGAGGTTTAAGAAGCAACTTTGTGGAACTTCTTCTCATCGATTCAATGAGAATTTTCTAACTTTCTCTCATCTTTATTTCTTTTGCTTTTTGTTAGTTGATTTGAGTAGATTAATTAGTTCATTTGTTTAATCTTGTTTTTATTCTTATTTTACCTTGTTTTCCATGTCTTTCTTCATTATGTTAGCTTAGGTTTTGTTCTAGGGAATTGGATGAAGGTTATATTAATGAATTAAATGATTGATTGTGATTAGTATGAAATTGTTTCTTGATTATTGTGTATGGGTGATGCTTTTATGGATTAGAATCTTTCTAGCTAATCGATTCTATGCTCTTAATTGTGCTTTCAATCAATTGTGCGAAAGTGAGTTGGTTGAGAGCCCTAAATTCTTCCATACCCTTTCTAGGCTAGTTGCACGAGAGTGAATTAGTTTAGTAGGATAATTAACATGCTTAATTGTGCGAGAGTGAGTTAAATGTGTTGATGTTCCTAATCTAGGGCATTTTCATCTATTTGTATGATGTTGTTTAATACATTGATGTGATTGGATTCCACTTTCCCTAGTTTTAGTTGTTTGTTCTTAGTCGTGTTTAGTTTAACCTCTCTTGATCTCACGACCATTCCTACTAGTCTAATTTGCACAAATTGATACACTTAGTTCTTTTGGGTTCGACCCTTTACTTACCACTAACTAGTTTAGTGTAAGTTTAGGTATTATAAATGATTAATTTGGTTAGGGTGGTAGCATAACGACCTATCTATCCTGCGATCAAATTTTTGCGCCGTTGCCGGGGACTAAGGAGTTCATTAGTTTGTGTTGATTAGATTAGCTAGGTTCTTGTATATTATTTGATTTTGTTTTCTTTTCTTTGTTCTTTGTATAAAAATGGCATGCTCATCTTTTCCTCAATTTGATGGTGAACACTTCTATGCTTACTTTGAAAGACTAGATGGTTTTCTTAGTTACCATGGGTGTTCTCTTAATGATGCTTGTGGTATAGCTTGTTGGGGCATGAATGAGTATACTAGGGGAATGGTTGAGAACATGAATAACGGTAGATTTTGTCATTTGTCTATGCTTGATGCTTGGGATTTCTTCACATGGTTTGCTAGGGATTTGTCTATGCATGGTTTGCTAGGGAATTAAATTAGCTTTGTTGAATGCATTTGATATTAATTCGATTCAAAAAGCTTTTATTGAATGTGTTGGACTTTCATTTAATTCAAAAAACTTTTTTTTTTTGGTAAATATGAAGAATTTTGTTACCAAAAGCAGAAGTTTCAACTTACAAGGGCTAAGAAGTAACAAACACCAAAACCCACAAGACCTGAAACACAGGCCAACCAACCACCAAACAGTTCAAGCTCAATCTCCTGCCACCTTCTAGAAAGGGTTCAAGAGAAAGAGATAAGAACAGCCTGAGCTCAAGCTTCCAGCCATCTTCTAGGAAGGGTTCTGGAAACCAGGCCCAAGAACACAAAAAACAAACACAGATCAGGACACTCCTGCAAACAAGAAACACCAACCCAGCAAAGAAAATAGAAAATCCCCACCTAGACTCAACTGTAAAAGCAACAGGACTAGATAAAAGAGGGAATACAACAACTCATAAAATACAATCAAGCTAAGCACCAAAAAAAGAAACAAAACGAATTTCAAAAAGCTGACTAAAAAAAACAGCAGAAGCAGCAGACCAAAACAGCAGCAGCAAACCAGAGAACAACGACAGCATTAGCTCAAGAACAGCAACCAGAACAGCAGCAGACCAGAACAGCAACTGCACCAGCAACCAGAACAGCAGCAGACCAGAACAGCAACTGCACCAGCTGCCACCCAGAGCCAGACTATAGCAGTCAGAACAGCAACAACAGCAGAGGGTCAGAAAAAAGCATCAGCAGCAACTAGGAACAGCAACAGAAGAACAGGGCAACAACCCCACTAGAACAGTTGCCAGAACAGCCTGCAAACCAAGATACTACCAGCTGCCACCCTAACCACCTGTAGTAGACCAAAAGCAGCAAGACAGCACTTCAACAACAACAAAACAGCAACAGCAACAGAAAAGCAACAACAACAAACAACAACAGCAACCCAAACAATAACCTGTTGCCAAAAACCAATAAAACCAGGCTGCTGACCAGCTGCCATCCAATCAGAACAGCACCAGAAACAGCAGACAACTGCAACACCAGAATTCAGTGAAGCAAAAGCAGCTTCCTGTCTGTTCCTTTACACCTAATAGCAACATAATAAATAATGTCTTTAATGACAGTTTCTACAGGTTTACAGTCACATGTAAAAATCAAATTGTTCCTCTACAGCCATATACTGTAGATAGCCTCAGCAAAACACATAGAGTATACTCTACCCTTGCTGCTAGACTTCCTGCAATTCTTAACTATCAATTGTTGTTTAATGTGAAAAGGTTGAACTGCTTTTTTACATCAAGAAGCTTCAAAACCTGTTCCCAAATAGTCTTAGAGTAGGGACAGCAGAAAAACAAGTGAGAGACAGTTTCACAAGAGTTCTGGCAGAAAAAGCAAATAGGGTCACAACTTGCATTCCACTTAACAATTCTGTCCTTAGTGGCAAGTTTGTCAAGCAGAGCTAACCAAGTAATGAAAATACTCTTAGGAGCGGCTTGGTTATTGCAAACAATTCTTTTCCACCCTACTTTAGGAGCCTGTGGTCGAATCCAGGCATAGAGTTTAGCAATACTCATTTTCCCATTTTCCATAATAGAGGACCAGCCACCAATATCATCAATAATATCTCTGCAAGTAAAGATTTTCTTCAAAACCCGGGAGCATTTCTTGGGAATAGTGGCAGTCCAAATATTCCTATTGTTAAAATAATAGGTATGCACCCATTTCACCCCATATTATCAGATTTGTGAGCAAGATCCTAAAGAACCTTGCAAATAGCAGCTTTATTCCAATCACCAAGAGAGGTAATATTCCAGCCACCACAAACCTTAGGAAGAGTCATATGATGCCAGGAGACAGGGGCCTTTTTTGCATAAGTGTTCTTCCCAGTCCAAAGAAAAACCCTGAACTTAGTTTCAATTTCCCTAAGAATCTTCTTAGGAAGAATGAAAATCTAAGCCCAATAAGCCTGAATACCAAGGAGAACACTTTTGATAAGCTGTAACCTGCCAGCATAAGATAAGTGTCTAGAAGTCCAGCATCCAATCCTAGCAGTAACCCTTTTAACCAAAGGCCTACACTGAGCAACAGTAAGCTTTTTAGAAGACAAGGGCACCCCAAGATATCTAAAAGGTAAACTACCTCTACTCATGCCAAGAACAGTTTGCAGCTGATCTTTATCAGAATCAGAGATACCTCCAAAATAAACCTTACTCTTACTTAAATTAGCCATCAGACCAGAAGTGATTAGGGGATTTTTATCCACCAATCACCGTCTGACAAGTGGACCAACCAGGTTCCGCCACGTGTCCTTCACGTAGGCCAATAGGAGCCTGCCACGTGTCAATCACAGATACGTCCTCTACGGACCAATTGAGACACGCCACGTGTCCACCCATGCCAAATGGGAAAACCGGCCAACAAGGCCCAATCCTGTTTAGAGGCCCGCTCAGCCCTAGGTTTACCCTAAACCTAGATAGTGGCACGCTTCTCAAGACTATAAATACTTAATTAATCCTCATGAAGAAAAAAAACGTGACGGAAGACACTAATAACCGGCTAATCTCGCTAACAAAGCAGATTACCAACATTAAACACTCTCACCTAGAGAGACCTTATTACTTTAATTTCCGCATTAATTACTCCTTAATCAGGTACTAACTTGACCGTTGGAGGCGGAGCTCTCAGGAGTCTCCGTTATTTTGCAGGTACAGGCGTCCGGTTCCAGTCTCGAAATTGTAACTCTCCCGCAGGACATCAGAAAACCCCGAAATATTTGGCGCCGTCTGTGGGGAGAGTACTTCAGAGATGGCATCCAAGTCTGTACCGACTCCTGAAGAGAGGCGTCCCCTAAACGACCCTCAAGTTCAGTCGGACCATGACACCGAAAGTGAATTTGAAGTTGAAACTCATATAGCTCCAGACGGGACCCTAAGGGCCCGACGTACCCGTCATACCGAAAGGAGGGAACGGGAGCATCTTCAAACAGGAAGCGAGCCAGCAGGCGCACCGCCTGCTCGGCAACAGCCGACTGATGGGTCTGCTCCCATCACAAGGAACGAACTCATGACCTTCATGAGGGACTTCAAGGGAGAGATTCAAGAGTTGATCAACAAAAAGCCGCCTGCTTCAGTCAAGGAGCAGTCGGCCAAGAAACCCTCCTTTTCACAGAAGAGGAAGCCAGTTCAAGGGCGAGAGGCGACTCCTCATCCTAAATCTAGGAAGCGGGAGCCACCTGCCCTTGATTTCACAAAATTCCGTTATCCTACAGGAAATAGGAAACCGGTTCGTCATATTCAGGCGGACGGGTCAAAGCAAACATTCACAGATGCTCGGCTACTGCTAGAGCAGAAGAAGAGTGACCGGTTGTCAGAGTCGGCTTCTACTTTAGACTTTCAAGACAGTTTGCGAAATGCCTCGATGAGGCATACTCAGTCGTACCATGAGAGTCAGTCAGGCGGCACCTCCCGTCAGTCCGGCTTTCATAGTGCCCAGGCGGTACCAAACTTACCATTTGTGCCGCAACAACAGTATTTTATGCAGCCACCTCCGTTTGGTGGACCTACAGCAAAAAACGTCCAACCTATGGGCTGGCAGCTACGGTTGCTTAGACTTGGTGAACAGCCGTCGGCCTTCTCCAAGGAAATTACTGAAGCCGCTCAGCCGGCCAAAGTGAAAAATGTACTAGTAGGCGCCTATGACGGCACTACTAACCCAGAAGACCATCTGATGGCATTCACCAACCTGATGTACCTTCAAGGGTTGGATGATCCCACTTGGTGCAAGTGTTTCCCAGCGACTCTCAAAGGAATTGCACAGCAATGGTTCGGCAACCTGCCGACTGGCTGTGTAAATAGCTTCAGGACGCTTGCTTACTTATTTGCCTCCAACTTCGCCATGAACATCCCTGCAAAGAAAACGACCCTTGATTTGGGAACAATTCAGCAGGGCGAGAAGGAGGGGCTTCGCTCTTACATCAGGCGGTTCAACCTGATGAGAATACAGATTCAAGGGTTACCGGATGAGGTAGCTTATACCGACTTTTTTAGAGGTCTCAAAGACGGGTCTACCTTCAAATTTGATTTGATTCGAAAAAGGGTGGCGACTCTTCAAGAGGCCTTGATTGAAGCAGAAGCCTATATACAGGCGACTGATCTGTGTACGATAAAACAGTCGGACGGGAAAAGGTTCGACAAAAGAGAAGGACGACAGAAACAGTCGTCAAACAAAGATGAGAAAAGAAAAGAGGTCTGGGCGGCTGATTCCTCTAAACAGCCGGCCCAGAAAAAGAAAAAAGAATTCAAACCATACTCCCCAAAGTATGTGTTTAACAAGGATAACCAGTTTATCCTAAAAGAAATAAAGGGACGGATCTCAATTGAGAAGCCGGTCCCCATGAAGGGTTCTGCAAACAACCGGAACCAAGATAAAATTTGTGCTTATCATGATGACGTTGGTCATCACACCAATGATTGCATCAGTCTCATGCGGTACCTAGACCGCCTGGCTGAGCAAGGTGATCTTGACACTTATGTCAAGAAATCTACGGGGAACACTTCCTCAAAAAAGCTGTCGGCCAAAAAGAATCAACAGGACGACAGCTCCGATACAGATGATGCAGTCGTCTACACCATTGCAGGAGGCTTCTCAGGAGGCGGTCCCACTATTAGGGGCAACAAAGATAATATAAGGCGGTTAGATGTAAATTCCGTTCACCAAGGACGGCCGTCCAAATATACATTTCCTGAGATTGTCATCACTGAAGAGGATCTAGGAGGGGTAAGGGGGCCGCATGATGACCCTCTCGTTATTGAATGTAAAGTGGCCAACCAGAGAGTTGGCCGAATCCTCATAGATACCGGGAGCTCCTCAGATCTCATCAGCAGCAAATGTCTGTCGAAACTGAAGTATCAGACTGACTGCATACATCCGGCCTCCCACCCTTTAATAGGGTTTGGAGGAGGAGTCGTCCACCCTCTGGGACGAGTAGATTTACCCATTCGCCTGGGCGAAAAAGGGGAAGGACGACACATGGTAGTCCGGTTCCTAGTAGTAGAGGAACTCTCGGCCTACAACATGATTCTGGGTCGACCAACCCTGAATAATTCCAAGGCTGTTATAATCCCGTCTCTTATTTTGCTTAAGTTTGAGAGGGATAATGGAACAGTTGGCTCCCTAAGGGGAAATCAGAGGATGGCCCGAGAGTGCTATCTCTCGGATGTCAAGCCCACTGTAATGGCCACTGGGTCAAGTGGAGAAAAAACAGACCTTGACAATGTCAAGGAGAGTGCGCCTGTTCAAGAAGCAGGCGGCAAAAAGAGAAAGGCGTCCCAGACAGAGTCCGCAAGAAAAGCAAGGAAATAGCAATCATTGGCAGAGGAGCGGCCGGATGAGTTCCGCCCTCAGCCGGCTGGTGAGCATGCGGACCTGATCTTAGACGACTCACGTCCTGACCGAACAGTCAAAGTTGGGACGACTGCTCTGAGAAACCTTGGTGACGACTTTCAAAACCTATTGAAAGAATACAAGGACATCTTTGCATTTGAAGTCCATGAAATGCCAGGCATTAGTCCTGATCTGGCGGTACATAAACTCGTTGTGGATCCGAAAAAGAAGCCGGTACGGCAAAAGAAGCGGAACCATGGCGAAGAGAGAAGTCAGGCGGCAGCCGCCGAAGTTAAAAAAGTACTTGATGCAGGGTTCATTCGGCAATGTTACTTCCCAGACTGGGTTGCAAATGTGGTTCTTGTTAAAAAGCCGAATGACACCTGGCGAATGTGTGTAGACTACACAGACTTAAACAAGGCGTGCCCCAAAGACAGTTACCCTCTGCCTAAAATTGATAACCTGGTCGACTCAACAGCCGGCCATGCCTTGATGAGTTTCATGGACGCCTATTCTGGTTTCCATCAAATTCTCTTATGGAAGAAAGATCAGGAAAAGACGGCCTTCGTCACTGATCAGGGGTTATACTGTTACACGGTCATGCCGTT
This sequence comes from Chenopodium quinoa, assembly GCF_001683475.1. NCBI lineage: Eukaryota > Viridiplantae > Streptophyta > Magnoliopsida > Caryophyllales > Amaranthaceae > Chenopodium > Chenopodium quinoa. The sequence goes on along the minus strand of NW_018743880.1, from coordinate 1,007,801 downwards.
TGGTCTTAAGAATGCCCCGGCTACCTTCCAACGAATGATAAACACAGTGTTCTTTGATCAGATTGGGAGAAACGTCGAGGCATATATTGATGATATGATTGTCAAGACTAAACTTCAGAAAGATCATCTGACGGACCTCCGAGAAACTTTCGCCACACTCAGGCGGCACCATGTCATGCTCAATCCCAAGAAATGTGTATTTGGAGTTGAGTCTGGGAAATTTCTCGGATTCCTTATCAATCAGAGAGGAATAGAAGCGAACCCTAAGAAGGTGCAGGCGGTCATTGACATGCAGTCGCCTCGTACCATCCGAGAGGTTCAGAAGTTAACAGGTTGTCTGGCGGCCTTGGGAAGATTTCTAAGCCGATCAGGCGACAAATGCCTATACTTTTTCCAGGCAATTAAGAAAAAGGCAAGGTTTGAATGGGGGCCGGATGCTGAGGCCGCCTTCCAGAAATTAAAAGTTCACTTGCATTCCTTGCCGAGGCTGGTCAGCCCTTTGCCCAAAGAGGTTCTCTACATGTACCTGGCCGTCTCTGATCATGCGTTAAGCGCTGTTCTCCTTGCTGAAAGGGACGGCTGTCAGCTCCCGGTCTACTTTGTCAGTCACGTACTGAAAAATGCCGAGTTGAGGTATCCCCTAGTGGAGAAATTTGGTCTTGCACTCTTCATGGCTGTTAAAAAATTGAAGCCCTACTTTTTGGCACATACAGTCGTCGTGTATACAGACCAACCTATCAAGCGGCCGCTGACCATCATGGAGTCGTCAGGCCGAATGATCAAATGGGCCATAGAAATACAGAGCCTCGAAGTTACTTTCGAGCCTAGAAAAGCAGTGAAGGGGCAAGCCTTTGCTGACTTTATTGTAGAGATGACTCGTCCTCCTGACTCTCAAGTTTCAGACCAAGTATGGAAGGTATATGTGGACGAAAGCTCTACTTCAAATGGTTGTGGAGCAGGCGTCGTATGTCAGTCTCCAGAGGGCGACAGGTTCGAGTATGCTCTACGCTTCAGTTTTCAGGCTTCAAACAATGAGGCAGAATATGAAGCTTTACTAGCCGGGATACGCATGTGCAAGGCGGCAGGGGCAAGAAAAATAGACGCCTGTTCCGATTCACAATTGATAGTGAGTTAGTACAATGGCGAATATGAAGCAACCCATCCGGCCATGATCAAGTATTTACAGGCGGTCCGACAAGCAGTCGGCTCCCTTGAGGATTTCCATCTGATCCAAGTGCCGAGATCAGAAAACAACCAGGCGGATGCACTGTCAAAATTAGCATCATCCGCCTCCTCTGATACCCCTCGAACTGTTTTTTGGGAAGTAATGGAGAAGAGAAACATCGAGGAAAACCCTATTGGAATCCTAGACAGAAGCTCAACCTGGATGGATTCAATCAGGGCATATCTGACAAACGGAACACTACCGGATGATCCTCAACAGGCGGCAGCACTGAAAAAACGAGCCACCTGTTTTGAAATGATTAAGGGAGAACTTCACAAGAGGGGGTACCTTCATCCCTTCTTAAAGTGTGTTACTCCAGAAAAGGGACGAGAGATACTAGATGATCTTCACTCTGGTTACTGTGCTTCTCATATAGGTGGTAGGATGCTTGCTCAAAGGGCAAGGCGACAGGGCTATTTTTGGCCTACTTTGGAAGCAGATGCAATGGAGATGGTGAAAAAATGTGACAAGTGCCAAAGGTTTGGCAAACTAATTCACCGTCCGGCTACTGACCTCACTACCATTCACAGCCCACTACCGTTTGCTAAGTGAGGCATGGACATTCTGGGTCCATATACGCCTGCTACAGGCGGAAGGCGGTACATACTTGTTGCCGTTGACTACTTCACTAAATGGGTAGAGGCGGAGGCTGTAAAGGGAATCAAGACGAAAGATGTAATTTCATTCATTTGGAAAAATGTCATCACTCGGTTCGGGGTTCCCATGTCTATGGTTTTTGATAATGGTCCCCAATTTGAGACGCCTGTTCTCAAAAGCTGGTTGGGAGACCAAGGAATTGCAAACTACTTCGCATCTGTCGGCCGTCCACAAGCAAACGGCCAGGTAGAAGCCTTTAATAAAATCATCTCAGACGGTCTCAAGAAAAAGATTGAACGAGCAGGCGGCCTATGGGCGGATGAACTACCACATGTTCTCTGGGCCATTAGGACGACTGAAAAAGGGGCGACTGGAGAAACTCCATTCCTCCTAACTTACGGTGCGGAAGCTGTTCTTCCAATAGAACACTACGAGCCGACTCTTCGAGTAATGCTATATGACGAAGAGGCAAACTGGGAAGCCATGCGCCTGGCATTAGACTCACTTCCTGAAAGGAGGGGCAATGCTGTCTTGCGCCATGAGATCTACCGCCTGAGAATGACTAGATCATACAACAAAAAAGTACACAAGCGTCCACTCAAAGTGGGGGACTTTGTACTTAGAAAAATGGAAGCAGTTGGAAGGGCTAATGAGTCTGGCAAACTAACTCCCAACTGGGAAGGACCCTACCGAATCTATGAGGAAGTCAGGGACGGTACCTACCGTCTGGAAACACCAGACGGACAACCGTTGCCTCGAACTTGGAATGTAGATAATCTTAAAAAATATTTCTTCTGAATGATGTAAAGTAAAGAGCTACTTAATAAAGTTTGCACTTACTGTTCAATTTTGTATTACGAGGGGCATGCCGTCTGTACCTTTACAGTCGGCTACTCTCCATTGAGTTTTTCACTCTATCTTCAGAGGGGCATGCCGTCTGTACCTTTACAGTCGGCTACTCTCCATTGAGTATTTTACTCATAATACTTAGCTAAAAAGATTAGGGCCTGGCCGACCCTGTGCCTAACAGGCGGCTACCCTTCTTTTACTTAGCACCTACGTTCACCAAGAACTTACCAAGGCCACCGGCCGAATGATCAGACCAGGTGCCAAGCCAACTGATCAAATCTACAAAACTAATACGACCTGTCCCAACATCATAGCAGGCGTCCGACGGCATCCCTCCGGATGAAATTCGTCGCAGAGAGCAGCTCCCTTTTGGGTTGAACATTGTTCTATAAACTAATTACACGGCACCTATACGACTGTCCCCAAAGGCAACCACGTAGCCGTTTTTGAGACAAGGATAACTCTATCACTAACCAAACCAGTGGTAGCAGTTGACATCTGAGTCAGATGACCGCCTGTATTACTTGGGATAAATGCAGGGGGTACCTATTGAGTTAATAGCCAACAAACATTGGCGAATCAAGGGGTCTAGCCGGCCTACGCCGCCTGGTACCTCTACTTCTCAAACAAAAGTGACGGCGACTGAGTAACTCCAACGTTAACTCATAGTCACTCCCTCAAATTTGGTATGGAACCTAAAAGGTTTGAGTCGTCCGCCTGTTTTTAACAAACAAGGGTACTCAAACCCCTATTCCTACTAGGTAACCTATTGAGTTAATAGCCAACATTGGCAAATCAAGAGGATCAGCCGGCCTCCACCGCCTGGTACCTCTACTACTCAATCTAGATTGTGACGAAGACTAAGTAACTCCTATGTTAACTTAACAGTCACTCAAACTTAGTATGGAGCCTAAAAGGTATGAGTCGTCCGCCTGTTTTTAACAAACAGGGACTCTCAACCACTACTCTTGCTAGGTTAACAAATTATGAGTTAAAAGCCAACATTGGCAATAAAGGGAAACAACCGGTACCCGCCGCTTGTTATCTCTAACACTTAATTCCTTGGCGACTAGGTAATACTCTATTTACTTGGTCAGACCACTTTCCTACTTGGTTAAAATTACAAAAAGACAGGCACGCCTGCCTAAAAAGGATCCAGATAAAATAGTTCGAATACCGATTGAATAGATGGCCGACTGATCGTCTATCCTGGAAACAGACAACCAGTCGTCCAGGGGCATAGGCGGCGTACTAACTATTTGTACCTGTCTGCAACGTTCGGCCATGTACAACAGTCGGTCTAGTGAACAATGGGATATTAGATATGGAATACTTAGAAAAATTTGAAGAAAAACAAAAATTCATTAAAAATAAGCCGGTCATTAAAGACCAGCAAAATATTCAAAGCCCCGGCCCCGTGGCCGGGTAAATACAAAGCAAACGGCACGCAGGCCGTGGAAAAAATACATTAAGCTTAAGAAGGGGGCAGTTCAGTATTAGCAGCTGCCGCCTGGTCAGCACTCTTCTTGCTGGACTCGGCATCAGCTGCATCCTTTTTTGATGCCTCACCCCCAAGTGGCACAAGCGCCACAACCGGCTCCTCCTCCTCCTCCAACGCATCTCCCAACGCCTCTTCTTCAGCAGCCGCCAGGATCTCTTGATTATATGTTTCCGAACACTGGCGGTACGTTCTTTCCCAAGAGGCAAAGTCGGCATTGGGGAACAGGCGGCCCCAGGTCATGCGCTGGATTTGAGCGGAGTCTTCCATCATCTCCCGGACGAGCTCTTTCTTCTCTTGCTCGGCCTTTTCCGAGAGCTCTTGGGTAAGACTCTTCTCTTGGCCCACCAGGCGTTCTTTTACGCTGGCCAAGGATTTCTCCATGGCTTCGTAAGAGTACATTTTTTGGCGAAGAGGTTTCAGCTCGGCCTTAAGATTTGTGACGGTCGCCTCCAGCTCGTCATTCTTCTTCTGGGCCGCCTCTAACTGAGCCCGAACAGCGGCGGTAGCCTGCGCCTGATAATAAAGAATATCAATGGTCAGTACTTCATTTTGGGCAATTTGAAACATTGCCTTGTCACAGTCAGAGGCGGCCCAGAAAAGGGCAGGCGGCACTCCTAGTCCTAGATTCAGCCGTCCCCGGTGACCGACTGATCACTAACTTAGGTCGTGTCGTGTGCTTCCGTGGTGCCATTTCAAAAAAATAAAAAAAAAATTAAGAGTAAGAGAACTGAGTTACCTGAACGAGTGACGGTTGATGAAGTTCTGAAAATCCTGTGCTGTCGGCTTGTCAGAACAGCCGGTAGGCAGAAAAGGTCCGAAATGTCAGAGCAAGTTCAGGGGCCCGAATGTTCTCGCAAAGTTCTCAAATGTGAAAATGACCGAAGTCAGCACTTCCTTATATAGGCAAAGTGAGAAGGCGAAGGGTCGCTTCCAAATTCAAAATTTGGGCGGGAAAATCTCTCGGCCATTTGCAAGGTGACAGCTGTAGCAGGCCGTCGCCTGTCACCGTGCGGCACCTGTCACAGGTGACACGTGACCAGTCACGTGCCACCTGTGAGGGGCAAATGATTAGGGGATTTTTATCCACCAATCACCGTCTGACAAGTGGACCAACCAGGTTCCGCCACGTGTCCTTCACGTAGGCCAATAGGAGCCTGCCACGTGTCAATCACAGATACGTCCTCTACGGACCAATTGAGACACGCCACGTGTCCACCCATGCCAAATGGGAAAACCGGCCAACAAGGCCCAATCCTGTTTAGAGGCCCGCTCAGCCCTAGGTTTACCCTAAACCTAGATAGTGGCACGCTTCTCAAGACTATAAATACTTAATTAATCCTCATGAAGAAAAAAAACGTGACGGAAGACACTAATAACCGGCTAATCTCGCTAACAAAGCAGATTACCAACATTAAACACTCTCACCTAGAGAGACCTTATTACTTTAATTTCCGCATTAATTACTCCTTAATCAGGTACTAACTTGACCGTTGGAGGCGGAGCTCTCAGGAGTCTCCGTTATTTTGCAGGTACAGGCGTCCGGTTCCAGTCTCGGAATTGTAACTCTCCCGCAGGACATCAGAAAACCCCGAAACAAGAAGCACAAGAGAATTTCTGGAAAGCCTGCAAAAGAAGCTGAATAGAGATGGAATCAGCCCTAGAGAAGAGGAGAAGATCATGAGCAAACATCATGTGGGTAATACATAATTTCTCACATCTAGGATGAAAATTGAAATTAGGATCCCCAATCATTTCCTTAAGGAACCTAGAGAGGTACTCCATACATAGAGCAAAAAGAAAAGGAGACATAGGATCTCCTTGCCTAAGGCCTTTTTTTGCAGAAAAAGGTTTAGCAGGAAAGCCATTAACCATCACAGAGTAAGAAACAGAACAGACACAAGTCATAATCCATTTCACAACAGAATGAGGGAAACCAAGCTCTTCTAAAACAGTCTGCAAAAAGGGCCATTCAACAGAGTCATAGGCCTTCCTCAAGTCAATCTTGATCATGCACCTAGGAGAAACAAACTTATGAGAGTAGCCTTTGATCAATTCAGTAGCTAGGAGAATATTGTCACCAATGTGCTTACCCGGGATAAACCCAGCTTGAGCATCATTAATAACAGTCCCCACCACTTTAGAAATCCTGTTTGTGAGAACTTTGGAGATCAGCTTGTACAACATGGTACAACAAGCAATAGGCCTAAACTCTTTGACATAAGAAGAATGTTCAACCTTAGGCACTAAGGTGATTGTTGTACAATTCCACTGCTTAGCAGTGACACTAGTCTCAAAGAAAGAGAAGATAGCAGCATAGATATCAGTTTTGATTATAGGCCAAGCCTTTTTGAAGAAAACAGCATTGAAACCATCAATTCCAGGCGCCTAATCATCTCCAATCTGAGCTAGAGCATTATCAATCTCAGAAGTAGTAACCACAGAAGTCAAAATATCAATAGAGCTAGAGCTGAGTTGAGAACCTCTCCTAATAGTGACCAAGTCAACAGCAGGGAGAGAACTAGCACTAGAACCAAAGAGCCCTTTATAGAACCCCACAATCTCATTTTCAATAAGTAAAGGATCTTTCAAAAGGATAATTCAAAAATCTTTGTTTGAATGTGTTTGACTTTCATAATTCAAAAAGCTTTGTTCGCATGAGTTTGACTTTCAAATGATTAAATTATACTCGTTGAATGCATTTGACCTTCATTCGATTCAAAAAGCATTGTTTGAATGTATTAAAGTTTCATTTGATTCAAAAAGCTTTGTTTGAATGTGTTTAACTTTCTTTTGATTCAAAAATCTTTGTTTGAATGTGTTTGATTTTCTTTCGATTCAAAAAGCTTTGTTTTAATGTGTTTGACTTTTATTTGATTCATAAATCTTTGTTTCAATGTGTTTTACTTTCATTTGATTAAATTAGCTTTGTTGAATGCATTTGACTTTAATTCAATTCAAAAAGCTTTTTTTTAATGTGTTTGACTTTCATTTAATTCAAAAAGCTTTGTTTGAATGTGTTTAAATTTCATTTAATTCAAAAAGATTTGTTTGCATGAGTTTGACTTTCAAATGATTAAATTAGACTGGTTGAATGCATTTGACCTTCATTCGATTCAAAAAGCATAGTTTGAATGTATGAAAGTTTCATTTGATTCAAAAAGCTTTGTTTGAATGTGTTTGACTTTCATTTGATTCAAAAATATTTGTTTGAATGTGTTTGACTTTCATTCGATTCAAAAAGCTTTGTTTTAATATGTTTGACTTTCATTTGATTCCTAAAGCTTTGTTTGAATGTGGTTGACTTTCATTTGATTAAATTAGCTTTGTTGAATGCATTTGACTTTAATTCGATTCAAAAAGCTTTTTTTGAATGTGTTTGACTTTTATTTAATTCAAAAAAATTTGTTTGAATGTGTTTGACTTTCATTTAATTCAAAAAGATTTGTTCGCATGTGTTTGACTTTCAATTCATTCAATTAGATTTGTAGATTGCATTTGACCTATATTCGATTCAAAAAGCATTGTTTGAATGTGTTTAAGTTTCTTTTGATTCAAAAAGATTTGTTTGAATGTGTTAGACTTTGAATTGATTAAAAAAGTTTTTTTGAATGTGTTTGACATTCATTTAATTCAAAAAGATTTGTTTGAATGTTTTTTACTTTCATTTAATTTAAAAAGCTTTGTTCGCAAAAGTTTGACTTTGAAATGATTAAATTAGATTCGTTGAATGCATTTAACCTTCATTCGGCTCAAAAATCATTGTTTAAATGTATTGGAGTTTCATTTGATTCAAAAAGCTTTGTTTGAATGTGTTTGACTTTCTTTTGATTCAAAAATCTTTGTTTAAATGTGTTTGACTTTCATTCGATTCAAAAAACATTGTTTTAATGTGCTTGACTTTCATTCGCTTCATAAAGCTTTGTTTGAATGTGTTTGACTTCTATTTGATAAAATTAGCTTTGTTGAATGCATTTGACATAAATTCGATTCAAAAAGCTTTTATTAAATGTGTTTGAATTTCATTTAATTCAAAAAGCTTGGTTTGAATGTGTTTAACTTTCATTTAATTCCAAAATCTTTGTTCGCATGTGTTTTACTTTCAATTGATTCAATTAGATTCGTAGAATACATTTGACCTTCATTGGATTCAAAAAGCATTGTTCGAATGGTTATGAGTTTCTTTTGATTCAAAAAGCTTTGTTCAATGTTTATGACTTTTATTTAATTCATAAAGATTTTTTTTAATGTGTTTAACTTTCATTCGATTCAAAAAACTTTGTTTTAATGTGTTTAACTTTCATTTCATTCAAAAATATTTGTTTGAATGGCTTTGACTTTCATTTGATTCAATTAGCTTTGTTTGAATGTGTTTGACTTTCAATTGGTTCAATTACATTCGTTGTATGCATTTTACCTTCATTTGATTCAAAAGCTTTGTTTGAATTTGTTTGATTTTCATTTGATTTAATTAGTTTTGTTGATTGCGTTTGACTTTCATTCGATTCAAAACGCTTTGTTTAAATGTGTTTTATTTCATTTGATTCAAAAAGTTTTGTTTAAATGTGTTAGATCACGGGTTAGATAGGTCGTTAAGCTACTAACCTAACCAAATTAATCATTTATAATACCTAAACCTACACTAAACTTGTTAGTGGCAAGTAAAGGGTCGAACCACTAGGGAAGCACGCTAATTCAACATCAATAATCACTAATTCGAGAGTGAAAAGGGGATTGTTGTAGTTGGTTTTTTTGAGTAAGAACACTAAAACTATAAATAAGCACGAAAATGATGGTTAAAATCAAGGGAAAATGACGCTAGGGATACGGGGGTTTCCAATATGATTAGAAAGAGGGGAATAATGGTGATTATCATGAAACACATGCCAAAGGACACAAGATTCTACCTAAACAATTCATTCTCATACAATAGTCTAGGCAAATCAATGAAAGAGGTCTACACTAATAAGGATCATTCTCATGCATTCTATTAGTTACAATCAAATCAAGAGAATAAAGAAGCACAATCCATAAAAACTCCACTTTAATAACTCATTCTCATGAAATCATTAAAATAGAGATGATCCTAGTCTAGTTCAAATCACTTTCATGTATTTAAACTAGAAAATAACAAATAGAGTGCAACAATAATCTCAAGCTAATAAAAATCATGTCTTTCATCAATATATGGCATAAGTTCAATCCAACAATCATCATTCATCCAATATCAAATCATATCTTCCACCCCCTTCCCCTAGCTAAAAGTTTAGCCTAGAGAAGGGAGATTAAACATAATATCAAGACTAGAAATAAACTCAAGAAACTCAAAACAAAACATGATTAAAGTCAATGAAATCAATAACAACTAGATAAACTAACAAGATTAACAAGAATAAGTAACAATAAAACAAATAAATAATACTAAAGGAAAGGAAAAGAGACTACTAAAGAAAGGATTAATGAAAGAATAAAACTTTGATTCTTGCTTGATTGATTGAAGATTAAAACTTAAGCAAAGTTGAATACAATAAAGGATGCTTGAATAACAATCTATTTTCTCTCTCTAGATTAGGCTAATGTTCTATGGAATTGGTACTGAGTGTCCTCTATTACAAAGAGTTCCGTCTACATATATATGTGGCTCCCCCAAAAGAAAGAAACTTGGAAAACAAGGCGTAAAGAAATCAGAAACCCAGTGGTGCGCGCCCGCACAGTAGGTGTGTGCGCCCTCTCAGCATAGTGCGCGGCCACAACTTTGAGAGTACGGGGAAATCAAGCGCCCCAGCACAGTACACCTGCGCGCCCGCACAGAAGCCGCACAAGGTCGTGTAAACTCTCTGGTTTGGATCTGTTTCTTCAGCCTGGCTACGCGGGTTTTGACATGGCTGCGCGCCCACACAGCCATTGGTGCGCGCCTGCACAGCACCCCGCGCACAACAGTTTGCTTGGCTCCTTAAAATCCTCTTTCTTTTGGCACAAAATACCTACAAAACAAATGCATGGAAATCAAAATAAAGACAAGGCGAGAAGACTAAGAAAAGGGAAGATAAAGGAGAAACGAAAAGAGGAAGCAAAAATAGGTAAAAATGCTTAGGAAAAGGGCCAAAAAAGTTCAAATGAGGGGAGAATCCTTAGAGAAAAAGGATAAAATAGTGGCATAAATGCCACTCATCAAAATCCCCCACACTTGCCTCTTGCTTGTCCTCAAGCAAGGAAAACTAGAACAAAAAGACAAACACAACAAACATAACATGACTAGGATTTAGCAAAACCAATCAAGCCTTAAGGAAATGAAATGCTCAATTTGAACTGACATGCAAATAAATGCACCAAAGAATACTTATCTTTCTCAATTCAAAGAGGAAAAACACGTTTCAAGATGCTTAAGGTTGAAAAAGACAAACCTAAGCTAAGCGTAGAGAACTAATGATTTCATTCTCCGCCGTAGCCCCAACCAAGATGGTCCGCGTTCTCTGCACTAGCTTTAATTCATCCCCTAGCTAGCTCCTCATGATTCCTTGAGGGAACCGGAAAAAGAAATTTTTATGTGGAATCATAAGGTCATATCGACATCTCAACTACGCATACTCTCTCCATAGGGTTGAAATCTATCTCCCTCCACCTATCTTTAACCACGCCCCTCTAAAATCCAAGGGTCTTAAGTAGGGTTGTAATGTCATGGCTAGGGGTTATGGTTGGGAAACAATTTGAAAATTTTGGTGGCAATTCCTAAGTGAAGCGTAAGAGTGGCCATCTCTCAAGAACATCCTAAGAATTGAACCTATTCTCAAACTTACAACCTTTCAAAACAAACCACACCACATTACTTCAATCTTTTTCATTTTATTTAATTTTTTTTTTTTTGCTTGGTTTTCATGAGTTTCAACTTTCTTGCCAAACCTTTTTGCGTACTCTTTTCATGAATAATCTTTCAAAACCTTATTTGAACCAAATTAAACAACTTTCTTGAAAAATTTCAACATTATCAAACTCGAACCTCACAAGCCAATGTTTCACTAACTACAAGGGTTGGTAGAACATAGGCTGATAGGTATGTAATGTGGCTAAGTCAAGAAAGGGGAAATAAGGCTCAAATTGGTTAGCAAGTGGGTGAATGTAAAAATGAAAACCAAATTTGTAACAAAACACAAAGAAAACAAAGAAAAATTAGAAGAAATGCCCTCTTCCTCCTCTAGAGTTATATGGTCACGATCTTGGGAGCTAGACGCCAACACAAAGATTAAGACATGCATAGTTAAGGATCCTAAATGCCGCTCACAAGAATGATGAAGGCTAGAACAAATGACGCTCACACGGGATAAGAAATATAGCAAATACCAACCAAGGGAATCCTATCTGCTACCATAGAGAGCAACACCATCTTACCACTTTCCCATGAACTAGGGGTTCAAACGTCCTCAAAAGTTCTAAACCGGGCTACCTTAGCTTACAATGTGTCTAATTCAACCCAAAGCATTCTCAAACCGTGTAAACCCTCATCAACTAGGAAGATAAGCATTCAAAGACACATCGTCAAGAGAGGCAAACCAATCTAAAAGAGTGAGCAAATTACAAATCAAAAATCATTTCAAATTGTCATAATTATGCTTGTAACACAAAAATGGGAAAACAAAACAAAAGAAAGAGGAAGAAATCAAAAGGTTCACATACGAGGCATATAATCCAACTAAATCCCAATCGTCATACAAGTGATCGTTCGATAACAACATCAACGATCCCAGGTTCCATAGAACCAAAAGCAAACATCCTCGAACCATTCAACTTCTTCCTAAGCTAAACCTAAGCTAAACACCCAAAGAAAAAGAAAATAAAAGAGAGGAAATGTCTCACCAAATGCCGCTTGAAATGAAGACAAGATAAATTATGCAATCTCACTGAGGGGGCTAGATTTGCCCCTTAACTTCCTTTATCTCCATTTCCAAGCTTGAAAAGTGAGCCAAAATGAAAGAAATGACTGAGATAAAACAAAAATAAATAAAAAAGTAAAAAATCAAAGAAAGAAACTAAGAATTTAAACAAAAAGAAGAAATAGAAATAAAATAAAACAAACTAAAAAAAAAAATTGGATTAAGGGAAATTCGGACTATCGGGAATTTGGATTTTTCATCATAAGAGCGCCATCACCTACACAAACACTTGAAAATTCATTAGCAAAAGCTTATCAAAATCACTCAGAGACATCATCATCACAATCAAGAAGATAAACCCACATCAAAACATGATAAAGCCAACCGAACCATGAGAGCTATACCACCTACAATGAAATCCCCCCCACACTAGCATGATGACAAGCCTTCCCCCACACTATAAAAAAAAAACATCCCTTTGCCTCTTAACACCCCCCACACTAAAACAATGCACCGTCCGCGGTGCGCCAAATTAAAACATTGGGAGGGGGCAAAGGGGAGAAATAAAGAACAAGGGGGGCTAGTGGCCACTAGGGCCGACTTCGTCATCATCTCCATCATCCTCGGCGTCGTAAGAGAAACCGTCCAGAGGGATGCCGTGTGGGTCCCAACCACCGGTGAAACCCGGAGGCCAACCATAGTGACCTCGGAAGAGGTCTTGCTGCCATTGAGGCAACAGGTCGAAAGGGGCGGGAAGTTGAAGAGGGGAAGGGTGGGTAGGGTCGACATATGGATAGTTGGGGTCACCCCTATAATCGCTCCCCCTAGGGGCACAATAATCGTACCCGGTTTCTGTCGGGTAGTCTACTCGGGAAACACCGTGGGAGGAGGGCCCTTGCCTATAGGGCCAAGTAGGTTGCGATCCCTGCCACCCAGGGACCGGGCCTTGTTGTGGTGGCCAATAGGGGTAATTTACCGGGGGGGTGACCTCACTCCTATCCACGGCCGCACCATAGAGAGCTTGGGTTTGCATAAACATACCCTGTTGGTTCTCCATTAGGCTCAGCATGCCAAGTTGCATGCTCATCATTTGTTGTTCAATGCTACTCATGCCTTGATGTTGTTGTTGTTACTGATGATGATGATGATGATGTTGTTGTTGTTGTTGTTGTTGTTGTTGTTGTTGTTGTTGTTGTTGTTGTTGCTGCTGCTGTTGTTGCTGCTGCTGTTGTTGTTGCTCGACTACCATATTCCTTGCGCCACCTAGAGCAGTGGTTAGCACACCATTGTCTCGAAAAATTTTACATACATTCCTAGCGTTCCGCTCCTAGGATGTACGGCTGGGGTAAGGCATGATACAATGGTGCTCAGGTCAACCATCCAAGCATGAAAATTGTTGTCATCTGAAGTTCCTCGGAGGAACCCTGTAGACACCTAAAAATGTCTCCCCAAAACCAAACCCGATGATAAATAACCTTTCACCGCCACTATTGGTCGGGTTTAGTATTTAATCCCGAGAGTGCTTGAAAAACCGTATTTTATTAAATTCATACTTTTGAAAGGTCCATGGATTAGTCTTGATGTTTGGTAAAAGCATAGTTTTACTTTCAGCCCAAACTTACTAATTAATTTTAAGCCCAAACCTTTTTATTTTATTATTTATTTTTGGCCCAAACCTTTTATTTATTTTTATTTAATTATTTTATTATTTTAGCCCGAATAATAAAATTCAGAAAAAAAGCCCGAAATTATCAATCGGCACTTAAAAAGCCGAAAGAAATTAGGGTTAAAAATGAATTTAGACGGAAAAATGGACTGGGAGTGACCGTGTCACGGTACAGTCTGACCGTGTCACGGGAACACTTCCCGCCTGACGGTGGGACTTCCCGTGACACGGGAGGTCTTCCGTGACACGGGACGTTCCATGTCCTTTCCGCGTAAACCCTTAACGCGTTTTTCATTCCGTTTTCTGAAAATTTCCCGCGTCACTCCAAAACTGTACCGTGTCACGGGAAAGTGTACCGTCTGACGGTACAGTCTAACCGTGTCACGGTACAGTCTGACCGTGTCACGGGATACTTTTTTAGGGTTTTTATCATTTTAGGGTTCCGTGTGCTCCCTCAGCACATTTTCCCTATAAATACCCCCTCATTTCTGATGTACGGGGCAACCAAAATTTTATGATTCTTATTTTCTCTCTTCTATGCTATTAACCTAAACACTAGCCTACCCTTTTCACTTCAAAATTCCTTCTTCAAGCACTCAAAGGAGTCTATATTTAACTCGAGGTTCTGTCCTTAAGCCAAGGCGTGAAAGGTAGAATCGTTTGAGGGTTTGGCCCCAAAATCAACCTTATTTTATTTAATTTGATTTAGTCATTGTTTTATTATTTCCTTGAAGTTACTAACTCGTTTATTATTTTGTAGTTGCAAACAAAGAGAATCAAAGTAAGGATCATGCTCTTTTTATTGTTATTATATTTCTAACGATTTTTATGTTGTTGGAATTATGATTAAATTGGTTTTTATATTAATATTTATTCCATTATTTACTTTGATCACCATATTGCATGTTAAAGGGAATATATAATTGAAAATCACGTCTAATAAGATAATTTGGACAACCGGTTTAGGATTCCTTTTAATCTTATTATTAATTGAAGTGATCACCAATATTTTAGAGTTATGTGTGCATTAATTTTAAACCAATTTAGCATAATAATAGTTTAGAGCAAATTGAATTTTTGTTTGTATGCCTTTGAGATCACAGGAGTGCTTTTCACTATAAGAATCGAGTAGAGGCCAATACGGGCGAATGTGACTCCATGAATCACTTCGTACCATCATCCCCAATCCTCCTTTCGTGGTTCCGAACCATATGGAGTTAGTAATCTCATTGATTATGAATGGGGTGTAACCTTCACGGGTCAATCGTTGTTGCCTTTGTTGTCCCTTATTCGTGGTTGCCTTTTATGATCCTTGAACGGTTTACAAGTTCCTTAAAAACTTGTTGGCGGCTCCCTACTTTATTTGTCCCTAATTGTATTGTCAATTCCCACTTCCTATGAGTGCCAAGCATATTCACAACATGCTTTTAACGTAGGCGCACTTCAAACGACGCCTACAATTTGGTGACTCCACTGGGGAGGATTCTTAATTATTTATCGATTTGAGTGATCGGTATTTAATTAAGATGAGTGGATGAGACTTGAAAGATTCTTGAAAAAATATTCTTGTGATTAATTTGGCATTTTTTGCATATGCATAGACGTTTTAACGTCGCATTCAGGTTTGTCCCGTAGGAAAAATTGGATAACTTGGTTGCGCGCAAAAGCAAACAGGGCACCAGTCAGATTTTCTGACTGCCGTGTCACGGTACAGTGTACCGTCTGACGGTACACTGTACCATGACACGGGAATTTCTGCCGTGTCACGGCAGTCCTAAAATCAGTCCGGTGACCTATTTTCTTTTCTCACAGTCGACTTCCTTCAATTTTTCTGAACAAACGTATGTGTTCTACATGCGTCTTAGCCCCGAGGGATTTAAGTTCTATCGACCCAAAAACGCTCATGGCAATAAGGGTTCATCCGAGTTATTAAATCCACCCAAACCATGGAGTCGAGTTCGATTTCATCACGAACTCGCGGTGCCGCCCGTTGGCATACACCCTCAAGGGAGGCTGCCTTGCTAACACGTCCAAACTCTTAACCATGGTACCCTTTTGACACCCAAAGCTTGACCAATAGTTGAACATAGATCTTGACCCTAGGTTGCGAACTTTTTTACATCATCGTGCCTAAATGCTATGTGGTTGTTTGGTGCTAACCCTCATGTGTTTGCTCTTTTTGTTTAACCCATGACCGAGGGGTTTTATTCTCACATAGTAATTAGTACGAACTTAAAATCGTCTGAGGGAGGCGGAAAGCTACATCCAAGCTACCGACCTCTGCTCGCCTGGTAGCTAGTCGAAGTCCGACAAACAAAAAGACAGTCGGTCAGCTCAGCCGGCCAAAAACAAAGAAGAGAGCAAGAAAAGAAAAGAAGTCTGGGCGGTTACAGACTCTGATCAGCCGTCCCAGAAGAAAAAGAAAGAATTTAAACCGTACGTCCCCAAGTACGAGTTTAATAAAGACTGCAACTCCATCCTCATGGAGGTAAAGGATCGGCTGTCCATTGAGAAGCCGAATCCTATGAAGAGTTTTGTCCAGTCACGGAACAAGAATAAATTTTGTCAGTTCCATGAGGAGGTCGGCCATGACACCAACGACTGCTTCAGTCTTCAGCGTGCTTGAACCGTCTGGCTGACAAAGGGCTGTTGAAGTCCTACATTTCAAAGTCCCCAGCCGGGGTAAAAAATAAAAACAAGGGTCAGTCCTCCAAGACTACCCCCCAGCCTGCTAGTAGCTCGGATACCGATAAGGAGCCAGTCTACACTATAGCAGGCGGGTTCTCATGTGGTGGCCCTACCATCCGGGGCACCAAGAGCCATCTTCGAAAGATGGACAAAGATGATGATGAACAGGCGGAAGCCAGCTCCTCCTTCCCAGACGTCTTGATCACTTAGAAGGATAGGGGCAGCGTCCGCCGCCCGCATGATGACCCGGTGGTCATTGAATGTAAGATTGCCAATCAGCTGGTTGGACGGATCCTTATAGACACCGGCAGCTCATCAGACATCATCAGTCTCCGGTGCCTGCAAAAGCTGAAATACAACGTCAGCAGCATGCATCCGGTCACCCACCCCTTGGTTGGTTTTGGGGGTGGGATGGTCTACCCAGCCGGGAGAATTGACTTACCCATCCGGCTGGGAGAGAAAGGCTAGGGACGACATATTGTCGTCAAATTCTTGGTCGTTGAGGAGTTGACCGCCTATAACATCATTCTTGGCAGGCCAACCCTCAACGTAGCCAAGGTAGTAATCATCCCGTCCCTCATGCTCATCAAGTATGAGAGGGATGAAGGCTCTGTTGGTTCCTTGAATGGGGATCAGAAGACGGCCCGAGAGTGCTATCTCTCAGCCGTCCGAGATACGGTGGCCCCAGGCGGTCAGGAACCAATAGACCTTAACAATGGCAAGGATGCCGACCCATTTCCTGCCCTACCAGCAGCCGGAAAGAAAAGAAAGGCTCCTCTACTGGTGGAGGTGAAAAAAGAGAAAAAATAGCAATCACTAACCGGTGAACGGTCAGATGAGCTCCGTCCCCAACCGGCTGGCGAATGCATTGATCTCATTCTGGATGACAGCCGTCCAGAACGTACTGTTAAGGTTGGGACGGTTGCTCATGCTACCTTGGGTGCAAGCTTGCACCTTCTGCTGAAGGAATTCAAAGACATTTTTTCCTTTGAAGTGGAGGAGATGCCAGGCGTCAGCCCGGATCTTGCTGTCCACAAACTCACCGTGGACCCCAAAAAGAAGTCCATCCGGCAAAAGAAAAGAAACCACGGCGAGGAAAGAAGTCAGGCGGCAGCAGCCGAAGTCAAAAAGCTGCTAGACGCCAGGTTCATTCGGCCATGTAATTTTCCCGACTGGGTGGCCAATGTGGTCTTTGTTAAGAAACCGAATGGGACCTGGCGCATGTGTTTTGAATACACAGACCTCAACAAGGCGTGTCCAAAGGACAGTTACCCGCTTCCAAAGATCGACAGTCTAGTCGATTCTACAGCCGGTCACGCCTTGATGAGCTTTATGGATGCCTACTCCGGCTTCCATCAGATACCTCTGTGGAAGAAAGATCAAGAGAAGACGACCTTTGTCACTGATCAGGGATATTCTGTTATACTGTGATGCCGTTTGGCTTGAAAAGTGCGCCTGCCACTTTCCAACGGATGATTAATACGGTCTTCATTAATCAGATTGGGAGGAACGTGGAGGCGTACATTGATGATATGATAGTCAAATCCAAGCAGCAGGCGGATCACCTTGCTGATCTTCGAGATACCTTCACCACACTCAGGCGGCATAAGGTTATGTTAAATCCTAAGAAATGCGTCTTTGGTGTTGAGTCTGGGAAGTTTCTCGGATTCCTGATTGATCAAAGGGGGATAGAGGCTAACCCCGAAAAGATACAGGCGGTGATTGACATGAAGTCACCTCGTTCGGTCAAGGAAGTTTAGAGACTCACCGGTTGTCTGGCCACCCTGGGGAGGTTCCTTAGCCGGTCAGGCGATAAATGCCTCTACTTCTTCCAAGCATCAAGAAGAAGACCAGATTTGAATGGGGGGATGATGCTGAGGCGGCATTCCAGAGGTTGAAAGAGCATTTACATTCTCTGCCTAGGTTGTTCAGTCCTTTGTCTAGGGAGACGTTGTACATGTAATTAGCCGTCTCAGACCATGCCCTCAGTGCCGTTCTCCTTGCTAAGCGAGAGGGCGTGCAACTCCCGGTTTACTTCATTAGCCATGTTCTTAAAAATGCTGAACTCTGGTACCCCATGGTTGAAAAATTTGGCCTTGCTTTGTATATGGCATTCAAAAAATTGAAGCCTTACTTTTTGGCACATCCGGTGGTGATCTACACGGACCAGCCACTCAAGCGGCCAATGTCTACCTTGGACTCATCCGGGAGAATGTTGAAATGGGCTATTGAAATGTAGAGCCTTGAAATCACTTACGAACCAAGAAAGGCAGTGAAAGGTCAGGCGTTTGCCAACTTCATTGTTGAAATGACTCGTCCGGTGGCTCCGGATAATCTTGATCAGGTTTGGAAAGTGTACGTAGACGGGAGCTCTACAAAGAACGGTTGTGGTGCAGGCGTAATTTATGAGTCTCCTGAAGGAGACAGATTTGAATATGCACTACGCTTCAAGTTTCAGGCCTCTAACAATGAGGCGGAATATGAAGCCTTGCTAGCCGGCATACGCATGTGTAAGGCGGCAGGGGCCATGAAAATTGACGCCTACTCTGATTCTCAATTGGTTGTTAGCTAGTACGAGGGAATTTATGAGGCTACCCATCCGGCTATGATCAAATATCTTCAGGTAGTCAAAGAAGAGGCCGGGGCACTTGAGAAATTCCGACTAAATAAAGTGCCTAGGTCTGAAAACAATCAGGCGGATGCTTTGTCAAAACTGACATCTTCCGCCTGCCATGACACGCCTCGGTCTGTTTTTTTGGAAGTCCTGGAAAAGAGAAGCATCTATGAAGATCCCATTGGAGTCCTGGACCGAAGCTCTACCTGGATGGATGGCATCCGGGCTTATCTTTCAGACGACACCCTTCTTGATTCGCCACACGAGGCAGCCGCCCTGAAGAAGCGAGCTGCGAGCTTCGAGTTGAGAAATGGAGAACTCTTCAAGGCGGGGTTTCTTAAACCCCTGTTGAAGTGTGTCACCCCAGAAAAAGGGGAGGGAAATTCTCGAAGACTTGCACTCGGGATTCTGCGCCTCTCACATAGGCGGAAGGTCCCTAGCCGTCAGAGCCAGACGACATTACTTTTGGCCCACTCTTGAGGCAGACGCCAAGGAATTGGTGAAAAAATGTGACAAGTGCCAAAAGTTTGGAAAACTTATTCATCGTCCGGCTACTGATCTGACGGCCATCCACAACCCAATCCCGTTTGCAAAATGGGGCATGGACATTCTAGGTCCTTACACGCCTGCTCCAGGCGGAAAGCGCTATATCTTAGTGGCTGTGGATTATTTCACCAAGTGGGTTGAGGCTGAGGCGGTTAAAAACATCAAGACCTCAGACGTAATTTCCTTCATCTGGAAGAATGTTATCACCCGGTATGGGGTACCCATGTCTATGGTGTTTGATAATGGTCCTCAGTTTGAGAAGCTATTTCGCATCTGTTGGCCGGCCCCAAGCAAACGGCCAAGTTGAAGCTTTCAAAAAACTCATCTCAGACGGCATTAAAAAGAAAATAGAAAGAGCCGGTGGCTTATGGGAAGAAGAATAAATCCATGTCCTATGGGCCATCCGGACAACAGCGAAAGGGGCAACCGGTGAAACCCCATTTCTCATGGTTTACGGTGCTGAAGCCGTCTTGCCCATCGAACATTACGAGCCGACTCTCAGAGTCATGCTATATGATGAAGAGGCAAACTGGGAAGCAATGCGCCTGGCATTGGATTCACTCCCAGAACGCAGGGGCAATGCCGCCTTGCGTCATGAGATTTACCGTCTGAGAATGACTACAGCCTACAACAAAAAAGTACACAAGCGTCCTTTGAAAGTTGACGACTTAGTGTTACGAAAAATGGAGGCAACCGGTAGGGCAAATGAGTTGGGAAAGCTAACACCAAATTGGGAAAGCCCCTACCGGATCTATGAAGAAGTAAGGGACGACACCTACTGCCTGGAAACCCCAGACGGCAGGCGCCTGCCTAGAACTTGGAATGTAGACAATCTGAAAAAGTACTACTTCTGAGAATGTAAAATTTTGTAAACAAATGAACTAATCAAATCAAACTTTGTTTGCAAGTTGTTATTTTTTGATTCTCCATCCGGGTAATACCCAGGCGGGTTCTCCTTTACCCGACTAGGTTTGACACTTAGTAAAGGTTACATTTGTTGGACCGCCTGGGTAATACTCGGATCCCTTTGTTTGTTTAGGTTTGATACTTTGTTTATTAAACCGCCTGATTATCAGCCTGGGTAATACCTAGACTGATTCGTTTGACTAAAAAACTAAGTTAGATACTTGGTGTAAATTCAACACTGATTAAGAAACTAAGCACAAAAACGTTTAGTGGCTACACAACCGGTCTCAAACAAGACCAGAGGCTAAAATGGCTGGATGGTTGCTCATTCTATAAAATCGCCTGTCCCAATATGGACAAAGGCGTCCGGCGACACCCCTCCGGGTGCAATCGTTGCAGAGAACAGACTATATGTCGGTTCTACGTATCCATGCAGACGGCAAAAATTGAACGACCAAATTGGTCAACTCATAGCCATCTGACCAAAATAACCTACGAAGAATGAATAAGTTCCTAGATACCGGATGCCCATAGGCATCAGTCGATCACCGGCTGAAGTTCTCACTTAGGTTATTTATTCCAAAAATTGCACCTCACCCCAATTGGGGCAAGAGTTCAATGGCTATGAAATCTCTACCAAGACGGACATACGTCGTCTGTGTAGTGACCGAAATGCCTGTTGGTGTACGGTTGTGCACTTGGTTTGGGGCAATCACTACTGTGATTGATTGACTTACAAACATATCATGCTCTTTGCAGAATCAGACGTTTTCAAGTCAATCAACCAGCTCTAATTGAAACCAATCACACAGCTGTCTAGGGGCAAGGACAGCAGGACTACTTACTAGTTAGGCAAGAAATCGCCGCATGCTTTTGATAAGTTAGGCAAAAATTAAAATTTGCAAAAAACAAAAATTCAAATGCAAAATGATCAAAACCGACTTATTCGGTGCAATTCATAAAAGTCCATCCAACCAAACGGTTGTAATGGATCAAATGTTAACCGGACCCCGTCCGGGAGAAAGAAATTGTTAATTAACCCGGCTCCATAGCCGGTAAAAACAAAAATACTCGGCACGCAGGCCGGAAAAAGCAAGTTTTGGCATACAGCCGCTGAATAAAAAGAAAATTAAAAAAGCAAAGACTGGCATACTGCCGCTGAGGGGTCACTTCTGGCCCGCAGACGGAGCCTCCTGGTTCTCCCCCTTCTCCTCATCATCTGAGGGAATTTGGTGCGCTTCACCGGGACCAGGAAGCTCAGGCGCGGTCGGCTCATTGTTGCTGTGCCAGGCTTCAAAGGAGGCAGGCTCTGGCTCGCCTTGCTCTTTCAAGTACACCACGTACTCGGCATAGCTGTGTGCCATTTCCCAGATGCTATAATCAGCGTCTGGGTACAAGGCAGCCCAAGCAATCTTCATACGGGCGTCGTTGTCAGCATCACTCTCAGCAACAAGGCGGTTTTGCTCCGCCTCCAGGGTTGCTGCAAAGTTTTTCTGAGCTTGAGCAGCATCCTTCTCCAGCCTCTCAACCTTGGTTTTCAGTTTGCCAAGGTCCGCCTGGGCCTTCTTGAGCGCCTCATCAGCCTATTTGGCGCTCTCGTCTGTCTTCTTCTGGGCCTCCTCCGCCCCCTTCTTGGCCGTCTGAACATCCGTTGCCCGCTGGTCGGCCGCCTTCATATCTAGCTCCAGCTGCTGGATTTTTAGACGCCTGTGTCATAATTATTTCTTTAGTTTCAAGTTCATTTACGATAGTCGAGTGGAAAGCAATATTATCAGCGTCTATGACGGACTTCTTGGCCCTTTTTACCTCTTCCCATTTGCGGGAATAAGGACGTTTGAGCCCCTCCACCCGCAGCATGGCCTGCAAAAAAGCAGGCGGTATAAGAATTACAGGCGGGATACAACACTTGGAAAAAATAAAATTGAATTGCCAAGTTTCTTACCTCAGCCAGAATGGATAGAATGCGTTCAAGATTGAACGTCTCTATCCCAGGGATATTGTCCTTATCCCTCTTCCAGACGGCTTCCAGCATGGCCTTGGCGTGCTTCTGGACGTCTGGCCAGCGGGGAGATTGATCTGCACCACAATCAATACGTGATGAGTGCGAAACTAAGGCAACACCTATTTGTTGCCGACCGTCTGAGGATGATGTCTGTTGGAAGTGGGATTTCACCCGTAAAGGCCACCCCAGCTCAAGCGGGGATTCACAAGGGTTCTTAACTTCAGAGCCGGCCAAGCGGGAACTGCTTGCAGGCGTGGTGAACCCCGCGGCTGCTGATAAAGGATTGGCAAGATCAAGGCACTTGCTGCCGCCTACCTTCTCGAGTCGTCCCGATACCCGTATCGTCTTAGCCCCGGTTGAGGCGCCAGGAGTTGACGTAGAGGCGGACTTTTTTATTTTGTTGAGAACGGCTGGGGCCTCCTCTCTAGCCCGTTTGAGATTCTTCTCAAACGATTTCCCAACTTCTCCCCCTGTGAAAATAAACAAGTCAAGGTTAGTATCCGGGCAAGACAGTTTATAAAATAAACTTAAGAATGGGTCAGGCGCTCAATACCTTGGCCCTGAGCTTGGGAGTTTTCTTCGACTGCAACATGTTTAGTGCTTCTTCAACAAAAAGAAAGAAATTGGTCAAAATCCTAAATCAATTCCGATAGGAAAAATACTACATACGGTGTGAGCTCAGGCGCATACGTTTATTAAACATGTGCTCTAGCCCGCAGGCGGCTAGGAAACATTCATCCCTGAACCAGGTGCTCTTGGGAATCCAATTCTTATGGACTTTTATTGTTTCCCCAGTTGACAGAGTTACGTCTGTGAGACCGAAAAAGTCTGCCTCGATTATTTTATCAAAGTCTTCCTCTGGGGTCTGGGGAAGAGCGCACTTCCTGCCCAACAAGTCAGGCTTCTTATTGTACAGACGGAATTCATAATTTTCCCATCTGGTTGGGGATGACATCAGGTAGAACCTGTGCTTCCAGCCATCAAACTTTGAGACCTTGTCCAAGGTCATCATGTATTGCGGCTGTGTGGTTAGAGTATACCACGCCCTCCAGCCGCCCGGGCTTCTTCTGAGGTAATGCATGCTTGCAAAAGCCTCCCAACCGAGGTTAAGCCCTTGGAACTCGCAGGCGGCAACATACCCCAGAATGTTGGTCCAGGAGTTGGGGGTAAGTTGCCAGACCCCAAGGCCGTAGCCTCTCAAAATTGCCTTCACCGCCTGGTGAAGGGGAAGCGAAGGCCGGCTTTGAACGCCGCCTCATAACAGCCAAAACAGTTGTTGGCGTTCTCTTGATCATCCCCCCAGGCGATGGTGCCCAGCTCAGGCGGCACCCGGATCTTATACCCGTCTCCTAGCGGGTTCATTTTCTTAAAATTCTCTAAGTTCTCCCCCATCTGGATTCGGTCCTTGGAGGAGACATGGATGCTAAAGGGATCGTCCTTCTCACTCCACTTTTTCCTTTCTTCCTCCTCGCTATCCGGAACAGGGGGAAAGTCATCGCTGCTCTCGGAGGTAGAGGCGGAGTTGTCACTCTCCGTCTCCCCCTCGCTTTGGTCCATGGGGGTAGAGGCGGCCTCGTCGTCGCCTTGGTCACACTCTTCCAAAAAAAAGTCAGCAGGGGTTGAAGGGGCGCGCGGAGGGGATCTCTCCAGAGCCGTCTGGTTTCCCTGACCAGACGTTTCTCCCTCAGGCGTTTGGCCGCCTGTGCCTTCGCTCTTGTAATTCGGGTCCGTGGCCGTCTGCATTGTCCGAGCTATGGTGTTCTACATAGACACATAACTGGTCGGAATCCATGGCAAAGGGTGGTCCCAACACCCTGAGCCGGCACTCCTAGTCCTAGAGTCAGCCGACCCTGGTGACCGGCTGGACTCTAACCTAGGCTATGCCGTGTGTGTTGGTGATACATCCATTTATTGCAAGAAATATCTACAAGCGGTGAAAAAAGAAAAGAGCTGAGAGAGACAGAGACGGTAACTTTTGATTTGGTATCTGAACGTAGGCGGGACCGGCTGTATTGCTGAAGAACAAACTTTCTTGCTCACGTCTGCCTCAAACAAGTGACTTCTGCTCTCTCAAAGTTTTTCTCTAGGAAATTTTGTAAACGTACAAAATTATGAGGGTAAAACGGCTATATATAGAGGGTAAATTTGGGGGCATTTTCGTAATTTACCCGGAAGGTGAACGGTTACTCTGTAACGGTAAAATTACCGCCAACCGGAGCGTAACATGTGTCACAGATGCCACGTGGCGTGCCACGTCACATCTGTGAGGGGCAAATGTTTAAGGTAATTTTACCCTGTCACGTGGTCCAATCAGAAGGTGACACGTGTCAGCCCCAGATTGGTCTAAAATTGACCAATCCCTGCTCGACACGTGTCATTCCCTAAATCAAGGAAAAAGGCGGCCCGCCAAACGGCGCAGCCCACCAATGATTAGGGTTTAGTAACCTAACCAGAGGCACAATTCCCAAAGATCCTATAAATAGGGAGATGTCCCTCATTTTGTGGGCACGTTTTATCATTTATTACACATTTACTCTTTGATAGAGACATCCTGAGCTTGGAATCCAAGTAGATCCCTATCTAAATTTCCGCACCTTTTTCTCCCTTCAAGTTTCTAAATTGTGCGTCGGAGGTGGAGCACCACCCAACTGGTGTCTCCGTTTGTTTTGCAGGTACAGCTCACCCCGGATCAGTCTTCGTGTTGTAACTCTCCCGAGGGACAAAAACTCCCAAAACAGATTAAAATCTGAAAAAATCACAAAATTGACTTGGAACTGCGCACCGTGTCACGGCATGTTCTGTCGTGTCACAGTGAACAGTGCCGTGACACGGGAAAGTCTACCGTTTGACGGTAGACTGCACCGTGTCACGACAGTCTGCACCGTGACACGGTGCCCAGGAAAGTGTCCTGTCAGTCTTTTTCTCGATTTTTGTGCGAATGTTGTGTCCAGTTTTGAGTCGAGTCTAGCTATACGGTCTAAACACGCGTCCATAACCTCACTTAATCACTCACATGTCGTGTTCACACACTTTTTTTGCTTTAAGTCGTGCACCACTTTTTTTACCGTATTTTAGGGAAGTCTTGTTTTTGTGTTAAAAAAAAAAAGGGAATTGCCGCGACACGGGATACCCTACCGTGTCACGGTACTGTTCACCGTGACACGGTGGGCCTGAACGAAGAAAAAAGGAAAGAGAGACTTCCGTGACACGGAAATTTATCCCGTCTGACGGGAGAAATGTCCCGTGCCACGTCACCCCCTGGCAAAAAAAAATGTCAAATATTCCCGTGACACTGGATGTTATCCTGTCTGACGGGAGACGTTCCCGTGTCACGGCAAAAAAAAATAAAAAGCGTCAGTCAAGTCTTCCGTGTTAATTTGGTCCTTTCGTCAGTCATTTTGGTTATTGTTCACATGTCTAGCCATACGATCATACCACGAGTCTTATAACATCACTTAGTCACTCACGAGTCAAGTATAGTCCACGCACTTTCTTTATGTTCTGACTCGAGTCGTGCACCAGGTCGTTTATGATCGTATATTAGGTTCATGCACCCTTTTTCGTCATAATAAAAAATGAGTGGAGTTTTCTCACCTGTTTTCAAATGTCTATTTTTTTCCTTCCTTTCCTATCTTGAGCAATGAGTCAAACAATTAAGTGAATTATTTTATTTCACAGTACTTGTTCAAGGAACAGAGATAGATCAATACGGTTCGAGCCATTACTGTAACAATCTCTCAGATCTAGTAGGCATTCAAAGAGAACTTTGTCATCTCCGTTACTCATCACCTTTCAATGGCCACTAAAGAAGACATTGAGAACATCAACAAATCCATTGAGGCACTGTCTTCCATGATGCAAACCCTTACCACTAGTGATTAGGGGATTTTGCTCCTACCAATCGGAATGCGCCACGTGGGCCAATCAGGACCTGCCAAGTGTCCCCTAGTTGGAACTGTCAGGGCTTGCCACGTGGCACGCGCTTATTCGTCCACCTTGGACCTGTTATGTCACGACATGTGGCATACTCCATGCCTAATGGAGAAACCGACCACCCAGGCCCAACTTCCGAGGGAAGCCCAATCGGCCCTAGGTTTACCTAAACCTAGGATGGGCACGTTTCCCAAGGTTATAAATACCTCCCTTAATCCTCATTAAGGAGGAGAACAGAACTGAAACATTACGGAACACACTAATAACCGGCTGATCTCGCTAACAAAGCAGATTACCTACATTAAACACTCTCACCTAGAGAGACCTTATTACTTTAATTTCCGCATTAATTACTCCTTAATCAGGTACTAACTTGACCGTTGGAGGCGGAGCTCACAGGAGTCTCCGTTATTTTGCAGGTACAGGCGTCCGGTTCCAGTCTCGGAATTGTAACTCTCCCGCAGGACATCAGAAAACCCCGAAACATTTTGGCGCCGTCTGTGGGGAGAGTACTTCAGAGATGGCATCCAAGTCTGTACCGACTCCTGAAGAGAGGCGTCCCGTAGACGACCCTCAAGTTCAGTCGGACCATGACACCGAAAGTGAATTTGAAGTTGAAACTCATACGGCTTCAGACGGGACCCTAAGGGCCCGACGTACCCGTCATACCGAAAGGAGGGAACGGGAGCATCTTCAAACAGGAAGCGAGCCAGCAGGCGCACTGCCTGCTCAGCAACAGCCGAGTGATGGGTCTGCTCCCATCACAAGGAACGAACTCATGACCTTCATGAGGGACTTCAAGGGAGAGATTCAAGAGTTGATCAACAAGAAGCCGCCTGCTTCAGTCAAGGAGCAGTCGGCCAAGAAACCCTCCACTTCACTGAAGAGGAAGCCAGTTCAAGGGCGAGAGGCGACTCCTCATCCTAAATCTAGGAAGCGGGAGCCACCTGCCCTTGATTTCACAAAATTCCGTTATCCTACAGGAAATAGGAAACCGGTTCGTCATATTCAGGCGGACGGGTCAAAGCAAACATTCAGAGATGCTCGGCTACTGCTAGAGCAGAAGAAGAGTGACCGATTGTCAGAGTCGGCTTCTACTTCAAACTTTCAAGACAGTTTGCGAAATGCCTCGATGAGGCATACTCAGTCGTACCATGAGAGTCAGTCAGGCGGCACCTCCCGTCAGTTCGGCTTTCATAGTGCCCAGGCGGTACCAAACTTACCATTTGTGCCGCAACAACAGTATTTTATGCAGCCACCTCCATTTGGTGGACCTACAGCAAAAAACGTCCAACCTATGGACTGGCAGCTACGGTTGCTAAGACTTGGTGAACAGCCGTCGGCCTTCTCCAAGGAAATTACTGAAGCCGCTCAGCCGGCTAAAGTGAAAAATGTACTAGTAGGCGCCTATGACGGCACTACTAACCCAGAAGACCATCTGATGGCATTCACCAACCTGATGTACCTTCAAGGGTTGGATGATCCCACTTGGTGCAAGTGTTTCCCAGCGACTCTCAAAGGAATTGCACAGCAATGGTTCGGCAACCTGCCGACTGGTTGTGTAAATAGCTTCAGGACGCTTGCTTACTTATTTGCCTCCAACTTCGCCATGAACATCCCTGCAAAGAAAACGACCCTTGATTTGGGAACAATTCAGCAGGGCGAGAAGGAGGGGCTTCGCTCTTACATCAGGCGGTTCAACCTAATGAGAATACAGATTCAAGGGTTACCGGATGAGGTAGCTTATACCGACTTTTTTAGAGGTCTCAAAGACGGGTCTACCTTCAAATTTGATTTGATTCGAAAAAGGGTGGCGACTCTTCAAGAGGCCTTGATTGAAGCAGAAGCCTATATACAGGCGACTGATCTGTGTACGATAAAACAGTCGGACGGGAAAAGGTTCGACAAAAGAGAAGGACGACAGAAACAGTCGTCAAACAAAGATGAGAAAAGAAAAGAGGTCTGGGCGGCTGATTCCTCTAAACAGCCGGCCCAGAAAAAGAAAAAAGAATTCAAACCATACTCCCCAAAGTATGTGTTTAACAAGGATAACCAGTTTATCCTAAAAGAAATAAAGGGACGGATCTCAATTGAGAAGTCGGTCCCCATGAAGGGTTCTGCAAACAACCGGAACCAAGATAAAATCTGTGCTTATCATGATGACGTTGGTCATCACACCAATGACTGCATCAGTCTCATGCGGTACCTAGACCGCCTGGCTGAGCAAGGTGATCTTGACACTTATGTCAAGAAATCTACGGGGAACACTTCCTCAAAAAAGCTGTCGGCCAAAAAGAATCAACAGGCCGACAGCTCCGATACAGATGATGCAGTCGTCTACACCATTGCAGGCGGCTTCTCAGGAGGCGGCCCCATTATTAGGGGCAACAAAGATAATATAAGGCGGTTGGATGTAAATTCCGTTCACCAAGAACGGCCGTCCAAATATACATTTCCTGAGATTGTCATCACTGAAGAGGATCTAAGAGGGGTAAGGGGGCCGCATGACGACCCTCTAGTTATTGAATGTAAAGTGGCCAACCAGAGGGTTGGCCGAATCCTCATAGATACCGGGAGCTCCTCAGATCTCATCAACAGCAAATGTCTGTCGAAACTGAAATATCAGACTGACTGCATACATCCGGCCTCCCACCCTTTAATAGGGTTTGGAGGAGGAGTCGTCCACCCACTGGGACGAGTAGATTTACCAATTCGCCTGGGCGAAAAAGGGGAAGGACGACACATGGTAGTCCGGTTCCTAGTAGTAGAGGAACTCTCGGCCTACAACATGATTCTGGGTCGACCAACCCTGAATAATTCCAAGGCTGTTATAATCCCGTCTCTTATGTTGCTCAAGTTTGAGAGGGATAATGGAACAGTCGGCTCCCTAAGGGGAGATCAGAGGATGGCCCGAGAGTGCTATCTCTCGGATGTCAAGCCCACTGTTATGGCCACTGGGTCAAGTGGTGAAAAAACAGACCTTGACAATGTCAAGGAGAGTGCGCCTGTTCAAGAAGCAGGCGGCAAAAAGAGAAAGGCGTCCCTGACAGAGTCCGCAAGAAAAGCAAGAAAATATCAATCATTGGCAGAGGAGCGGCCGGATGAGTTCCGCCCTCAGCCGGCTGGTGAGCATGCGGACCTGATCTTAGACGACTCACGTCCTGACCGAACAGTCAAAGTTGGGACGACTGCTCTGAGAAACCTTGGTGACGACTTTCACAACCTATTGAAAGAATACAAGCACATCTTTGCATTTGAAGTCCATGAAATGCCAGGCATTAGTCCTGATCTGGCGGTACATAAACTCGCCGTGGATCCGAAAAAGAAGCCGGTACGGCAAAAGAAGCGGAACCATGGCGAAGAAAGAAGTCAGGCGGCAGCCGCCGAAGTTAAAAAAGTACTTGATGCAGGGTTCATTCGGCAATGTTACTTCCCAGACTGGGTTGCAAATGTGGTGCTTGTTAAAAAGCCGAATGGCACCTGGCGAATGTGTGTAGACTACACATACTTAAACAAGGCGTGCCCCAAAGACAGTTACCCTCTGCCTAAAATTGATAACCTGGTCGACTCAACAGCCGGCCATGCCTTGATGAGTTTCATGGACGCCTATTCTGGTTTCCATCAAATTCCCTTATGGAAGAAAGATCAGGAGAAGACGGCCTTCGTCACTGATCAAGGGTTATACTGTTACACGGTCATGCCGTTTGGTCTTAAGAATGCCCCGGCTACCTTCCAACGAATGATAAACACAGTGTTCTTTGATCAGATTGGGAGAAACGTCGAGGCATATATTGATGATATGATTGTCAAGACTAAACTTCAGAAAGATCATCTGTCGGACCTCCGAGAAACTTTCGCCACACTCAGGCGGCACCATGTCATGCTCAATCCCAAGAAATGTGTATTTGGAGTTGAGTCTGGGAAATTTCTCGGATTCCTTATCAATGAGAGAGGAATAGAAGCGAACCCTGAGAAGGTGCAGGCGGTCATTGACATGCAGTCGCCTCGTACCATCCGAGAGGTTCAGAAGTTAACAGGTTATCTGGCGGCCTTGGGAAGATTTCTAAGCCGATCAGGCGACAAATGCCTATACTTTTTCCAGGCAATTAAGAAAAAGGCAAGGTTTGAATGGGGGCCGGATGCTGAGGCCGCCTTCCAGAAATTAAAAGTTCACTTGCATTCCTTGCCGAGGCTGGTCAGCCCTTTGCCCAAAGAGGTTCTCTACAGGTACCTGGCCGTCTCTGATCATGCGTTAAGCGCTGTTCTCCTTGCTGAAAGGGACGGCTGTCAGCTCCCGGTCTACTTTGTCAGTCACGTACTGAAAAATGCCGAGTTGAGGTATCCCCTAGTGGAGAAATTTGGTCTTGCACTCTTCATGGCTGTTAAAAAATTGAAGCCCTACTTTTTGGCACATACAGTCGTCGTGTATACAGACCAACCTATCAAGCGGCCGCTGACCATCATGGAGTCGTCAGGCCGAATGATCAAATGGGCCATAGAAATACAGAGCCTCGAAGTTACTTTCGAGCCTAGAAAAGCAGTGAAGGGGCAAGCCTTTGCTGACTTTATTGTAGAGATGACTCGTCCTCCTGACTCTCAAGTTCCAGACCAAGTATGGAAGGTATATGTGGACGGAAGCTCTACTTCAAATGGTTGTGGAGCAGGCGTCATATGTCAGTCGCTAGAGGGCGACAGGTTCGAGTATGCTCTACGCTTCAGTTTTCAGGCTTCAAACAATGAGGCAGAATATGAAGCTTTACTAGCCGGGATCCGCATGTGCAAGGCGGCAGGGGCAAGAAAAATAGACGCCTGTTCCGATTCACAATTGATAGTGAGTCAGTACAATGGCGAATACGAAGCAACCCATCCGGCCATGATCAAGTATTTACAAGCGGTCCGACAAGCAGTCGGCTCCCTTGAGGATTTCCATCTGATCCAAGTGCCGAGATCAGAAAACAACCAGGCGGATGCGCTGTCAAAATTAGCATCATCCGCCTCCTCTGATACTCCTCGAACTGTTTTTTGGGAAGTAATGGAGAAGAGAAGCATCGAGGAAAACCCTATTGGAATCCTAGACAGAAGCTCAACCTGGATGGATTCAATCTGGGCATATCTGACAAACGGTACACTTCCGGATGATCCTCAACAGGCGGCAGCACTGAAAAAACGAGCCACCTGTTTTGAAATGATTAAGGGAGAACTTCACAAGAGGGGGTACCTTCAACCCTTCTTAAAGTGTGTTACTCCAGAAAAGGGACGAGAGATACTAGATGATCTTCACTCTGGTTACTGTGCTTCTCATATAGGTGGTAGGATGCTTGCTCAAAGGGCAAGGCGGCAGGGCTACTTTTGGCCTACTTTGGAAGCAGATGCAATGGAGATGGTGAAAAAATGTGACAAGTGCCAAAGGTTTGGCAAACTAATTCACCGACCGGCTACTGACCTCACAACCATTCACAGCCCACTACCGTTTGCTAAGTGGGGCATGGACATTCTGGGTCCATATACGCCTGCTACAGGCGGAAGGAGGTACATACTTGTTGCCGTCGACTACTTCACTAAATGGGTTGAGGCGGAGGCTGTAAAGGGAATCAAGACGAAAGATGTAATTTCATTCATTTGGAAAAATGTCATCACTCGGTTCGGGGTTCCCATGTCTATGGTTTTTGATAATGGTCCCCAATTTGAGACGCCTGTTCTCAAAAGCTGGTTGGGTGACCAGGGAATTGCAAACTACTTTGCATCTGTCGGCCGTCCACAAGCAAACGGCCAAGTAGAAGCCTTTAATAAAATCATCTCAGACGGTCTCAAGAAAAAGATTGAACGAGCAGGCGGCCTATGGGCGGATGAACTACCACATGTTCTCTGGGCCATTAGGACGACTGAAAAAGGGGCGACTGGAGAAACTCCATTCCTCCTAACTTATGGTGCGGAAGCTGTTCTTCCAATAGAACACTACGAGTCGACTCTTCGAGTAATGCTATATGACGAAGAGGCAAACTGGGAAGCCATGCGCCTGGCATTAGACTCACTTCCTGAAAAGAGGGGCAATGCTGTCTTGCGCCATGAGATCTATCGCCTGAGAATGACTAGATCATACAACAAAAAAGTACACAGGCGTCCACTCAAAGTAGGGGACTTTGTACTTAGAAAAATGGAAGCAGTTGGTAGGGCTAATGAGTCTGGAAAACTAACTCCCAACTGGGAAGGACCCTACCGAATCTATGAGGAAGTCAGGGACGGTACCTACCGTCTGGAAACACCAGACGGACAACCGTTGCCTCGAACTTGGAATGTAGATAATCTTAAGAAATATTTCTTTTGAATGATGTAAAGTAAAGAGCTACTTAATAAAAGTTTGCACTTACTATTCAATTTTGTACTACGAGGGGCATGCCGTCTGTACCTTTACAGTCGGTTACTCTCCATTGAGTTTTTACACTCTATCTTCAGAGGGGCATGCCATCTGTACCCTTATAGTCGGCTACTCTCCATTGAGTATTTCACTCACAATAGGGGCATGTCGCCTGGGATTATAGTCGGCTACTCTCCATAAGAAGATGGCGACTGGTTCCAAACACATAGCCACCCCCCTAATACTTAGCTAAAAAATTAGGGCCTGGCCAACCCTATGCCTAACAGGCGGCTACCCTCCTTTTATTTAGCACCTACGTTCACCAAGAACTTACCAAGGCCACAGGCCGAATGATCAGACCAGGCGCCAAGCCAACTCATCAAATCTACAAAACTAATACGACCTGTCCCAACATCATAGCAGGCGTCCGACGGCATCCCTCCGGATGAAATTCGTCGCAGAGAGCAGCTCCCTTTTGGGTGGAACATTGTTCTATAAACTAATTACACGGCACCTATACGACTGTCCCCAAGGGCAACCACGTAGCCGTTTTTGAGACAAGGATAACTCTATCACTAACCAAACCAGTGGTAGCAGTTGACATCTAAGTCAGATGACCGCCTGTATTACTTGGGATAAATGCAGGGGGTACCTATTGAGTTAATAGCCAACAAACATTGGCAAATCAAGGGGTCTAGCCGGCGTACGCCGCCTGGTACCTCTACTTCTCAATCTAGATTGTGACGAAGACTAAGTAACTCCTATGTTAACTTAATAGTCACTCAAACTTAGTATGGAGCCTAAAAGGTATGAGTCGTCCGCCTGTTTTTAACAAACAGGGGCTCTCAACCACTACTCTTGCTAGGTTAACAAATTATGAGTTAAAAGCCAACAACATTGGCAATAAAGGGAAACAACCGGTACCCGCCGCTTGTTATCTTTACTACTCAATTCCTCGGCGACTAGGTAATACTCTATTTACTTGGTCAGACCACTTTCCTACTTGGTTAAAATTACAAAAAGACAGGCACGCCTGCCTAAAAAGGATCCAGACAAAATAGTTCGAATACCGATTGGATAAATGGCCGACTGATCGTCTACCCTGGAAACAGACAACCAGTCGTCCAGGGGCATAGGCGGCGTACTAACTATCCGTACCTGTCTGCAACGTTCGGCCATGTACAACAGTCGGTCTAGTAAACAATTGGATATTAGATATGGAATACTTGGACAAATTTGAAGCAAACAAAAATTCATTAAAAATAAGCCGGTCATTAAAGACCAGCAAAATATTCAAAGCCCCGGCCCCCTGGCCGGGTAAATACAAAGCAAACGGCACGCAGGCCGTGGAAAGAATACATTAAGCTTAAGAAGGGGGCAGTTCAGTATTAGCAGCTGCCGCATGGTCAGCACTCTTCTTGCTGGACTCGGCTTCAGCTGCATCCTTTTTTGATGCCTTACCCCCAAGTGGCACAAGCGCCACAACCGGCTCCTCCTCCTCCTCCAACGCTTCTCCCAACGCCTCTTCTTCAGCAGCCGCCAGGATCTCTTGATTATATGTTTCCGAACACTGGCGGTACGTTCTTTCCCAAGAAGCAAAGTCGGCATTAGGGAAGAGGCGGCCCAAGGTCATGCGCTGGATTTGAGCGGAGTCTTCCATCATCTCCCGGACGAGCTCTTTCTTCTCTTGCTCGGCCTGTTCCGAGAGCTCTTGGGTAAGAATCTTCTCTTGGCTCGCCATGCGTTCTTTTACGCTGGCCAAGGATTTCTCCATGGCTTCGTAAGAGTACATTTTTAGGCGAAGAGGTTTCAGCTCGGCCTTAAGATTTGTGATGGTCGCCTCCAGCTCGTCATTCTTCTTCTGGGCCGCCTCTAACTGAGCCCGAACAGCGGCGGTAGCCTGCGCCTGATAATAAAGAATATCAATGGTCAGTACTTCATTTTGGGCAATTTGAAACATTGCCTTATCACAGTCAGAGGCGGCCATAGCTTTTGCAGCCTTTACCTCTTTGTTCTTCCGATCAAGCGGCTTGCGAAGGCCGTTAACTCGGAGCAGGGCCTAAGTACAAAAAAAAAAAAAAAAAAAAAAAAAAAAAAAAAAAAAACAGGCGTCAGTTTCCAAACAAAAAAGAAAACAGGCGTCCAGAAATTTAAATACTCAAAAATATGCTAAGTATACCTCAGCAAGGACCCCTGCAATCCCGTCAAGGTCAAGGGAGCCGACACCCCTGACCGCCTCCCTTTCAGCTGGAGGAACTGCCCTGATCATAGACTTGGCCATGTCTACCAAGTCAGGCTCCTGGGGGCCGGCTGCATCAAGCGTAAACAAACGGATTAGACCTAGTAACAAAGGGAGCAAGTCTAAAATTTACAAGGACAACTTCATACCTTTAGGCGGCCCAGTTGGAGTTTTAGAAGAAGTGGCCGGCTGTTTCTCAGCCGCCACCTGTTTCCTGGCAGAACCAGGAGAGCTCCCAACAGTCGTCTTCCGGGCCTTGGGGTCCGGCTGTTGGGAAGATGGAGCTCTTGGAGCACCCGTCTAAAACAGAAAAGAAAAGTCAGTATATGCATAAACACTCCAAAAAGAGGGTGAAAGGTTCGGAGCTCACCAAGGGTGCCCCCTTGTTGGGGGAGTCGGTACAAGACTATTGCATGAGAGAGGCCCGCAACATGGCCGCCGCAGTCTTGGATGCTGTTATTTTACTCATGGCGTCAGCTGCAAAAAATAAACAGCAAAGTTAGTAAAAATCCCAAGTAAACAAGGCGTGAAAAAACAGAGTATTTGTCAGGCCGGCTACCTCTAGAGCACCGACTGCTGAGGCCACAGGCGGCCAAAAAGTACTCGTCATAGAGCCACTTGAAGCTCGGGACGCAGTTTAGGGGTACTTGCTCTCGTACCCCTGAAGTAGAGTTCACCCTAGTCTCTACTTTGAAGAGTCCTTTGTCTAGGATCTCTTTTTTAGCCTTTGGGGGAACAGGCGGCATGCTGCGGCCGCCTGCGAGAAGAGGCGGATCCCTATTCCACTTTTTAAAGCGTTTGTTCAGCTCCGTGTCTGAACCCTCGATGATAAGGAAGGTGTTCCGCCAATCCTTCCATTTGTTCGCCTTACCTCTCGTCATGAGGTAGCCCCTATGGCTTGTTAATTGATACCAGCCGGTACCTCCCGACTTAGGGGTCCGGCTGAGATAGTTCATGTGGGCGAAAGCCTCAAAGCTTGGCTCCACCCCGTACATTTCGCACCCGGCCACATAGCCGAGTACGTTTACCCAAGAGTTGGGGGCTAACTACCATAACCCCAAATCATACCCATCTAAAATCCGCTGAACAGCCGGATGTAATGGGAAGCGCAGTCCAGCTTTGATGGCCGCCACATAGCAGCCAAAGCAGCCGTCGTCATAGCTGGTACCAGCCGGCCAGACGACAGTGTCTTCTAGATCCGGCACAAACAGTAAAAATCCGGGGCCCATTATGTGGTTAGCTATAAAGCTCTCCACTTTGTCTTGCATGGCTGCGATCCGGCCCCGGGGTACCGTGCAGTAGTAGGGGGTGTTTTCCTCTCTGTAAGAGGCGGACGGCTCCGCCCAATTGCCCCCCTTCTCAACTGCATGAGAAAGCCTCGCCTCTTGTAGGCGGCTGTTTCTCTCTTCTGAGCCTGGAGAAGCGTGGCCAGAAGAGCTGGACTCGGACTCGTCCTCTGACGAGTCCGAAGAGGACGACTCCTCCCCTCTCCCAGAGGGGCCCGCTTCCTCTCCCTTAGAAGGAGCAGGAGGAAAATTAGACATATCAACGGTGAAATGGGAAGGGACCACCTTGACCCCTCCCTCAGAACTGTCGGCTTGGCAGCCGCCTCGTTTCACTTCTACATCTGGCGCCTGGTCAGATGTTTCACTAATGAGCACCCTTTGGGAGGAGCCGTCCGAGTTTGAGATCATAGCAGTCTTTTTTGTTATGGCCATCACGTTCTGCATAGACACATATACAGTCGGACTTTGTATAAAGGGCAAAGATGGGTCCAGAAAAGGGCAGGCGGCACTCCTAGTCCTAGATTCAACCGTCCCCGGTGACCGGCTGATCACTAACTTAGGTCGTGTCGTGTGCTTCCGTGGTGCCATTTCAAAAAATAAAAAGAAAATTAAGGGTAAGAGAACTGAGTTACCTGAACGAGTGACGGTTGATGAAGTTCTGGAAATCCGGTGCAGTCGGCTTGTCAGAACAGGCGGTAGGTAGAAAAAGTCCAAAATGTCAGAGCAAGTTCAGGGGTCCGAATGTTCTCAAATAGTTCTCAAAGTGTGAAAATGACTCAAGGCAACTCTCCCTTATATAGGCGAAGTGAGAAGGCGAAGGGTCACTTCCAGAATTCAAAATTTGGGCGGGAAAATCTCTCGTCCATTCGCCGACTAACACCTATAGCAAGCCGTCGCCCGTTACAGTGCGACACCTGTCACAGGTAACACGTGACCAATCACGTGCCACCTGTGAGGGGCAAATGATTAGGGGATTTTGCTCCTACCAATCGGAATGCGCCACGTGGGCCAATCAGGACCTGCCAAGTGTCCCCTAGTTGGAACTGTCAGGGCTTGCCACGTGGCACGCGCTTATTCGTCCACCTTGGACCTGTTATGTCACGACATGTGGCATACTCCATGCCTAATGGAGAAACCGGCCACCCAGGCCCAACTTCCGAGGGAAGCCCAATCGGCCCTAGGTTTACCTAAACCTAGGATGGGCACGTTTCCCAAGGTTATAAATACCTCCCTTAATCCTCATTAAGGAGGAGAACAGAACTGAAACATTACGGAACACACTAATAACCGGCTGATCTCGCTAACAAAGCAGATTACCTACATTAAACACTCTCACCTATAGAGACCTTATTACTTTAATTTCCGCATTAATTACTCCTTAATCAGGTACTAACTTGACCGTTGGAGGCGGAGCTCATAGGAGTCTCCGTTATTTTGCAGGTACAGGCGTCCGGTTCCAGTCTCGGAATTGTAACTCTCCCGCAGGACATTAGAAAACCCCGAAACAACTAGGGTCACTACCATGGAACAAAACAAGGTCACTGTTTCCACCCTTGACAAACTGAAGGAACAAATGAGTAAGATTTCTGAGGATTTCACTTATGTGGAACGGCCTCCCACCCCTTTGAATGTGAAGGACAGATTCCCTGAAAAGTTCTCCACTGCTGATATTTGAAAGTTCAAGCCTA
The DNA here is from genome assembly GCF_001683475.1 of Chenopodium quinoa. NCBI lineage: Eukaryota > Viridiplantae > Streptophyta > Magnoliopsida > Caryophyllales > Amaranthaceae > Chenopodium > Chenopodium quinoa. The sequence continues at coordinate 969,841 of NW_018743880.1, read as the reverse complement.
CTGACAATCCAATATTCCATTTGAAGGCGTTCTCTGCAACCATGGCTCTTAAAGGATTGGACGTAATACTCTTCCCTATGGTGTTCCCTCTCTCCTTAGAACATGCTTGCCAAAAATGGTTCTATTCCCTAGATTCCAAGCGTACTGCGACTTGGCAAGATGTCACCGAAAGTTTCATGAATCATTACAAGTGTAACATTCAAACTAAAACTTCTGAACGTGAACTCTCCATTCTCAAACAGAAAGAGAATGAGGGCTTCACCACTTACCTGAACAGGTGGAGGGAAACAGCTTCACTCTTGGTAGATCCCCCCAAAGAAAGAGAGATGGTTCGCCTCTTTATTCAAAATCTGACTCATAAATATAGGGAACATCTCAAATTTCTTCCACTAAACACTTTCGAAGCTGTATACGACATCGGCATCAATATCGAGGATGAGCTAATAAAGACTGCTGGTAGTAACAATAATAACACTTGGAAAAACAAGAAGAACAACCATCCTTCTTCTTCGTCTTCTAAGCACGAAAATACTACCTGTTTCGGGGTTTTCTGATGTCCTGCGGGAGAGTTACAATTCCGAGACTGGAACCGGACGCCTGTACCTGCAAAACAACGGAGACTCCTTGTGGTGGGAGCTCCGCCTCCAACGATCAAGTTAGTACTTGTTTGAGGAGTAATAAATACGGAAATTAAAGTGATTGGGTCTCTCTAGATGAGAGTGTTTAATGTGAGTTTTTAGCGTAATCTCCCTTAATGAGGATTAAGGGAGGTATTTATAACCTTGGGAAACGTGCCAATCCTAGGTTTAGGTTAACCTAAGGCTGACTGGGCTTCCCTCGGAAGTTGGGCCTGGGTGGCCGGTTTCTCCATTAGGCATGGAGTATGCCACGTGTCATGACATAATAGGTCCAAGGTAGACGAATAAGCGTGTGCCACGTGGCAAGCCCTGACAGTTCCAACTGGGGGACACTTGGCAGGACCTGATTGGCCCACGTGGCGCATTCCAATTGGTGGGAGCAAAATCCCCTAATCATTTTCCCCCTTACAGGTGGCACGTGACTGGTCACGTGTTACCTGTGACAGGTATCGCCCTGTAACAGGCGACGGCCTGCTACAGGTGTCAGTCGGCGAGAGGCCGAGAGATTCTCCCGCCAAAATTTTGAATTCTGGAAGTGACCCTTCGCCTTCTCACTTCGCCTATATAAAGGAGTGTTGACTTCGGTCATTTTCACACTTGAAAACATTGTGAGAGAACATTCGGACCCCTGAACTTGCTCTGACATTTTGTACCCTTTCTGCCTACCGCCTGCTCTGACAAGCCGACTGCAAAGGATTTTCAGAACTTCATCAATCGTCACTCGTTCAGGTAACCGTCGGTTCTCTTACTCTTAATTTTCTCTTTACTTTATTCTTTTTTGAAATGGCACCACGGAAGCACACGACACGACCTAGGTTAGTGATCAGCCGGTCACCGGGGACGGCTGAATCTAGGACTAGGAGTGCCGCCTGCCCTTTGCCCTTTATACAAAGTGCGACTGTATCTGCGTCTATGCAGAGCATGATGGCCAGAACAAAAAAGACTGCCAGGATCTCAAACTCAGACGGCTCCTCCCACAGGGTGCCGATTAGTGAAACATCTAACCAGGCGCCAGATGGGGAAGTGAAACAAAGCGGCTTGAAAGCCGGAAGTTCTGAGGGAGGAGTCAAAGTGACCCCTTCCCATTTTACAGTTGACAATTCTTCATTCTCTCCTGCTCCTTTTAAAGGAGAGGAGGCGGGCCCCTCCGGGAGAGGGGAGGAGTCGTCCTCTTCGGACTCGTCAGAGGACGATTTCGAGTCTAGCTCTTCTGGCCATGCTTCTCTGGACACAGAAGAGAAAAACAGTCGCCTGCAAGAGGCGAGGCTTTCTCACGCAGTTGAGAAGGGGGACGATTGGGCGGAGCCATCCGCGTCTCACTGAGAGAAAAATACCCCCTACTACTTCACGGTACCTCGGGGCCGGATCACGGCCATGCAAGAGAAAGTGGAGAGCTTTATCCCAACAGCCGGACCCCAAGGCCCGGAGGACGACTGTTGCGAGCTCTCCTGGTTCTGCCAGGAAACATGCGGCGGCTGAGAAACAGCCGGCCACTTCTTCTAAAATTCCAGCTGGGCCACCTAGAAGTATGAAATTGTCCTTGTAAATTTTAGACTTGCTCCCTTCTTTACTAGGTCTAATTCGTTTGTTTATGCTTGATGCAGCCGGCCCTTCGGAGCCTAACTTGGTCGAGGTGGCCAAGTCTATGATCAAGGCCGTTCCTCCAGCTGAAAGGGAGGAGGTCAAGGGTGTCGGCACCCTTGACCTAGACGGGATTGCAGGGGTCCTTGCTGAGGTATACTTAGCATATTTTTGAGTATTTGATTTCCAGGACGCCTGTTTTCTTTTTGTTTGGAAACTGACGCATGTTCCCCTTTTTACTTAGGCCCTGCTCCGAGTGAACGGCCTTCGCAAGCCGCTTGACCGGAAGAACAAAGTGGTAAAGGCTGCAAAAGCTATGGCCACCTCTGATTGTGATAAGGCAATGTTTCAAATTGCCCAAAATGAAATTCTGACCATTGATATTCTTTATTATCAGGCGCAGGCTACCGCCGCTATCCGGGCTCAGTTAGAGGCGGCCCAGAAGAGGAATAGCGAGCTGGAGGCGACCATCAACAGCCTCAAGGCCGAGCTGAGACCTCTTCGCCAAAAGATGTCCTCATACGAAACCTTGGAGAAATCCTTGGCGAGCGTAAAGGTACGCCTGGTGACCCAGGAGAAGAGTCTTACTCAGGAGCTCTCGGAAAAGGCCGAGCAAGAAAAGAAAGAGTTGGTCCGGGAGATGATGGAAGACTCTGCTCAAATCCAGCGCATGACTTGGGGCCGCCTCTTCCCCAATGCCGACTTTGCCTCATGGGAAAAAACGTACCGCCTGTATTCTGATACATATAATCAAGAGATCCTGGCGGCTGCTGAGGAAGAGGCGTTGGAGGAAGCGTTGGAGGAGGAGGAGCTGGTAGTGGCGCTTGTGCCACTTGGGGGTAATGCATCAAAGAAGGATGCAGCTGAAGCCGAGTCCAGCAAGAAGAGTGCTGACCAGGCGGCAGCTGCTAATATTGAAGACCTGCCCCCTTCTTAAGCTTTAAGTCTTCTTCCACGGCCTGCGTGTCGTTTGTTTGTATTTACCCGGCCAGGGGGCCGGGGCTCTGATTATTTTGCCGGTCTTTGAATGCCGACTTCTTTTTAATGAATTTTTTGTTTTGCTTCAAATTTGTTTAAGTATTGAATATTCTGATATCCAATTGTACACTATACCGACTGTTTTACATGGCCGATAGTTGCAGATAGGTACGGATAGTTAGTCACGCCGCCTATGCCCCTGGACGACTGGTTGTCTGTTTCCAGGCTAGACGATCAGTCGGCCATTTATCCAATTGGTATTCGAACCATTTTAAAGACTGGATCCCCTTTAGGCAGGCGGTCCTGTCATTTGTAAAATTAACCAAGTAGGAAAGTGGTTTGACCAAGTAAACATGGTTGTTACCTAGTCGCCAAGTAACTGAGTAGTAGAGGTATCAAGGAGTGGATACCGGTTGTTCCCCTTTATTCGCCAATGTTTGTTGGCTTTTAACTCATCAGTTGTTAACCTAGAAGGAGTAGTGGTTGAGAGCCCCTGTTTGCTAAAAACAGGCGGACGACTCATACCTTTTAGGCTCCATACTAAGTTTGAGAGAGTGACTATGAGTTAACTTTGGTGTTACTCAGTCGATGTAACTCCTGCTTGAGTAGTAAAGGTACCAGGCGGCGGAGGCCGGCTGATCCTTTTGATTCGCCAATCCTTTTGATTCGCCATTTATCCCAAGTAATACAGGCGGTCATCTGACTCAGATGTCAACTGCTACCACTGGTTTGGTTAGTGATAGAGTTATCCTTGTCTCAAAAACGGCTACGTGGTTGCCCTTGGGGACAGTCGTATAGGTGCCGTGTAATTAGTTTATAGAGAAATGTTCTACCCAAAAGGGAGCTGCTCTCTGCGACGAATTTCATCCGGAGGGATGCCGCCGGACGCCTGCTATGATGTTGGGACAGGTCGTATTAGTTTTGAAGATTGGATCAGTTGGCTTGGCGCCTGGTTTGATCATTCGGCTTATCGCCTTGGTTAGTTCTTGGTGAACGTAGGTGCTAAGTAAGAGGAGGGTAGCCGCCTGTTTAGGCACAGGGTCGGCCAGGCCCTAATCTTTTTTAGCTAAGTATAAGCGGGGTGGCTTTGTGTTTGGAACCAGTCGGCCCTCTTCTATGGAGAGTAGCCGACTTTATGTCCAGACGGCATGCCCCTATGGGAGTAAAATATTCAATGAAGAGTAGCCGACTGTAAATGTACAGGCGGCATGCCCCTCTGAAGATAGAGTAAAATACTCAATGGAGAGTAGCCGACTGTAAAGGTACAGACGGCATGCCCCTCTGAAGATAGAGTAAAATACTCAATGGAGAGTAGCCAACTGTAAAGGTACAGACGGCATGCCCCTCTGATGATAAAGTGAAATACTCAATGGAGAGTAGCCGACTGTAAAGGTACAGACGGCATGCCCCTCTTAAGTAAGAATAAAAATTAAACATGGAGAGTAGCCGACTGTTTGTTAGTAGGCGTGCCCCTCTTAGTACAAAATTGAATATTAAGTATGCAAACTTTTATTAAGTAGCCCTTGACTATTTATATCATTCAAAAGAAATATTTCTTAAGATTATCTACATTCCAAGTTCGAGGCAACGGTTGGCCGTCTGGTGTTTCCAGACGGTAGGTACCGTCCCTGACCTCTTCACAGATTCGGTAGGGTCCTTCCCAGTTGGGAGTTAGTTTGCCAGACTCATTAGCCCTTCCAACTGCTTCCATTTTTCTAAGTACAAAGTCCCCCACTTTGAGTGGACGCCTGTGTACTTTTTTGTTGTATGATCTAGTCATTCTCAGGCGGTAAATTTCATGGCGCAAGACAGCATTGCCCCTCCTTTCAGGAAGTGAGTCTAATGCTAGGCGCATGGCTTCCCAGTTTGCCTCTTCGTCATATAGCATTACTCGAAGAGTCGGCTCGTAGTGTTCTATTGGAAGAACAGCTTCCGCACCATAAGTTAGGAGCAATGGAGTTTCTCCAGTCGCCCCTTTTTCAGTCGTCCTAATGGCCCAGAGGACATGTGGTAATTCATCCGCCCATAGGCCGCCTGCTCGTTCAATCTTTTTCTTGAGACCGTCTGAGATGATTTTATTAAAGGCTTCTACCTGGCCGTTTGCTTGTGGACGGCCGACAGATGCAAAGTAGTGTGCAATTCCTTGGTCACCCAACTAGCTTTTGAGAACAGGCGTCTCAAATTGGGGACCATTATCAAAAACCATAGACATGGGAACCCCGAACCGAGTGATGACATTTTTCCAAATGAATGAAATTACATCCTTCGTCTTGATTCCCTTTACAGCCTCCGCCTTTACCCATTTAGTGAAGTAGTCGACGACAACAAGTATGTACCTCCTTTCGCCTGTAGCAGGCGTATACGGACCCAGAATATCCATGCCCCACTTAGCAAACGGTAGTGGGCTATGAATGGTAGTGAGGTCAGTAGCCGAACGGTGAATTAGTTTGCCAAACCTTTGGCACTTGTCACATTTTTTAACCATCCCCATCGCATCTGCTTCTAAAGTAGGCCAAAAGTAGCCCTGTCGCCTTGCCCGTTGAGCAAGCGTCCTACCGCCTATATGGGAAGCACAGTAACTACAGTGAAGATCGTCTAGAATCTCTCGTCCCTTTTCTGGAGTAACACACTTTAAGAAGGGTTGAAGATACCCCCTTTTGTGAAGTTCTCCCTTTATTATTTCAAAACTGGTTGCTCGTTTTTTCAGTGCTGCCGCCTGTTGATGATCATCCGGCAGGGTACCGTTTGTCAGATATGCCCTGATTGGATCCATCCAGGTTGAGCTTCTGTCTAAGATTCCAATAGGTTCTTCCTCAATGCTTCTCCTCTCCATTACTTCCCAAAAAACAGTTCGAGGAGTATCACAGGAGGCGGATGATGCTAATTTTGAAAGTGCATCCGCCTGGTTGTTTTCTGATCTCGGCACTTGGATCAGATGGAAATCCTCAAGGGAGCCGACTGCTTGTCGGACCGCCTGTAAATACTTGATCATGGCCGGATGGATTGCTTTGTATTCGCCATTGTACTGACTCACTATCAATTGTGAATCGGAACAGGCGTCTATTTTTCTTGCCCCTGCCGCCTTGCACATGCGGATTCCGGCTAGTAAAGCTTCATATTCTGCCTCATTGTTTGAGGCCTGAAAACTGAAGCGTAGAGCATACTCGTACCTGTCGCCCTCTGGCAACTGACATATGACGCCTGCTCCACAACCATTTGAAGTAGAGCTTCTGTCCACATATACCTTCCAGACTTGGTCTGTAACTTGAGAGTCCGGAGGACGAGTCATCTCAACAATAAAGTCAGCAAAGGCTTGCCCCTTCACTGCTTTTCTAGGCTCGAAGGTAACTTCAAGGCTCTGTATTTCTATGGCCCATTTGATCATTCAGCCTGACGACTCCATGATGGTCAGTGGCCGCTTGATAGGTTGGTTTGTATACACGACGACTGCATGTGCCAAAAAGTAGGGCTTCAATTTTTTAACAGCCATGAAGAGTGCAAGACCAAATTTCTCCACTAAGGGATACCTCAACTCGGCATTTTTAAGTACATGACTGACAAAGTAAACCGGGAGCTGACAGCCGTCTCTTTCAGCAAGGAGAACAGCGCTTAACGCATGATCAGAGACGGCCAGGTATATGTAGAGTACTTCTTTGGGCAAAGGGCTGACCAGCCTTGGCAAGGAATGCAAGTGAACTTTCAATTTCTGGAAGGCTGCCTCAGCATCCGGCCCCCATTCAAACCTTGCCTTTTTCTTAATTGCCTGGAAAAAGTATAGGCATTTGTCGCCTGATCGGCTTAGAAATCTTCCCAAGGCCGCCAGACAACCTGTTAACTTCTGAACCTCTCGGATGGTACGAGGCGACTGCATGCCAATGACCGCCTGCACCTTCTCAGGGTTCGCCTCTATTCCTCTCTGATTGATAAGGAATCCGAGAAATTTCCCAGACTCAACTCCAAAGACACATTTCTTGGGATTGAGCATGACATGGTGCCGCCTGAGTGTGGAGAAAGTTTCTCGGAGGTCCGACAGATGATCTTTCTGAAGTTTAGACTTGACAATCATATCATCAATATATGCCTCGACATTTCTCCCAATTTGATCAAAGAACACAGTGTTTATCATTCGCTGGAAAGTGGCCGGGGCATTCTTAAGACCAAACGGCATGACCGTGTAACAGTGTAACCCCTGATCAGTGACGAAGGCCGTCTTCTCCTGATCTTTCTTCCATAAAGGAATTTGATGGAAACCAGAGTAGGCGTCCATAAAGCTCATTAAAGCATGGCCGGCTGTTGAGTCGACCAGATTATCAATTTTAGGCAGAGGGTAACTGTCTTTGGGGCACGCCTTGTTTAAGTCTGTGTAGTCTACACACATTCGCCAGGTGCCATTCGGCTTTTTAACAAGCACCACATTTGCAACCCAGTCTGGGAAGTAACACTGCCGAATGAACCCTGCATCAAGTAATTTTTTAACTTCGGCTGCTGCCGCCTGACTTCTTTCTTCGCCATGGTTCCGCTTCTTCTGCCTTACCGGCTTCTTTTTCGGATCCACAACCAGTTTATGTACCGCCAGGTCAGGACTAATGTCTGGCATTTCGTGGACTTCGAATGCAAAGATGTCCTTGTAGTCTTTCAATAGTTTGTGAAAGTCGTCACCCAGGACCCTCAGAGCAGCCGTCCCAACTTTGACTAGTCGGTCAGGACGCAAGTCGTCTAAGATCAGATCCGTATGCTCACCTGCCGGCTGAGGGCGGAATTCATCCGACCGCTCCTCTGCCAATGATTGCTATTTTCTGTCTTTTCTTTCGGCCCCTGTCTGGGATGCCTTTCTCTTCTTGCCGCCTGCTTCTTGAACAGGCGCACTCTCCTTGACATTGTCAAGGTCTATTTTTCCACCACTCGACCCAGTGGCCATAACAGTGGGCTTGACATCCGAGATATAGCACTCTCGGGCCATCCTGTGATCTCCCCTTAGGGACCCGACTGTTCCATTATCCCTCTCAAACTTGAGCAACATAAGAGATGGGATTATAACAGCCTTGGAATTATTCAGGGTTGGTCGTCCCAGAATCATGTTGTAGGCCGAGAGTTCTTCTACTACCAGGAACCGGACTACCATGTGTCGTCCTTCTCCTTTTTTGCCCAGGCGGATGGGTAAATCCACTCGTCCCACTGGGTGGACGACTCCTCCTCCAAACCCTACTAAAGGGTGGGATGCCGGATGTATGCAATCAGTCTGATATTTTAGTTTTGACAGACATTTGCTACTGATGAGATCTGAGGAGCTTCTGGTATCTATGAGGATTCGGCCAACTCTCTGGTTGGCCACTTTACATTCAATAACGATAGGGTCGTCATGCGGCCCTCTTACCCCTCCTAGATCTTCTTCAGTGATGACAATCTCAGGAAATGAATATTTAGAGGGTCGTTCTTGGTGAACGGAATTTACATCTAACTGCCTGATATTGTCTTTGTTGCCCCTAATAGTGGGGCCGCCTCCTGAGAAGCCGCCTTCAATGGTGTAGACGACTGCATCATCTGTATCGGAGTTGTCGGCCTGTTGATTCTTTTTGGCCGACTGCTTTTTTGAGGAAGTGTTCCCTGTAGATTTCTTGACATAAGTGTCAAGATCACCTTGCTCAGCCAGGCGGTCCAGATACCGCATGAGACTGATGCAGTCATTGGTGTGATGACCAACATCTTCATGATAAGCACAGAATTTATCTTGGATCCGGTTGTTTGCAGAACCCTTCATGGGGACCGGCTTCTCAATTGAGATCCGTCCCTTGATTTCTTTTAGGATAAACTGGTTATCCTTGTTAAACGCATACTTTGGGGAGTATGGTTTAAATTCTTTTTTCTTTTTCTTGGCCGGCTGTTTAGAGGAATCAGCCGCCCAGACCTCTTTTCTCTTCTCGTCTTTGTTTGACGACTGCTTCTGTCGTCCTTCTCTTTTGTCGGACTTTTTCCCGTCTGACTGTTTTACCGTACTACAAAGATCAGTCGCCTGTATATAAGCTTCCGCTTCAATCAAGGCCTCTTGAAGAGTCGCCACCCTCTTTCGGACCAAATCAAATTTGAAGGTCGACCCGTCTTTGAGACCTCTGAAAAAGTCAGTATAGGCTACTTCATCCGGTAACCCTTGAATCTGTATTCTCATCAGGTTAAACCGCCTGATGTAAGAACGCAGCCCCTCCTTCTCGCCCTGCTGAATTGTTCCTCAATCAAGAGTCGTCTTCTTCGCAGGGATGTTCATGGCGAAGTTAGAGGTGAACAAGTAAGCAAGCGTCCTGAAGTTATTTACACAACCAGTCGGCATGTTGCCGAACCATTGTTGTGCGATTCCTTTGAGAGTCGCTGGGAAACACTTGCACCAAGTGGGATCATCCAACCCTTGAAGGTACATCAGGTTGGTGAATGCCATCAGATGGTCTTCTGGGTTAGTAGTGCCGTCATAGGCGCCTACTAATACATTTTTCACTTTGGTCGGCTGAGCGGCTTCAGTAATTTCCTTGGAGAAGGTCGACGGCTGTTCACCAAGTCTAAGCAACCGTAGCTGCCAGTCAATAGGTTGGACATTTTTTAATGTCTGTCCACCAAACGGAGGTGGCTGTAAAAAATACTATTGTTGCGGTACAAACGGTAAGTTTGGTACCGCCTGGTCGCTATGAAAGCCGGACTGACGGGAGGTGCCGCCTGACTGACCCTCATGATACGACTGAGTATGCCTCATCGAGGTATTTCGCAGAATGTCTTGGAAGTTTGAAGTAGAGGCCGACTCTGACAATCGGTCACTCTTCTTCTGCTTATGTTTTCCTCGACCCGTCCGCCTGAATATGACGAACAGGTTTCCTATTTCCTGGAGTAGGAAAACGGTATTTTGTGAAATCAAGGGCAGGTGGTTCCCGCTTCCTAGATTTATGATGAGGGGTCGCCTCTCGCCCTTGAACTGGCTCCCTCTTCTGTGAAGAGGAGGGTTTCTTAGCCGACTGCTCCTTGTCCAGAGCAGGCGGCTTCTTGTTGATCAACTCTTGAATTTCTCCCTTGAAGTCCCTCATGAAGGTCATGAGTTCGTTCCTTGTGATGGGAGCAGACCCATCAGTCGGCTGCTGCTGAACAGGCGGTGCGCCTGCTGGCTCACTTCCAGTTTGAAGATGTTCCCGTTCTCTCCTTTCGGTATGACGGGTACGTCGGGCCCTTAGGGTCCCGTCTGAAGCTGTGTGAGCTTCAACTTCAAATTCATTCTCAGTATCGTGGTCCGACTGAACTTGAGGGTCGTCTAGGGGACGCCTCTCTTCAGGTGTCGGTACAGACTTGGATGCCATCTCAGAAGTACTCTCCCCACAGACGGCGCCAAATGTTTCGGGGTTTTCTGATGTCCTGCGGGAGAGTTACAATTCCGAGACTGGAACCGGACGCCTGTACCTGCAAAACAACGGAGACTCCTTGTGGTGGGAGCTCCGCCTCCAACGATCAAGTTAGTACTTGTTTGACGAGTAATAAATGCGGAAATTAAAGTGATTGGGTCTCTCTAGATGAGAGTGTTTAATGTGAGTTTTTAGCGTAATCTCCCTTAATGAGGATTAAGGGAGGTATTTATAACCTTGGGAAACGTGTCAATCCTAGGTTTAGGTTAACCTAGGGCTGATTGGGCTTCCCTCGAAAGTTGGGCCTGGGTGGCCGGTTTCTCCATTAGGCATGGAGTATGCCACGTGTCATGACATAATAGGTCCAAGGTAGACGAATAAGCGTGTGCCACGTGGCAAGCCCTGACAGTTCCAACTGGGGGACACTTGGCAGGACCTGATTGGCCCACGTGGCGCATTCCGATTGGTGGGAGCAAAATCCCCTAATCACTACCAACAATATAAGCCAAGTTGATATCAATGAAGTGTTAGCTCTTGATACTCCATTGCCCAAGAAGAAAAGAACTTACACTCCTTTAGGAATGACTTATGATGTGGCCTTTGATTGCCTTTACAGTCAAGGCTTGATCACACCTATTGGGCCATTTATAGAGCCAAAACCTGAAGAAAGGAGCGCCAAATGGAATCCTAATGCCCATTGCATGTACCGTCAAGGAAGGGGCCACACTACGGAGCAATGTTGGAATTTGAAGGACGCCATTCAAGACTTGATGGATGCAAACAAACTTCCTGTCCCTCCAAACGACAAGAAGTAATGAATACAAGGCACACAGATCCTTCGTGCAAGATTTCATGATTTCTTTCTTTATCACTCTTCTCCATTCCCCCATTCATGTCTAGCATAGGTTTTCCACTTTGAATTTTTTTATATGTTTCATGTGTTTCATTCACCTTTTCCATTAATAAAATGAGCAATTTTCCTTTACATCTCGATCAGAGAATTTTCCATTCATTCAGTCATTCTCAATTAAAAAAAAATCAATTACCGAACTAAACCCAAGGTACACCAATGACTTGAGGCACCTTTGCAACCATGTCATTCCCTGTTAACCGTTCAATCACATTCCATTTCTTCATGAACCATTTTGAGCCTCGTCTAACGTTTGGCCTTCATTTCTTCAACCCACATTCACTTAACCCTGGGATTGGAAGATGTGTAATTGTACAACATTCAAAAAAGCAAGTAAAAAAAAAAAAAGAAAGCAGCAAAGCAACAATAAAACAATGTCTAAAGGCAAGTGTTCCAATGTCTTTGATATGAACACGTCTCAAATTGCGTCTCTCATCGAGTGCTTGGTACCGTGCCTGAGAAACATGAATGCTAAGTGAGTGATGGACCACATGATCTGAGATTGTCTACATTGATTAAAAAAAAAAGAGAAAAAAAGAAATTCAAAACAAAAAAAAAAATGGGTTGAAAATAAACTTGCAAAATTCAAAATTTTCAAATTTACGATTACACATCTTGGGGGCTTCTCTCGGGTCTTGAGCCTTTTACCTCTTTCTTCCTTAAACCATCAACTTAACCACATTACAACCCTTGAAAGACCTCTTTGAGGTGTACATACACTTGTGCAAAGTTCGATTAGAGCTACGTTCGGCCTGATTCCTAATGGATACGTAGGCAACCTCATATCGAGGTGTGGCCACATTCATATTCACATTCATATTCACATTCATATTCATATCCATGCATGATCGAGTCAAAGAATATCCAATGCTTATCCCTACCCATTTAGAGCTAGACTTGGAGGCTTGAACCCAAATCACATTAGCTTACCCAGCCTGAAGAGTCATCATCTTTAACTCTTCTCACATCTCTTTCCATCGCTATAACCCTTGCAGCCAGCCTTAGTATCACATTCACACACTTCACTCACAAATCCATATCCATATCAATCATCCTTCCCTTTAAGAGCCCTTTATCATGAAATCTTGTTTCAACACTGTGCATGTTTCATCATATTTAAAGACAACAGAAGAAACATTGTATACTTGCTTAGCTTCCTGACCCGAGCAATGTTCATTGTTTCGCATAATGTGCTAAGAAACATTTATATATCAATGATTTTTAATCATACAAAGCATATCGTGCTTAGCTCCTTGACCTAAGCAACGTTCATTGTGCAATAATCACTATACGTGCTTAGCTTCCAGACCTAAGTCACGTTCAAAATCGCTTCTTTACACCATATATGATGCTTAGCTCCATGACTTAAGTTCATTCATCTATCGTGTCACATGATGTAATTATCCTTAGCCTCCTGGCCTAAGAGCTTGCATCATGCATACATTATTTTCAGGATAAGCAATTCAAACGAATCATTTCGTCTTGCTCAAGGAGGAAGTTTAAAACTTCTCTCCCTTTTCATTATTTTATTTTGGGGAAGTTCAAAAAACTTTTTCCAAGTTTTCATCGAAGGAAGTTCGAAAATAAAAGTTCAGTTTTCACATCTTTCTTTTCCGGGAGAAAGTCGGTACCCTCCACTCATGACGAAAATTGACGAAATTTTTTTGCTTTTGCATCTTCGTTTGCTTGTGTCTGCACACACACATATACAAACACACACACACTCACAAGTCATACACATGTCATGTCACATCAAGTCAAACTTGGTCAAGTTAGTGGTCAAGTCAATCACAGTATATATGAGTCCATTGGCAAATTTATTTTTGCAGGTGTTATCTACAGCCCATGTCCGGGGACAAGCGGACCATCTACAGCCCACGTCCGGGGACAAGCGGACCACCATCATTTCATGACGCAAGGTTCTCGATACACAGAGACATGCAATCTCATCATCAGTCGGCTTTCCTCAGGCTTGGAAAGCGTTATCCGGTGGATTTTTCTTCAAGTATAGAAAACCGCCAAATCGGCTTTCCTCAAGCATGGAAGGCATTATCGGTGGAATTATTCAAGCATAGAATGACACCATATTCATCAGTCGGCTTTCCTCAGGCTTGGAAAGCGCTCGGTGGATTTTTCTTCAAGTATAGAAAACCGCCAAGTCGGCTTTCCTCAGGCTTGGAAAGCGTTATCGGTGGATTTTTCTTCAAGTATAGAAAACCGCCAAGTCAGCTTTCCTCAGGCATGGAAAGCATCATCAGTGGATTTTTCTTCAAGTATAGAAAACCCTAAAATTCCTTTGTCGGCTTTCCTCAAGTATGGAAGGCATTATCGGTGGAATTCTTCAAGCATAGAATGACACCAAATTCGTTCGTCGACTTTCCTCAGGCATGGAAGGTATTATCCGGTAGCTTTCTTCAGGCTTAGAAAACTGCCAAACTCTTCAGTCGGCTTTCCTCAAGCATGGAAAGCGTTTCAACCAATGTCACTTGGTAGATTCCTTCAAGCTTAGGAAGCTGCCAAATTCGTTTGTCACCGACACACTGGTGCCAGATACGTATTCTATCCCGTTACTCTTTTATTTGTGGAATTAACATATTTCTGCAGGTATCGGCGTATACAGAATGATTTAGGATCCCAGAACGTCTTAAATCATTCTCCGTCCCTATCGACTACTTTGACTATCGTTTTCGAAACTAACGTTTCTACAAACTCAGTCAAAGTGGGGGCTTCTGTAGACACCTAAAAATGTCTCCCCAAAACCAAACCCGATGATAAATAACCTTTCACCGCCACTATTGGTCGGGTTTAGTATTTAATCCCGAGAGTGCTTGAAAAACCGTATTTTATTAAATTCATACTTTTGAAAGGTCCATGGATTAGTCTTGATGTTTGGTAAAAGCATAGTTTTACTTTCAGCCCAAACTTACTAATTAATTTTAAGCCCAAACCTTTTTATTTTATTATTTATTTTTGGCCCAAACCTTTTATTTATTTTTATTTTATTATTTTAGCCCGAATAATAAAAGTCAGAAAAAAAGCCCGAAATTATCAATCGGCACTTAAAAAGCCGAAAGAAATTAGGGTTAAAAATGAATTTAGACGGAAAAATGGACTGGAAGAAATTAGGGACTTCCCGTGACACGGGAGGTCTTCCGTGACACGAAACGTTCCGTGCCCTTTCCGCGTAAACCCTTAACGCGTTTTTCATTCCGTTTTCTGAAAATTTCCCGCGTCACTCCAAAACTGTACCGTGTCACGGGAAAGTGTACCGTCTGACGGTACAGTCTGACCGTGTCACGGTACAGTCTGACCGTGTCACGGGATACTTTTTTAGGGTTTTTATCATTTTAGGGTTCCGTGTGCTCCCTCAGCACATTTTCCCTATAAATACCCCCTCATTTTTGATGTACGGGGCAACCAAAATTTTATGATTCTTATTTTCTCTCTTCTATGCTATTAACCTAAACACTAGCCTACCCTTTTCACTTCAAAATTCCTTCTTCAAGCACTCAAAGGAGTCCATATTTCACTCAAGGTTCTGTCCTTAAGCCAAGGCGTGAAAGGTAGAATCGTTTGAGGGTTTGGCCCCAAAATCAACCTTATTTTATTTAATTTGATTTAGTCATTGTTTTATTATTTCCTTGAAGTTACTAACTCGTTTATTATTTTGTAGTTACAAACAAACAGAATCAAAGTAAGGATCATGCTCTTTTTATTGTTATTATTTTTTTAACGATTTTTATGTTGTTGGAATTATGATTAAATTGGTTTTTATATTAATATTTATTCCATTATTTACTTTGATCACCATATTGCATGTTAAAGGGAATATGTAATTGAAAATCACGCCTAATAAGATAATTTGGACAACCGGTTTAGGATTCCTTTTAATCTTATTATTAATTGAAGTGATCACCAATATTTTAGAGTTATGTGTGCATTAATCTTAAACCAATTTAGCATAATAATAGTTTAGAGCAAATTGAATTTTTGTTTGTATGCCTTTGAGATCACAGGAGTGCTTTTCACTATTAGAATCAAGTAGAGTCCAATACGAGCGAATGTGACTCCATGACTCACTTTGTACCATCATCCCTGATCCTCCTTTCGTGGTTCCGAGCCATATGGAGTTAGTAATCACATGGATTATGAATGGGGTGTAACCTTCACGGGTCAATCGCTGTTGCCTTCGTTGTCCCTTATTCGTGGTTGCCTTTTATGATTCGTGAACGGTTTACAAGTTCCTTAAAAACTTGTTGGCGGCTCCCTACTTTATTTGTCCCTAATTGTAATGCCAATTCCCACTTCCTATGAGTGCCAAGCATATTCACAACATGCTTTTAACGTAGGCGCACTTCAAACGACGCCTACAAACCCCGACCTTCTCATTTGTTGTATGTCAATGAATAGATCTTTGTCGGACCCAAGTTGAGTGCATGAGGGGAAGAAGCGTTCATAGTTAAGCTTCTTGGCAATCCTTGTAATCATCCCACCAAGGGCAATTTCTCCCGTCTTGTGACCCGACTTGATTGCCTCGCAGCACATGACGAACCAGTACCCCATATTGAGCCGCCCTTTCAATTCCTCCCTAGTGGCAACCCACAAAGTAAATAGCTCTTCATGCGAGAGCTTACTCAAGTCTTGCTTGCTAAACACCGCAAATCCTAGAATGCGGTGTAGAATACGGAGCACGGGGTGGATAATATGGTTGGCCACCGAATACCTAGTGTTGAACTCTTCAAAATCGGTAATCGTTTGCCACCATCGAAATGCATTGTACTCTAGGAATATGCTCCATGAAGGGGCAAGGAGGTTCGCCTCGAGGTTCAAATCCAACAATGCATTAAGATCACTAAGCGTCATAGTGTGCTAGTTGTTGAACAGTTGGAAGGAAATTTGGAAGACGTTGTTCCCATAAGGCTCCTTTTCAAATGAGGCCAAGAATTAGAAGGTGGGCTCCTTATATGTTCGAAATTATGCTTGATGAACTCACTCATCCCTAAGTTGTCAAGGAGCGACCTTATGTCATCGTCAATCCCCAAAGCTCTCATGGAGCGTTGATCATAGTGTCTGGAGGGATTTAACTTTCGTCCTTGAAGGTCTTTAACGAAAGTTGCATGGACCTTGTTCAAGAATCTCAATTGAGGGGGAACATTTGGTCCTTGAGCTTGAGTTTTTTGAGTACTCGGTTCCTTAACCCTTAACCTGGGCTCTAATCTGCTCTTCCTTTTGCTCATTGTGTTCTCAAGCAATACAAACAACCCAACCAAAAGAGAACTCCCTTCGAACCCAACCAATAATTGAAACACAACAACAACAACCCAAGTCTTAACAATCTGCAAAAAGGTTAGTACCAACAACTAACCACACAAATATAGCTCCTAAGACAACTAGAATCAACAACAAAGCACTCAATCACAATACATTATGATAATAAGCAATTCTCATGAAAGTAGTTGCATTATCATCAATACTAACACAAAATTGCTCAACTTAATTTCATGAAAATGGCTTCCAAATCAATAATGTTAACAACAATGTCCCAAAATCACTAAATATCACACTAATAACCAACAAATCCTTAACAAAAAAAATCAAAATCACATGAAATTCACTCAAGCTAATTCATGCTTAATAACTAAAAAATTTTCATAAACAAGTGAAACTAAGTAATAAAATAGCAAAATTTAGAGTTATACCACTTAGGATAAGCTTGAATACCACTAAGAACCCCCAAGAACACCACCTTCAATTAAGCTTGCAAACCATGAAAATGGAGGATTTCTGGGTATTTTGGAGAGAGAACGTGGGTAAATTTTTAAGTTGAGTGAAAATTTTTGATGGATTTGAAGGAAAATCAATGGAATTTGTGAGAAATGGGTGAAATTGGAAGGTTAGGGTTTGAGTTTGTGAGGAGAGAGAAGAGAGCATGAAATAAGGGTTGTGAAATTATGAGGACGAAATGGGGAAGAAAGGGTTAAAACCCAATTTTCCCAGCTCTGCGCGCCCGCACAGGGATCGCGCACTAGGTCGCGCAGACTCTCTGTCTCAAATCTCCAATTTTGAATTAAGTTGTGCGGGTTCTGACAGTGCTTGCGCGCCCGCACACCTTCTCCTGCGCGACCGCACAAAAGTCGCGCACTAGGTCGTGCAAACCTTCTGTCTCGAACTCCAATTTGCGAATAAAGGTGTGCAGGTTCAAACAGTGCCTGCGCGCCCGCACACTTTACACTGCGTACCCGCACAGATGTCACGCACAGGGTCGCGCAGAGTAAAATTCAATTTCTTTCTCCTCACATATTCGATATAGAAAATCCTTGCTCCTTCATCATCCAAACACCTATCAACCAAAAGGGGGGAAAATCAAATTCAAATTCAAATTCAAAAAAAAAGTGAAATCGGAATATTTTTGAAAAAATATAGAAAGGAGTTAGAAACTCGGGTTGCCTCCCGAGATACGCTTCTTTATGAGGTCACTAGCTTGACCATGAGAAAAATTCTTCAAGTGGGAGGCTTGGGATCCAAAGGATCAAGCATTATACATTCGATGATACCAACTTCTTCCTTGCAAAAGTAATGCTTTAAACGATGACCATTAACCATAAACTTGTTACCATCTGCATCTAACTCAAAGGAGCCATAAGGAGTAGTCTTTGATATCAGAGAAGGACCCGACCACTTTGATTTGAGTTTACCCGAAAACAAACGAATCCTTGAGTTGAAAAGCAAAACCTTGTCTTTAACCTTAAAGTTCTTGTTTTGAATATGTTGGTCATGCCACTTTTTGGTCTTCTCCTTATATAACCTTGAGCTCTCATAAGCATCATCTCTAAGCTCTTCAATTTCATTGAGCTTAAGCAATCTCTTCTCACCGGCTAACGATAAATCCATATTAAGCTCTTTGATGGTCCACCAAGACTTGTATTCTAACTCAACCGGCAAGTGACAAGCCTTTCCATAGACCAATCTATAGGGGGTCGTGCCAATTGGAGTCTTATACGCCGTCCTAAGAGCCCATAGTGTGTCATCAAGTTTAACAGACCAATCTTTCCTAGATTCGTTCACCATCCTTTCAAGAAGATTTTTTATTTCACGATTCGAGACCTCCACTTGTCCTTGAGTTTGAGGGTGGTAAGGTAATCCAACCTTGTGATGAACGCCATACCTCTTGAGAAGAGCTTCAAATTGCTTTTTGGCAAAATGGGAGCCTCCATCACTAATTAGCACCCTCAGAACTCCAAACCTAGGAAAAATGATCTTCTTTAGAAGCTTAAGCACAACCTTTTGATCATTGGTAGGTGAGGGTATGGATTTAATCCATTTCGTCATATAATCGACCGCTACCAAGATATATAGATTCCCACAAGAAGAAACGAAAGGCCCCATAAAATCTACCCCCCAAACATCGAAGGGTTCAACTTCTAAAACACTTTGTTGGGGCATTTCGTCCCTCTTGGTAATGCCTCCGCTCCTTTGACATCTATCACATTGCGCAACGAATTGGTGGGCGTCTTTATGCATTGTCAGCCACCACAATAAAGATTGAGAGATTTTTGCCACTGTTTTGTCAACACCACCATGTCCTCCAGATGGTAGCGAGTGGCAATGCTCAATAACTCCTTGAATTTCATGATCTGGAATACACTTTCGATAAAGGTCATCTCCAAATTGCTTCAATAGGTATGGGTCATTCCAAGAGTACCTTCTCACTTCCTTGAAAAACTTCTTCTTTTGTTGAGAAGAATACTCCGAGGGAACGACTCCACATGCAAGATAGTTGGCTATATCCGCGTACCAAGGGTTAGAAATTGACACCAAAGCCATGAGAGCCTCAAATCCTATCTCATCATTAATCGGTACATCCTCCTTGTTCTCAAGAATTAGCCTAGACAAATGATCCGCTACGTAGTTTTCCGCTCCCTTTTTGTCCCTCATTTCTATGTGAAAGTCTTGGAGAGAGAGAACCCAACGGATCAAGCGAGGCTTTGCTTCTTTCTTGGTCATGAGATACCGCACCGCGATGTGATCCGTGTACACAATAACTTTTGAGCATGTAAGATAGGACCAAAACTTATCGAATGCAAACACTACCGCTAACATCTCTTTCTCCGTTGTTGTGTAATTCTTTTGAGCCTCATCTAGAATCCTACTTGCATAGTAGATGACACACGACTTCCCTTATTTCTTTTGACCAAGAACGGCACCTACTGCAAAGTCACTAGCATCGCACATTAGCTCAAAAGGCAAGCTCCAATCTGGAGCTTGCACAACGGGAGAAGAAATGAGAGCTTCCTTGAGCTTACGAAATGCCTCAACGCAAGCCTCATTGAATCTAAAAACAACCTCTTTTTTGAGTAATTCGGTCAAAGGTTTGGCAATTGAAGAAAAATCTTTGATAAACCTCCGGTAAAAACCGGCATGCCCAAGAAAAGCCCGTACCCCCGTGATGGAAGTAGGAGGGGGCAACTTTTCAATCACCGAAACCTTGGCCGGATCAACCACAATGCCATTTTTTGAAACCTTATGGCCCAGGACAATGCCCTCCTCGACCATAAAATGGCACTTTTCCCAATTTAAAACCAAACTCGTCTCTTGACACCTTTTCAAAACTTTTTCAATGTTAAAAAGACAAGTGTCAAAAGACGAGCCACCAACACTAAAATCATCCATGAAAACTTCAATTTCTTTTTCAAGCATCTCAAAGAAAATGGAAGTCATGCATCTTTGAAAAGTAGAGGGAGCATTGCATAATCCGAGTGGCATTCTTCGGTATGCAAATGTCCCATATGGACATGTAAAAATAGTGTTCTCTTGATCACTTGGATGGATAGGGATTTGGAAAAATCCGGAATACCCATCCAAGAAACAAAAGAAAGCATGGTTAGAAAGCCTTTCAAGCATTTGGTCCATGAAAGGGAGAGGAAAATGATCTTTCTTGGTGTTTTTGTTCAATCTCCTATAGTCAATGCACATTCTCCACCCGGTCACCGTCCGGGTGGAGATTTCCTCTCCCATTTCATCCTTGATTGTGGTCATTCCACCCTTCTTTGGAACTACATGAACCGGGCTAACCCATTTTCTATCGGAGATAGCATAGATGATGCCTGCTTCACGTAGTTTCAAAATTTCTTTCTTCACAACCTCTTGAAGGTTGGGGTTCAACCTTCTTTGAGGTTCAATGGAGGTGGAATGATCATCTTCAAGATGAATACGATGCATGCATAAAGAAGGGCTAATACCTTTGATATCATCAATGCTATACCCTATCACATCCCTATATTTTCTTAAAACATCAAGAAGTTTTTCCAATTTAAGACCATCTAGGGTAGTATTGACAATAATAGGGTATTTTCCCTCCTTATCAAGAAAAGCATATTTCAAAGAAGGGGGAAGGGGCTTGAGTTCTACCTTAGGAAGAGGCTTAGAACTCTCCTCCAATTTCTCCTCCTTGGACTCAAGCTCGATCTCAACTTGTTGTTCAACTTCCTCCTTTGAGGATTCCTCCATTTGCCATGACAAACTCTTTAGCCTCTTGAGAGTGGAACTTAGAGCTTCTATCATTGGATCTTGAGGCCTCATCACGACCCTTCCCAAGCGATCTAGCTCCTCATTCACAACATCAACTCTATAGCATTTTTAAACCAAGGGGGTCTTGAGCAACTTAGAAAACTCAAAGACAATCTTTTCATCGACCACCTCACATGTGATGGTGTTGTTCTTGCAATTAATGACCGCCCCCAAAGTTTTAAGAGCTTCACGTCCCAAAATCAAAGGAGTGTTAACATCTTCCTCCATATCCATCACTACAAAGTCACAAGGCACGTAGATGTGTCCCACTTGAATTGGAACATCTCCGCCCATGATTATTTGCAACATTTACCATAAATGGGTGCTCCCTATTTTATCTGCAACAAAACTTTTTCTTTCCATATTTAGTAAATTTTAAAGAGTAAAATGACCACCTTACCCTTACTTTATATTTTTAACTTTGTTTAACATCTTATAATTTCACTTACTTACCAACTAATTACCACCATACCCCAGCAACTTCGCCACCACTACCACCAGCCCAGACGAGGCCAGAGCACCAGCCCCACCAACCAACCATTCGACCCCAGATCGCCCAGACGAGCCCAGAGCACCAGCCATTCTCCGATGTGGGTTTGACTTCAATGGGTTTCATGGTGGCCATCAAGGATTTTGGTGGTTTGAGTTTGGTGGGTTTTGTGGATTTGGGTTTTGAGTTCGTAGGTTTCATGGTGGCCATCGGGTGGGTTTCCATTCCAAATCTAGGGTCGTGGGTTTTCGACGGTTTGGGTTTCAGTTGGTTGCGTGGGGGGTTTCGGTGGTATGGGTTTCTGTGGGTTGCGTGACGGGTTTCAATTATCTGGGTTTCGGTGGGTTGCGTGGAGGGTTTTGATGGTCTGGGTTTCGGTGGTCTCTTTCGGTGGGTGGCGTGGGTACTGATGGTTCGTCAGGTTGCGTGGGTGTTGGTGGTTCGTGGGGTGTTGATGGTTCGTGGGGTTGCGTGCGTACTAGTGGTTCATGGGGTTGTGTGGGTGCTGGTGGTTCGCGAGGTGCTAGTGGTTCGTGGGGTTGCGTAGGTACTAGTGGTTCGTGGGGTTGCGAGGGTGCTGGTGGTTCGGTTCGTGGCTGTCGCAAGTGGCGGTGGTTTTCCTTGTGTGTTTTTTTTTAATTTGGATTAAATAACTCTTCATCTTAATTTTTAATAATGTTGTCTAAGAAGTTTTGCCTAAAAATCAACAAAAAAGACATTTGGTGCAGATAATTGTGGACGGAGGGAATATACTATTTTAGCAAACAATTTTAGCTTCCAAAATCGAAGTAGAATAAAACTGATACTATATAATAGAGATCACATATTCTCAGCAAAACAGTCTGATTGAGAGCCATCTTTTAAAGATAGCTCTTTCTGAAAATGGGAGCCAAACAAAAAGCCAGTAAATTTACACAAGTCCCCTCTACCCTTTGTTCAGCTGGCTGTTGAAACATAATTTACATGCCAAGCCTGATACTCTAAACCTGCTCAAATTAAAACATCTCAAAAGTTGCTCCCGTTAATTGGCAAATAGGGTATCTAATGAATCATGTATGCCCGTTGGTTGACGAGGATTCTCACCTTGGCAGGTAAGCAGCAAATAATCACATTTTGGAAACTAATTCTGCAAACCATCTGCAATGCTGTGGGTAAAGTATGTACTATTATCAATCCTACTAATAATTCTTGACAGCTTTATAATGTAGGATGACCATTCCTGTGTTGCCGTAGAGATAATGAACTTTGCAGACCATGTGTCGTTTCATCTTTTGACCGTTTGCTAGATGAAGAATGGTGTAACCTAGAAATTGCAGGGATGATAGAAACACAAGGTCAATACCTTCTTTTGATATATTCACACAGCAGGGCCTCAGAAAAATGTTAGTAAGAAGCAAGTTTAGAACAAGAGTGTGATAGTGATATTAATAATACAGTTACGGCTTAAAACACATGCATAGCAATATACCACTCCACCACATTGTACCGTCAATGACATGTTTTCTAGGTTAGCATTTTACGCACACAATAAGAACATGATAATTAGTAACCACAAGCCCACCCAGATCAAGCACTGTCTCAAGCAAAAACATATCAATAAATCCTGTTGATTAGAGTTCATACCAGAGTGAAATACATGGATAGTGTGATGCATGTCTTGTTGATGCAAAAGTCTGGATAACCAACAATAGAATTTGAACAAGAATGGCCCACTAAGTAAAGCCATATTGACTGCAAATTATACTTCCTCCGTTTTTTTTAGATGCATCACTTTCTACATATGGAAGTTTCAATTTAGATATATTACTTTCCTTATTAGTCAATAAATTCTCTCCATCTCCCTCATATCACATGGGCCTCTTTATTTATCCTATCTCTCTCTCTTATTCTCTCTACTCCAAAAATTGCCTAGAAGTCCGCAATTTTAAAAGTGATGCATCTAATAAAAAGTAGAGGAAGTATTTAAATTCAAGTAAATCAATCAAAGATTCACAAAGCCATACAAACATACAATGCTCAAAAATTCAACAGGTTTGCAGCTCCTACTAAAGAACCGATGACAGTTTATCAGCAAATGAGAAACAATTATAAATTTATACACATCCCCTACCTGGGTGAGTTCGCAGGTTTTGCGGGCTGCTGATTAATGATCATCGAGGAAGTACTTACAGAAGCTGCTTCTACAGCCTGCAAAACATTATTCACTGTATAAAGTGCTGTAAAAATCAAATGCATCACTTTTTACAGATGTTGCAAAGTACCTGAAGCCTAAGATAAGAAATTGAGAAGCGACAATCTCAAAGATGCTCTGTTGTTACTGTGTCAATAAAGTGACAAAATTAATGTATGAACAGCACAGCCAAACCATCATCTATGTTATCTACTCAGATACAGCAAAAAGAAAGTGCATGGGGATACAGGAGTAAGGCAAGATGGAGAGCACGAAAACTTGACTACCATATACAAGTATTTTATTGCTATGGTGTGCAAGTGTCGTCATAAGTGCACAGTGGATTAAAAATAAATAATTTTTTTTAAAAAAAAAAAAAAAAAAAAAAAAAAAAAAAAAAAGTAACATAACCATAAAAACAGAGACAGGAAGTATATATAACAGTGCCAACTTTGACCTTTACACCTAGTAGCAGGATTGTCATGGGTAAGAAGCTGGGAAATTATTCTAACATAGCAACATCATTAAGGCCCAAAATGCTATGAATTTAAGATCATTATTCCCATATCTATGTCCCTTGTACTGGAGAAGAACCATTAACATTAATAGCAATAAGCCCAAAGTTAGGTTCGGTTACATGAACCAAGATGTCACCTGAACAACTTAATGATAATCCTTATGCAGATGCATGAATACCCCCCTCAACAAAACATATATACACAGACGAACCAAAAAATGGAAAAGTGGCAAAATTAGCTAAATTTCATAGCGTAAAATAACAAACAAAAAAAATAATAATAAAAAAAAAATAAAAAAAAAAAAAGGGAAATATTCCTGGATGTCATATTCATTTAGAACAAGCACTCAAATTAGATGATTTTCTCATAAGAACAATTTGAGAATGTTATTTTTATTGATAGATACACTCCATGCCCCTTGCAACTTGAGCCAACATTTCTTAAAAAAAAAACTCCCATCTATAGGGGTATAAACTTCAATGTTCCATTTACCATGTCATCAGTGCCCACCACCATCACATCTAAGATAACAGAGTTGATATACAAAATTTCTTAAATTTGAAAGCATGATCGACAGAGCTTCCGAAGTTACATTTTCCTTTTAAATTATATATCTGAATGCTTTTATAATCCATATTTGTAATTATCTTTCCAATCTATGATAAATGAATTACTATGTAACATTAAAACAGTGCCAATGTATACTCACCTCCAAAGCATTCTCTCTCTGCGGCTTCTCATCTGAAGATAGTTCATCAGGTTGAAGGTTAATGTCATCCCATATAAATCCATTTTCATTCTGGACTTGAGGTTTTTCATCCCGGTCAATTAACCCAGAACGAGTCACATAAGTCAGATATTTTTCTGTGGAATCAGAGTGATTTTTTAGTTGTCAGAGTCATGCTTCATTACAAATCATATCTCAAAGGCATGTCTTAAAAATATTGTAAAAGACTAGCCAAGCGGTAAGGGCACTTTGGTGAATGACATCTATTACATATAGAATTGTTAGTATAGTAGGTACTAAAAAAGAGAAGAGCATAAATTTTAAACATAAAGGAGATTAGAGGGGAAAATAATCAGATAACTGTCTTGATCATAGTATTTGGCATTAGTTTGTAGTTAAGAGTGTTCAGCCACACAAAGCCTAGGGTTGTAATTCTCCTTGGTGATAATTTCCTTCCATTGCTAATACTTCCACTTACCAATTTTCAATCAAATTACAAGACAAGCATGCAGCAATCTAATAACCTGATTAATGAACATTAAACTATGATACATAAATCAGTCGACAACACCAACCCAAGCATGTGAAACTTTCTTCATAAGCTCACATCACCTGTAAATACCACCCCCCTCAAGTGTAACAATGATTATGAAAATGAAAACACAAACTTTAGGGGTGAACTAGCATTACTCCATCACACATGACTTGCAAGTGTAATTACAATCATTCCCAAAACCTCCTACAAAACCGGTCCTAAGCTGTAAAAGTATTAAGCATCATCAGCTATCTATACATCGAAGATGAGTACCATTTACAGAGTTACAAATTCATCGTTATTACTAAATTACTACATAACAAACATGTCCTTGATGTAAAAGCAAGAAATCACCAGCTATCTATGACTGAATGGCTCTATATATATAAGACAGGTACCATATTGAATCATAGACAGGACTTGGATAAATAAATAGTGAAGCACATAAGAATAAAAACTATCGCTTGTAAAGTTTCCATCATCAAATGACTCAAAAAGAATAGAATGATACTATGATATTCATATACATAGTAATGTCACACTATGTTACATGGACTTGGAACTGATGTCCGACATGGGTATGTATTGATGTGAATCAAGAGGCTAATCTTTTGAAGGGTCTAATGCACTTTTAGAAGGTCTAAACAACTCCACTATAGGCTGCCCAAACAAGGAAATAAATAAGGAAAGGTTCAATAGTTTAAATGGGAAAGAAGGAAGCATGGTTCACAAGGAAGATGAAATGACACATCTGAATTCCGGCGACAACACCGGCTGCCACGCGCCTTTCTAGATCCCACACGGCGGCTTCCTAGCTCCGGCTTGGACTCTTCTTGACGGTGGTCAGACGCGTGCCCCTCCTTGGTGGCACGTACAACGAATTTTGGCTCCGACTTGAAATGGAATATTTTCCATACTATAGTTTTTTTCTAGAGTTTTGCTTGCAAGTTTTTACCTTTCACTTGAAAAGGTTTTTCTTGGTTTAAGCACTAGGATACCTTTTAATTTCTATTATTTTAGCTTTATAAGTTTCCTTAGTTGATTAGGATTTGTTTTAGGAATTATAGACAAAGTCAAACTAGTCTTACTACTAGTTTCCTAATCTAAGTAGAACTAGTTTTCCTATTCTATTTAGGTTACTTGGAGCTAAAGGCTAGGGGCTTGTCCTAGTTCTATTAGACTTAGAATTAGTTAGTTTTTAGTCTATATATAGGGGATTTTCATGGCTTTGTAGGACACGCAACAAATACTAAATTCAGTTCAATAAAAGTTCATTGTTTAGCTCTTGCTTAAACAGTTTTTGCTAGTTTTCAATTCAAGAAGTCGGTTGAAGATTAGAACGTTAAACACTTAGTGTCTAGGAGTAGGCTAAGAGTTCAATCTCAAAATCATTAACGTTAATTAATTTGGGGATTCGAATCATAAGTTTCAGGAGTGATCTTGTGAGGAGAAATAGCGGTTCGTTTATATTTAATCTTAAAGATTTCTTTCAAGGTTGGATATTTCTTTCAAGATTGTGGGTTTTCTAAAAACCTGATTAAACAAGGGGTTAGAATCCACATCATGTGTCCAAGCGTCAACTTTGTGAAAAAATAAAATCCATGGTTTTGAACCAAAAGTGTGAAGTGTTTTGTCCGACATGGAAACTTGAGGTGAAATGAGGAGTCCATGTAACATAGATGTCAAATTCACACTAGCCAAGTCTCGTTACGTGCATCAAAAAAATGTAAAAGAATCAACATGATTAACAGTTACTCTCACCGTATTTTGTTACTTGCTCCACTTTCCTTATGCGACCGTGTTTTATTACTTTCTACCTGTATTACTCGGACACGACAAAATTGCTATCATACCCGAGTCGATATAACCCGACACGGATCCGGGTATGAAATCCGTTCCGGATACTCCACTTGGCTCTCAAGTACGGCAATGTCGTCTTGAAAAGGATTTTCAAGGCAAAGATCGAAGAAAAAACACATATTTTAAGCTCCTTGTATACTTTTCCGGCGAGGGTTGTGCGCTATCTGACTTCTCAAATAAATTTTTTTATTTATTTTATATAAAAAAGATAGATTGGAATATTGGATACATCTGGATACTTTTAACCTTGAATTTTGACCTGACCCCTCCACACAATCTATCCCACGTGACCCACCCCTTTTCCCACTTATTTTTTATTTTATTTTTTTTAACAGCCTTTTCCCACTTACAAGTATTTAATTACTGCTCACGTACAGTACAAGTTTACCACTACACTTCACACGGTAAAAGATAATCTGGATTCCCCAATTCCCACACCAGTAATTATCCATTTTCTTAAAAAAAAAATTATTTCCATATGCCCGTATCCGTACCCGTCTATGTTCACCGGACTCGGCCAAAATCCCGAAGTGTCCGTGTCGACACGACACGACGCGGATACGGACACGGAATTCGTGTCAGATTCGGCAGTGAGCACTCGGACACTTCAGAGAGAGGCTGAAACTCCATTTTTGCCAACTTGAAATCGTGACTTAGTATAAATTTTTCGCAGACTCCATTGTTTCCAGCATGAGTTGATCGATATTAGCAAGAGAAAATGAAATTTTTGGTATTTACTCTGATATCAGTGAGGAAAAGATGGAAAAGTGGGACAGCTGTTAATTAATAAGGGTAGAAAAGTGGGACAGCTGTGTAGTAGATTTTGAATTTAGTTACTTTATTTGTCCTTTGACTTATTACTACATACTTACTTTTACTACAAGTATTTTTTAATCTATATTATTTGTCATGCTACTGTATTATTTAAATTACTCCATTTGAAATTATTTTAAAATAATATTATATTTTAATTTCCAAGGTATTAAACAAAGAAAATTAATGAAATATTTAAATAATTTGTAATGTACTGTATATTTTTTTTTGTAAAATATGAAAGTGTCGTGTCCCCGCACCCGTGTCCAAATATAGGACAGAGTCCCCGTGTCCAAAAATTTTGGAAATTGACGAATCGGACACTCGGGCACGTATCCGTGTCCGACACACGTACCCGAGTCCATGTTACAAAGGTACCGTGTCCCAAGTTAAGACGGTGTACCCGTGTCCTAAATTTTTGAAAATGACGTATCGGACACTCGGATCCGTACCAATATCGGATACCCGTACCCGTGTCAATGTAAACA
The DNA here is from genome assembly GCF_001683475.1 of Chenopodium quinoa. Classification (NCBI taxonomy): domain Eukaryota; kingdom Viridiplantae; phylum Streptophyta; class Magnoliopsida; order Caryophyllales; family Amaranthaceae; genus Chenopodium; species Chenopodium quinoa. The sequence goes on along the minus strand of NW_018743880.1, from coordinate 941,196 downwards.
TAGCTTTCTACTATTCCTCCTAAAACTCCGCGCATGGGTCATCTAAGGTAGTCTTACTAGTCTTAAAAATCCATTGATTAAAAAAAAAAAAAAAGGAACATAGTATAGCATATACGAAGCAAACAGTTAACCAAATTCACTCTAACACTTAGGTTAACTTACAAGCAAAGTATTAGAATTTGGGAAAATTTATATCAAACCACCTTAAAAAACTCAAATTTGGTCATAAATCACCTTATAGCTACAATTTTATAAAACAATCCTGTTTTAAAATTTTTCTTTACCTGGAATATGGTTGTTGATCCACTATTATGGTGTTGATCCCTGCACCACCACCTCACACCATCAGTCGCATTGCCACCCTACCATCCACCCTTACAACCCAAAATCCCACTCCTCTCCCAACGGCCTCTCCCCTACCATTACTATCCCTCCTCCCCTCCGAACCACCCAATGAAACCCTTAAAAACCCCTCCATCTTCCCTCCAAACCCTCCCCCTTCTCCCTGAAACCCCTCCCCCTCCATGCTAAACCCACAAATGCCCCTCCCCGCACCCCTGATACCCTTAGCCACCCCTTTTCCACAACCCCCCCCCCCACCCTCAACCAAAAAAGATGGGAGAAGGAGAGATTAAGGATAGAGGGTTTTAGGGGAGGGGAAGGGTAGGTTGTATGATTGTCTTCATGGGGTGAAGGGTGGTTTCCTAGTGGTTAGGGAGGGTTTTAGGCCAATGAGGGATGATTTCAGGTTGAGTGGGTGGTTAGGGTGGGGTTTTTGGCTGGTGAGGGTGGTTTCAGGTTGGGACTCTTGGGAGGGTTGTAAGGGCAAGTTGTAGGGCAGCAAAGCTGGTTTGGGTTGCAGTAGTGGGAGGTGACGTAGGGTGTCAAAGCCGAAATAGTGGGTCAATGACCATATCCCGCATAAATGTGGCTCTTACATAAATAAAAATCGAAATTAGGTTTGTTAAAAAAAATTATAAAATTGTTTGTCTTTGTGACAAAATTTATCTTTTAAAATGTGGTTTGTGACAAACTTTTCCTACAATTTAAAATCGAGAAGTGAAGATAAATGTAAAGCTTATAGAATAAACTATATATAGCAATATAACTTTTTACAAACATAATACTTCTCTCCTCTCATATTCACCTTCGAATTTCCTCTTATTTATTTGTGACTCATCTTTTATGTTCTTAAACGTATTTACTAAAAGACACAAAACCTAAATAACCACCCATCTGGTGGTTAAACTGAGAAGTTCTGAGCATATCTTAACCCAAATCCAAAAGAACATGTGCCATTCCTAAGGAGGTTGTATTGCGGGGTTTTTTTTTTTTTTTTGCAATAAGAGTAAATTTCCGGTTGAATTGTAAGCAATTACGGAAATATTTATCATACTTAAAGATTGGACGTAATTCTATTGATTCAAAGAGATAAATATATTTGTTTTGCCATTTACATTACATACCAGCTAAACAACGAAGAGCATTTTCAGCAGCTTGCTGTTGAGCATCCTTTCTAGTCTTTCCCATTCCAACTCCTATCTTCTCCCCGGTGAATAATACCTGAACCAAAGAGTAGAGTAAACATATTATGTATCTTATGATAAGAAAATAATGTGGAATCATTTTGAAGATACACAAACAGGACAAAATGAAGAAACCAATTCTTAAAAGCCTAAAATTGTGAAATGATGATATCCAGCAAGAATTTTAGCAGCCAACAGCCATATTCCGTAGGAAAGAGGTCTTATATATATATACTTCCTCCGTTTCATCACTTTCCTAAAACGGAAGCTTCAAACTAGTTACATCACTTTCCTTTTTGGTCATTAAACTCTCTCTATCTCTCTCCTATCACATGGATTCATTTATTTTATTCTCTCTTACCTACAAAAATTACCTACAAATCCGCAATTTGCAAAGTGATGCAACTTTTAAAAATGGAGTTACTATATACTCCCTCCGTCCCCTTTTGATAGTCCCTTATGGGAAAATTTTAGTCCCAAAATGTTCACCCCATTTGCTTTTTCCAACAACTATTAATATTAATTTTTTACCAAAATTCCCTCCAATTTGCAACAATATTTGTGCAAATTTAAATTTTCCATGTAAATTTTATTTTTCCATGTACTTTTATTATTTTTTCTCTCTACATTTTTACATACCCAATGTCAATTTACTTTTTCAATGCACTTTAACTATTCTTATTTGTGTTTATTAATTCTCGTGAAAATTACCCATAAGAGACTATCAAAAGGAGACGGAGGGAGTATAATCTTTTATGATAGCTGATAGTTAGTTTGTTACTAGAATGATTGCCGTAGAAATGAATTTTTCTAACTAGTACTTGCTTTTCCTATTATCTTCTATAGTACATTTTCAAGAAAATTGTATCATGATTGGGTCCCTTTATGGTTAATTCAACAATTAGTGGTGAATGGTGGGTAAGGATTAATACACTCTCAAATCCTTTTTATTGTTCCGATTTTCCTTTTCAGTCTTTTTTTTTTTTTTGGTGTTTACTATGACTTTTATAGTTATGATTTAGACTTTTGAGAAATTAAGAACTTGCTTAGCATCAACAAAGTAAAAAAATAAAAAATAAAAAACACAATATTACAACACTTATTATTGTTAACCTTTTTTCATTAATTAATTAAAAGAGATAAAAATATTTATTAACTCATTACTTCCCCCCCCCCCCCATTTTCATTTGTCTTAGAGAAATTTTAATGCAATTGGAGTCTTGTACTTAAACGGCTTTTCTATGATTCAAAACATAGTCAAATAGGATTTTTGTTAGATAAGTCTAGCCTTATCCTTCCAAATACTCCCTCCACTTCGGATTACTCGCAACAGTTTCCTTAAATGGTTGCTTCACATTACTCGCAACAAATTATTTTCTTTCCTTTTTTGGTAAGTTTTTGGGTACGAAAGGACAATTTTACCCTTACTTTTTTTTTAAAAAAAATATCCTAATTAAATTATAAATTTATTCTTATTACATTAATCCCTAAGGTTAATTAATTTTACCTTACCACCAAATCCATCCTAATTCATCCCCCTCCTCCATCTACATTCAACATCTTCCTCCATAAGTTTTCTCTCTCTTCCTTCATAATCCACCACCTTCAATGGCAACCACACCTTTAATGGCAACCACCACCATCACCACCGCCACTACCACCGACCACCACCATCTTTAATGGAAACCACCACCTACATCACCGCCTCGTTTTCTCTTTCTTCCTTTACTTTTTGTTTCCTCATTACCCAAATTCGAAGGTTTTTTTGTCAAATTTAACCATCAAAACTCTAGATAAGCTTTAATTGATGATAGAGAAGGGTTTATGGGTTCGTCGAAGGTTTGTTCGTGGTTGCTAGGTTCGTGGGTGCGTCATCGACGCCACGGGTTTTGGTTTGTGGGTTTAGGGGGTTGGTTTGTGGGCATTGTGGGTTGGATTGGGGTTTTGATTTCGGTTGCTGCGGGGTACAGTGGTTTTAGGGTTTTGATTAGAGGGTTTGTGGGTGGTGTTGGATGCGTCGGTGTTGGGTGGTAGTGCTGGGTGGTTGTGTTGGGTGGTGGTGCTGGGTGGTCAGTGCTATGGAGGGTTCGTGGGTGTTGTTGAGTGCGTCGGTGGTGCTGGGTTTGGTGGTGGGTGGTTTTGGTGATGATGGGTGGTGGTGGTGGGTGGTTTCGGTTGCTAGTGGGTGGTGTGGGTGGTGGTGGGGTATTTAATTTAATTAAGGTTGAATTTATTTTTCCTTTTTTTTTTGTTGGATTAATAGTTAAACATATACCCTTATTTTTCCACAATCATGTTTTCAATCTTTTGCCTCGGCCTCCGCAAACTTGTACTTTGTTGCGAGTAATCCGAAACGGAGGTAGTATGTTATTTTTAGAAATATAGGTAATTCATAACTTGCGATATTTTAATTGCAAAATTAATAGTAAAAAAACATAAATTATAATTATTTTAACAATACCGGTGAACTCTGACCAAATTCCATGTTAAGCAGTTCATATAATAAAATAACATCAATTACAATGTTACTTATAGCTATAATGACATCATTACCAAAGCAATATACTAACCTCAACAGAAAACTGCAAATCCTTACTTGTGCTGAGAATCGGCTTGAACTCAACCTGCATTGAAGAAAGTATATAAGATTTGATGGCTTTGGACATGTTACAACGAAATACTTTTGATCTGATACTATTTGAACATAAAGGCTATAAAGAGCTCCCAACTATTTGAACATACTTGATAGCATATGTTCAAATAGTATCAGATACAGCGAAATATTTTTGATCAGATACTATTTGATCATAAGTGATAATAAGAAAGTATATAAGATTGGACAGCAAAAGCATCTGTAACTTTGGACATGTTTCAATGAAATACCAACACTGACAAAGTTACTAAAAAATGATTTCATTTCACATACCTTTGAACAACATCTTCGACCAATTTCTTGCAGCACACTGATTGATAAGCTGGAAGGCAATGTATTTACTTTAACAGCATCAGCTAGTGTTTCTTTGTTAGTGGTAGAAGCTGGACTATGAATATTAGCAAATTCAGGAACACCTGTTCAGGTTAAAAAGAGCACTTATGGTCAGATACTACACATTGTCCAAAGCCATCAAATAATTTTGCTGTTCAAAGCATTACAACATTTGGGCTTTTACTTAAATTCACACACTCCCCTTTGACCATCTATAATGATTTATACATAAGAAATAACATGGTTATGTGAGATGTAGGATCTTGTTAGATTCATCTTGACACATGCTTTCAAAATATTTAATTTTACTATGTTTACTTAGAAAATAACTACAGATATCTATGTTAAAAGTTGTGTTGATAATTTTAAGTTTTTGAAACTCTACATGCTACAATGATTATGGAACAAATATAAGTAGATCCCCTCAAGTTTTCATCATCCTAATTTAGCATCTAAACCTCTACCATGTTTCCACTGTCATCATGAAAGCACAATAAATAAACAGCAACACACGTGCGCACGCACATACACAGTAACATTTGCTACTCATGTGTGCACACACAATCGCTTATACACAGTAACAGTTGTTGCTCACACTGTAAGCCCCCTTCTTATTCTAGATCAGGTTAGCTTGTTTTTATTGTGAATTGAAGTTGGGTACCTTTTATCCCAGAATTTAATTTCTTTAATTATTTTTGAAGGTGAAAAGAACAATTTCTAACACAAACTTACTTCAATTAGAGAAGAATACCTTCCATAAGTGAAACCAAATAAATAATTGGAAAGACTATACAGACATACCAGCTGTCTCACTAGCAGGTAGATTTTGTTTTGAAAATTCCTGTCCAGCATTCACCTGCAGTCAGTAAGAACTAATATATCACTACAAGAGAAGCGTATGTAGAAACCTTAGTAGTAATCCGAATGCAGATTAACAAATGATCAAAAGAGCAATCATAAATAATGGATAACTTAAGATAAAACCACATCAGTCCTCACCCTGGAAAGCTGGGCCAAAGAAACAGGAAATGATGTGCTATGACCAGGATGACCTGCATAAGCTCTTTGTTTATCAACTTTAGATGTATCAAAATCTTGAGCAGGCACAATTCCTCGGTTGCTCAATAGACCCCTATTCCCATCCTCTTCAACCAACCAACCACCTTGTGATGATTGAGCAGGTAATTTAAGAATTGGGGGATCACCGGACGAACTTCTTATATCTTTTCTAGCCGGTAACCCAAGCAAACCCTCTAGAATGTAAGCAGCAGAGGGATGAGAATATAATAAAAGATCAAAACTAATTTCTAATATCAATAGAAGAAAACCAAATTGAAGGAAAAAGCTTTTATACTTTGTGAAGGCATAGTCATTCTCAAAGGATTAGCAACACCCGAAACAGAAGGGATTGGCTGCTGTGGTGCTTCAGATCTCAAGTCAGGAATATTATTTGCTAAATTAGTATCTGAATCCACAGCAAGTTTCTCGTCCTAAGAAAAAAATGAAGAAACTCTCATGAAAAAACATCACAATATTCTTTTTTCTTTTCTTTTTTTTTTTTTTTTTTTTTTTGAAACAACATCACAATATTCTATGAAGAATAGAAAAAATGACAAATACAAAATTCATCTTAGAAGATGAGCTGAATGGCTGCATTGTAACATATATCAACTAAAGAATTAAATAAATAAACTCTTCTGCTTGTAGAGCAGGACAGACTTACCAATTGCGGTAGTCTCTGTTCAACTTCTGCACCAGAAATGCCTTCACTCATGGGGGCGCTTGTATTTCCATTTGCAATAAATCCTGTCTCCTGAAAGTACACATTGCTCAACTTTGGCCAAAAGCGTATGCAATTCTCACCAACATGCTGGTACAAGCAACTAATTCATACCTCTGATATTAAATAATTGCTCACATCTGGAGGAGAAGGTATATTTGACATCTCATCTTCATAAAATAGCTCGAAGATTTTTCTCAAAAAGTTCTCATCAAATTCTCTAGCAAAATTCAGAGCACACATCAAGAGGGAATAAATAGATATATGATGGAACTGTGTAGGAGTTCATATAAGTGGGGCACTCCTTGAAAGCATAACTATATATTTATTCTGATTTAACTCTTACTTGAAAAAGCCTCCCCTTACATTGCATGCAACATTTCTGGCTACACATAGGACTGGAACAGCATTTGCTGTCTATTGAACAAAGAAAATAATTATTTATAATTAGTCTCACGTAATGGTAGGATTCAACACTGTGCCACAAAATTAATTTTGTACCTCAGCTTGGGGAGCATAGTATGGGGTGAATGCAGGAACCACATGTACACGTGGCTGATCCTTATCCTCCCATACCTTCAACCGATCATCAATCACCATTGCCATATTAGGATGACAAACACCATCCTGAAAAACGTGCAGCAAAGACTTTCTTGATCCTGCAAAGCTTACAAGAACAAGGATTAAGAGATATCTTTATAATCTTTCGAGGATGTAAAAAGTGGATGTGCATAGGTAGAGGGATTATTAGGATGGAGAGCTGTAATTAAACAGGAAAATTTACAATCACTATACTTTGACAATGCATGAGGACCTTTGCATCATTACCTCTGTGTTTGACGTCCGTAGTAAGGAGATCGACAGGGACGTCAACATTAATTAAATAGAGGGCTTCACAATAAAATCTAAGTTTTATTCTAAGTGAAACATAGTTTCAGATATACAATATATTCTAAGTGAAACAATGTATAAAAAAGCTGAAGACACACTGAAGCGAGAGGGGTTCTGCTCCGCCAGGTGTGTCTCATTGTGCCTCTTTGAAGTGAGGCGCGCTATATGCCAGTTTACAAATTTAGGCTGATGTTTGCTTCATGTGCGCCTTTTGGTGCGCCTAACCAAAAACGCCTCGCCCCCTGATCGCCTTCTGCCTCAGCGCCTAGGCGCGCCTTAGGCGCGCTTTTTCAAACACTGATGTGAAAGCCCAATTTTTTTTGGTATTCTATGTAGTGGTATTAGGGAATGGCAAAATTAATTATAGTGGCCTAGTTTCATTTAAATGACTAACCTAGCTTAAATGGGTTAAAACCTGTACTTAAACTGAATAAATTTACTAACCCTCTTAGTTAATCTAACCTTCCCCCTCTCTTCAACCCAACACGATGCACCCACCCCCTTTTGTCCAGCCACCATCACCACTGTCACCCTAGCCTAGATACTGCCCACCCCTTTACTAAACCCAACCTACACCGCTACTGCCTTCCAAAATCCAGACCCAAACAGCCCTCTCCCTTCATAAATTTGAACACACCACCCACTCCCTTTGGAAATTCAACTCACACCGGCCACTCCCTTCGAAAATCCAACCCACACAGCATTCTCCTTCGAAAATCTGACCCAAACACCTACCCCCTTCGAAAATCCGACCCCAAAGGTGGGGTGTTGGTGGAGGTGGGGCTGTTGCTGTTGCTGTTGCTGTCCCGTCACAGCCTGGGTTGGTGGGTCATTGCGAGCTGCTGCTATCTGCGACTCAGTAATGTTAGGCGGTGGCCATTGTTGAGGGTGAGGGGGTAGTGATGGTGGTTTGTCTTTTATAAAATTCGGATAGGTTTTGGACCATTTAATATTAGGTTGGTCATTATAAAAATTAGGCCACTATAATTAATTTAGCCATTCCCTAATGCCACTACATAGAATACCAAAAAAATGTTCCAAATAAAATTTCTAATTTTGAGGACACCATGTAGAACCTCCCAAAAGTTTATCCCCAATCATAATGTGCAACGAATATGCTCCATAAGTTTCCATTTTCTTTATCTCCTCTTTTAAGGTTGACGAACGGGATAAACGACAAATTTATTTTTGAACGGATTATTAAAAAGGAGAGTGTAGAGACCCAAATCTGTTAACGGATTATTAAAAAGGAGAGTGTAGAGACCCAAATGTGTCTCCCCAAACCCAAACTCAGTGATGAATACTTTTCATGTCATATGATTATCGAACAAAGCAAAAGTGTGAAAAGTCTAGTGATGAGGATGTTTTTATTAAAATATCTCTTCTTTCGATTTTTGAAAATATTTCTTTTCTTACCCTATTTATGAAAAACGTGCATTCCATTTTAGTTTGGTCCATGATATAGGTCCAATAATAGTGTAGTTTGATAGGGCTTGAAAAAATCTTTCCAACGATATATTATAAACCCAATTCCGATGAATAATGAGGAAGTTATGGCCAAAATACTAAACTGGGCCCAAACCGGATTTACCTATGACCCAATGATCATGTGGAGGGTCCAAAGGTTTAATCCTATTCCTAAACTAATTATGATTTATTAGAAGCTTCTATAAGTTTCTACAATATCTTAATTATCCTTTTTGAAAAGATAAAATCAAAAAGTTTGAAATTGAATAAAACTTTCCTTTTATTTCAAATCCTAATTCTATTCGAATTTAAGATGTTCAAAGACAGTCAGATATTATTTTTGTGTCTCATAATCTTTATCCAAATTTTATATGGATGGATAGATCTTAAATTTATCTTTCCAATGATATATTATAATATTAATTCCGAGCTATAACGAAAAAGATATGAATGGAATACGAAACTCTATCCAAAATTGACATCCTTCCACTATTTCGGCCATATCTTTTATCTACAAAAGATTTTAATCTGATTTCAATTGGGTTAGAAAGTAGACTTCAAGAGCTTTTCAACGACATTATATGACTTATTTGGACTTTGGGATCAAAAAATATGATAAAGACAAAATCCGCAAAAACTGTCTTAGCACTACCCGACGACAAGTTCGTCGCCTGGTGTAGTGGTGTTTTATTCCTTTTCGAACTTTGATTCTTTTCTATCAATTCCGGATTATTTTCTTATAAATAAGGTCATTGGACCACCGTTTTTCAATAACCAGAATTCTCTAATTCTTCTCTCTCTCTAAGCTAAAGCTTATTCTCTCTCCCTCTCTCTAGTCTAACCTTTTACAAACACAATTCCTTATACATTAGCACTAAACACACCTAGCCAAGTTCGAAGTTGTCTTCGCCCTAGACGTGAAAGGTCAATAATTTGGTCCCAAACTTTATTCAATTCTTTGATTAGATTTACTGTTTTAATATTTTCCTTGAAGTTACCAACGCGTGCATTTTGTTATCAGAAAGAGATATGAGGCATCGAAGTAATTACTTTAATTGCTTTATTGATATTATAATATAGAAATTATGTTTAGATTGTTATTTTGATTCCTAATATCATGTTAGGATGTTTTATTGCTTCCTAGTATAATGTTTAGGGTTAATTAATATTTCTAATATCAAGAATGATTAAAAGAATGCTTCATATTTCCTTTCTCATGTTAGTATCATGTTAGGGCTAAAGCTTTGATTTTTTATGTATAGTGACATGCTAGGATTTGTTATTAATCTTGTTAGTATCATGCCTAGGATCTTGCTATTATAATGCTTTAACATGATTATTTTAATTATTATTATTATTATTATTATTAGGAAATTTTCACATTTGCTACCACTAAAAACACCACGCTTCACATTTGCTACCTGTTTAAATTTTTTTTTTTTTTTACTACCACCTAAAACAGAGTTTGTTAAAAATCACTACCACATGCCTTATTCTGTTACTATTTCCGTTAGTGGGCCCACTCCACCGTTTAGCCACCCCTCCAACCACCTTGCAGCCACCCCTACTCCTCACTGCCACCCCTCACCTCCCTCCCCCTGCCGGCGCCGCCGCGTGAACCCACCCCCTCCCTTTCCCCCACCCTATGCGCATCCAATCCCCCCTTTCCCTTTCCCGTTCTTGAGCTCCGACCCCCACCCCGAACGAAAACCACCCCCTTTCCCCTTCCTTCCACCGAAAATCGGCCCCCCTCCCCTGATTCCCGCACCGAAATCGACCCCCTCCCCTTCCTCTACCCTTTTCGGCCGTCCCTAACCCTAAACCACCACCCCAAAACCACCCTAAACGAATTTTAGGGTTTCGGTTGTGGTGGTTTTGGGGTGGTGGTTTAGGGTTAGGGATGGCCGAAAAGGTTAGGGGAAGGGGAGGGGGGTCGATTTCGGTGGGGGAATCAGGGGAGGGGGCCGATTTCCGGTGGAAGGAAGGGGAAAGGGGGTTACAGTGGTGTTGGTATGGGTTTTGAGGGTTACGGTGGCGGTGGTGGTCCGGGTTTGGGGGTGTCGGCTTAGGATTAGGATTGTCAATTTTGGGTAGGGAAAAGGGAGAGGGTGAGGTCGCCGGCGCCGGCCGAATCTTTATGCGCCGGCCGCCGGAAGGGAGGAGGGGTTTTGGTATTACCACCATTTAACGGTTTCCATCCGAAAATTCCGTTAAGTGTGGCCCACAATAACACGTGTCAGCATTTTATTTGTTACAAAAAAAGAAAAAAAAAAAAGAAAAAACAAATCTACCCAGCCACCACCACAGCACAACCCCCGCGCCACCGCCGCCTTCCCCCCAACTCACCACAGCCCTACCCGAAACCACCACCCGTGTCGCACCACCACCCCCAACCCACACCTGAACCCTCCCCCTCCCTTTCCCGCAACCATAACGCCCCCAAAACCACCAAACCCAAAACCCTCGTCCCCCCTTCGGCCTTTTAAGGCCGGATTCGTGGCCGTTTAGGGGGACGAGGGTTTTGGGTTTGGTGGTTTTAGGGGCGTTATGGTTGCGGGAAAGGGAGGGGGAGGATTCAGGTGTGGGTTGGGGGTGGTGGTGCGACACGGGTGGTGGTTTCGGGGAGGGCTGTGGTGAGTTGGGGGGAAGGCGGCGGTGGCGCGGGGGTGGTGCTGTGGTGGTGGCTGGGTAGTTTTAGGTTTTTATTTTTTTTTCTTTTTTTTTATTTTTTTTTCTTTTTTTGGCCAATAATAACACGACACGTGGCTTATGGACCCACTTAACGAATTCCTAAACAGAATCAGTTAAGTGGTGGTAATACCAAATTTGTAGAAATTTATCTGGTGTTAAAATCCATTTTCTTTTATGGAGGTGTTAAAATCAATTTTTGCGTTTTTGTGAGGTGTTAAAATCTAAAATTTCCTAACTTAAATGACGAAAGACGTATAAAGTAAGAAAAAACTAATGCTCATGGATCAAAAATAGGCATTTCCATAATGTGAAAATAACCATACTATACAACAATTTCCTTTTAATATCACAAATGAATACCTGACATCTTGGAAAGGCTATAAAATTTGAAGTTACTTGAAAATATATATTAGCATCTTTTCGCATGGCTAGCAATTTTGTTGTCATTTCAAACCCTTCGCCCTTATATGTTATAATTGACTAACCCAAATCCCCTTATGATGCAACTATTTAGCATCATTAGCTACTTTCAGTTGCATAAGCATAAATTAAAGAAATATCAAGATGAATATCTGAGCCTACGAGAAGATGATAAAGAAATCCTGCTTACCTGACTTCACACATACAACCCGATTAAGAAGTTGTTTTGAATTAATAAGGTTTGCTTCTGGGTCAAGAAGCCTCCACATCTCTAAAGCATAATCTCTCTCAGCCATGGTACAGACAAATACTTCAAATCTTTTGCGCCCTTTCGCTGTCAAATAACTTCTCAAGTCCTCCCATGCAGGTCGTAACCGTACAAGAACACTGGTATCACGATTCTGCCCATAGAAAATGGTTGATCAGAGGTTCTGCTCATTATCAATGGTTTAGTTTCAATTTTGTATATAAGAAAGGTTTACTTTAAAAAAGGTAAATAATGAATACATGAAGGGTCATAAAAAATAAAATGAAAGAAAACAAAATGTCACGTACTGTTGTATATCATTAAAAGAGAAGCACAGTGAACTACACAATCCCATAAAGACCTTAAAACTATTTTAATTTTTTTTTTATTCCATCTTTCTCTATCCCAAGATCCAAATGCCAAGCAAGCAAATTGATCTCAAAAAACTTTGGGTGCTAAATTGTGATGCTCCCTTGATGAGCTTTATCTTTCAAGCTAAGTCTTTTATGAATCTTTAATAAATGATCTCCCAAAATCTTCTTCTCCAAAGCTTCCCAACCACTCCATGAGATGTTACCAATGACCCAAATTTTATCTCACCCACACTTTTATACCATTAATTAATATCTTCAAATTTACTTAAGTAAAAAATTATGGAAAGTTAATATTTTAGAAGTGTATATCAAGCGAATCCAACAAGACCCCGCATGACTATGGTTTTCCTAACATATACTTCCTCTCTTTCTTTATAGTTGCAACACTTCCTTAAAATGGAAATGTCATAATAGTTGCAACACACAATAAAAGAAAGGTTTTTATGGTGAAAATTGTACTATTACCTTTATTTGAAGCACATGGTCCACTTGATTATGTTCCTTTCAACCAATTAACCCCATTTTAAGTGTATTATATTATGTGAGGTCCACTTTTCTTAAATATCGTGATAAAGTGTAAACGGAGGAAGTACATCACAAAGAACGGTCAAAAGAGGTTTTGTGAATAGTGCAAAATCTCTAACGTTCAAAAAAAAAATGATATAAATTTCAAAATCAAACCTTTATATGTTACTCTACCATACTACCATATTTAGTCCCAATTTCTTGTTGTTAGGTTATAAACTTCGAGCTTTGTTAATCAATGCAAATCATATAATGACAACCCAAAATATAGCACTTCAACTTTTATATTGTTACCTAAATTGCCATTAGTTCTTTTTCTTACATGGATTTAGGTTAAGCCCTTAGCCCAAGCTGTTTACATTTTATAAAAAGCAATAGGCCTATTATCTTGCATAACATGGCACAAACACCTACTCCATAACCCAAAGCATCCAATTCCACCACAAAATTTCTTTGGGAAATCCTCTTTCAAAGGCTCTCATGCCTCATTTAACCCCCAAAAATTATCAACTTTTACGTTAATAATTGCTATATGTGCATATTGGTTAACAAACTTTCTATAATACTCGGTGAGCCCAAAAAATCAACTAAGTTGTCTTAGGTTGCTTAGTAATGGCCGTTGAAGCATCGCCGCCTTCATGGGGTGTTTAGTTCAAGTAATTTAGGTATGAGGCATTGTTTTAAAATGGGTAAAACCAATACCTAGTGTTTGTTTAAGATATTTAAATTTTCAAACCCATACCTTAAACTCTGATTGTTTTGGTTTAAGAAAACCAAGGGGGGGAGGGGAAACTGGATACGACTCATACCATAATTTTAGGTCTTAAGTAAAAGAAAATTTAGCATTCCCTAACAAAACCATATACAGGGCATTAAGTATAAGTTCCATCTCCGTACAACATTGATCTTATTCTTGATTCCAAACTCATACCACTGCACGAACAAAATCCCCCTTTTTCCATACCAATTGTCACACCATTATCGGAAATACATGTCCTGAGTATGCCTCCTCCTCCTTCCTAAAATCACAATTTGTCATGTAAAAATATAAGCTATTTTCAGTCAACACTAACCCCATCTATTTAACATGACATTCCTACCAATGAAATTGTTAAATAACACAAGAAGAAAATTTAAGTAAGGGCAAAAAATATCCATCCATTAAGGATCGAAAAGGTTGTGGGGCATTTGCCAAACCGAATTAGATGACTAGAAATTCATAGTGCCCTTTGTGTGTCCAATAGGAAATCTTGCATCCTCAAAATACCCAACTTTAACACCTGGCTCATAAAATACTAACAACCGATCCAATTCATGCAACAACTTATCTATAAACAAGAATAACTATTTGCTTATTAAGGTCCCTCGACACAAAAGCCCCACGACCGTTCCATCTTCTTCACTAACTTGAGGTAATGAAAGATGGAAGGATTAGTTATTCTTGTAGCCAACATATCATCAACTAGTAGCATTGTATCATCTTCTTAGGTTTGGGAGCGGCGGTAAGGTCTCACTCTCATTTGGATTTTTTCCCTCCTTATAAATTATAATATTCATGTCTGTTTTAAAGATAAACCCACATGCGCCTCTAAAACAATGTCATGTAGATGGAGTATCCCATAAAAGAATTTGTAAAAGCTTTTTCAGGCTTCTCTACTGCCCTTTAATGCTTCCCCTTTCTATAATTAGTTAGCTTCCAACCATAAGCATCATACTTCTTTTAACAAATATTCCTTCACCATATCTAAATATCCCTTAATACACCTATAGTGAAACCAAATATCCCTTAAAACGGTTAGTATTTATCACTACACAAAAGTAGCACACTGCCACTTATGTTACAAGACCACACATCATGTTACAATCAGAATTTTTTTTTTCACATTGTTGATGTAATTCAAGTAATTAGATATATATTCTTTATATTAAACTTGAAAAACATTGTCACCCATAACTTAAAGTTTTACGAAGGAATGAGAGAGTAGATGACTTGTTAAAAAAAAAGAAAAGAAAGAAAAAAAGAGCCAATCTTGAATAGCTCACATATATGTGCATCTCACAATAAAAAATTAAAATTCCTTAATAATATATCATACAACTTCTTATAACCTAAACTAACCTTCATGGCTTTATCACCTAATGTAGAACATGAGTAGTATATCCTTAATCTTAAGATTTCGCTTACAAAGAACAATCACTATCAAATACACAAGAACTATGACTATAAGAGACCACTCATATACGTACATCCAGCACAATATTAGCTCAAAGTCCACAAAAGACTCGTTAAAAGACATAATCTCCTCAACAATAACCCTTTATATTGTACTCCCTCCATCTTTTAATTAGTGATCCATTTCTCATAGGCACATATGCCGATCCAAATCTTTGGCCAATAATATTTTTAATTATCAATAAGTAGCACTTATAACAATTGTAAATTAATAATCCATTCATTGAGGTGATTCCAAAAAGTACCTACCAGACTATAATTTTTTTATGCATAAATCACAAACATTGGTCAAAGTAGGTTAAGTGACTACGGAATAGTCCATAAAGTGTTAATGGAGCACTTAAAAGCCGGAGGACGTATCCAATCACCTTACCATAACCATCTGTTTTATTTCTCATGTCAACTCAATACGTGTAATCTTAACTCCCAGCCTAAATTTGAAATGCCTAGAGTTATCTTAATGTCCTACAAAATAAAGTATCAATGCAGGGAACTACATAAACTCCCATGATCCTCTTACACAAGAAAGTTCCATTTGAATCCTAAATTGAATGCCGGTAATTTGTGAGGAACAAGTTAATAACACGAGAAGATAGCAATCCTATGCCATAATATCAAACAACCACTTTAAGATAAAGCAAACTCTTCATGAGCTCATGCATGATACCATGTTAAAGGACCCACTCAACCAAAAATTAGTATCGATTTATATACTCTATCACATGTATATGTATAACAAACAATACATAAATTAAGATAATGAGTTATAAGCAGAACAAGTTAAGTCACCTCGGGGTTAATTCGAGTAAGAACAAGATGCTTCTCAGGCAACCTAACAACAGGACGGGCAAGAGTCTCATGATTTTCCGACAATGGAGCAACCTCCTCAAATTGCGCCTTATAAATCTTCCCACCATCCACAACACAATCATTCTCAGCATACTGCTTAAGCAACGCCCGATCATCGGCGTACCTCTTCAACTCCCCATTCATCCCCGAAATCCTCACCGGATCCCCCTCCCGGGAAATCCAACTCTTCAACGCATCAATCCGATCCTCAAAAGACTTCATAGTGTTGGCAACAATAAGGGTTTCATCCAGATCGAAGACAATCGACAAACACCGCAAATTCAACATCCCTAAACACGAAACATAAAGCCCAACCGGCGCAGCGTAAACCCAGAAACAAGGGAACTTCTTCTGCTTACTGGGCATTGCGACAAGATGAATCTCCTCATTGTTAAGCAAAACAACAGCAGATTTAAGCTCGTAAAAGCAAGAAGCGTGTAAACTCAAGAGGTTTGGTTGTTGCTGCTGTTGTTGATCGGAGGGTTCGAGTTTGCAGAGAAAAGAGAAAGGGGAAATGGTATGAAGAAGTGACAGTGGATGACACCGATCACTTGATGGCGAAATATGATGGATTCGAATTTCATTGTTCGGAAATTGTAATTTCGAGTCTTTTGCCATAGATTTCACCTCCAAGTCACCCAAACTCGTTTCGCCATGAAAAACCGCCATTTTCGACCCTAATTTGCTCATTTTTTTAATACCCAGAAAATTCGATTGATTTATGGGATTGAATAACAAATTAAATTGAAGGATGATTGATGATTGTTTGTGATGATTTGAGCAGCTCTGCAAGTTTATTTGCAGAATCTGGATTAGTTCTCTCAGGGTTGTGTTTTGAGTCTGAAAATATGGAAGAATGAATAAGAATTTTGCATCTAGGGCTCGATGACCTTTACTCGGATTTCGCCAGTTAGGGGAATTGAAGAAAAAGAGTAGAAAGTGCTCGAAAATGTCAACTTTCCGTAATTACGTAATTACGATAAGTCTTTTACTGCATCTGTTACATATTAGTAGCAACTTTCAGGTTGACATGATTCTAAGACAAAATTTCATAATAGTGAATTAATGAATTACAGAATAAGTAATTATGCAAGGTAGGAGAGATAAAGTGAAGGTAATTAATAAATTACCCACCACCATCAACAGCACCCACCCCATCACCGTCAGCCACAGCAGCCATCCCACCACCGTCGGCCAACAACAACCAGCCCACCACCGTGGCCAGCAACAACCAGCCCACCACCGTGACCAAGAACAGTCAGCCCGAAACCACCCACCTCACACCCCGAAACCACCCAATCTCAACCCGAACCACCGTAAAACCACTCCCTCTCCACCTGAACAGCCCCGAAATCACCCCTTCTTAGCTCGATAAACCCCGGAACCACTCCCTTTTCGCTCGAACTCTTATATATACCCTTTCTCAACTCAACCATCTCCAAACTGTACTCTCTTAGAGCAAACCACCACAAAACAACCACCCTCACTCACCCTCAAAACCACCCACATTCAACCTAAATCCCCCCAAAACTTACCCTGAACCAGACCGAAACCACCCTCACTCACCCTAATTCACCCAGAAACCGCCTCGAGCCACCCCAAACTAGCCCACCCACCCCTCCCTTAAACCTTCAGATCTAAACGAATTGTTTTTCAAAAAAAAAAAAAAGAGAGAGAGAGAAAAAGGAACACAAGAGGAGGAAGGAGGTGACTTTGACGGTGGTGATGAGCATCGACGACGTTGAAGGTAGTGGTTGTTTTGGAAACGACGGCGTTGAAGGAGGTTTATCTGGAAACGGTGACGGCAAAGGTGGGTCTGATTTTTAGTGGGAGATGATGAGTTTTGATGATTGTTGATTTAATAGGGTGATATTATTATGTTAAATAAGTTAGATTAGGAATGTAATGAAATCTGTTTTAGGTAGCTAATTGTGTTTATGAACTCTTTAGTAAGGGTATTGTTGTACTTTCATTGAAAAAAACTTACTAAAAAAGGAAAAAAATGAAAAGTTGCAACTAATGTATAGTACCCCTAAATGGCAAAAGTTACAACTAATATGTAACGGAGGTAGTACAAGATCTGTAATTAGGTGTTGTTTGGTTTACACAAAAAGACTTGCGTGGACCTGGTCCACAATAATGTTTTGTGGACCCGAGATTTATACACACGCACTGACATTATATTGAACATAGCAACCTTTAATTTTTACATAGTAACCCTATTTTTAACAATTTTTAACGTAGTAACCTTTATTAAAACTAGTATAACGTTATGACCCTAATTTTAACATAGTGACTTTTATTATTCATATTAACCTGTATATAAAATATTTTATTTAAAAAAATTAACCTCTTATAGCCTATATATAACCAAAATGACTTTTATTTCAACATATAAACCTTTTTTCTATTTAGTGACTCTATTTTTAACTAATAAAACAACCATAGTTTTCCTGATATTAGTGGTCCACAATGAATTAATGTGAACCAGGTCCATTTAAGAATTTGTATGGTTCACATACAAAATCATGGGAATTGGAAGTTTCTAGGAATTGCAAAATAAGTAAGTTGTTTGGTTGAATAAAATTTAGTGAAATGGGGGAAGAGAAATTTTCAATTCCCATAAAATGTAGAAAATTACTTACCTAGTCCCCCTAGATAATTTGAAATTCCTATGGGAATTAACTTCCCTCATTACCAACCAAACAACTTTAAGAAATTCCCATGAATTTAATTTTGGAATTTAATTCCCATATATTAGAAGTTCATGGGAATTTTCAATTCCTAAGTTAACCAAACAACTCTAAATCTTATTAATCTGTATTTGCCTTTTTATTTTAGAAAATTTGTAAATTACTACTCAAATAGTAGACCTATTTTTTAAAAAAACATTTTTTTTTCAAATAGTAGACCTGTTTTGAAATGACCACCCGTTATAATTTTATTTTATATTTTAGCACCCCTTAAATTAAAAATTACTTAAATTCCCACCTTTTTCAAAATTCTGGTGGGTTTTCCGTCTGTGGGCCCCACCTAACGGCTACAAACCGCTATTTTGACACTTTTGACTAATTCTCCCCTCGATTTTTCTCTTTAAAATAGCTCTCGCAACTTCAATTCACATTTCCTTCACCAAAATCCACTATAATAGGGTTAAATGAGTGGCATATGGGGGTCTTATGAAATCAAGGTTCATGCTTCAATTAAATTGGGGGTTTTCTTAAATTAGGGTTCCTATATTAATTCAATTGGGGGTTTTCTGAAATTAGGGTTCCTACTTCAATTAAATTGGGGGTTCTTATGAACTAAGGGTTCCTTCCTCTTTCCCCTTTGCTTGAAGTGTTTCTGTTGAGTGCGGATCCTTCCTTATCCTCTCATGGTGGTTTCAGGTAAGAAGGAGGAGAGAAAAAGTGAAGCATGAATATGGAGAGAAGAGGTTTTGCGGTGATTCAACAAAAAATGGAAATGGAGGTGGACCCACAAACGAAAAACCTACCTGTTTCGGGGTTTTCTGATGTCCTGCGGGAGAGTTACAATTCCGAGACTGGAACCGGACGCCTGTACCTGCAAAACAAACGGATGCTCCGGATGATTGGAGATCCGCCTCCGACGGTCAAGTTAGTACTTGATTAAGGAGTAATTAATGCGGAAATTAAAGTGATTGGGTCTCTCTAGGTGAGAGTGTTTAATGTGTGTAATCTCCGTAATTCCCCTTAATGAGGATTAAGGGAGGTATTTATAACCTCGGGAAACGTGCCAATCCTAGGTTTAGGTTAACCTTGGGCTGATTGGGCTTCCCTCGGAAGTTGGGCCTAGGTGGCCGACTTCTCCATTAGGCATGGAGTATGCCACGTGTCATGACATGATAGGTCCAGGGTGGACGAATTAGCGTGTGCCACGTGGCAAGCCCTGAGAGGTCCAACTGGGGGACACTTGGCAGGACCTGATTGGCCCACGTGGCGCATTCCGATTGGTGGGAGCAAAATCCCCTAATCATTTACCCCTCACAGGTGGCACGTGACTGGTCACGTGTTACCTGTGACAGGTGTCGCCCTGTAACAGGCGACGACCTGCTACAGGTGTCACTCGGCGAAAGGCCGAGAGATTCTCCCGCCCAAATTTTGAATTCCGGAAGTGACCCTTCGCCTTCTCACTTCGCCTATATAAGGGAGTGTTGCCTTCGGTCTTTTTCACACTTGAGAACTTTGTGAGAGAACATTCGGACCCCTGAACTTGCTCTGACATTTTGGACCATTTCTGCCTACCGCCTGCTCTGACAAGCCGACTGCAAAGGATTTTCATAACTTCATCAATCGTCACTCGTTCAGGTAACCGTCGGTTCTCTTACTCTTAATTTTCTCTTTACTTTATTCTTTTTTGAAATGGCACCACGGAAGCACACGACACGACCTAGGTTAGTGATCAGCCGGTCACCGGGGACGGCTGAATCTAGGACTAGGAGTGCCGCCTGCCCTTTTCTGGACCCATCGTTGCCCTTTATACAAAGTCCGACTGTATCTGTGTCTATGCAGAACATGATGGCCAGAACAAAAAAGACTGCTAGGATCTCGAACTCAGACGGCTCCTCCCACAGGGTGCCGATTAGTGAAACATCTGACCAGGCGCCAGATGTGGAAGTGAAACAAAGCGGCTTGAAAGCCGGCAGTTCTGAGGGAGGAGTCAAAGTGACCCCTTCCCATTTTACAGTTGACAATTCTACATTCTCTCCTGCTCCTTTTAAAGGAGAGGAGGCGGGCCCCTCTGGGAGAGGGGAGGAGTCGTCCTCTTTGGACTCGTCAGAGGACGAATCCGAGTCTAGCTCTTCTGGCCATGCTTCTCTGGACACAGAAGAGAAAAACAGTCGCCTACAAGAGGCGAGGCTTTCTCACGCAGTTGAGAAGGGGGACAATTGGGCGGAGCCATCCGCCTCTCACCGAGAGCAAAATACCCCCTACTACTGCACGGTACCTCGGGGTCGGATCACGGCCATGCAAGAGAAAGTGGGGAGCTTTATCGCAAACCACACAATGGGCCCCGGCTTTTTAGTGTTCGTGCCGGATCCAGAAGACACAGTCGTCTGGCCGGCTGGTACTAGTTATGATGGCGCCTGCTTTGGCTGCTACGAGGCGGCCATCAAGGCTGGGCTGCGCTTCCCACTACATCCGGCTGTTCAACGGATCTTGGATGGGTATGAGTTGGGGTTATGGCAGTTAGCCCTGAACTCCTTGGTCAACGTACTCGGCTATGTGGCCGGGTGCGAACTGCACGGGGTGGAGCCAAACTTCGAGGCTTTCGACCACATGAACTACCTCAGCCGGACCCCTAAGGCAGGCGGTACCGGCTGGTATCAATTGACGAGCCACAGGGGCTACCTCATGACAAGAGGTAAAGCAAAGAAATGGAAGGACTGGCGGAGCACCTTCCTTATTATTGAGAGTTTAGACACAGAGCTGAACAAGCGCTTCAACAGGTGGAACAGGAATCCGCCCCTTCTTGCAGGCGGCCGCAGCATGCCGCCTGTTCCCCCCCAGGGCTAAGAAAGAGATCCTAGATAAAGGACTCTTCAAAGTAGAGTCGAAGGTGAACTCTACTTCAGGGGTACGAGAGCAAGTACCCCTGCACTGCGTCCCGAGCTTCAAATGGCTCTACGACGAGTACTTTTTGGCCGCCTGTGGCCTCAGCAGTCGCTTCTCAAGAGGTAGCCGGCCTGTCGAACACTCTGTTGTTCCATGCATTTCTGTTATGACTTTTATTAACTTTGCTACTTGTTTTTGCAGCGGACGCCATGAGCAAAATTACCGCCTCCAAGACTGCGGCGGCCATGTTGCGGGCCTCCATCATGCAACAGTCTTCAACCGAATCCCCCAACAAGGGGGCACCCTTGGTGAGCTTCGAACCCTTCATTCTCTTTTTTGGAGTTGGGTTTATGCACATACTGACCGAGTGTTTTTTTGTTTGTTTTTTTTTTTTTAGACGGGAGCTCCAAGAGCTTCTTCTTCACAACAGCCGGACTCCAAGACCCGGAGGACGACTGTTGCGAGCTCTCCTGGTTCTTCCAGGAAACATGCGGCGACTGAGAAGCAGCCGGCCACTCCTTCTAAAACTCCAGCTAGGCCGCCTAGAAGTATGAAGTTGTCCTTGTAAATTTTAGACTTGCTCCCTTCTTTACTAGGGCTAACTTGTTTGTTTCTTCTTGATGCAGCCGGCCCTCAGGAGCCTGACTTGGTCGAGGTGGCCAAGTCAATGATCAAGGTCGTTCCTCCAGCTGAAAGGGAGGCGGTCAGGGGTGTCGGCACCCTTAACCTAGACGGGATTGCAGGGGTCCTCGCTGAGGTATACTTAGCATATTTTTGGTTATTTAAATTCCAGGACGCCTGTTTTTTTTTTTTTTTTGTTTGAAAACTGACGCCTATCCCCTTTTTTTACTTAGGCCCTGCTCCGAGTAAACGGCCTCCGTAAGCCGCTTGACAGGAAGAACAAAGAGGTAAAGGCTGCAAAAGCTATGGCCGCCTCTGACTGTGATAAGGCAATGTTTCAAATTTCCCAAAATGAGGTTCTGACAATTGATATTCTTTATTATCAGGCGCAGGCTACCGCCGCTATCCGGGCTCAGTTAGAGGCGGCCCAGAAGAGGAATAGCGAGCTGGAGGCGACCATCAACAATCTCAAGGCCGAGCTGAGACCTCTTCGCCAAAAGATGTCCTCAGACGACACCTTGGAGAAATCCTTGGCGGCTGTTAAGGAACGCCTGGTGACCTAGGAGAAGAGTCTTACTCAGGAGCTCTCGGAAAAGGCCGAGCAAGAAAAGAAAGAGCTGGTCCGGGAGATGATGGAAGACTCTGCTCAAATCCAGCGCATGACTTGGGGCCTCCTCTTCCCCAATGCCGACTTTGCCTCCTAGGAAAAAACGTACCGCCAGTGTTCTGATAGATATAATCAAGAGATCCTGGCGGCTGCTGAGGACGAGGCGTTGGAGGAGGAGGAGCAGCCGTTAGTGGCGCTTGTGCCGCTTGGGGGTAATGCATCGAAGAAGGATGCAGCTGAAGCCGAGTCCAGCAAAAAGAGTGCTGACCAGGCGGCAGCTGCTAATATTGAAGATCTGCCCCCTTCTTAAGCTTTATGTCTTCTTTCTACGGCCTGCGTGTCGTTTGTTTGTATTTACCCGGCCAGGGGGCCGGGGCTCTGAATATTTGGCCGGTCTTTAATGACCGGCTTCCTTTTAATGAATATTTTTGTTTTTCTTTCAAATTTGTTTAAGTATTGAATATTCTGATATCCAATTGCACAATATACCGGCTGTTTTACATGGCCGATAGTTACAGACAGGTACAGATAGTTAGTTACGCCGCCTATGCCCCTGGACGACTGGTTGTCTGTTTCAAGGCTAGGCGATCAGTCGGCCATTTATCCAATCGGTATTCGACTCATTTTAAAGACTGGATCCCCTTTAGGCAGGCGGTCCCGTCATTTGTAAAATTAACCAAGTAGGAAAGTGGTTTCCTACCTGTCATGTTTTTAGGCTAGAGACTTTAGGCAATCTAGGCCGACTGTTCCCCGCCACATTTAATCTAGTGTGAACAGGTGCTGTATGAACACCTTTTTAGTTTATACTAAATTTTTAAGGAGTGACCAAGTAAACATGATTGTTACCTAGTCGTCGAGTGACTGAGTAGTAGAGGTTTCAAGCGGTGGGTACCGATTTCTCCCCTTTATTCGCCAATGTTTGTTGGCTATTAACTCATAAGATACCGACTGTTCTTATCCCAAGTACTCCAGTCGGTTTGTTGACACGGATGGTTACTGCGAACACTTGTTTGACCTGATTAGTCAGTTAAGTGAGAGGTATCCTTGTCCGGGAAACAGCTACGTGGTTGTCTTGTTTAGACAGTCGTATAGGTGTCGTGTAATGATTTTATAGAACAATGTTCCACCCAAAAGGGAGCTGCTCTCTGCGACGAATTTCATCCGGATGGATGCCGTCGGACGCCTGCTATAACGTTGGGACAGGTCAAATTGAATTTTTATATTTTGATCAGTTGGCTTGACGCCTGGTCTGATCATTTTAGCCATGAGCCTTTGATAGTTCTTGGTGAACTGTATTATGGGAGAGTAGCCGGTTGAGTGAAACAAGCGGCGTGCCCCTCTTAAGTATAAAAATTAAACATGGAGAGTAGCCGACTGTTTGTCAGTAGGCATGCCCCTCTAAGGTAAAAATGAAAACTAAACATGGAGAGTAGCCGACTATTTGTTAGTAGGCGTGCCCCTCTTAGTACAAAATTGAATGAAACAGCAAGCTTTTATTAAGTAGCCCTTGACTATTTACATCATTCAAAAGAAATATTTCTTAAGATTATCTACATTCCAAGTTCGAGGCAACGGTTGGCCGTCTGGTGTTTCCAGACGGTAGGTACCGTCCCTGACCTCTTCATAGATTCGGTAGGGTCCTTCCCAGTTGGGAGTTAGTTTGCCAGACTCATTAGCCCTACCAACTGCTTCCATTTTTCTAAGTACAAAGTCCCCCACTTTGAGTGGACGCCTGTGTACTTTTTTGTTGTATGATCTAGTCATTCTCAGGCGGTAAATTTCATGGCGCAAGACAGCATTGCCCCTCCTTTCAGGGAGTGAGTCTAATGCCAGGCGCATGGCTTCCCAGTTTGCCTCTTCGTCATATAGCATTACTCGAAGAGTCGGCTCGTAGTGTTCTATTGGAAGAACAGCTTCCGCACCATAAGTTAGGAGGAATGGAGTTTCTCCAGTTGCCCCTTTTTCAGTCGTCCTAATGGCCCAAAGAACATGTGGTAATTCATCCGCCCATAGGCCGCCTGCTCGTTCAATATTTTTCTTGAGACCGTCTGAGATGATTTTATTAAAGGCTTCTACTTGGCCGTTTGCTTGTGGACGGCCGACAGATGCAAAGTAGTGTGCAATTCCTTGGTCACCCAACCAGCTTTTGAGAACAGGCGTCTCAAATTGGGGACCATTATCAAAAACCATAGACATGGGAACCCCGAACCAAGTGATGACATTTTTCCAAATGAATGAAATTACATCCTTCGTCTTGATTCCCTTTACAGCCTCCGCCTCTACCCATTTAGTGAAGTAGTCGATTGCAACAAGTATGTACCTCATTCCGCCTGTAGCAGGCGTATATGGACCCAGAATATCCATGCCCCACTTAGCAAACAGTAGTGGGCTATGAATGGTAGTGAGGTCAGTAGCCGGACGGTGAATTAGTTTGCCAAACCTTTGGCACTTGTCACATTTTTTCACCATCTCCATTGCATCTGCTTCTAAAGTAGGCCAAAAGTAGCCCTACCGCCTTGCCTGTTGAGCAAGCGACCTACCGCCTATATGGGAAGCACAGAAACCAGAGTGAAGATCGTCTAGTATCTCTCGCCCCTTTTCTGGAGTAACACACTTCAAGAAGGGTTGAAGGTACCCCCTTTTGTGAAGTTCTCCCTTTATCATTTCAAAACTGGTTGCTCGTTTTTTCAGTGCTGCCGCCTGTTGATGATCATCCGGCAGGGTACCGTTTGTCAGATATGCCCTGATTGGATCCATCCAGGTTGAGCTTCTGTCTAGGATTCCAATAGGGGCTTCCTCGATGCTTCTCTTCTCCATTACTTCCCAAAAAACAGTTCGAGGAGTATCACAAGAAGTGGATGATGCTAATTTTGAAAGTGCATCCGCCTGGTTGTTTTTTTGATCTCGGCACTTGAGTCAGACGAAAATCTTCAAGGGATCCGACCGCCTGTCGTACCGCCTGTAAATACTTGATCATGGCCGGATGGGTTGCTTCGTATTCGCCATTATACTGACTCACTATCAATTGTGAATCAGAACAGGCATCTATCTTTCGTGCCCCTACCGCCTTGCACATGCGGATTCCAGCTAGTAAAGCTTCATATTCTGCCTCATTGTTTGAGGCCTGAAAACTGAAGCGTAGAGCATACTCGTACCTGTCGCCTTCTGGCGACTGACATATGACGCCTGCTCCACAACCATTTGATGTAGAGCTTCCATCCACATATACCTTCCAGACTTGGTTTGGATCTCGAGAATCAGGGGGACGAGTCATCTCAACAATAAAGTCAGCAAAAGCTTGCCCCTTCACTGCTTTTCTAGGCTCGAAAGTAACTTCGAGGCTCTGTATTTCTATGGCCCATTTGATAATTCGGCCTGACGACTCCATGGTGGTCAGTGGCCGCTTGATAGGTTGATCTGTATACACGACGACTGCATGTGCCAAAAAGTAGGGCTTCAATTTTTTAACAGCCATGAAGAGTGCAAGACCAAATTTCTCCACTAAGGGATACCTCAACTCGGCATTTTTCAGTACATGACTGACAAAGTAGACTGGGAGCTGACAGCCGTCTCTTTCAGCAAGAAGAACAACGCTTAGCGCATGATCAGAGACGGCCAGGTACATGTAAAGTACTTCTTTGGGCAAAGGGCTGACCAGCCTCGGCAAGGAATGCAAGTGAACTTTCAATTTCTGGAAGGCCGCCTCAGCATCCGGCCCCCATTCAAACCTTGCCTTCTTCTTAATTGCCTGGAAAAAGTATAGGCATTTGTCGCCTGATCGGCTTAGAAATCTTCCCAAGGCCGCCAGACAACCTGTTAACTTCTGAACCTCTCGGATGGTACGAGGCGACTGCATGTCGATGACCGCCTGCACCTTCTCAGGGTTCCCCTCTATTCCTCTCTGATTGATAAGGAATCCGAGAAATTTCCCAGACTCAACTCCAAAGACACATTTCTTGGGATTGAGCATGACATGGTGCCGCCTGAGTGTGGCGAAAGTTCTCAGAGGTCCGACAGATGATCTTTCTGAAGTTTAGACTTGACAATCATATCATCAATATATGCCTCGACATTTCTCCCAATCTGATCAAAGAACACAGTGTTTATCATTCGTTGGAAAGTGGCCGGGGCATTCTTAAGACCAAACGACATGACCGTGTAACAGTATAACCCTTGATCAGTGACGAAGGCCGTCTTCTCCTGATCTTTCTTCCATAAAGGAATTTGATGGAAACCAGAGTAGGCGTCCATAAAGCTCATCAAAGCATGGTCGGCTGTTGAGTCGACCAGGTTATCAATTTTAGGCAGAGGGTAACTGTCTTTGGGGCACGCCTTGTTTAAGTCTGTGTAGTCTACACACATTCGCCAGGTGCCATTCGGTTTTTTTAACAAGCACCACATTTGCAACCCAGTCTGGGAAGTAACATTGCCGGATGAACCCTGCATCAAGTAATTTTTTAACTTCGGCGGCTGCCGCCTAACTTCTTTCTTCGCCATGGTTCCGCTTCTTCTGCCTTACCGGCTTCTTTTTCGGATCCACGGCCAGTTTATGTACCGCCAGATCAGGACTGATGCCTGACATTTCATGGACTTCGAATGTAAAGATGTCCTTGTATTCTTTCAATAGTTTGTGAAAGTCGTCACCCAGGACCCTTAGAGAAGTCGTCCCAACTTTGACTGTTCTGTCAGGACGCGAGTCACCTAAGAGCAAGTCCGTATGCTCACCAGCCGGCTGAGGGCGGAATTCATCCGACCGCTCCTCTGCCAATGATTGCTATTTTCTGTCTTTTCTTGCGGCCCCCGTCTGGGATGTCTTTCTCTTCTTGCCGCCTGCTTCTTGAACAGGCGCACTCTCCTTGACTTTGTCAAGGTCTATTTTTCCACCACTCGACCCAACGGCCATAACAGTGGGCTTGACATCCGAGAGATAGCATTCTCGGGCCATCCTCTGATCTCCCCTTAGGGACCCGACTGTTCCATTATCCCTCTCAAACTTGAGCAACATAAGAGATGGGATTATAACAGCCTTGGAATTATTCAGGGTTGGTCGTCCCAGAATCATGTTGTAGGCCGAGAGTTCTTCTACTACCAGGAACCGGACTACCATGTGTCGTCCTTCCCCTTTTTCACCCAGGCGGATGGGTAAATCCACTCGTCCCACTGGGTGGACGACTCCTCCTCCAAACCCTACTAAAGGGTGGGATGCCGGATGTATGCAATCAGTCTGATATTTTAGTTTCGACAGACATTTGCTACTGATGAGATCTGAGGAGCTTCCGGTATCTATGAGGATTCGGCCAACTCTCTGGTTGGCCACTTTACATTCAATAACGATAGGGTCGTCATGCGGCCTTCTTACCCTTCCTAGATCTTCTTCAGTGATGACAATCTCAGGAAATGAATATTTGGAGGGCCGTTCTTGGTGAACGGAATTAACATCTAGCCGTCTGATATTGTCTTTGTTGCCCCTAATAGTGGGGTCGCCTCCTGAGAAGCCGCCTGCAATGGTGTAGACGACTGCCTCATCTGTATCGGAGCTGTCGGCCTGTTGATTCTTTTTGGCCGACTGCTTTTTCGAGGAAGTGTTCCCCGTAGATTTCTTGACATAAGTGTCAAGATCGCCTTGCTCAGCCAGGCGGTCCAGATACCGCATGAGACTGATGCATTCATTGGTGTGATGACCAACATCTTCATGATAATCACAGAACTTTTCTTGGTTCCGGTTGCTTGTAGAACCCTTCATGGGGACCGGCTTCTCAATTGAGATCCGTCCCTTGATTTCCTTTAGGATAAATTGGCTATCCTTGTTAAACACATACTTTGGAGAGTATGGTTTGAATTCTTTTTTCTTCTTCTGGGCTGGCTGTTTAGAGGAATCAGCCGCCCAGACCTCTTTTCTCTTCTCATCTTTGTTTGACGACTGTTTTTGTCGTCCTTCTCTTTTGTCGGACCTTTTCCCGTCCGACTGTTTTACCGTACTACAAAGTTCAGTCGCATGTATATAGGCTTCCGCTTCAATCAAGGCCTCTTGAAGAGTCGCCACCCTCTTTCGGACCAAATCAAATTTGAAGGTCGACCCGTCTTTGAGACCTCTGAAAAAGTCAGTATAGGCTACCTCATCCGGTAACCCTTGAATCTGTATTCTCATCAGGTTAAACCGCCTGATGTAAGAACGAAGCCCCTCCTTCTCGCCCTACAGAATCGTTCCTAAATCAAGGGTCGTCTTCTTTGCAGGGATGTTCATGGCGAAGTTGGAGGTTAATAAGTAAGCAAGCGTTCTAAAGTTATTTACACAACCAGTCGGCAGGTTGCCGAACCATTGTTGTGCGATTCCTTTGAGAGTCGCTGGGAAACACTTGCACCAAGTGGGATCATCCAACCCTTGAAGGTACATCAGGTTGGTGAATGCCATCAAATGGTCTTTTGGGTTAGTAGTGCCGTCATAGGCGCCTACTAATACATTTTTTACTTTGCCCGGCTGAGCGGCTTCAGTAATTTCCTCGGAGAAGGCCGACGGCTGTTCGCCAAGTCTAAGCAACCGTAGCTGCCAGTCCATAGGTTGGACATTTTTTGCTGCATGCCCACCAAACGGAGGTGGCTGCAAAAAATACTGCTGTTGCGGTACAAACGGTAAGTTTGGTACCGCCTGGTCGCTATGAAAGCCGGACTGACGGGAGGTGCCGCCTGACTGACTCTCATGATACGACTGAGTATGCCTCATCGAGGTATTGCGCAGACTGTCTTGGAAGTTTGAAGTAGAGGCCGACTCTGACAATTGGTCACTCTTCTTCTGCTCTAGCAGTAGCCGAGTATCTGTGTATGTTTTCCTCGACCCGTCCGCCTGAATATGAAGAACAGGTTTCCTCTTTCCTGGAGTAGGAAAACGGTATTTTGTGAGATCAAGGGCAGGCGGCTCCCACTTCCTAGATTTAGGATGAGGGGTCGCTTCTCGCCCTTGAACTGGCTTCCTCTTCCGTGAAGTGGAGGGTTTCTTAGCCGACTGCTCCTTGTCCAGAGTAGGCGGCTTCTTGTTGATCAACTCTTGAATTTCTCCCTTGAAATCCTTCATGAAGGTCATGAGTTTGTTCCTTGTGATGGGAGCAGACCCATAGTCAGCTGCTGCCGAACAGGTGGTGCGCCTGCTGGCTCACTCCCAGTTTGAAGATGTTCCCGTTCTCTCCTTTCGGTATGACGGGTACGTCGGGCCCTTAGGGTCCCGTCTGAAGCTGTGTGAGCTTCAACTTCAAATTCATTCTCAGTATCGTGGTCCGATTGAACTAGAGGGTCGTCCAGGGGACGTCTCTCTTCAGGAGCCGGTACAAACGTGGATGCCATCTCAGAAGTACTCTCCCCACAGACGGCGCCAAAATGTTTCGGGGTTTTCTGATGTCCTGCGGGAGAGTTACAATTTCGAGACTGGAACCGGACGCCTGTACCTGCAAAACAAACGGATGCTCCGGATGATTGGAGATCCGCCTCCGACGGTCAAGTTAGTACTTGATTAAGGAGTAATTAATGCGGAAATTAAAGTGATTGGGTCTCTCTAGGTGAGAGTGTTTAATGTGTGTAATCTCCGTAATCCCCCTTAATGAGGATTAAGGGAGGTATTTATAACCTCGGGAAACGTGCCAATCCTAGGTTTAGGTTAACCTTGGGCTGATTGGGCTTCCCTCGGAAGTTGGGCCTAGGTGGCCGACTTCTCAATTAGGCATGGAGTATGCCACGTGTCATGACATGATAGGTCCAGGGTGGACGAATTAGCGTGTGCCACGTGGCAAGCCCTGAGAGGTCCAACTGGGGGACACTTGGCAGGACCTGATTGGCCCACGTGGCGCATTCCGATTGGTGGGAGCAAAATCCCCTAATCACTATCGAAATTTTAAAAAAGGTGGAAATCTAAGTAATTTTTTAATTTAAGGGGTGGTAAAATAAAATAAAAAAATTAACGGGTAGTAATTTCAAAACAGGTCTACTATTTAAGTGGTAATTTACAAATTTTCCTTTTATTTTAGTTAACATAAAAAAAAATCAAATATGCTAATACAAGTCTTATTTTTGTCTAAAAACAACAAGTCCTATTTGAATATGGGCACAGGTTGTGACGTGTAAGGGTGTTCATATATTGGTCCGGACCAGACAACCTCGGAATGACCCGGACCGGGCCTATTTTCGGTCTGATCTTCGGGTCTTGAAACTTATTTTTTCGGTCCGGTCCAAAACCCTGTAAAAATCGGTCTTAGACCGGACTGATTTTTTGATAAAAAATATGCGTGAAACCTTAAATAATGGTTACGATTATCGTTAATACGCTTAGAAAACTTTAAATTTATAAGCTTTTTTTAACTAAAGATACAAAAATAGACGTTAAAATATTTCCTTTACTTTTTTCGTGTTTTCCATAACTTTATTAAAAATTTAGAACTCTTTTTTAAAAAAATTCTTAATTCAGTCCAAAGCAATCCGGTCCAGGTTTTGGAACGATTCTTGCCCCAGTTAAAACTTTAAATAGGAAAATCTAAGATATTACTGCCACCGTGAAAATGGCTAAGGCAACTATCAAAGACACATAGCGGAAGACTCTCCTTTAAAATATTTTAAAACGACTCAACTTAAAAAGTCAACCTACGATTGGTAAAGTCAAACCTAAGTAAAACAAAGTCAAACCTACAACTTGGAACCATTGTAGGCCCTTAACAAACCAATCTAATTAAAAACCTTTACGTTAGTCTCGCAATAGAAATATCATATTATAATTAAAAGCAATAACACATCATAAACTTATGAAAACTAGCATGATTCGCTCTTCACTCATGCCCATCATGAATATGTTTCATCACCTGAAAAACTTCTCTTTACTTGTTTCCACTACTCTCCATCAAAAATGGTCATCATAGGGCCAAGGTAAAGACAAGGCCAACAAACACACAATCAGCAAAGCTGAGTACATATGTATTTAAACACACTGACATGCATTTACATATCAACACACAACTTTACCTTGATGCACCTGTTTATCAAGCACACAACATTCAACAAAACTTCTCAACTTAGTAACTAAATAATTTATTTAGTTTTGATTACGCATTGAACGAGTTTCCCTCCTAACCTGCCCCGATAAATGGAACTAACACGAGAGCTAACCACGCTAGTATAAAAGAACCGCTGGTAAGTGGCGAAATTCCTGCGCATAATAATAAAAGGAAAATACAATGTCCTATACTCTTAGTAGAAGTTATGGTCAAATATAAAGTCGCATAACTCCCCCCATATGTTCATACTCAAGGTATATACGTTCCAAGAGTTTTGGTGCGTAATCTCTTTGTTATTTCGGATGATATACTACAAGAGGGGGGTGAATTGTAGTATGTTCCTAATGCTTAATTTTTGCGGAATATAAACTGATTGCTGTTAGGAACTTAGACAATGCAAAGCGGATTTTATGAGAAAACCATCTAGGGCCCAACTGGAAGTAAAACCTCGACCCACCAAGGGAATTTCAACACAAACATTTCACTATAATAGGGCAATACAAAATTACAACCTATTATACACAGACCTTTCTCACAAGTTCCACCAAGGGCACTTGCTACTTGATAGGACCTTATCCTACCCAACCTAAGTCTCACACTTAGATTCACTCGTACTCCTAAAGTACTACTCACACCTACAACTCGAATTTTAGAGACTTTCAAACTCCTCACACCCAATACATAAAACACTCAAAACCCTTTTTCCCAATTACAAGATCTCAAAGAATAACTCTAAATATATATCAATGAATAAAGAGATAAAACTAATTTGTTGGACACTCAAGATCTGTCTGGAACTTATTACTGGACGAACTGAAACCAAACCTGACTGGAACTTTGACCTGGAGGTTTGACTTAACTTCGTGGTGAAGGATGAAACCATTAAGCATGACCACCAAGCTTCGTCAGCCTCGACTTTGAATGAATACAAATGAGCATATTTATAGTACACCCAAATCATTCTTTTCGTAAAAGATAAGTTTCTCAAAAGATATGTTTACAAGATATTTACCAAAAATAATTTTTCCAAAAATATATCTTTTTGTTAAGAATATATTCTTTCAATAATAAAAAGATATATTTGCTATAAATCATATTTTATTTAAAACATATACTTTCCAAATACATTAACTTATCTTTTTCAAAAGATATACTTATCATAAAATTAGATTCTATTCCAAACTTATATTTTCCAAATATACTAGCTTATCATTTTTAAAAGATATACTTATCATAAAATCATATTTTATTTCAAACTTATATTTTCCAAATATACTAGTTTATCTTTTTCAAAGATATACTGTTAATAAAATCATATTTTATTCTAAACTTATTTTTGCTTAAAATACTTTCCAAAAATAACTTATCTTTTCCAAAAGGGATTTATTAGAAAATAAATATCTTTATACTGTTAAACCAAATCCCTAAAAGATATGCACGTATTAGGTAAATATTTATATCATTGAACCGACCTTTAACGACGTGCAGACTTAAGTTCTGATTAGGTTCTGGAACTCTGACAGTCTCTGAGTTCCTGACAAGTCATTAACTCTAATTTCATTGACTATCATGATTTCACCTTGGTTCTTTAGACTTGTTCTAGACTGATTTTTATGTCCAACATACTTACGTGAATCCTAGAGCAATATACTTCTGTTTCGGGGTTTTTTGTACGTACCCGAATGGAGGGTATACGTCCCTCGGGAGACAGATCCGCAATGCAACACTCGAAGGGCCCGATCACCTGTAAAACAACGGACCCCGGGGGGGGGGGCCGGAGGTCCGCCTCCAACGATCAAGTCAGTGACCGAAATAATGTATTTTAGAGAGAGAAAGTAGAGAGAAGGGAAAGTAAATGTGGGGGCATTGCCCTTGGAGAGAGAATTGGATCCCCTAAAACTGATGTAATGATCAGTATTTATAGAGCATTGGGATATGTGCCTCTTAGGTTATTTAACCTAAGTAGATTGGCTTCCCACCGTTTTACGGTTTCTAGGGTTGTGGACTTAGAGCCCATTTTCACCCTTCTATCATTGAGTGACACGTGTCATGCTCTAATTGGCTCATTGAGCGCTGAGCTTGCGGACACGTGTCGAGGTGGCATTGGTCCACATATATAGGGGGTATTTTTCTCCGTCTTCATGTTGTTTCTTTAAAACTCTTGATCTGGAATCTTGTAGTATTGATGTATTCTAGATCTTAGGGCAACGTTCCACTTTTGGAACCGCAGGCCAAGTTCCTAACTGGAACTTGTTGTCTTCAACATAGACCAAGTTAACTCCTTAACTTGTTGTCTTCAAGTTCTTGTTAGGGAACGTTCTTGTTAGGGAATTTAGATAGTTCTTGTTAGAGAACTAAGTTCCTGTTAGGGAACTCTTCATGTACTTGTTAGGGAACATGGAACTCTTCATGACCCTGTTAAGGAACATGCTCCCGATTTCATGGGAAAGCCTGCTGAAAGTTCCTTCTGGATCTTGTTAGAGAATATCTTCAGGTTCCTTCGTGGTTTGGTTCTCATGGGAGAACCTGCTTTAGGTTCATTCATTCTCTCTTGTTCCTCTTGAAGTTTTCTATGTTCCAACCCATTGACTTCACCTAAGTCAGTTCCTGTCTTCACATAAACACTTAAGAGAAACATTAGATTGAAGTTTGTTTGTTATAAACAAACTTCAAGTGAGAGAACTAATTAAACTTAAAGCTTATGTAAATACTTCTACACATATATAACTCGTGTATGCATAGTGTACTTACCTCATGAAGCTAACATATGCAAACACATATTTACATAGTTACCTTCATGGTTCTTTAGCCATCATCATGTTTATCAACCATGACACTCATCAATGTTCTTGTTTCTCTATTGCTTATCATATTTGCTCAGGTTTATTATATATATACTTGACATTGCTCAGGTTCTTTGTATCATGTTCTAAGTGATATGTCCAATTTATATAGTGTTTTACCCCCGTCCCATGGTCATAATTAGTAGTGTTTTTGGCTCTTTAGGGCCAATTTTATTACTAATTTGTGTTTTCTAGTGTTTTTGTAGTTTTGCTTGAGTTTTGTAGGAAATTGCATGCTTGGAGCATTTTCCGGGTTTTTCACAAAGTAACTATGAGCGTTAGAAGGACACGACCATCCTTAAAGCCCAAGATCGGTGAGAGCCGGTGATTAAGGGCTCGATATGTGATACCGGGGCAATTGGATCCAGTAATCAAGACCCGATGAGGAAATTTGGATTGGGCTGAGGAATCGAGCCCAATCGAAATCCAAGCCTCGAAGAAGAAGCCGGGCCCGATACGGCAAGCATACGCCTGATCGGGCTGGCGCACGCAAAGCAACATCAAGGAAGAAGCCGCGCCCGATCGGGTGAGCGTAGGCCTGATCAGGCGCAACACACCAGCAAGGGGCATAGTAAAAAAGGCGGGCCCGATAGGGCGGCCCTTCGCCCGATTGGGTGCGTGTTTTTCTAAGTACCTGATTAGTTTTGTTTAAGATTTTGTTTTAGGGATGTTTAAGTACAAATTTTGTACATAATTTTCGTTTACCTTCTCTTTTAGATTTTCTCTCTCTACTTAGGATATTTCTCTCTCTTAAAATCTCTCTCAACTTTGTTCTTAATTACATTCATTAATCCAGATTTCTTTTGGTAACAATTTCTTCTCTTTTCTTTTCAGTTATTTTATTTAATTCCTTCATTATGTCTTGCTTTATTGATTTGTTTAGTTTAGATTTAATTATGCTTGAGTAGTTTTATTTCTAAGGTTTATGGGGATCTAATAAATAATATGAAGGGGTAAATTTGTGATTGTTGATTATCAACACTTGGTTAATTTCCTATTTATTGATTTAATGCTATGCAATTAGGTTTGGCCAGATTTAATCGTATGAGTTTAGCAATATTAATTCGAGATTCGACAGATGAGAATTGTTGTTTAATCTTAGTTTCAATAGGTGGACTAATTTATAAATGGTTAAGTCGAGATTCGACAGATGAGATTTAATACCGGTAAATTAACTCTGTGATTATAATACGTAGCGAAAGCCCTTTATAGTCTGATTAATCAATGCTTGATGATTGTTTATTATGATTTGCCCTGGAATATTGTTTATTAGTGAACCTATGCCCTAGGTCTTTTAATATTTATATTTCCCCCTACTTTATTTCCTCTGATCTTATTCTTCGTAGTATAGTATTTAATTACAACAATATTGGTTACCTTGATAATTTAGATTATAATAATTAATTAGGAGTAGAAAGACTTGTTTCCCTGTGGATTTGACCCTACTTCCCTATTTGCATTAGTTAGAGGTCTTAGGTAATACTTTTGATTAGGGAATACGACTTTACCCTGTCAAAATTTGGCGTTGTTGCCGGGGAAACGATTTTATTTTTATTTTTTGTTTTTTTTTTGTAGTCTAGATTATCCCCTTTTGTCTCAGAGAACGTTAGTTCTTTGAGGCAATTCTCATATTTGTATTTTAGTTCCTTGTTTATGTCCAGGTGTTCCAGATCAGGTTACATCCCATTCGATCATGAGATCGAGCGCTCGTTTCATAGGCAAAGGAAAATCTATAGACAAATTATGGCGGGTTCTGAGGAGGACAACAGTCGAAGAGATCCTCCCTCTGATTCTAGTGACGCAGAAATTCCTTCAGATTCAGAATCAGAGATGACGACCCAAAAGAAACTTAGTGACTACTCGCAGCCGAAGCTCACAGATTTCCCGCACCTTACTCCCACTCCGGCTCTGGATAGAGTTCAATTTGAGATCAAGCCCCAATTTATCACTATGATAGAGAGGAAGCAATTCAGTGGAGCTAAGGGTGAAGATCTTAATCATCACATCGCAGATATCTGCCAGTATTGTAACACCATTAGACAAGCCGGGGTCACGTAGGACCAAATCAGGGAGATTCTTTTTCCTTTTTCATTATGTGGCAAAGCTAAATTATGGTTTAATGGTTTGAATAGAACTGCACTTGGTATTATTGGCTGGGAAACTCTTGCTTTGAATTTCTATAATAAATATTATCCTGCAGAGAGAACAGCGGTACTAAGGAGTGCTATTCAGAACTTCGCTCAAGAGGCCGACGAAACGCTATATGAGGCTTGGGAGAGGTTCAAGGATCTACAGAGAGAATGTCCCCACCACAATCTAGCACAATGGCAATTGATCCAAGCTTTCTACAATGGACTTGGAAATTCTTCTAGATCAGTTCTAGATTCTGCAGCCAGTGGGAGATTCATGAATTTAAATGTGGACGATGCAGGACAGGTTATCGAAGACATGGAAATACACGATTCCCAATATGGGAATCCGAGAGGGTTTGCAAATAAAGGAAAACATAATGTCGATTCTGTATCCTTTTTGCAAGCTCAATTAACGTCTATTTGTCAAAAGTTAGATAATTTTACTACTACTCCTAACTCTGTAGCTAATGTTTCTACTGTTGCTAACAATGAAGCTTTTTATGAAAATTGTGGAATTGTAGGGCATTGGGAGCAAGATTGTAGGAGTTTCATGGAACAAGTTAATGCCTTTCAAACCTATAGGCAGAATAACCCATATTCCAACTCTTACAATGCCGGTTACCGGAACCATCCATATCTTTCGTACCGGAGTACCAATGTACAAACCCCTCCACCTCCACAACAACCACAACAGCAACCCCCACCACAGCAAAAAATATTACCATCCAAGTTCTGGCCAGAAAAGCTAAGCATCACCCTACTGTTTCGGGGTTTTCTGATGTCCTGCGGGAGAGTTACAATTCCGAGACTAGAACCGGACGCCTGTACCTGCAAAAAAAGGAGACTCCTGGTGGTGGGAGCTCCGCCTCCAACGGTCAAGTTAGTACTTGATTAAGGAGTAATTAATGCGGAAATTAAAGTGATTGGGTCTCTCTAGGTGAGAGTGTATAATGTGAGTTTTTAGCGTAATCAGCCTGTAACTCTGTGTGTAATCAATGTGTTTTTTCTGTAATCCCCCCTTAATGAGGATTAAAGGAGGTATTTATAACCTTGGGAAACGTGCCAATCCTAGGTTTAGGTTAACCTAGGGCTGATTGGGCTTCCCTCGGAAGTTGGGCCTGGGTGGCCGGTTTCTCCATTAGGCATGGAGTATGCCACGTGTCATGACATAACAGGTCCAAGGTGGACGAATAAGCGTGTGCCACGTGTCAAGCCCTGACAGTTCCAAATGGGGGACACTTGGCAGGACTTGATTGGCCCACGTGGCGCATTCCGATTGGTGGGAGCAAAATCCCCTAATCATTTGCCCCTCACAGGTGGCACGTGACTGGTCACGTGTTACCTGTGACAGGTGCCGCACTGTAACAGGCGACGGCCTGCTACAGGTGTCAGTCGGCGAAAGGCCGAGAGATTTTCCCGCCCAAATTTTGAATTCTGAAAGTGACCCTTCGCCTTCTCACATCGCCTATATAAGGGAGTGTTGACTTCAGTCATTTTCACACTTGAGAACTGTTTGAGAACATTCGGACCCCTGAACTTGCTCTGACATTTTGGACCCTTTCTGCCTACCGCCTGTTCTGACAAGCCGACTGCAAAGGATTTTCAGAACTTCATCAACCGTCACTCGTTCAGGTAACTGTCAGTTCTCTTACTCTTAATTTTCTTTTTTACTTTTTTGAAATGGCACCACGGAAGCACACGACACGACCTAGGTTAGCGATCAGCCGGTCACCGGGGACGGCTGAATCTAGGACTAGGAGTGCCGCCTGCCCTTTTCCGGACCTATCTTTGCCCTTTATACAAAGTCCGACTGTATCTGTGTCTATGCAGAGCAGGATGGCCAGAACGAAAAAGACTGCTAGGATCTCAAATTCAGACGGCTCCTCCCACAGGGTGCCGATTAGTGAAACATCTGACCAGGCGCCAGATGTGGAAGTGAAACAAGGCGGCCTGAAAGCCGACAATTCTGAGGGAGGAGTCATAGTGACCCCTTCCCATTTAACAGTTAACAATTCTGCTCCTTTTCAAAGAGAGGAGGCGGGCCCCTCCGGGAGAGGGGAGGAGTCGTCCTCTTCGGACTCGTTAGAGGGCGATTCCGAGTCTAGCTCTTCTGGCCATGCTTCTCTGGACACAGAAGAGAAAAACAGCCGCCTGCAAGAGGCGAGACTTTCTCACGCAGTTGAGAAGGGGGACGATTGGGCGGAGCCATCCGCCTCTTACCGAGAGAAAAATACCCCTACTACTGCACGGTACCTCGGGGCCGGATCACAGTCATGCAAGAGAAAGTGGAGAGCTTTATCGCAAACCACACAATGGGCCCCAGCTTTTTAGTGTTTGTGCCGGATCCAGAAGACACAGTCGTCTGGCCGGCTGGTACCAGTTATGATAGCGCCTGCTTTGGCTGCTACGAGGCGGCCATCAAGGCTGGGCTGCGCTTCCCATTACATCCGGCTGTTCAGCGGATCTTGGATGGGTATGAGTTGGGGTTATGGCAGTTAGCCCCGAACTCCTGGGTCAATGTACTCGGCTATGTGGCCGGGTGCGAACTGCACGGGGTGGAGCCGAGCTTCGAGGCTTTCGCCCATATGAACTATCTCAGCCGGACCCCTAAGGCAGGCGGTACCGGCTGGTATCAATTGACAAGCCACAGGGGCTACCTCATGACGTGAGGTAAAGCAAACAAGTGGAAGGACTGGCGGAGCACCTTCCTCATCATTGAGAGTTCAGACATTGAGCTGAACAAGCGCTTCAATAGGTGGAACAGGAATCCGCCCCTTCTTGCAGGCGGCCGCAGCATGCCGCCTGTTCCCCCCAAGGCTAAGAAAGAGATCCCGGATAAAGGACTCTTTAAAGTAGAGTCAAGGGTCGACTCTACTTCAGGGGTATGAGAGCAAGTACCCCTGCACTGCGTCCCGAGCTTCAAATGGCTCTATGACGAGTACTTTTTGGCCGCCTGTGGCCTCAGCAGTCGGTGCTCAAGAGGTAGTCGGCCTGTCGAATACTCTGTTGTTCCATACATTTCTTGTTATGACTTATTAACTTTGCTATTTGTTTTTGCAGCGGACGCTATGAGCAAAATTACCGCCTCCAAGACTGCGGCGACCATGTTGCGGGCCTCCATCATGCAACAAGCTTCAACCGACTCCCCCAAGAAGGGGGCACCTTTGGTGAGCTCCGAACCTTTCACCCTCTTTTTGGAGTTGTGTTTATGCATATACTGACTTTTTTCTTCTTTTTTAGACGGGTGCTCCAAGAGCTTCATCTTCCCAACAGCCGGACCCCAAGGCCCGGAGGACGACTGTTGCGAGCTCTCCTGGTTCTGCCAGGAAACATGTGGCGGCTGAGAAACAGCCGGCTACTTCTTCAAAAACTCCAGCTGGGCCGCCTATAAGTATGAAGTTGTCCTTGTAAATTTTAGACTTGCTCCCTTTTTTACTAGGTATCCGTTTGTTTATGCTTGATGCAGCCGGCCCTCAGGAGCCTGACTTGGTAGAGGTGGCCAAGTCTATGATCAGGGCCGTTCCTCCAGCTGAAAGGGAGGCGGTCAGGGGTGTCGGCACCCTTGACCTAGATGGGATTGCAGGGGTCCTTGCTGAGGTATACTTAGCATATTTTTGAGTATTTGAATTCCAAGACGCCTGTTTTCTTTTTGTTTGGAAACTGACGCCTGTTCCTTTGTACTTAGGCCCTGCTCCGAGTGAACGGCCTTCACAAGCCGCTTGACCGGAAGAACAAAGAGGTAAAGGCTGCAAAAGCTATGGCCGCCTCTGACTGTGATAAGGCAATGTTTCAAATTGCCCAAAATGAAGTTCTGACCATTGATATTCTTTATTATCAGGCGCAGGCTACCGCCGCTGTTCGGGCTCAGTTAGAGGCGGCCCAAAAGAGGAATGGCGAGCTGGAGGCAACCATCACCAATCTCAAGGCCGAGCTGAAACCTCTTCGCCTAAAGATGTACTCATACGAAGCCTTGGAGAAATCCTTGGCCAACGTAAAGGAACGCCTGGTGACCCAGGAGAAGAGTCTTACCCAGGAGCTCTCGGAAAAGGCCGAGCAAGAAAAGAAAGAGCTGGTCCGGGAGATGATGGAAGACTCCGCTCAAATCCAGCGCATGACTTGGGGCCGCCTCTTCCCCAATGCCGACTTTGCCTCATGGGAAAAAACGTACCGCCAGTGTTCTGATACATATAATCAAGAGATCCTGGCGGCTGCTGAGGAAGAGGCGTTGGAGGAGGCGTTGGAGGAGGAGGAGCCGGTAGTGGCGCTTGTGCCGCTTGGGGGTAATGCATCAAAAAAGGATGCAGCTGAAGCCGAGTCCAGCAAGAAGAGTGCTGACCAGGCGGCAGCTGCTAATATTGAAGATCTGCCCCCTTCTTAAGCTTTATGTATTCTTTCCACGGCCTGCGTGCCGTTTGTTTTGTATTTACCCGGCCAGGGGGCCGGGGCTCTGAATATTTTGCCGGTCTTTAATAACCGGCTTCTTTTTAATGAATTTTGTTTTGCTTCAAATTTGTCTAAGTATTGAATATTCTGATATCCAATTGTTCACTATACCGACTGTTTTACATGGCCGATAGTTGCAGACAGGTACGGATAGTTAGTCACGCCACCTATGCCCCTGGACGACTAGTTGTCTGTTTCCAGGATAGACGATCAGTCGGCCATTTATCCAATCGGTATTCGAACTATTTTAAAGACTGGATCCTTTTTAGGCAGGCGGTCCTGTCATTTGTAAATTTAACCAAGTAGGAAAGTGGTCTGACAAAGTGAACATGCTTGTTACTTAGTTGCCAAGGAACTGAGTAGTAGAGGTATCAAGCGGTGGGTACCGGTTGTTCCCCTTTATTCTCCAATGTTTGTTGGCTTTTAACTCATAAGTTGTTAACCTAGCAGGAGTAGTGGTTGAGAGCCCCTGTTTGCGAAAAACAGGAGGACGACTCATACCTTTTAGGCTCCATACTAAGTTTGAGGGAGTGACTATGAGTTAACGTTGGTGTTACTCAGTCGCCGTCACTCTTGCTTGAGAAGTAGAGGTACCAGGCGGCGAAGGCCGGCTATACCCCTTGATTCGCCAATGTTTGTTGGCTATTAACTCAAGAGGTACCCCCTGCATTTATCCCAAGTAATACAGGCGGTCATCTGACTCAGATGTCAACTGCTACCACTGGTTTGGTTAGTGATAGAGTTATCCTTGTCTCAAAAACGGCTACGTGGTTGCCCTTGGGGACAGTCGTATAGGTGCCGTGTAATTAGTTTATAGAGCAATGTTCCACCCAAAAGGGAGCTGCTCTCTACGACGAATTTCATCCGGAGGGATGCCGCCGGACGCCTGCTATGATGTTGGGACAGGTCGTATTAGTTTTGAAGATTTGATCAGTGGGCTTGGCGCCTGGTCTGATCATTCGGCCTGTGGCCTTGGTTAGTTCTTGGTGAACGTAGGTGCTAAGTAAGAGGAGGGTAGCCGCCTGTTAGGCACAGGATCGGCCAGGCCCTAATCTTTTTTAACTAAGTATAAGGGGGGTAGCTGTGTGTTTGGTACCAGTCGACCTTCTTCTATGGAGAGTAGCCGACTATATGTCCAGACAGCGTGCCCATATGGTGAGAAAATGGAGAGTAGCCGTCTGTAAAGGTACAGACGACATGCCCCTCTGAAAATAGAGTGAAAAACTCAATGGAGAGTAGCCGACTGCAAAAGTACAGACGGCATGCCCCTCTGAAGGTAGAGTAAAATACTCAATGGAGAGTTGCCGACCGTAAAGGTATAGACGGCATGCCCCTCTGAAGAGAGTAAAAATACTCAATGGAGAGTAGCCGACTGTAAAGGTACAGACGGCATGCCCCTCTGAAGATAGAGTAAAATACACAATGGAGAGTAGCCGACTGTAAAGGTACAGACGACATGCCCCTCTTAAGTAAGAATAAAAATTAAACATGGAGAGTAGCCGACTATTTGTTAGTAGGCGTGCCACTCTTAGTACAAAATTGAATAGTAAGTATGCAAACTTTTATTAAGTAGCTCTTGACTATTTACATCATTCAAAAGAAATATTTCTTAAGATTATCTACATTCCAAGTTCGAGGCAACGGTTGTCCGTCTGGTGTTTCCAGACGGTAGGTACCGTCCCTGACTTCTTCACAGATTCGGTAGGGTCCTTCCCAGTTGGGGGTTAGTTTGCCAGACTCATTAGCCCTACCAACTGCTTCCATTTTTCTAAGTACAAAGTCCCCCACTTTGAGTGGACGCCTGTGTACTTTTTTGTTGTATGATCTAGTCATTCTCAGGCGGTAAATTTCATGGCGCAAGACAGCATTGCCCCTCCTTTCAGGAAGTGAGTCTAATGCCAGGCGCATGGCTTCCCAGTTTGCCTCTTCGTCATATAGCATTACTCGAAGAGTCGGCTCGTAGTGTTCTATTGGAAGAACAGCTTCCGCACCATAAGTTAGGAGGAATGGAGTTTCTCCAGTCGCCCCTTTTTCAGTCGTCCTAATGGCCCAGAGAACATGTGGTAATTCATCCGCCCATAGGCCACCTGCTCGTTCAATCTTTTTCTTGAGACCGTCTGAGATGATTTTATTAAAGGCTTCTACCTGGCCGTTTGCTTCTGGACGGCCGACAGATGCAAAGTAGTGTGCAATTCCTTGGTCACCCAACCAGCTTTTGAGAACAGGCGTCTCAAATTGGGGACCATTATCAAAAACCATAGACATGGGAACCCCGAACCGAGTGATGACATTTTTCCAAATGAATGAAATTACATCCTTCGTCTTGATTCCCTTTACAGCCTCCGCCTCTACCCAT
This sequence comes from Chenopodium quinoa, assembly GCF_001683475.1. Classification (NCBI taxonomy): domain Eukaryota; kingdom Viridiplantae; phylum Streptophyta; class Magnoliopsida; order Caryophyllales; family Amaranthaceae; genus Chenopodium; species Chenopodium quinoa. The sequence continues at coordinate 897,600 of NW_018743880.1, read as the reverse complement.
TTAGTGAAGTAGTCGATGGCAACAAGTATGTACCTCCTTCCGCCTGTAGCAAGCGTATATGGACCCAGAATATCCATGCCCAACTTAGCAAATGGTAGTGGGCTATGATTGGTAGTGAGGTCAGTAGCCGGACGGTGAATTAGCTTGCCAAACCTTTGGTACTTGTCACATTTTTTCACCATCTCCATTGCATCTGCTTCCAAAGTAGGCCAAAAGTAGCCCTGCCGCCTTGCCCTTTGAGCAAGCGTCCTACCGCCTATATGAGAAGCACAGTAACCAGAGTGAAGATCGTCTAGTATCTCTCGTCCCTTTTCTGGAGTAACACACTTTAAGAAGGGTTGAAGGTACCCCCTTTTTTGAAGTTCTCCCTTTATTATTTCAAAACAGGTTGCTCGTTTTTTCAGTGCTGCCGCCTGTTGATGATCATCCGGCAGGGTACCATTTGCCAGATATGCCCTGATTGGATCCATCCAGGTTGAGCTTCTGTCTAGGATTCCAATAGGGTCTTCCTCGATGCTTCTCTTCTCCATTACATCCCAAAAAACAGCTCGAGGAGTATCAGAGGAGGCGGATGATGCTAATTTTGACAGTGCATCCGCCTGGTTGTTTTCTGATCTCGGCACTTGGATCTGATGGAAATCCTCAAGGGAGCCGACTGCTTGTCGGACCGCCTGTAAATACTTGATCATGGCCGGATGGGTTGCTTCGTATTCGCCATTGTACTGACTCACTATCAGTTGTGAATCGGAACAGGCGTCTATTTTTCTTGCCCCTGCCGCCTTGCACATGCGGATTCCGGCTAGTAAAGCTTCATATTCTGCCTCATTGTTTGAGGCCTGAAAACTAAAGCGTAGAGCATACTCGTACCTGTCGCCCTCCGGAGACTGACATATGACGCCTGCTCCACAACCATTTGAAGTAGAGCTTCCGTCCACATATACCTTCCAGACTTGGTCTGGAACTTGAGAGTCAGGGGGACGAGTCATCTCAACAATAAATCTCAACAATAAAGTCAGCAAAAGCTTGCCCCTTCACTGCTTTTCTAGGCTCGAAAGTAACTTCGAGGCTCTGAATTTCTATGGCCCATTTGATCATTCGGCCTGACGACTCGATGATGGTCAGTGGCCGCTTGATAGGTTGGTCTGTATACACGACGACTGCATGTGCCAAAAAGTAGGGCTTCAATTTTTTAACAGCCATGAAGAGTGCAAGACCAATTTTCTCCACTAGGGGATACCTCAACTCAGCATTTTTCAGTACATGACTGACAAAGTAGACCGGGAGCTGACAGCCGTCTCTTTCAGCAAGGAGAACAGCGCTTAACGCATGATCAGAGACGGCCAGGTACATGTAGAGTACTTCTTTGGGCAAAGGGCTAACTAGCCTCGGCAAGGAATGAAAATGAACTTTCAATTTCTGGAAGGCGGCCTCAGCATCCGGCCCCATTCAAACCTTGCCTTTTTCTTAATTGCCTGGAAAAAGTATAAGCATTTGTCGCCTGATCGGCTTAGAAATCTTCCCAAGGCCACCAGACAGCCTGTTAACTTCTGAACCTCTCGGATGGAACGAGGCGACTGCATGTCAATGACCGCCTGCACCTTCTCAGGGTTCGCCTCTATTCCTCTCTGATTGATAAGGAATCCGAGAAATTTCCCAGACTCAACTCCAAAGACACATTTCTTGGTATTGAGCATGACATGGTGCCGCCTGAGTGTGGCGAAAGTTTCTCGGAGGTCCGACAGATGATCTTTCTGAAGTTTAGTCTTGACAATCATATCATCAATGTATGCCTCGACGTTTCTCCCAATCTGATCAAAGAACACAGTGTTTATCATTCGCTGGAAGGTAGCCGGGGCATTCTTAAGACCAAACGGCATGACTGTGTAACAGTATAACCCCTGATCAGTGACGAAGGTCGTCTTCTCCTGATCTTTCTTCCACAAAGGAATTTGATGGAAACCAGAGTAGGCGTCCATAAAGCTCATCAAAGCATGGCCGGCTGTTGAGTCGACCAGATTATCAATTTTAGGCAGAGGGTAACTGTCTTTGGGGCACGCCTTGTTTAAGTCTGTGTAGTCTACACACATTCGCCAGGTGCCATTCGGCTTTTTAACAAGCACCACATTTGCAACCCAGTCTGGGAAGTAACATTGCCGAATGAACCCTGCATCAAGTAATTTTTTAACTTCGGCGGCTGCCGCCTGACTTCTTTTGTCGCCATGGTTCCGCTTCTTCTGCCGTACCGACTTCTTTTTTGGATCCACGGCCAGTTTATGTACCGCCAGATCAGGACTGATGCCTGGCATTTCATGGACTTCGAATGCAAAGATGTCCTTGTATTCTTTCAATAGTTTGTGAAAGTCGTCACCCAGGACCCTTAGAGAAGTCGTCCCAACTTTGACTGTTCGATCAGGACGTGAGTCGTCTAAGATCAGGTCCGTATGCTCACCAGCCGGCTGAGGGCGGAACTCATTCGACCGCTCCTCTGCCAATGATTGCTATTTTTTGTCTTTTCTTGCGGCCCCTGTCTGGGATGCCTTTCTCTTCTTCCGCCTGCTTCTTGAACAGGCGCACTCTCTTTGACATTGTCAAGGTCTGTTTTTCCACCACTTGACCCAGTGGCCATAACAGTGGGCTTGACATCCGAGAGATAGCACTCTCGGGCCATCCTCTGATCTCCCCTTAGGGAGCCGACTGTTCCGTTATCCCTCTCAAACTTGAGCAACATAAGAGATGGGATTATAACAGCCTTGGAATTATTCAGGGTTGGTCGGCCCAGAATCATGTTGTAGGCCGAGAGTTCTTCTACTACCAGGAACCGGACTACCATGTGTCGTCCTTCCCCTTTTTCGCCCAGGCGGATGGGTAAATCCACTCGTCCCAGTGGGTGGACGACTCCTCCTCCAAACCCTACTAAAGGGTGGGAGGCCGGATGTATGCAATCAGTATGATATTTTAGTTTCGACAGACATTTGCTACTGATGAGATCTGAGGAGCTTCCAGTATCTATGAGGATTCGGCCAACTCTCTGGTTGGCCACTTTACATTCAATAACGATAGGGTCGTCATGCGGCCCTCTTACCCCTCCTAGATCTTCTTCAGTGATGACAATCTCAGGAAATGAATATTTGGACGGCCGTTCTTGGTGAACGGAATTTACATCTAACCGCCTGATATTGTCTTTGTTGCCCCTAATAGTGGGGCCGCCTCCTGAGAAGCCGCCTGCAATGGTGTAGACGACTGCATCATCAGTATCGGAGCTGTCGGCCTGTTGATTCTTTTTGGCCGACTGCTTTTTTGAGGAAGTGTTCCCCGTAGATTTCTTGACATAAGTGTCAAGATCACCTTGCTCAGCCAGGCGGTCCAGATACCGCATGAGACTGATGCAGTCATTGGTGTGATGACTAACATCATCATGATGAGCACATAATTTATCTTGGTTCCGGTTGTTTGCAGAACCCTTCATGGGGACCGGCTTCTAAATTGAGATCCGTCCCTTGATTTCTTTTAGGATAAACTGGTTATCCTTGTTAAACGCATACTTTGGGGAGTATGGTTTGAATTCTTTTTTCTTTTTCTAGGCCGGCTGTTTAGAGGAATCAGCCGCCCAGAACTCTTTTTTCTTCTCGTCTTTGTTGGACGACTATTTCGGTCGTCCTTCTCTTTTGTCGAACCTTTTCCCGTCCGACTGTTTTACCGCACAAAGATCAGTCGCCTGTATATATGCTTCCGCTTCAATCAAGGCCTCTTGAAGAGTCGCCACCCTCTTTCGGACCAAGTCAAATTTGAAGGTCGACCCGTCCTTGAGACCTCTGATAAAGTCAGTATAGGCTACCTTATCCGTTAACCCTTGAATCTGTATTCTCATCAGGTTAAACCGCCTCATGTAAGAACGAAGCCCCTCCTTCTCGCCCTGCTGAATTGTTCCTAAATCAAGGGTCGTTTTCTTCGCAGGGATGTTCATGACGAAGTTGGAGGTGAATAAGTAAGCAAGCGTCCTGAAGCTATTTACACAACCAGTCGGCAGGTTGCCGAACCATTGTTGTGCGATTCCTTTGAGAGTCGCTGGGAAACACTTGCACCAAGTGGGATCATCCAACCCTTGAAGGTACATCAGGTTGGTGAATGCCATCAGATGGTCTTCTGGGTTAGTAGTGCCGTCATAGGCGCCTACTAATACATTTTTCACTTTGGCCGGCTGAGCGGCTTCAGTAATTTCCTTGGAGAAGGCCGACGGCTGTTCACCAAGTTTAAGCAACCGTAGCTGCCAGTCCATAGGTTGGACGTTTTTTGCTGCATGTCCACCAAACGGAGGTGGCTGCAAAAAATACTGTTGTTGCGGCACAAACGGTAAGTTTGGTACCGCCTGGTCGCTATGAAAGCCGGACTGACGGGAGGTGCCGCCTGACTGACTCTCATGATACGACTGCGTATGCCTCATTGAGGTATTTCGCAGACTGTCTTGGAAGTTTGAAGTAGAGGCCGACTCTGACAATCGGTCACTCTTCTTCTGCTCTAGCAGTAGCCGAGCGTCTGTGAATGTTTGCTTCGACCCGTCCGCCTGAATATGACGAACAGGTTTCCTATTTCCTGTAGAAAAACGGAATTTTGTGAAATCAAGGGCATGTGGCTCCCGCTTCCTAGATTTAGGATGAGGAGTCGCCTCTCGCCCTTGAACTGGCTTCCTCTTCAGTGTAGTGGAAGGTTTCTTAGCCGACTGCTCCTTGCCCAGAGCAGGCGGCTTCTTGTTGATCAACTCTTGAATCTCTCCCTTGAAGTCCCTCATGAAGGTCAAAAGTTCGTTCCTTGTGATGGGAGCAGACCCATCAGTCGGCTGCTGCCGAACAGGCGGTGCGCCTGCTGGCTCGCTTCCTGTTTGAAGATGTTCCCGTTCCCTCCTTTCGGTATGACGGGTACGTCGGGCCCTTAGGGTCCCGTCTGAAGCTGTGTGAGCCTCAACTTCAAATTCACTCTCAGTATCGTGGTCCGACTGAACTTGAGGGTCGTCTAGGGGACGCCTCTCTTCAGGAGTCGGTACAGACTTGGATGCCATCTCAGAAGTACTCTCCCCACAGACGGCGCCAGATGTTTCGTGGTTTTCTGATGTCCTGCGGGAGAGTTACAATTCCGAGACTGGAACCGGACGCCTGTACCTGCAAAACAACGGAGACTCCTGGTGGTGGGAGCTCCGCCTCCAACGGTCAAGTTAGTACTTGATTAAGGAGTAATTAATGCGGAAATTAAAGTGATTGGGTCTCTCTAGGTGAGAGTGTTTAATGTGAGTTTTTAGCGTAATCAGCCTGTAACTCTGTGTGTAATCAATGTGTTTTTTCTGTAATCCCCCTTAATGAGGATTAAAGGAGGTATTTATAACCTTGGGAAACGTGCCAATCCTAGGTTTAGGTTAACCTAGGGCTGATTGGGCTTCCCTCGGAAGTTGGGCCTTGGTGGCCGGTTTCTCCATTAGGCATGGAGTATGCCACGTGTCATGACATAACAGGTCTAAGGTGGACGAATAAGCGTATGCCACGTGTCAAGCCCTGACAGTTCCAATTGGGGGACACTTGGCAGGACCTGATTGGCCCACGTGGCGCATTCCGATTGGTGGGAGCAAAATCCCCTAATCACCTGCCATGACAGAAATTAGAGCAATGCTTACCAATATGTAAAAGCATATGGAGAGTAGGGATGCGTAAATTGATTCTATTTTAGCCCACAATAAAATCATGGATAATCAAATTGCGCAACTTTCATCTATCCTACAATCCCGTCAGCAGGGAGCTCTACCATCATAACCTATCCATCCTATGGATCATGCCAATGCAATCACTCTAAGGAGGGGTTCACATTATGATGGACCTCCTATGCCAAAGGAAGATGGACCAGTTCTTGATCTAGATTCCTCTATACCAAACGCTAATCTTGCTAACCCTACAGGGCTACAAACAGATACTAACCCTTCTAATGTTTCTGTGCAGGGTAAATCTCAAGATAAGGGAGGAGACGTGCAGATCCAGGTTATCAAACTACCGTTCCATAATAGACAATTGAAGAGTAAGTTTGATAAAAAATTTGGTAAGTTCTTAGAGGTTGTGAAAAACCTGCAGGTAACAGTTCCTTTCACTGATTTAATCACTCAAGTTCCTGCATATGCTAAATTTATGAAAGACATTCTGACTAGGAAAAGGGCCTTTAATGAAGTAGAAACTGTAGCTTTCACAGAGGAGTGTAGCGCTTTATTGCAAAATAAATCCCCTCCTAAATTAAAGGATCCCGGTAGTTTTTCTATCCTTTGTCATATAGGGAATGTTTTTATTGATAAAGCTTTGTGTGATTTGGGTGCTAGTGTCAATGGTATGCCATAGTTGGTCAGTGCTAAACTTAATATGGGAGAATTAAAAGTTACTAATATAACTTTGCAAATGGCAGATCGTTCTGTAAAATACACCTTAGGTATTTTAGAGGATGTCCCTGTCAGAGTTGGTAAATTTTTTATTTTTGTTGATTTTGTTGTTTAGACATGGCAGAGGATACGCATATACCCATTATATTAGGTAGGCCTTTTCTCCATAATGCAGGAGCCATTATTGATGTGAAAAATGGCAAACTAACCCTTTCTGTAGGTGATGATAATGTTACTTTTAATCTAGGGAAAGTTTTGAAAGGGCCTATTCTAGAGGAAAATTGTTGTTATATTGATATAATTGATATAATGGATGATATTTGTGATGATAGCTTGCCACAGGTTCTTGCAAGGGATCCCCTGGAGGAAATTCTTTGCGGGAATTTATCTAAAGACAATGCAAGCGTTTGGGGTAATGAGGTACAGGATATTGAAAGAGCTCTTTCCTTAAAAGAGTTAAGCCCTAAGGAAACAATGAAGGTAGTAAATTTAGTTCAGGAATCGAAACCTGCAGAGGTCAAGAAACCTAAACTAAAACCTCTCCCTTCTCATTTAAAATATATTTTTCTAGATGAACAGGAACTATACCCCGTGATCATCAGTACTGCACTTAATGACCTACAAACTTCCCAACTTCTAAGGGTTCTTCAAACCCATAAGAAGCTATTGGGTACAGTATTGATGATCTCAAGGGTATTAGCTCTGACTTTTGTATGCACAGGATACATCTAGAGGATAACTATAAGCCCTGCATTCAACCCCAAAGAAGATTGAATCCTAACATGCAGGAAGTAGTCAAGAAAGAGGTTATGAAACTACTTGATGCAGGTATTATCTATCCTATTTCTGACTCCAAATGGGTAAGTCTTGTGTAGATAGTGCCTAAAAAAGGTGGGATGACTGTGATAACTAATGAAAAAAATGAATTAATTCCCACTAGAAATGTAACAGGGTGGCGTATGTGTATTGATTATCGTAGACTGAATATCGCCACTAAAAAGGACCACTTCCCTCTTCCCTTTATAGATCAAATGCTTGAGAGGTTAGCTAACCATAAGTTCTTTTGCTATTTGGATGGGTATTCGGGATTTTTCCGAATTCTGATTCACCCTAAAGATCAGGAAAAGAAAACTTTTACATGCCCTTATGGCACTTTTGCATATCGTAGAATGCCTTTCGGTTTATGTAATGCTCCCGCTACCTTTCAACGTTGTATGATGAGCATTGTTTTGGGGGTTTTTGTCCCTTGGGAGAGTTACAACACTGAAACTGGGTTCAACAATGGGCGCCTGTACTTGCAAAGCAAACGGACCGCCGAATGGTCGGTGGTCCGCCTCCGAAGATTAAGTTAGTAAACGTTCGGTAATAAAACGTGCAGAAGTAAAGTTATCTGCTTGGATTCCAAGCTCAGGTAAAGTGTTGTGTGTTCCTTGAAAACGACAGCTCTGTGGTAAGTGACGTGTTGTCTCGTATTGCGTGTATATTCTCTCTCTTGTCATAAATGTAAGAATATCCCTATTTATAGGGTCCTTTTGAAAAGTGTGCCCCTCCTAGGATCTGGTGACCTAGGAATTAGGTCACGCCATTTTGCGGCGCCTTGGGATTTGGGCCTTTGTAGGCCGCCATCCCAGGGGCAATGCCTGAGTGACACGTGTCACTAAGCCCAAAAGGTTTTTGGGCACCTTTTGGGTGACACGTGTCGCCATCTGGATGGTCCATGCTGGATCATCAGTCTGCGTAGGACAGAGGAGTGTCCGCCCTCCACGTGTCATCATTCCATAGGTCCAAATGGCACCTCTTTGGAGGACACGTGGTGCTTTCTGATTGGGCCACCTGGCCGGGTATAAAATACCCAAATCATTTGCCCCTCACAGGGGTCACGTGCATTGCACGTGACACCTGTGACAGGTGTCAGTATCTGAATGGTCAGATTCAAAAAGTTACTGTTGGAGGGAAAATTTTTAGGGTTTTACCCCTCTATAAATAGTGAGGTTTGAACCCCCCCCCCTTGGATTCACACCTTTGCGAATCTTTGGAGAATCTTGGACTTTTTGACTTAAAGAATCTCAAAATTCCCTAAGCGTTTTCACTTTTCAAGCATCCGACACTCGGCCAACTGTCCGACCGTTCTTCAGTCAACCAAGCGTCTCTCACCCTTCTTCTAAAGGTAACGCCTGTTTTTTTTCTTTTACTCTTCATTTTTTCTTTGTTTTCGAAAAAATGGTTACCCAATCGCATGCGGCACGGCATAGGATAGTGATCAGCCGGTCACCGGGGACGGCTGAACCTAGAACTAGCAGTGCCGAATGCTTGGCCAAGGACCCTTCTTTGCGAACTTCTCCGAATCCGACCGTTTCCGTGTCTGTGCAGGACACTATGGCCAGAACCAAAAGAACAGCAAGACAATGTAGCTCCGATGGAATTTTCTACCATTCGGATGGGTCGACTGTTTATTCAGACGGCTCAATAAGGGTACCTCGAAGTGAGCTGTCGGAACATCGTGACAGCCCTTCTTATCTTCCTCCAACCCCCACCTATTACCATTCGCCCACATCTAGTGGAACTCCCGGTGATGGAATCCTGGGGGAGGCGGATGAAGAATATCAACCCGGGCCTTCTGGACAAGCGCCGGAAGAGAGTCTGGGGGAGGACCCCGCTGGCACCAGTCGGCGGTCCCCTAGCTCTGATGAGAGCTCTGATGACGAGTCGACCTCGTCATCTTCTAGGCTATGGCTATACTTTGTCGGTCCCTAACGAGGGCGACACCATTACCTGGCCGAGCCTGGCCAGCTATCAGGACAGAGCATTCGGCTGCTATGAAGCGGCCTTCCAAGCTGGCCTCCGCTTCCCTCTCCATCTGGCCGTGGAGAGGATCTTGGATGGATACCAACTGGGTATCTGGCAACTTATACCTAACTCCTGGATTAATATTCTAGGGTACGTTGTCGCCTGTGAGATGCTGCAGGTGGAGGCGAGCTTTGAAGCGTTCGCCCACATGCACTATCTGAGCAGGGCGCCTGCTAGGGGCGGTGAGGGCTGGTACACCTTGACCACTTGCAAGGGGTACATGATGGCTGTTGGCAAAGAGTACAAGTGGAAAGACTGGAGGACTAAGTTTTACATAGTCAAGTCTTTCGACAGCCGCCTGAACCAAAAGTATAACAGGTGGAATAAGAATCCACCACTCCTAGCAGGCAGGAGTGCATTGCCGCCTCTTCCTAGGCGGTCAAAGGAGGAGATCATGGACCAGGGGTTGTTTACCGTGTCCGTGTGAACGAATGATGAGGGGGACAAGGAGGTTACCCCCCAATGCTATCTCCCTTTGTACAAATGGTTTGAAGAGGGAACGTTCTTAGCCGCCTGTGGGCTAAGCTCTGAAATGCCGAGAGGTAGTCGGCCGTCTATTTTATATGCAATTTCATTTTGCTTTTCAATACTTGTTTGATGGTGCTAACACTTGTTCATTTTTGCAGACAAGGCAATGGAGAAGCTCTCGGCCACAAGGAAGCCGGCTGTATCTGCTGCTCGATACAGATCGAATGTCCTAAACAGGGCAGAGGCAACCACCCACACCAAAGTGGATGAGCAGAAAACTGGCGGCACCCCCAAGGTGGGAAATTGTTATACTTATCATTTCTGACCAATGTTAAATTTGTCCGAATGATTTCTAACTTGTTTTATCTTATGTTGATGTAGGGTGCCCCTACCAAATCTCCCTCAAAACCATCCGACCCTAAGATCCAAAAGACAAGGGCGGGTGATGTGAGCGCATCCGGCAAGGGCGGCCGGAAGCACATTGCTCACAAGCCCAAGAAAGGCCCAGACGCCTCTTCTCTCGAAGCTGATAGGGGGATCAGCAAACCGGATGTCCAGAGGACATCGAAGGGTGGCTTCAAGCAACCCACCACTTCTGTCGGCTCAGCAGGAGAGAGGGGGAGTTTGGGGAAATAGGAGGAAGCTCAGGACGACGGTAAAAACCATTCGCCTTTTTGTTCTTCCATTTAGATATACTTGTGTTATTTTTCTAACTCTCTTTCCTTCTTAGTCCCTGTGCAGAGGCCGACTGTAATTCAGATGGCCAAGTCCATGCCGAGGGCGGTTGATCCTGACGACAAGGCGTCTGTCAGAGGAGTCGGCACTCTGGACTTGGATGGCATCTTGGGAAACCTCTGCGAGGTATGAGTCTTAACTTAAGCAATTCAATTCTTTTTTTTTTTTTTTTTTTTTTTTTTTTGCTCAAGTCTTTGTCCGCCTGGTTTTAACCATTCGGCTCTTTTTGCAGGCCATGCTGCGCGTCTAAGGGCTCAGGCAACCTCTCAAGAAGAAGTCCAAAGAGGTAACAGCCGCTAAAGCTCGGGCCGAGTCCGCCTTGGATCGAGCTCAATTTGATATTGCTCAAAATGAGTTTCTGACGCTTGATATGATGTATTCGCAGGCGGAAGCCAACATGCAGGTGAAAGAAGGACTTGGACTCGGCCCGCCTGCGCATCACTTCCCTTAAGAAAGAAATCACAAATCTTTAGGAGAAGCTCGAGCCTCTTCAGGATGCCAAGGAAGAGGCCGAGAGAGCCAAGTAGAGGGTGGGCCGCCTAGAGCAGCGCCTCAGCAACCAGGAGCATCAGCTGAAGACCAAGTTTGAGTCTGTGGCTGAACAAGAGAGAGAGGCTCTTGTTAAGCAAATGATGAGCGACTATGATGCCATTATGCGAGACACTTGGGTGGATGTGCAGCCGGACTCGGACTATCAGACTTGGAAATCCAAGTTTGATGAAGCCAGCAAAGCATTCGACGCTCGCCTTCTTGAAGAGGCTGAGAATGCAGCTAAGGATGCTGCTAAGGCCGAGGAAAGCTCTGGGTCCGACTCTTCTGGGGAGTCGTCCTCTGGTGGAGAGGAGGAAGATCAGGTGGAGGGACGAGAGAAAAATGATGAAGAGCAGCCGAAGGACAACAGGTCGGCTGCCAATGAAGAGGCTCTCCCCTGATCACTTAAGCTTTTTATTTTTTTCTGCGGCCGAATGGCCATGTACTTGCTTTTCCGGCCTGCGTGCCGAGTATTGGTGTATCTTTTTCGACCAAGGGGTCGGGTACCTTGACAATTTCTCTAGCTTTGCCGGAAAATAATCTTAACCAATCGTCTGATGGCGATTGGTCTTTTTAATTTAAATCATTCGGCCATTTGGCTGAAGTTATTCATATTTTTGTCCGTTGCATTTTTGAATTTTTCATTGCATGTTTTTGGCTAAGTATTATAACCTTTATACCATGCGAATGTTCTTGCCCCTGGACGAATGTCGAGTGGTTTCGGTTTATTGGATTGACTGACTTAGAAATTATTGATACTTAGAAGAGTATTCATGGTTTCTAAGTCAATCAATCACTATGGTGATTGCCCCAAACCACTCGGCAGACGTCCATCCAGAATTGGCAACTTAAAGTTTTCTTTCGGCCATTGGCTCAAACAAAACTCAAATTTCCAACTTAGCGAATTTTGCTAGGGGAAAACATCCGCCTGTTTTGCCCCGTGAGCTAAAAACAGGCGCATCCGGCCTTAGGCCTCTTTGAGATAAGATAATTTTATAACTTAGCAAATGTTCTTTAAAAAGAATTGTCCGCCTGTCTGCCCCAAAAGCAAAGAACAGGCGTCATCTGGTCAAAAGCCTCATTAGGAGCTTGAGTAGTTAACTTGCATATTAACAAGAATGTTCCGCCTGCTTTACCCCTAGGAAAAAACAGGCGCTTCCGGCTTAATGCCTCTTTAGCCTCTACTTATGAAACAGTGACCATTTTCGAGCTGTGCTAGAACAGTTAGAAAATTCAGGCCTTTTAGATTTCACTTTCGATTAAAACAAATGACTGTGAATGCTGCCTTAGCATTCGGTAGGGCCGCTTGTTATATTTGTAGAGCAATGTGCCACCCAAATGGGAGATGCTTCTCCTCGACGAATTCACCCGAATAGACGTCACCGGTTATCTGACTCATGTTGGAGCAGGCGGTCATACTCATGTTGGAGCAGACTGTGACCATTCGGTCTCTTTTTGTTTATTAATATCCGACCCTGGGCCTCATCATGATTTTATCTGGCCTCAGGCCTCTTAAATGGTTAGGTAAATATTCGTTAAGTGTCGATATTAACTTAATGAATTTCGTAGGAGCAACTGTTCTAAAGCAATCGGCTCCTTCAGAAAGATTGGGGCGTCTGCTGTTGGGACAGACGCTTTCCAAACGCATTGGTCGTCTGTACTTTGTACAGGCGACACTAAGAAACTGAAATAAAAAGACAAGTTGGGAAATGAAGGCATTTTTCATTAACAAAACTTGAGATAACAAAATTGAAGTCTTTACATTCGTACTTAGAAGTAGTACTTTTTCAAGTTGTTTACATTCCAAGTTCTAGGCAGCTGCCTGCCGTCTGGGTCTTCCAGGCGGTAGGTGTCGTCTCTTACTTCCTCATAGATTCGGTAGGGGCCTTCCCAATTTGGGGTTAGCTTTCCCTGTTCATTCGCCCTACCGACTGCCTCCATTTTCCGTAGCACAAAGTCTCCCACTTTGAGAGGACGCTTGTGTACTCTTTTGTTGTAAGCCCGAGTCATTCTCAGACGGTATATCTCATGACGCAAGGCAGCATTGCCCCTGCGCTCTGGAAGTGAGTCCAATGCTAGGCGCATGGCCTCCCAGTTCGCCTCTTCATCATACAACATGATTCGAAGAGTCGGCTCATAGTGCTCAATGGGCAGAACAACTTCTGCTCCATACACCATGAGAAACGGGGTTTCTCCAGTTGCCCCTTTAGCATTCGTTCTGATGGACCAAAGGACGTGTGGTAATTCATCCGCCCAGAGACCACCAGCCCGTTCAATTTTCTTTTTAATCCCGTCTGAGATTAACTTGTTGAAGGCTTCGACCTGGCCGTTTGCTTAAGGCCGGCCGACTGATGCAAAGAAGCTTGAGACCCCTTGCTCTCCTAACCAAGTCTTGAGTTGAGGCGTCTCAAATTGAGGACCATTGTCAAAAACCATAGACATGGGCACCCCAAAGCGAGTGATAATGTTCCTCCAGATGAAGGAAATGACATCTTTTGTCTTGATGTTTTTGACTGCCTCCGCCTCTACCCACTTGGTAAAGTAATCCACAGCCACTAGTATATAGCGCTTGCCGCCTGGTGCAGCTGTATATGGCCCCAAAATGTCCATGCCCTATTTGGCAAAAGGTATTAGGCTGTGGATGGCCGTCAGGTCTGTAGCCGGACGATGGATGAGCTTGCCAAATTTTTGGCACTTGTCACATTTTTTTACCATTTCCATTGCATCCGACTCCAGAGTTGGCCAGAAGTAAAGCCGTCTGGCCTTGGCAACGAGGGATCTGCCGCCTATATGGGAGGCGTAGAACCCCGAATGCAACTCTTCGAGGACTTCCTTACCCTTCTCAGGGGTAACACACTTCAACAGAGGTTTCAGAAAACCAGCCCTGAAGAGTTCTCCTTGTCGCAACTCGAAGTTAGCCGCTCGTTGTTTCAGAACAGCCGCCTCCTGTGGTGAGTCAGGGAGCGTGCCGTCTGCAAGATAAGCCCGGATGCTGTCCATCCAGGTTGAGCTTTGGTCAAGAATTCCAATGGGGTCTTCCTCAGATATACTTCTTCTTTCCATGACCTCCCAGAAAATTGACCGAGGCATTTCACAGGAGGCGGATGATGCCAGCTTGGACAGAGCATCCGCCTGATTATTTGAAGACTTGGGCACTTGGGTTAGATGGAATTCTTCAAGTGTCCCAACTTCACTCCTGACCGCCTGCAAATATTTTATCATGGCCGGATGAGTGGCCTCGTACGTTCCATTAACCTGGAGTACGACCAGTTGAGAATCAGAGCAGACGGCTATCTTCTTTGCCCCTGCCGCCTTGCAGTACCGAATGCCAGCAAGCAGGGCTTCATACTCGGCCTCATTGTTAGAGACCTGGAACTTGAACCGTAGTGCATACTCGTATTTGTCTCCTTCAGGAGACTGACAGATAATTCCTGCACCACAGCCGTTCGCAGTGGAGCTCCCGTCTACATACACTTTCCAAACCTGACTAGTATCATCCGGAGCAACCGACCTTGTCATTTCCACAATAAAGTCGGCGAATGCTTGCCCCTTTATTGCTTTCCTTGGTTTTTCAGTGTTTTCCAATCCTTGCATTTCAATCGCCCATTTGAGCATTCGTCCAGAAGACTCTAAGGTTGTGAGTGGCCGTTTGATCGGTTGGTCAGTATAGACTTCTACGGCATGCGCCAAGAAGTAGGGTTTAAGCTTCTTGATGGCCATGTAAAGGGCAAGGCCGAATTTTTCAACCATGGGGTACCGAAGCTCCGCATTTCTCAGAACATGGCTAATGAAATACACCGGGAGCTGGATGCCGTCTCTTTCAGCTAAGAGAACGGCACTGAGGGCATGATCAGAGACGGCTAAGTACATGAAGAGCTTCTCTTTGGGCAAAGGACTGACAAGCCTCGGCAAAGAGTGCAGATGAGTTTTCAGCTTTTGAAAGGCCGCCTCTGCATCATCCCCCCATTCAAAGTTTGTCTTCTTTTTTATTGCCTGGAAAAAGTAGAGGCACTTGTCGCCTGACCGACTGAGGAATCTTCCCAAGGCCGCCAGACAACCTGTTAGTTTTTGCACTTCCTTCACAGTACGGGGCGCTTGTATTTTCTCAGGGTTGGCCTCTATTCCCCTTTGGTCAATAAAAAATCCGAGAAACTTCCCAGACTCAACACCAAAGACACACTTTTTTGGGTTTAGCATGACCATGTGCCGCCTGAGTGTGGCGAATGTTTCTCGGAGATCAGCAAGATGATCCGCCTATTGTTTGGATTTGACTATCATGTCATCAATGTACGCCTCTACATTCCTTCCGATTTGATTAATGAAGACCGTGTTAATCATTCGTTGGAAAGTAGCAGGCGCATTATTCAAACCAAACGGCATCACCGTATAACAGAACAACCCCTGATCAGTGACGAATGTCGTCTTTTCTTGATCTTTTTTCCACAGGGGGATCTGATGGAAACCTGAATAGGCGTCCATAAAACTCATCGAGGCATGTCCGGCTGTTGAGTCGACCAGACTGTCGATCTTAGGCAATGGATAACTATCCTTTGGACATGCCTTGTTGAGGTCTGTGTAGTCAACACACATCCGCCAAGTTCCATTCGGCTTTTTACTAACACAACGTTAGCTACCCACTCAGGGAAATTTCACGGCCGAATGAACTTGGCATCTAACAACTTTTTTTCTTCGGCAGCTGCCGCCTGACTTCTTTCTTCGCCGTGGTTTCTTTTCTTTTTCCGGATGGGCTTCTTTTTAGAATCCACGACGAGTTTATGGACGGTAAGATCCGGGCTGATGCCTGGCATCTCCTCCACTTCAAAGGCAAAGATGTCTTTGAATTCTCTAAGTAGCTGGTGAAGGCTTTTACCCAGCTTTGCAAATGCAACCGCCCCCACCTTAACCGTCCGTTCTGGACGACTGTCGTCTAGAGGGATGTCGATTTGTTCACCAGTAGGCTGGGGACGGAGGTCATCCGACCGTTCCCCGGTCAGTGATTGCTATTGTTTTTCTTTTTTTGACCACCACCAGCTGATTAGTCTTTCTTTTCTTTCCGGCTGGTGGGGCCGACTGTTCTTCCTCGACATCGTCGAGGTTGATTGTTTACTTGCCCCGACCAGATGCTGCGGCCGTGGGCTTGACGTCCGAGAGGTTACACTCTCGAGCCGTCTTTTGGTCCCCATTAAGGGAGCCGACTGTTCCATCATCCTTCTCATACTTGAGTAGCATGAGAGCAGGGATGATGACGGCCTTACACTCGTTAAGAGTGGGTCGGCCAAAGATGAGGTTGTAAGCTGTGAGCTCTTTAACCAGTAGGAAACGGATGGTCATGTGCCGACCGTCTCCCCTGCTTCCCAGGCGGACAGGTAAGTCAATTCGTCCGACTGGGTGCACAAGTCCTCTCCCAAACCCAACAAGGGTGTGGGAGACCTCCATCATGCTATCCGGTTTGTACTTGAGATTGGATAAGCATTTGAGGCTGATGAGGTCAGAGGAGCTTCCTGTGTCAATCAGAATTCGGCCAACCAACTGGTTGGCGACCTTGCACTCAATGACAACAGGGTCATCATGTGGCCGTAGGACTTTGCCTCTGTCCTGCTTGGTGATGACAACTTTAGGGAAGGTGGATGTGCCTGCCGCATCCCCTTCCTCAATAGAG
The DNA here is from genome assembly GCF_001683475.1 of Chenopodium quinoa. Lineage (NCBI taxonomy): Eukaryota > Viridiplantae > Streptophyta > Magnoliopsida > Caryophyllales > Amaranthaceae > Chenopodium > Chenopodium quinoa. The sequence goes on along the minus strand of NW_018743880.1, from coordinate 880,957 downwards.
TTGACCATCTTTCTCAGATGGTCCTTGGTGCCCCGAATGGTTGGGCCACCACCGGCAAATCCGCCTGCTATTGTGTACACCGGATCTTCATCAGTTTCGGCACTCACAACAGGCTGGGGAGTCTTTTTCTTAGACTGCCCCGAATTTGCCTTTGAAGTCACTTTGGACTTCACATAGGACTTTAGCTGTCCTTTGTCGGCCAGACGGTCGAGCTCCCTCTTGAGACTAAAGCAGTCGTTCGTGTCATGGCCAACATCCTCATGGAAATGGAAATGCTTGTTTTTGTTCCGATTTTCAGCGGAACCTTTCATAGGAGTCGGCTTTTCAAGAGTCAGCCGATCCTTAATTTCCAAGAGGATGGAGCAGCAGTCCTTGTGGAATTCGTACCTTGGGACGTACGGTTTCCACTCCTTTTTCTTCTTCTGGGCCGGTTGATCAGAGTTATCAATGGCCAGACTTGCTTTTTCTTTTTGCTCTCTTCTGGCTTAGGAGCCGGCTGAGCAGGCCGACTCTCTTTCTGTCGGTCGGACTTCTTATGGTCCGACTACTTATTGGAAGAGCAGAGTTCGGTCGCCTGTATATAGGCTTCCACCTCTCGCAAGGCTCCTTGCAGAGTAAAGATTTGTTTGCGGACGAGTTCATACTTAAAAGTAGACCCGTCCTTCAGACCCTTAAAGAAGTCTGTGAAAGCGACCTCATCAGACAGCCCATGAATCTGGATTCGGACCAGATTGAACCGCCTGACGTAGGAACGCAAGCCTTCTCTATCTCCCTGCTGTACATTGCCCAAGTCAAGACTTGTCTTTTTGGCAGGGATGTTCATAGAGAAGTTTAAGCAAACAAGAACGCAAGCGTCTTGAAGCTATTTATGCAACCAGCCGGCAGATTGCCAAACCACTGCTGGGCTATGCCCTTCAGGGTGGCTGGAAAGCAACGACACCATGCGACATCATCCAACCCCTGTAAATACATGAGGTGGGTGTATGCTAACAGGTGGTCTTCTGGGTTGGAGGTCCCGTCATAGGCTCCAACCAGAACGTTTTTAACTTTAGCCGGCTGTACGGCTTCAGTTATTTCCCTGGAGAAAGCAGAGGGTTGATCTCCAAGGTGTTGCAGCCTAAGCTGCCAGTCCATCGGCTGATAGCCGTATGCCGCCTGTCCTCCAAAGAGGGCAGGTTGCATGTAAGGTAAAACTGGCGCCTAGTACAATGGTTGTGCCATGTACTGGGCCGACTGAATCATATGAGGACCAGACGGAACCCGTTGGCTGCTTGTTGGAGTCTCATGTTCTGACTGGGAACACCTCACAGAGGTATTCCGAAAGCTATCATGATAAGTCGACGTTGAAGCCGACTCTGATAGCTGGGTTCTCTTCTCCTCAATGTATTGCCGAGCGTCAGAGAATGTTTTCTTGCTACCATCCGGCTGTATGTGCCGGATGGGTTTTCTTGTGCTCGTTTCTGGGAAACGGAGCCGAGTAAGGTCAAATTGGGGCCGAGCCTTCTCCTTAGGGGCAGGATGAGGAGTTGGCTGACGGTCCCTGACCGACTTTTGTTTGCCAGCTTGGGCTGGCTTCTTGGCCGACTGCTCCTTTCTAAGAGCAGGCGACTTCTTTGAGGCGAGCGATTTGATTTCACCCCCGAGGCTGCTCAGGAGTGTCATTAGTTCATCTCGAGTGACAGGAGTTGATCCTGCCGCCTGGGAAGGATCAACCGGCCGCCCCGAGGGCTTCTTTGGCAGTCCAACAGTTTTGCTTGGCCCTGCTTGGTCATGGTGACGCTCCCGCCTCTCCTTACTGCAGATGCGTTTAGAGATGAGGGATCCATTTGGATCCACATAGGTTTCGACGTCAGCGTCGTCACCTGAGTCATGGTCCGTTTGGACCAGTATATCATTTGGAGGCCGAATGGCCTCTGGATTTGGTATAGGTTCTTGTGAAGCCATTTCAAAGGTACTCTCCCCACAGACGGCGCCAAATGTTTCGGGGTTTTTTTCCCTTGGGAGAGTTACAACACTGAAACTGGGTTCAACAACGGGTGCCTGTACCTGCAAAGCAAACGGACCGCCGAATGGTCGGTGGTCCGCCTCCGAAGATTAAGTTAGTAAACGTTCGGTAATAAAACGTGCGGAAGTAAAGTTATCTGCTTGGATTACAAGCTCAGGTAAAGTGTTGTGTGTTCCTTGAAAACGACAGCTCCATGGTAAGTGACGTGTTGTCTCGTATTGCGTGTATATTCTCTCTCTTGTCATAAATGTAAGAATGTCCCTATTTATAGGGTTCTTTTGAAAAGTGTGCCCCTCCTAGGATCTGGTGACCTAGGAATTAGGTCACGCCGTTTTGCGGCGCCTCGGGATTTTGGCCTTTGAAGGCCGCCATCCCAGGGGCAACGCCTGAGTGACACGTGTCACTGAGCCCAAAAGGTTTTTGGGCACCTTTTGGGTGAGACGTGTCGCCATCTGGATGGTCCATGCTGGATCATCAGTCTGCGTAGGATAGAGGAGTGTCCGCCCTCCACGTGTCATCATTCCATAGGTCCAAATGGCACCTCTTTGGAGGACACGTGGCGCTTTCTGATTGGGCCACCTGGCCGGGTATAAAATACCCAAATCAAGCATCTTTTCTGATTTCATAGAGTCTATTATGGAAGTCTTTATGGATGATTTTAGCGTGTATGGTTCTTCATTTGATTCATGTCTAAATAATCTCGCTAAAATTTTAAAACGATGTGAAGAATGCAACTTAGTTCTAAACTGGGAAAAATGTCACTTTATGGTGACAGAGGGAGTAGTTCTAGGTCACATTGTATCTGATAAGGGCATACAAGTAGACAAAGCTAAGATTTCAGTGATTGAGCAATTACCTCCCCCAGTTAATGTTAAGGGAGTTAGAAGTTTCTTAGGTCATGCGGGGTTTTATCGTCGCTTTATCAAAGATTTTTCTAAAATTGCTAAACCACTGACTCAGCTTTTGCTCAAGGATGCTCCTTTTATTTTTACTGACGAGTGTCTTGAGGCTTTCAAGAGGATTAAGTATCGGCACCCATCATATGTGCTCCCGATTGGAATTTTCCTTTCGAGATCATGTGTGATGCAAGTGACTTTGCACTAGGAGCCGTGCTCGGACAAAGAAAGAACAAGGTTTTGCATGCTATTTATTATGTAAGCAAAACTTTGGATGAAGCCCAAGTAAACTATGCCATTACGGAGAAGGAGTTTCTTGCTGTTATTTATGCTTTAGAAAATTTTAGATCATATCTTGTTGGTTCTAAAGTCATTGTTTTTACTGACCATGCAGCGTTGAAGTACTTGATAGCTAAGGCGGAATCAAAGCCAAGGCTACTCCGATGGGTTCTTTTGCTCCAAGATTTCAACATCGAAATAAAAGATAAAAAGGTAGTAGAGAACGTAGTGGCAGATCACTTGTCACGTATCAGGTATGATGAGGGTAAGGATTCTCTTCCTATAGATGATTCTTTCCCTGATGACAACCTATATGCAGTCGTAGAGCAACACCCATGGTATGCCAATTTTGTTAATTATTTAGTGGGTGGTACTCTACCTCTCGACTTGTCCTACCAACAAAAAAAGAAATTCCTTTCTGATGTGAAGCATTATTTTTGGGATGATCCTTTTTTGTTTTGTGAGTGTGCAGATGGATTATTTCGTAGGTGTGTTCCCGAATGGGAAGTCCACGGCGTGCTTACTAGTTGCCACACCTCACCATATGGAGGACATCATGGCCCCACTAAAACGGTGGCCAAGATTAATGAGTCGGTTTTTATTGGCCTATAATGTTTAAGGATGCTAACATTTTTGTGCAGGCTTGTAACTCTTGCCAGAGGACTGGCAACATCTCGCGGCGACATGAGATGCCTCAAACCGGAATTCTAGAAGTTGAAATTTTGATGTTTGGGGTGTTGATTACATGGGACCGTTCCCTTCTTCAAAAGGGAACCGCTATATACTTGTCGCCGTCGACTATGTATCCAAGTGGGTTGAGGCCATCACTACTCCTTCAATGATGCCAAGGTGGTCCATAGACTTTTCAAGAAGACCATATTTCCAAGATTTGGCGTGCCTATAGCGATAATCAGTGACGGAGGATCTCACTTTCATGAGCGGAAGTTAGACAACCTCCTCAAAAAGTATGGTGTCTACCATAGGACAGGTTTAGCCTACCACCCCAAAACTAGTGTCCAAGTTGAAGTTTCTAACCATGAGATCAAGGACATTCTAGAGAAGGTGGTGGCAAAGTCAAGGAAAGATTGGAGCGATAAGTTGGATGACACCCTTTGGGCGTACAAAACTGCATTCAAGACCCCTATAGGTACTACTCCGTATAGACTCGTGTACGGTAAAGCATGTCATCTCCCGGTCGAATTAGAATATAAGGCATATTGGGAAATTAAGGAGCTCAATCTGGATGCCAAACTAACGGGAGAAAAGAGGTTACTTCAACTTAACCAACTCGATGAGTTTAGGTTGACGGCCTATGATAGTGCTCGAGTCTACAAGGAGAAGACAAAGAGGTTGACGATAAGATGATCCTTCCGAGAGAATTCAAAGAGGGTGATAAAGTGTTACTGTTCAAATCTCGACTTAAACTATTCCCGGGAAAGTTAAGGTCAAGGTGGTCGGTCCTTTTATTGTAAAACGGGCCAATAAATTCGGTTCTGTGGAGATTTTTGATAAACATGGTAACGAGTTCAAGGTTAATGGCTAAAGACTCAAGCTATATCATGAGGGGGCTACGATTGGTGCAGTTAAATTACTTCACCTAAGCGGTTTTGATTCACTTTGAGCTTCAATGTGGTAAGAGGGTCGTGAGGGAACTAGATAAACCAGGGCTTTGCGGGAGGCAACCCGTATTTCTTGCTTTCTAGACTAATTCTTTTTTCGTTATTTTAATTTATTTTTTATTTTTTTAGAGAGGAGAGGAGAGTGAAATTTTACCTTTCATGAGTGTTTTGTACAGGTTTTAGATCACAAAGTACGGAGGTTTGAAAAGGCGAAGAAAAGAGAAGCTCCAGGATTGGGTACGGGCCCGATCGGGCGAGCACCTAAGGGTCAGAATTGAGCATAATTTTGCCCGATCGGGCAAGGAGTCTTGATCGGGCGCAAAATATGGATTTTATCGGAGCATATAATCGCCCGATCGGGTGCGCAAGTGAGGAAGAAAATCAAGGGAATCTTCACCCGATCGAGCGGAAATTTGGAGAAATCGAGTGCCATGAAAAGAAATATTGGGCGAAGATCGCCCGATCGGGCGAGCAATTTGGCGATTTTGAGGTTCGTGTTCGCGCCCGATGGGCGAAGGTCGCCCGATCGGGCGCGCACTTCACATTCTAGAAGGAACTACTTTCGCCCGATCGGGCGCGCCTATTTTCTGGAGGTTTTAATCCTCCTTCTCCCCTTTTCTTTTCTTTTTCTTTCTTACTTCTTCTTCTTTATTCACACTTTCTCTCTCTAAAACCCACCTTCTTTCTAAGATCTCCTCAATTTCATCCATCAAAACCTTAAAATTTTTACATATTCTTAACCCTCACACCTTCCTCTACATTTTCCACCCACTTTCTCCCACTATCTCTCATAATTTCTTAAAACTCCTAGAGAGAGAAAGCTTCAATACCTAAATTTCATTCTACAAATGGCTTCCAAACGTTCTAGACAACAAAGGGGCGAAAGTTCGAGGCAACAACAACCAATGGTCGACCCGGAGCTTCAAATACTGGGATGGGAGGAGGTTGTTATCACCTCAGCGGAACAACGGGCAAGGATGCTCAATCTCATCGAGAGGCAGGTAATCTCAACCCGTTTTGTTCATCATCCTATATTATCTAGATTAGGTCTTGATAAATTTGTAGAGAAATTATTTAAGGGTATAGGCATGAGTGGTTTCTTCTAAATGCATCATGATACTTATGATTACTTAACATTAGAATTTGTTTCTATTTTTAATGTTATTAAAATGAATGCTTTGATCACTCATGTACACTTCCGGTTGCTAAACAACGATGTGCGATTAACTCTAAAAGAATTTGGGAAGTTGTTTGAGCTAAAATCGGACAAACCTATCAAACCCTCTCAAGACCACATTGTCGTGGTCTACAAGAGACTCACTGGGGAGGGTTTGGCTAACCTCCAACACGCCAAAGGGACGTGGATTCAACATCCCGTCCCAAAGTTTTGGCAAAGGTTTGCCGGCCTCATAATTTTTGGGAGGCATGAACCGGCAAACGTGAGGAGGGATGAACTAGAATTGTTGGCATCCTATATAATCCCTAATGCTGAAAAATTAAACATACCTCATAGGATTGCCAACCACTTTCAAAGGGCGGCCAATGCGGCCGAAACGGGTAGGTCTAGGGAGCCTATCTATTTTGGGGGGTTAGTGACCCATATTGCTATCAAACACCTAGGATGGAACCCAAATGCGCATAGGAAAGTAGTGGGCTCAACCCTCATGGACCTAGCTTATTTAGGGAGCCTAAACTGGGTGCAACCCATGGGAGGTGAGACTTGGTGGATAGTCCACCGGCAATCAGGTAGGAGAGACCAAGCCTTTACCCTACCCAACCCCGCCTTGACCAAATTTGAGAAGGGGAAGCCTTCTTACACATTCGAGAACCTCACCTTTCACCACAACCCCACCAATCACCCCAACACCATTCCCCCCAACACCATTCACCACACTATCCCCCACCCCCACCCTTTACCTATGACATACCCACCTCCTCGGTCGATTATAGGGCTGGCAAAAGCTTACCTGACCCGACAACCCGACCCGAACCCAACCCGAAATAAATGAGTTTTGAGATAGAATTTCAACCCGTTTATGTAATTGGGTCAACCCGAACCCGACCTGAAGTTAAACAGGTCGGGTTTAGGTTGGAAATCCCAACCTGAAACCAACCTGCCTAAACCCATTTAATTAATTGGGTCGGTTTCAGGTTGGGTCAACCCGAACCCAACCCGCCTAAACCTGTTTACCACCTTATTTTTACAACCTAATTTTTAAATATGGGCCAATTAAGCCCAAACTATCTAATGAAAAACCCTAAAAAAAAATTCATACCTCACGCCGCTACTCTTTCATTTTCATTCAGTATTTACTCATTCTCTTTCTCTCTCCTCTCCCTTCTCTAGTTCTCTCTCTTTACCCTCTTGTTTTTAATTCTTTTTCCATTAAAATTGTTGATTGAAGCTTGCTAAATATTCATCTCAACATTCCCAAGGTAATTTACTTGTTAATTTCATTCTCTTTACTTAATTTTTTTTGTGTTTTGATACGTTTTTTTCCGTCAATTTCAGTAATTTACATGTTATTATGCGTTTTGTTTCTTCTATTTCAATAATTTACTTGTTTTAATCTGATTGAAGTTTGTTTTTTATGGGTTTATTTGTTTATGATATTTTTCATCACTTTGATTATGCGATTTTATTTGATTTTTTATCATCTATTTATGCGATTTACTTTGATTTTTTTATGATTTTTTGAGAATATTTCAGCTTGTTTATGAGTTGATTTTTTCATCATGAGTTGGAAACTTGGAATGGTGTGAATGTTGTTAGCTAATTTTTTGCATTTTTTGTGATTTCTTTCTAAAATTGTCTTAATTATTTATTTAATTTATTCTTAATCAACAGATACTTGACAGCCTCATTCCTCCTGAACCCATTGAACATGCGAATCCGAATAAGAAGATGAAGATACTGAATTATGCCAAACGCAGCAGCACATGTTTTGATTTTATTGCCTAATTATTTATTATTTATTTGATAATACCCAACCAATTTATCATATTTAATTTTATTGTTGTAGGATTGTATGAACTATAATGGAATTATAATTGATTTATGTTTGCTTTGAATTTGTATTTTATGTTAGTTGAATGATACATTATAAATACATGTTAAACAAATTACAAGGGTATTTTAAAAAAAAAAAAGATTTAGACGGGTCGGGTTCAGGTCGACCCGTTTAAAACCAGGTCGGGTTCAGGTTGATTTATTTGACATGTTTAAGTAAACAGGTCGGGTTCAGGTTGGGGGGTCCTAACCTGTTTATGTAAACAGGTCGACCTGAACCCGACCTGACCCGACCAGTTTGCCAGCCCTAGTCGATTATAACATCGACCCCAATGCCCCTTATAACTTTTCTGCTTTTAGGAGCCAACTGGACCGTATAGAGATGGGGTAAGGGAGAGTAGAGGGCATGGTGCAAAACCTAGATTCTAGGTTAAGCACTTTGGATAGTCGGGTGGGTCATATAGAGTGGAACCTTGGGAGGGGTTTATACCCGATGTACGATGACTATGCATGCCGAGGGGCTATTCCCCCCGAGGCATTAGTTCCTGATTGGTTCCAATACCCCCAAGGAGGGTATTCCACCCCCGGAGCATTTGGTACTTATGTGGACTACTCTTCAGTCCATGGATATGGGGGTGATGCTCCTTTTGGGGGTATGGGGGGAAATGTGAACCCTAACTACTTTGCAGGTGGTTCGGGTTATGGTGGTGCTGGAACGAGCCAGGGTGGTGTCGGCTCAAGCTATGGAGGAGGATACGAGAGGATGAATGATGATGAGGAGTAGCTTCTCCTAGCTACCTTCCTAAGTCAATGAGGGCATTTCTTGATTTGGCTTGGGGGGAGATTTCTTGTATATATGGTAACTCTCTTTCTCTTTTCTCTATTTATTGCTTTTCTAGTGTAGTTTTTATTGCTTTCCTTTATGAAAACAATACAAAAAAATTTGAAAAAACAAAAAATTCAAAAATACGTTCCAATGAATTGTAAATCATGCTTCCCTGTGTCCCATACTTAGAAAATATTGTTTTGGTTCTTGGTATATGATAATGAGTTTTGTGAATTTGTTAATCATGATTTGAAGTTTAATTGTTTGGATTCCTAAACATGCGTCAATTTTGCCAACTATTTGTGAATATAGTGCTTGACTAGTTGATTTGGTAATGAATGTGTGTTAGTTCCTGGTATGTCAATGAATTTGAGTATTGGTTTGCAACTATTAGTAATGTTTATATAGCTCAATATTATGCACATTGTGGAGGACGAAGGCATTTGTTCTCTTAGGAAGCCTTCAGATGATATTAGATACATTTGTTCCCTTCTTGTTACCCATGTTGTTGCTTGTACCCTTTTATTATTTATTTAGCCACATTACAAGCCTATATGAGCCCCATTGGTTACTAGTCTCAAGCTTGTCTTGGGGGAGCTATTAGTTGGTGAGGTGAGGGAGTTGTGGTGTGCATATCATTTGCACAATGTGGGAATAAAAGAAGAGTGATTGTTCTTCGATTTTATGATAGGAAAATATTGATGTTTTGTGTTTCAAAGTTGAAAATTTCCAATATGAGGTAAAAAGAAAAAAAGAGCAAAGAAAAAAAAAGTTGTTTCATATGTTCAAATGTTCTATTTGAAGGTTGTTCAAGAAAAAAAAAAGAAAAAAAAAGAAAAAAAATTCAAAAGAAAAAGAAAAGTTCAAGTTTCAAGAAAAAAAAGAAGAAAGAAAAAGAATAAGTGGTTCAAAGTTTGTTTTAATTCACTCTATTTCATATTATCATATTTTGTGAGTGAATATGTAAGTGTTGGGATTGTGTTGTATATATGATTGTTTGGTGAACTTTTGTGGAGTTGAGTTGTGAATGGAGATGTTTTGGTCATCACTTGTTGTGACCTTGGGTTTTATTAGGATATGGCTCCCTTAAGCATGGCTTTACTCTCACATTTTCCTAAATTTATCTTACCTTTTACCCTAGCCTTACATTACAAGCTTTAAAGACCTTCCGACCTTTGTGCATAGAGTTGTATGAATGTGAAGGTGTTGTTTATTAATGCAAGTTATGATTTGACATATTTCGAGTCGACTAGTAGGTTGAGCGTTCATTGTTTTAAACACACGAGAGTGTGAGTTGGGAGGGCATTGTTCACAAATAAAGGGGTTGGTTGGAGAGCGATCGAGTACATCTTTTACTCGCCACATAAATGAGAGTTGAGTGTGTGAGCACTAGTCTTGAATTCTATATGCTCATGTGGTTTGCTCTACTTGACAATTGTTGGGGGTGAAGGATGATTAGATGAATGAGATTGATTGACATTAAAGCATGTTCATTAGATTTATCTTGAATCGTTGTGCTTGATTTTGTTTATTGGGATGAGGCATGTTTTATATGTTCATTGATGAGCTCTTTGCTTAGGGACAAGCAAAGGTTTGGCTTGGGAGATTTTGATATGTCCAATTTATATAGTGTTTTACCCTCGTCCCATGGTCATAACTAGTAGTGTTTTTGGCTCTTTAGGGCCACTTTTATTACTAATTTGTGTTTTCTAGTGTTTTTGTAGTTTTTCTTGAGTTTTGTAGGAAATTGCACGCTTGGAGCATTTTCCGGGTTTTTCACGAAGCAACTACGAGTGTTAGAAGGACACGACCATCCTTGAAGCCCAGGATCGGTGAGAGCCGGTGATTAAGGGCTCGGTATGTGATACCGGGGCAATTGGATCAAGTAATCAAGACCCGATGAGGAAATCCGTATTGGGCCGAGGAATCGAGCCCAATCGAAATCCAAGCCTCGAAGAAGAAGTCGGGCCCGATCGGGTAAGCATACGCCCGATCGGGCGGGCGCGCGCAAAGCAACATCAAGGAAGAAGCCGCGCCCGATCGGGTGAGCGTAGGCTCGATCGGGCGCAGCACACCAGCAAGGGGCATAGTAAAAAAGGCGGACACGATCGGGCGGCCCTTCGCCCGATCGGGCGCGTGTTTTTCTAAGTACCTGATTAGTTTTGTTTAAGATTTTGTTTTAGGGATGTTTAAGTACGAATTTTGTATGAAATTTTCGTTTACCTTCTCTTTTAGATTTTCTCTCTCTACTTAGGATATTTTCTCTCTCTTAAACTCTCTCTCAACTTTGTTCTTAATTACATTCATTAATCCAGATTTGTTTTGGTAACAATTTCTTCTCTTTTATTTTCAGTTATTTTATTTAATTCCTTCATTATGTCTTGCTTTATTGATTTGTTTAGTTTAGATTTAATTATGCTTGAGTAGTTTTATTTCTAGGGTTTATGGGGATCTAATAAATAATATGGGTAAATTTGTGATTGTTGATTATCAATGCTTGGTTAATTTCCTATTGATTGATTTAATGCTATGCAATTAGGTTTGTCCAGATTTAATTGTATGAGTTTACCAATATTAATTCGAGATTCGACAGATGAGAATTGATGTTTAGGCTTAGTTTCAATCGGCGGACTAATTTATAAATGGTTAAGTCGAGATTCGACAGATGAGATTTAATATCGGTAAATTAATTCTGTGATTATAATATGTAGCGAAAGCCCTTTATAGTCTGATTAATCAATGCTTGATGATTGTTTATTATGATTTGCCTTGGAATATTGTTTATTAGTGAACCTATGCCCTAGGTCTTTTAATATTTAATTTCTCCCTACTTTATTTCCTCTGATCTTATTCTTCGTAGTATAGTATTTAATTACAACAATATTGGTTACCTTGATAATTTAGATTATAATAATTAATTAGGAGTAGAAAGACTTGTTTCCCTGTGGATTCAACCCTACTTCCCTATCTGCATTAGTTAGAGGACTTAGGTAATACTTTTGATTAGGGGATACGACTTTACCCTGTCACCAAGCATAACTTGTTCTTTATATGCACAACTTAACAAACACGTTAGATAGATAATCATCATTAGTTCACAATCATCAAAACCTAATTACTCAACAATTTCCCCCTTTTTGATGATGACAAACTAATGATGCTTATCACACATTAAAGAATAAACCGCTGTACATTTATTCCCCCTTAATTCTTCAAGGAGATAACATTAGAACAAGTTTTGAACATACGAAGGTACTTCACATAGCTAGGAACTTAGCAATAAACACCATTATTAATATATATATATATATATATATATATATATATATATACTTTCAACGATAATGATGTTAGAACTTTAAACTTAACTGTTGCATACCATAAGCATCATACATAGTTCCCCCTTTTTGTCATTATAAAAAAGGGTATTGTTTTGGGTGTTTTTGTCCATTGGGAGAGTTACATCACAAAGATTGGTCCGGCTCGAGCTGCACCTGCAAATATACGGAGACTCCGGTTGTTGGAGCTCCGCCTCCGACGATCAAGTTAGTAACTTGAAATGAAATAAAGAGTGCGGAAATTTAGGTGGGTATCTGCTTGGATTCCAAGCTCAGGTGCTCTTAGATGAGAAAGATAATGTGTGTAATAAATGATTGTAGATTTCCCTAAAATGGGGAAATATCTCCCTATTTATAGGGTCGTTGGGAAATGTGCCCCTCCCTAGGTCACTCTGACCTAGGACTCATGGGTTGCGCCGCAAAATGCGAATTCTGGGGAATTGGGCCCTCGAAAGCCGTAATTCTAATGAAGATCTGAGATATCCACATGTTAGCTAATAAGTGGTCTTTGATGACCTGCCATCTCTTGACACGTGGAGCTCTCTCATTGGTCCATGTGTCTAAGGTATTTTTACCCTAAACATTTGCCCCTCACAAGGGTCACGTGGCGGGCCACGTGACACCTGTGACACGTGTCCATCTGTGAGAGATGAACATAAAAACGACTAGTAAAATCTGGGGTATGGCGGGGATGCCCCTGTTTCATCCCTCTATAAATAGGGGTTTACCGCCCTCCCTTCTCTCACTATTTTCAGTATTTTGAATTTCTAGAGAAAGAAAGAGAAATTCTTAGAGAGAGATACTCTAATCCCGTCTGCGTCAGATTCTCAAGATTTTCGTGAGCTCACTTTGACAACACCCGTCACCCGTCTGTAGCAGTTTTTAGATTTTTTCAGAGCTAAAGTAAGGTAACCGCCTGGACCCTCTTTCAGCTTTTCCTTCATTTCAATTTGTATACATTCTTTTTTTCCGTCTGTATACATAATCTTTAAAAATTAAAATGAGCTCTCAATCCACACACTCGGCGCTGCCTAGGACATTCAGCCAGTCTCCCGGTACGGCTGAATCTAGAACAGGGGGTGCCTTTTTTAGAATGTCGGAACTGCTGTGCTCATCCCCAAATTCCTCCCTTTCTGTGTCTGTGCAGGATACAATGGCTAGAGTTAAACAAACGGTTATTAAACCTAGAAGCCGGCGCGCTATGGAAGTGCCCGCGGATGAGGTTGTTCCGGATGGGGAACAAGAGGAATCGGAGGAGAAAAGTGGTTCCGATGATGAGGCTCCCTCATCCTCCGGTAGCCTATGCGTGAGGGAGGTAGGCGGTGAAGAGGCCGCCTCCTCTCATGGATCAGGGGAGGAGGTAGGCGGCAACGATGCCGCCGAAAGATCGGGGGCCGAAGCATCTAGCTCCGATCTAGACAATTTTACGGCTGACTACCAGCAGTCGGCTAAGACTTCAGCTAACCCTGACCCGAAGAAGATAAGGATGCTTCTGGGTGATATAGCCTTGCTGAAGAACGACTTCAAGGCCTTAAAAGAAAAACACTCCATTGGAAAGGGGTGGGATATTATAGTTTCGCCTGGGGATGCTATCATGGCCTGGGTGGACAACATTGAAAATGCAGATAACTACTTTGTTTGCTACGAGGCGGTAATAGAAGTCGACCTCTGGTTCCCCCTCCATACTGGGATAAGGAAAATCCTCAAGGGGTACGATATGGGTGTCTGGCAGCTCACCGTAAACTCGTGGGTGAATATACTGAGTTATATTGCCGCCTGCGAGCTCCAGAATATAGCCCCCAGCTTTTCTACCTTTGCTCATATGCATTATCTGAGCAAGACCCCAGGCGGTCATGGGGCGTGGTATATTCTCACCACCTTGCCCCAATGTCAAATGACTTTGGACAAGGTGTCCAAATGGTCCGGGTGGAAGGAGAAGTTTTATTTGATCTCTTCCCCCACACTGAAACACAATCGGACACTACGCTGGTATAATAAAGAACCGACTCTCCTAGGCTGAAAATGTGCTCTTCCTGCCCTCTCTTCTAGAGCCCGGGAGCAAATAATGGACCCGGGTTTTTTCGAGACCACAACTGAGCCCTTGGGGGATGAGACTCATATAATTGTGCCAAAGAACTGGATCCCCCATCTGAATTTTTCAAGGATGAAATAATCCTGTCCGCCTACGAGTTAAGCACCATGTTTCCCAAGGGTAGATCCACTTTGGATCCGGCAATCTTGTCATTTTTGTCTTTGTTCTTCCAAATTTTTATTGTTTTAACTAACTCCCCGTTTGCCCCTTGCATTCAACGCCTTGAAAATGGTAGACCCGGAGAAGACCCCGGAAATATCTGTTGCGCAACTGCGTAAAGAGAGCCTGCTCTCCAAAAGAGCAGCCGTTGAGGCTAAGAAAGGCGGGGTATGACCGCCTGACCTGTCTTATTTTCTTTCAATTTCTTCCAAGGGTTTTTATCGGTTGGTAACTTTTTGATCCTCTATTTTGCAGGGTGCCAATAAAAGCGTTCCACGCTCCATCTCCAAGGTTATCAAAAGATAAGGAGATGAGCTGGAAAAATCTCTGGCTTCTAAGGCAGCGAAGAAGAATCCTTCCCAGTCAACTTCCTCTACCAATCCGGATCGTCCTATGACCGACGGCAAGTCACCATCCATTATGAAGGTTCTGAGTGAAAGCTCCGAACGTTCGGGGAAGAAAGCGTCGGATGCCTCTACGGCATTGAAGGGTGGTCAGCCACCCAATGTTGCAGCCAGTGCGGCAAACAACTAGGGAGGAGGATGCCTCAAAGCCCTATCCTCAAACCCAAGGTAAGAATAAGATTGAACTTCCTTGGCCACTTGACGTTATGCGAGTCAAGACTAAGGTCGACCCTTTGGGGGGTTCAGTCAGCAGCCGACAACGAATGAATGCCAACTACGCTGAATCCCTCTCACCAAGTACTTCTTATGGTGCAGATCTTACATCCGACGAGCCGGATCTTCTTGGGTTTGCAAAACGGATGCTGAGGACCCTCACCTGGTCTGAGAAGAACTCCGTACCTGATATGAAGGTAGTGGATTTTGACCGAATAATGGGCCAATTGGCTGAGGTAAACTGTTCTCCAACTCAATTATGATATCTTTTCTTCCGTGTTTATTAAGTATTTCATATTCCGACTGTCCCTTTCTAGGTTGTGCTGAGGGTGGATGGGCTCCGGGGCCCCTTTAGGCAGAAACAAGAAGAGGTAAATGACGCCAAATGAAGGGCCACTCAAAACCTCAGCTCTGCTGAATTTGCTAATTATATGTCTGAATTAAAGATTAAAGCAGTAGAGTTGCAAGAGGAGGAGTTGATCCGGAACCTGACGACGAGCAGACCCGGCTGATGGAGGAGAATGAGCAGGACAATGAGGCCTTCCTGAAGATAGCATGGGGGCTCCTCTATCTAGACCTTGACTTTGAAGTCTACAAACTTCGGTGTGATTTTGCCACTGCGGTGTATGATGCCGAAGTTCTAGGAGAGGCAGCTCCGCCTCGCTTCAAAGACTGGGCTATTGAGCTGGGATATGAGGTCTCAAATAATGAAGAGCAGCCGGCGGAGGGCCACTAAAATCAAGACAGCCAGCCTTAAGCGGCCGAAGATCAATTAGGAGCCCTCCCTACCGGTCAAGACCAGCCGGAGCAGCAGCTACCCTCTCAACCTTGAATCAGCCACTCTAATTTCTACGACAGTATGCCATTTACTTTTATTTCTGGCTTGTAGGTCGAGTATGTTGTAATTTTACCAACTATGGATTTCGGTAACATTAGTTTCTTTTGTTTCTGCACCGAATGTGATTCCGATTAACGATCATTCCGGCCTTTGTGACAGTTTAATTTTATGAAGTATTTTTAATATTTTGCCTAACATATGAAAAGCAGGAGGCAAGTAGTGATCCGACTGTTCTTGCCCCTGGATGGCTGTATGGTTGGTTTCGTTTCAAATTGATTGATTGGCTTGAAAACATTTGATACTTTGAGAAGTATGGGATGTTTTTAGGCCAATCAATCACAATGGTGATTGCCCCAAACCAAGTGCACAATCGGCCATTCAAACGGGTGCTTCCAGCCTTTCACCCAAGCAGTAAACTACCGTATGGGGTGGTTGCATAGTCATTACACAAAAATCATTAATCCCTTTAGGGGAAATTGTGCAATTTTGGAATAAATAATCTAAGTAAGAACTTCGGTCAAAAAACCGGCTGATGTCTTAGGACATCCGGTATTTCGAAAACTTAATCATTCTGTAGACTATCCTGGTCAGACGGCTATGAGTTGACCAATTTGGTCGTTCAATCTTTGTCGTCTGCATAGATATGTAGAGCTAACAAATAGTCTGCTCTCTGCGACGATTGCACCCGGAGGGGTGTCGCCGGACGCCATTGTCCATATTGGGATAGGCGATTTTGTGAAATAAGTAACCATCCGACCATTGGTCTTTGGTCTTGTTCGAGACCGGTTGTATAGCTACTAAGCGTTTTTGTGCCTAGTTTATTGATCTGGCCATTGGCCGCATGTCACTTGGACGTTGAATTCGCTACTAAGTTTCGAACTTAGTTGGTTTAGCAAATAATTCCTCTGTGCATTGCTCAGACGGAATGGTAATTATAAAGATAATAACACAATTGAAAACAAAAAGCTGTTTTTCATTAATAGACTTTTTGTTTACAAAAAACTTACAACTCTCAGAAGTATTACTTTTTTGAGTTATCTACATTCCAAGTTCTAGGAAGGCGTCTGCCATCTGGGGTTTCCAGGCGGTAGGTGCCATCCCTAACTTCTTCGTAAATCCGGTAGGGGCCTTCCCTGTTGGGAGTTAGCTTTCCAAGATCATTGGCTCTACCATTTGCCTCCATTTTTCGTAACACAAAGTCGCCAACTTTAAAAGGGCGCTTGTTGTAGGCTCTCGTCATTCTCAGACGGTATATCTCATGATGCAGGGCAGCATTGCCCCTGCGTTTCGAGAGGGGATCCAATGCCAGCCCCATGGCCTCCCAATTTGCCTCTTCATCATAAAGCATGACTCTGAGAGTCGGCTCGTTATGTTCAATGGGTAAGATGGCTTCAACACCGTATACCATGAGAAATGGGGTTGCATCGGTTGCCCATTTGGCAGTTGTTTGGATGGCCCATAGGACATGAATAAATTCTTCTGCCCATAAACCACCGGCTCTTTCAATTTTCTTTTTGATGCCGTTTGAGATGAGTTTGTTGAAGGCTTCAACTTGGTAGTTTGCTTAGGGTCGGCCGACTGATGCAAAGGAGTGTGAGATCCCTTGATCTCCCAACCAAGTCTTAAGGTGAGGCGTTTCAAACTGAGGGCCATTAACAAACACCATAGACATAGGTACCCCAAACCGGGTGATGATGTTCTTCCAAATGAAAGAGATGACATCATTTGTCTTGATGTTCTTGATCGCTTCCAACTCCACCCAGTTGGTGAAGTAATCCACAGCCACCAGAATATAACGCTTTCCGCCTGGTGCAGGCGTATAAGGACCTAGAATGTCCATGCCCCATTTAGCTAACAGGACTGGGCCGTGGATTGCCGTTAGATCAGTAGCTGGGCGATGAATAAGTTTGCCAAACCTATGACATTTGTTGCATTTCTTCACCAGCTCTTTGGCATCTGCCTCAAGAGTAGGCCAAAAATAATGCCGCCTGGCTCTGACGGCTTGACATCTGCCGCCTATGTAGGAGGCACAGTATCCCGCATGCAACTCTTCGAGAACTTCTTTCCCCTTTTCTGGGGTAACACACTTCAATAAAGGTTTAAGGAAACCAGCCTTGAATAGCTCTCCGTTTCTTATCTCGAAGTTTGCTGCTCGTTTCTTCATCACGGCTGCCTCCTGTTGTGAATCAGGGAGCGTGCTGTATGTTAAATATGCCCGGATGCCGTCCATCCAGGTAGAGCTTTGGTCCAGGATTCAATTGGGTTCTTCATATATACTTCTTTTTTCCAGAACTTCCCAAAAGACTGATCGAGGAGTATCACAACAGGCAAAAGATGCCAATTTGGACAATGCATCCGCCTGGTTGTTGTTTGACCTGGGCACCTGACTCAGACGGAATTCTTCAAGTGCCCCAGCCTCTTCTTTGACTGCTTGAAGATATTTGATCATAGCTGGATGAGTTGCTTCATATTTTCCCTGATACTGGCTTACGACCAACTGCGAATTAGAATAGGCGTCAATCCTTGTTGTCCTTACCGCCTTACACATGCGGATTCCGGCTAGCAGGGCTTCGTATTCCGCCTCGTTATTCGAGGCCTGAAACCTAAATCGTAGAGCATATTCAAATCATTCCCCCTCAGGAGACTCATATATAATTCCTGCACCACAACCGTTTTTTGTCGAGCTCCCGTCTACATACACTTTCCATACCTGATCAATATTATCTGGAGGAATCGGTCGTGTCATTTCAACAATGAAGTCGGCAAACGCTTGATGACCTTTTGATGAGTGACATTTATGTCACTCTTAGGGAGTAGTTTTAGAGTTATTTTCGTGTTTATTTTCCCTTATTTTCCCTTTTATTCTCTTGTTTTCTTTTAATAAAGTTTCTAGTTTATTTCTTAGTGTTAGTATGTTTTAATTTAATTTCTTTATTTAATTGGTTTCTAGTTTATTTTCGTATTTTATTTGCTTTCGATTTATTTTATTTCGTTCCTTTTTTTGTTACTTTCATAGTTTTTATTAGTTTTAAGTTTATTTTGTTATTTTATTTTATTTTATTTACTTGTATAGTTTTTTTTTTTTATTAGTTTTAGTTTTATTTCTCTTATTTCTATTTTACTTTTATTTATTTTAATTAGTTTGGAGTGTTTTACATAATTTATTTGTTTGTGTTTTATTTAATTTTATTAGCTTTAGTTTTAATTCTCTCATTTTCTATTTTAGTGTATTTAGTTTTATTTTATTACTTAGTTCTATTTTATTTTAATCCCTTTCCTCGGTTTTGTGTGTAGGTGTTTGGGTTTTAAGTCAAGTGAGTTCGGTTTTCGAATTCATGTCAAAAGTCTATTGCCGATTGCACAAGCCGCCAACACCACCGCAGCCACCTCCTATCATCCTCCACCCGACCACCAATGACCACCACTGCTGCCCCCTTCACCACACAAACCAGCAGCCGCACCACCACCATCACCCACCAATATCACACACCATTTCCCCTGCTCCCTCACGCACAATCAACCACCAAACTGCACCACCGCAATAACCAATCCTCTGCTCCCTCACTCAACTCAGCGCAACCAACACCATCGCATCCACTTCCACTCACGCACCAATCAACCACCTGCACCACCGTCCACCAAAACCCACACCAGTCATGCCACCTTTAGCACCCAAAATTGGCAGCCGCGCAAACCAAACTTTCACCACCGCAACAACAACAAAAAAAACCACCTACACCCGCAACTCCAACCAGCCATGCCACCTTCAGCACCCCAAATTGGCAGCCGCGCAAACCCACCTTTCACCACCGCACAACCCCTTAATTTCAGCCACCCAATCTCCGCAGCCACCACAATTACTCAACCCTTCAATCAAGCGCCCAAAATCAGAGCAAATAGCAAATCAATCGGGTTCGAGCAAACCGCATAGGAGTTCGGTGGAAGTGCGAGTCAGAAACTTTTTAGGTTTTGTAATTTGAAGAGGTGTGGCCGAACACACCCATGGTTCGACCAAACTAACCCCGTAGTTCGGCCACACCAACCCATGGTTCGACCGAACCATTTCACGAGATTCGCACATGATGTTTAATAAGATCGAACGATTGATATTGAAGGTCGAAGCAAGGATAGCCATTGATAGAGTTGATGAATGGTGATGAAAGTTAAGGGCAGCCATTGATGAAAGTTGATGAAAGGGTATGAATTTGGGGGGGGGGGGCGTATGATGTTTTTGTTTTTGGGGGATTTTGGCTTATTTTCTTTTTCTTTTAATTTTATTTCTTTTCTTTACCCTTTTTCTTATTTATTTCTTTTATTTTTTTTATATAATTAGTTTCTTTCTTTATTTTTCCTTTTTAATTTATTTTATTTTCTTTTATTTTTCTATTTTTCCTAGCTTAGTATAAATACCCATTTTTGGGGTAATAGAGGCAAACAATTACCAACTATTCTACTCTCTAATTAGTTTTAGGAGAGCTTCTCTCTCTAGGTTTAGGTTAGGATTAGGATAGTTTAGAGAGAGAAAGTAAGGGTTTCACCATTGTTGAGTTTGGATTTTGAAGAAGAAATTGATCATCTTTTCTATAGACTTTCATCTTCAATCAATGAGAATCTCTAACTCTCTCTCCTCTATTTTTATTGCTTTTTGATTATTATTTTTGTTGTTAGTATTGCTTATTAATCATGTTTATTCTTGATTATTTGTTAATTAATCTTGTTATTTGCATGATTAGTGAGTAATTCCCCCATTAAGGGGATGGTTGTGGTGTAGTTGGACCTTGAGCATGTTCTAGGGTTTAGAATTGATTTATTTGTGATTAAAGTCTTTATATGCTTGATATTATTTAATCTTCTTGCAAGTGCACATTGTTGGTTGATTAAGGTGAATCTTTGCTAACAAGGAACGGAAGTTGACTTAGTTACGGTTCATTTTATCGATTGTTATTTAATAGTACCTCCTAGTATATGGTTCTAATGTGGAAGCATAGAGGCTATATTATGAGAAGCCAATTGACCCCGGAAGGCGGCTAGATTGGATCTTTTACTTCGATATTCGAGCATGTTTAGTTCATAATTAATTCAATTTCTATGCCTTTGTTTATGTTCAAGTGAATGCTATACCTAAACCATTTCCCTTAATGTTTTATTTCTTGTTTTAGCATCTTTAGACTTTAGTTTATTTATCTCTTATTCCGGACTAGCTTAATTGTCGATAACATTTGATGGTGTTTATTCGTTCTCTGTGGTTCGACCCCTTTGCTTGCCTTATACTCGTATTAGGTTTGTTTAGGTTGTATAAATTGTATTTGATCTAGGGATAGTCGTTTAACGACGCGATTATTCCCTTGTCACCTTTCACTGCCTTTCTTGGTTCGTAAGTGATTTCAAGACTATGCATTTCAATAGCCCGTTTTAACATTCTGCCGGATGACTCTAAGGTGGACATTGGCCGCTTGAGGGGCTGGTCGGTGTAGATTACAACCGGATGTGCCAGAAAATAAGGCTTCAGCTTCTTGAATGTCATATATAGTGCAAGGCCAAAATTTTCAACCATGGGGTACCGAAGTTCAACATTTTTTAGCACATGAATAATTAAATAGACTAGGAGGTGGATGCCGTCTCTCTCAGCAAGGAGAATAGCACCAAGGGCATGATTTGAGATGGCTAGGTACATGTATAACGTCTCTTTGGGCAGTGGGCTAACAAGGCTTGGCAAAGAGTACAAGTGTTCTTTTAGTTTCTGAAAGGCCGCCTCAGCATCATGCCCGCATTTGAATCTATCCCCCTTTGATCAATCAGGAATCTGAGAAACTTCCCAGACTCAACACTAAATACACATTTCTTGGGATTTAACATAACCTTATGCCGCCTGAGTGTGGTGAAGATTTCTCGGAGATCAGTAAGGTGATCCGTCTGCAGCTTGGATTTGACTATCATGTCATCAATGTACGCCTCTACATTCCTTCCAATTTGAATAATGAAGATTGTATTAATCATCCGTTGGAATGTAGCCAACGCATTCTTCAAGCCAAACGGCATCACATTATAGCAGAATAACCACTAATCAGTGACGAAGGCCGTCTTCTCTTGATCTTTTTTCCACAAGGGTATCTGATGGAAGCCAGAATAGGCATCCATAAAACTCATCAAGGCATGACCAGCTGTAGAATCGACCAGACTATCGATCTTTGGAAGCGGATAACTGTCCTTTGGACATGCATTGTTGAGGTTTGTGTAATCAACACACATACGCTAGGTACCATTCAGCTTCTTTACAAGCACACCATTCGCCACCCAGTCGAGGAAATTACATGGCCGAATGAACCCAGCATCTAGAAACTTTTTAACTTCGGTAGCTGCCGCCTGACTTCTTTCCTCGCCGTGATTTCTTTTCTTTTGCCGGATGGGCTTCTTTTTTGGATTAATAGCGATTTTGTGGACATCGAGATCTAGGCTGACGCTTGGCATCTCCTCCACTTCAAAGGCAAAAATGTCTTTGAATTCTTTCCGCAATAGGTGCAAATTTTCACCTAACTTAGCATAAGAAGCCGTCCCAACCTTGATAAGTACGCTCTAGACGGCTGTCATTCAGAGGTATATTAATATGTTCACCAACCGGCTGGGGACGAAGCTCATCTGACTGTTCACCGGTCAGTGATTGCTATTTTTTCTCTTTCTTCACCTCCACCAGCTAATGAGCCTTTCTTTTCTTACCTGCTGCGGGTAGGGGTGGGCTGACGTCCTTGACATTGTCAAGGTCTATTGGTTCCCGTCCTTGACCGTCTAAGTCCACTTTGGACTTGACGGTTGAGAGATAAAACACTCTCGGGCCGTCTTCTAATCCCCATCCAAGGAACTAACAGAACCGTCATCCTTCTCATACTTGATCAGCATGAGGGAAGGAATGATTACCGCCTTGGCCTCGTTGGGAGTTGGCCGGCCTAAAATAATGTTATAGCCGATCAGCTCCTCAACCACCAAGAACTTGACGACCAGGTTTCGTCCTTCTCCTTTTTCACCAAGTCGGATAGGTAGATCGATGTACTGACTAGGTACACCATCCGCCCTCCAAAGCCAACCAGAGGGTGGTTTACCGGGTGCGTGCTGCTTGGCTTATACTTCAGCTTCTACAAGCACCTCTGGCTGATGATGTCCGACGAGCTGTCGGCATCAATAAGGATTTGTCCAACCAGCTGATTGGTGACCTTACATTCAATGACAACCGGGTCATCATGCGGGCAGCGGACGTTGCCCCTGTCCTTCTCAATGATCAAAACGTCTGGGAAGGTGGAGCTAGCCGACGCCTGCTCATCATCATCATTGTCCATCTTTCGAAGATGGTTGTTGGTGCCCCAGATGGTAGGGCCACCACATGAGAACCCACCTGCTATAGTGTAGACCGGCTCTTTGTCAGTTTCCGAGCTACTAGCAGGCTGGGGTGTCTTAGATGACTGCCCTGGGTTCTTCTTATTAGTCCCTTTGGAATTAGAAGTGTAGGACTTTAACATCCCTTTGTCAGGTTGATGGTCCAACGCCCACTGAAGGCTGAAGCAGTTGTTGGTGTCATGGCCAACTTCCTCATGGTATAAACAAAATTTATTTTTGTTCCTTGATTGAATGAAACTTTTCATTGGATTCGACTTCTCTAGAGACAGCCGGTCCTTGATCTTCATGAGGATGTAGTTGCAGTCCTTTTTAAACTCGTACTTGGGGACGTATTGTTTAAATTCTTTCTTTTTCTTTTGTGACGGCTGGTCAGAATCACCCACCGCCCAGACATCTTTCCTCTTCTTGATCTCTTCTTTTTTCTTTGACGGCTGAGCTGGCCGGCTGTCTTTTTGTTTGTCAGAATTCTTGGAGTCCGACTGACTTTCAGGCCAGCAGAGGTCGGTTGCTTGAATATAGCTTTCCGCCTCCCTCAGGGCCGCCTGTAGAGTAAACGCCCCTTTTTCGACAAGGTCGAACTTAAAAGTCGACCTGTCTCTCAGACCCTTAAAGAAGTCTGTGAAAGCTACTTCATCAGACAGTCCCTGAATCTGAATTCTGGTCAAATTGAACCGCCTAATGTAGGAGCGTAATCCTTCTCTCTCTCCCTGCTTAATGGTGCTCAAGTCAAGACCTGTTTTCTTCGTAGGGATGTCCATTGAGAAGTTGGAAGCAAACAAGAAGGCAGGCTTCTTGAAGCTATCAATGGAACCGGCTAGCAGGTTGCCAAACCATTGTTGGGCAATGCCCTTCAATGTAGCCGGGAAGCATCGACGTCAAGTGGCATTGTCCAACCCCTGTAAATACATGAGGTTGGTGTAACCCATGAGGTGATATTCCGGGTTGGAGGTACCATCATAAGTACCTACCAACACATTTTTAACCTTGGCCGGCTGTGCCGCCTCGGTTATTTCCCGGGTAAACGCAGAAGGTTGTTCATCCAGGTGGAGCAGACGAAGCTGCCAGTCTAGTGGCTGGACATTGTTGTATGCCGCCTGACCTCCAAAGAGAGACGGCTGCATGAAGTAAGGAGAATATGGGCCGTAGACCATAGGTGGTACGTACGGTGCATTCCCAATCATCTGAGAGCTAGAGTGGACGGTATTACCGCCTGTATGGCTCTCATGCAAGGATTGTACATTCCCTGCAGATGTATTCTTAAAGCTGTCTGGAAAGCGTGAAGTGGAAGCTGACTCAGACAACTGTTGATTCCTCTTGCGGGTGATGATCTCCCGGGGATCAAGAGTTGATTCTTTGTTTCCCACCAGCTATTCACTCCGATGGGTATTTTTGGTATTCCTCTTTGGCAGAAGAATCGTTAACCATTCAAGGGTCCCGGCTGCCTTGTCCTTTGGATGTGGAGTTGGTTGCATGTCCCTTACTGGCTTCCTCTTTTCTGGAGGAATCTTTCTTGCCGACTGACCCTTACTTGGGCCAGCCCGACTCTTGGTAATCAGATCCTTGATTTCACCCTTGAAACTAGTCATGAACTTCATGAGTTCGTCCCGGGTGACTAGGGCGGATCCACCTGCCGTATAGGTTTCCCCTTCCGGCTGACCAGGGGGTCGACTTGTACCCGCCTGGCTTGCACCCTGTTCCAGAGTGTCCCTAGGCCTGATGCGCTTGGTTATCAGAGAGCCATCATTGGCTATATAGGTTTTAACCTGAGGATCATCGTCCTCTTGGTTAGTAAAGACCTCCGGCTGGTCAACCGGACGGTCAAGAGGTGGTACAAACTCTTGAACCATCCTTGAGGTACTCTCCCCACAAACGGCGCCAAATGTTTTGGGTGTTTTTGTGCCTTGGGAGAGTTACGTCACAAAGACTGGTCCACCTGGACCTGCACCTGCAAAAACACGGAGACTTCGGCTGTTGGAGCTCCGCCTCGGACGGTTAAGTTTTGAAAAGGAATAAAGAGTGCATAAATTTAGGTGGGTATCTGCTTGGATTCCAAGCTCAAGTGTTATCAGATGAGAGAGATAATGTGTGTAATAAATGATTGTAGATGTCCCCAAAATGAAGGAATATCTCCCTATTTATAGGGTCGTTGGGAAATGTGCCCCTCCCTAGGTCACTCTGACCTAGGACTGATGGGTTGCGCCGCAAAATGCGAATTCTGGGGAATTGGGCCCTTGAAAGCCGTAATTCTGATGAAGATCTGAGATATCCATGTGTTAGCTAGTAAGTGGTCTTTGATGACCTGCCAGCTCTTGACACGTGGAGCTCTCTCATTGGTCCATGTGTCTAGGGTATTTTTCCCCTAAACAGGTATTGTTCCACACGTTTGTTTTCCGTAAATTACACATGCGTAAAGTCGTATATGTCACACCTACCACCATATAATAAGTAAATATATAATGGTTAAACACTTGTTGTTACTAAAAGCCTCAATGTACTCACTTTTTGAACATGGATACCATTTCCACACTAATTTCCAACTCACAATCCAAAGGTCCAACTTTAAACCCCTTAATTGAACTTGACAAATAAGAAGTTAAAAATCAAGTATAGATCAGAGCTAAAAAGTTAGATATGGATTGCATAAATAGACAAATGAAAGCACAATCTCAAAGGATATATAAAGAAGCATATGGAATAAAATAAGTAGAGGGAACATGAAGTGGAATTTGTGCTCTTCGCCTTTTGAGATGAGATTCGCCACATTTTACTTTACCTCAAATTCTTGAACCTCCTGCTAAACACAACACATATCCATCTTTCTAATTGATAACCAAGTTCCCTTACTTCAACCACCAACTTCTTTGAGGAACATCCTGCACACTGGAACATATATAGATTTCGGCTTCATCATAGTCAAGTTCCTTCATCGTTTATTATTGTTCCTTCACTAGCTCACCAAGCATACGAGTACACAACATCTTCATATTTATATATCCAGGAGATTAAATATTTGATCACCCTATTTTTTTTATCACTTTTTCTTCCCCCACCCCCCTTTTTCAAAAAAATGTGTCATTACACAATTTTTGCATGATTTCCTAGAATAACACATTATAAATCAATGAAGATCATACTTACTCATACACTTGAGTTCCACAACCAGATTTGAACCATTTTGATTTCTTGGTTCCTACCTTATTACCCCTGAGTCCCTTACCATTCTTCTTCCTTTTTAAGTGCTGACTTCTACTTTTTCTTCAACTTTCCCCCAACATGTAATCACCATTCTTAACATTTCATCAAACCATAAAAGATGATGAACAAACTTATGAACGGAAAGAGGAAATTAAATATAAGAGGTATGTATGAACGGAAAGAGAAATTTAAATTGGGTGAATAAGAATCTTCGATTTTCTGAATATGAGACAATTAAAGTATATGCAACACGGATACACAACTTAGAGTTGTAGGATAATGTTGTGTTTGAAGATATTTGATGTGGATGCTTGAAAGTTGGCAAAAAGATAGGTTAGTTCCCTCTGAAATTTAAACACGTGAGATACAAACGGTCTGGGAACTTACCTGTCTTATTCCATCAAAGTTTCTTTCATTGTTCCTTTGGCAACTTAGGAACTTCGTGTTTGACAGCACCCATAGTTTTATTATGAGACCTCTAATACTCTTAGGCAAGTGAGTATGTCTTTTACAACACAAGAACTAAGTGTGACACATAAACAATAAGCGTACATTCTCTACTTCAAGTTTAACATGCATAGGAACCCCAACTTGACATAACTTAAGGGAAAAATACTTTATACTCATGTTATGTTTCATCAAGATTTGTTCCATTAAGCAATAAACAAGGATATGACATGTAAGACATAACCATAAAAGAATCAATTCACAAATTCACATATTGCATTCATACCAAAAATATATCAATTCAATTCATCTAATGCCGTCATGTGAACAGGAACTTATACCTTATGTATTCTTAAACCAGTAAAAATATAACTTTTAAAACATTGGTTTATATGATGGCTTACCTTGGAGTTCTTGAAGTGGTTGCTCTGTTCCTTGATGATCTCAAATCTAATATGAACTTCCACTTCTAACTCAAGTTCCATTTTCAGTGGTTAATGCTTACAAATATATTTTCTCATCATAGAATCATCAAAATCCATTGCATAATGGTTCATTAGTTGCACCAGAAATATAATCAATGTAAACAAGCACAACTAAAAACTCAATCCATCTTGAAAGCAAAAATTGACAATTTTAAAGCTCAATTTTCAAGAAGGAACTTGGATAGCATTCTATCCTAGAGTATGTTCCACAAAGATGTATATAAAAATTCATACTAAAAACATACACGACATCTATGTGGTACAACTCTAATCTCATTTAAACAACAAGATCAAATAATATTCAATTACCTTCAAGTCCAGCTACACGAGCAACAAGTTCTTTAAAAACAATACATACCTTTATATTGGTTATTTCCTAGCCTTGTTCCATTCACATGTCTTACTCAACAAGATTTTTCCAGAACACCCTTTTCAATCTCTAACCCTTTTTAGGTGTATTAGAAGTTTAGGATGTGACATACACCTTCTTCATTTTAAGCTTATTAAGTTCCTGCTGCACATCCAAGCTACATCTTCAAATGCTTTAATGTCGTGAGGCTCGGCCTTGGTTACATATGCATGAAAGACACTGTAGTTCCATATTTTGTAGAGATTTTTCTGGTCGGAACAAATATTATCTCATCTTTGGAACTTCGTTGGAACTTGCTTTCTTGTATTGAGTTCATTGAACTTTGTTGTATGAGTTGGAACTTATTAGCATCTGAAAGTTCCTCAACATATGTATCTACCCTTCCCGTTATTCTTAGTGACATATTTATTTACTAGGAACTCAGTTAGTTCTACAAGAACTTGTGAGTTTATCTTTTATAACTTGTTTGATGGGAACAAACCTGTTAGTCTCAAAATATGTTCACTTATTGCACATTAAACAAAATAGAGTAAACTCTTTATGTTTTACTATTCTAGGCGTTTATGGATGAATCGCCTTGGCATTTCTATCATCAAACATCCCTAAGTAGAACATAGGGTGACTTGTTAATCAAAGACCTATTGCTTCAGTGTTGATGATGTAGCAAGAGGTATTGAAAACTATTCCAAAGAATCAGCGAAGACCATTAGCATATAACTTTGTTCTCTTCGTGTCTTTCATGATTCAAAGTTGAATACTTGTTGTCAATCCTGTGTTCCTGCAACAAACATCAAACATGACTGGAACTAGGTTCCATCGTTAGATCTATAACTTCATAAATGATTATTACTTAGCCACATACCTTGTGATAGAAAAGACTTTCAACAAACAGTTCATCATCTTTTATTAAGAAAAGTAACCAAGTGTTCATTTGCGTTCATTACTTATAAACAAGACAACTCTTTCAATTTGTCTCTATATATCACATGATAAATAGATCCATATCACAAAGATACAATGGATTAATGTTACTTACCATTTACCCGATGTTGAAAGAGAATATAACATGTTTGATTTTCGTGCTTCTCGATCTTTACCTGTTTGGAACTTACATATACATATACCTATTATTGAGTTCCTACTAGGTTTATCAAGCATGAAAAGATTAACATGTTTACAGTTTGAAGCATAGAAGTTGTTTTGGGTGTTTTTGTCCCTCAGGAGAGTTACAACACGAAGACTGATCCGGGGTGAGCTGTACCTGCAAAACAAACGGAGACACCAGTTGGGTGGTGCTCCGCCTCCGACACACAAGTTAGAAACTTGAAGGTAGAAAAAAGATGCGGAAATTTTGGTAGGGATCTGCTCGGATTCCAAGCTCAGGATGTCTCTATCAAAGAGTAAATGTGTAATAAATGATAAAACGTGCCCTCAAAATGAGGGACATCTCCCTATTTATAGGGTCATTGGGAATTGTGCCCGTGATTAGGTCAATGAACCCTAATCATTGGTGGGCTGCGCCGTTTTGCGGCATTCTCGGGATTTGGGCCTGAAGGCCGCCTTTTCCCTTGATTTCTGGAATGACACGTGTCGAGCAGGGATTGGTCCATTTTGGACAAATTTGGGGCTTACACGTGTCTCCCTCTGATTGGGCCACGTGGCAGGGTGAAATTACCCTAAACATTTGCCCCTCACAAATGTGACGTGGCACGCCACGTGGCATCTGTGACACATGTCACGCTTCGGTTGGTGGTAATTTTACCGTTATAGAATAACCGTTCACCTTCCGGGTAAATTACGGAAATGCCCCCATATTTACCCTCTATATATAGCCGTTTTACCCTCATAATTTTGTACGTTTACAGAAATTTTCTAGAGAGAAAGATTTTGAGAGAGCAGAAGTCATCCGTTTGAGTCAGGCGCGAACAAGAAACTTTGTTCTTCCGCAACCTAGCCGGACCTGCCTTCCTTCAGATATCAAATCCAAAGGTACCGTCTCTGTCTCTCTCAGCTCTTTTCTTTTTTCACCGCTTGTACATATTTCTTCCAATAAATGGATGCATCACCAATACACACGGCACATCCTAGGTTAGAGTCCAGCCAGTCACCAGGGACGGCTGAGTCTAGGACTGGGAGTGCCGGCTCGGGGTGTTGGGACCACCCTTTGCCATGGATTCTGACCAATTATGTGTCTGTGCAGGACACCATGGCTCGGACAATGCAGACGGCCACTGATCCAAATTATAGAAGCGAAGACTCAAGCGGCCAAACGCCAAAGGGAGAATCGTCTGGTCAGGGAGACCAGACGGCTCTGGAAAGATCCCCTCCACGCGCCCCTTCAACCCCTGTTGACTCTTTCTTGGAAGAGTGTGACCAAGGCGGCGACGAGGCCGCCTCTGCCCCCATGGACCAAAGCGAGGGGGAGACGGAGAGCGACAGCTCTGCCTCTACCTCCGAGAGCAGCGATGACTTGCCCCCTCTTCCGGATAGCGAGGAGGAAGAAAGGAAAAAGTGGAGTGAGAAGGACGATCCCTTCAGCATCCACGTCTTCTCCAAGGACCGAATCCAGATGGGGGAGAACTTAGAGAACTTTAAGAAAATGCACCCGCTTGGAGACGGGTATAAGATCCGGGTGCCGCCTGAGCTGGGCACCATCTCTTGGGGGAATGATCAAGAGAACGCCAACAGCTATTTTGGCTGTTATGAGGCGGCGTTCAAAGCCGGCCTTCGCTTCCCCCTTCACCAGGCGGTGAAGGCAATTTTGAGAGGCTACGGCCTTGGGATCTAGCAACTTACCCCCAACTCCTTGACCAACATTCTGGGTATGTTGCCGCCTGCGAGTTCCAAGGGCTTAACCCCGGCTGGGAGGCCTTTGCAAGCATGCATTACCTCAGCAGAAGCCCAGGCGGCTGGAGGGCGTGGTATACTCTAACCACACAGCCGCAATATATGATGACCTTGGACAAGGTCTCCAAGTTCGATGGCTGGAAGCACATGTTCTACCTGATGTCAGCCCCGGCCAGACGGGAAAATTATGAATTCCGTCAGTACAATAAGAAGCCCGAGTTGTTGGGCAGGAAGTGCGCTCTTCCCCGGATCCCAGAGGAAGACTTTGACAAAATAATCGAGGCAGACTTTTTCGGCCTCACAGACGCAACTCTGTCAACCAGGGAAACAATAAAAGTCCCTAAGAATTGGATTCCGAAGAGCGCCTGGTTCAGGGATGAATGTTTCCTAACCGCCTGCGAGCTAGGGCACATGTTTAATAAACGTATGCGCCTAGGATCACACCGTATGTAGTATTTTTCTATCGGAATTGATTTATGATTCTGATCAATTTCTCTCTTTTTGCAGAAGAAGCGTTAAGCATGTTGCAGTCGGAGAAAACTCCCAAGCGATCTTCTGTGACCATCCGCAAAGATCTTGCGGAGAAAGCTGCGGCCGAGCTCAGGGCCAAGGTATTGAGCGCCTGACCCTTTCTTAAGTTTATTTTATAAACTATCTTGCCCGGATACTAACCTTTGTTTATTTTCACAGGGGGGAGAAGTAGGGAAATCGTTTGAGAAGAATCTAAGACGGGCTAGAGAGGAGGCCCCAGCCGTTCTCAATAAAATAAAAAAGTCTGCCTCTGCGTCAACTCCTGGCGCCTCAGCCGGGGCTAAGACGATGCAGATAGCGGGGCGACTCGAGAAGGTAGGCGGCAGCCTGTGCCTTGATCTTGCCAACCCCTCAGCAGCCGCGGGGTTCACCACGCCTGCAAGCGTTTCCCGCTTGGCCGGCTTTGAAGGTAAGAACCCTTTTGATTCCCCGCTTGAGCTGGGGTGGCCTTTACGGGTGAAATCCCACTCCCAACAGACGTCATCCTAAGACGGTCGGCAACAGATAGGTGCTGCCTTAGTTTCGCACTCATCACGTATTGATTGTGGTGCAGATCAATCTCCCTGCTGGCCAGACGTCCAGAAGCACGCCAAGGCCATGCTAGATGCCGTTCGGAAGAGGGATAAGGATAATATCCCTAGGATAGAGACGTTCAATCTTGAACGCATTCTATCCCTTCTGGCTGAGGTAAGAAACTTGTCAATTTAATTTTATTTTTTCCAAGTGTCTTATCCCGCCTGCCATACTTATGCCGCCTGACTTTTTGCAGGCCATGCTGCGGGTGGACGGGCTCAAGCGTCCTTATTCCCGCAAACGGGAAGAGGTAAAAAGGGCAAAGAAGTCCGCCATAGACGTTGATAATATTGCTTTCCACTCAACTATCGTAAATAAACTTGAAACTAAAGCAATAATTATGACACAGGCGTCTAAAATCCAGCAGCTGGAGCTAGATCTGAAGGCGGCCGACCAGCGGGTAACGGATGCTGAGACGGCCAAGAAGGGGGCGGAGGAGGCCCAGAAGAAAGCACACGAGAGCGCCAAACAGGCTGAAGAGGCGCTCAAGAAGACCCAGACGGACCTTGGTAAACTGAAATCCAAGGTTGAGAGGCTGGAGAAGGATGCTACTCAAGCTCAGAAAAACATTGCAGCAACCCTGGAGGCAGAGCAAAACCGCCTTGTTGCTGAGAGTGATGCTGACAACGACGCCCGTATGAAAATTGCTTGGGCTGCCTTGTACCCAGACGCTGATTATAGCATCTGGGCAATGGCACACAACTATGCCGAGTACGTGGTGTACTTGAGAGAGCAAGGTGAGCCAGAGCCTGCCTCCTTTGAAGCCTGGCTCAACAACAATGACCAACCACACCTGAGCTTCCTGGTCCCGACGAAGCGCACCGAATTCCCTCAGATGATGAGGAGAAGGGGGAGAACCAGGAGGCTCCGTTTGCAGGCCAGAAGTGACCCCTCAGCGGCAGTATGCCAGTCTTTGCTTTTTTTAATTTTCTTTTTATTCAACGGCAGTATGCCAAAACTTGCTTTTTCCGGCCTGCGTGCCGAGTATTCTTGTATTTACTGGCTGTGGAGCCGTGTTAATTAACAATTTCATTCTCCCGGACGGGGTCCGGTTAACATTTGATCCATTACAACCGTTTGGTTGGATGGACTTTTATGAATTGCACCGACTAAGTCGGTTTTGAATATTTTGCATTTGAATTTTTAATTTTTGCCTATCTTATCAAAAGCATGCGGCGATTTCTTGCTTAGCTAGTCAGTAGTCCGGTTGTCCTTGCCCCTGGACGCCTGTGTGATTGGTTTCAATTGGTAGAGATTGACTTGAAAACGTCTGATGCTGCAAAGAGCATGATATGTTTGTAAGTCAATCAATCACAGTAGTGATTGCCCCAAACCAAGTGCACAGCCGTACACCATCAGGCGTTTCGGTCACTACACAGACGGCTTATGCCCTTCTTGGTAGAGATTTCATAGCCATTGAACTCTTGCCCCAATTGGGGTGAGGTGCAATTTTAAAATAAATAACCTAAGTGAGAACTTCAGCCGGTGACCGACTGATGCCTATGGGCATCCGGTATTTAGGAAATTCGTTCTTCGTAGGTTATTTTAGTCAGACGACTATGAGTTGACCAATTTGGTCGTTCAATTTTTGCCGTCTACATGGATACGTAGAACCGACAGATAATCTGTTCTCTGCGACGATTGCACCCGGAGGGGTGTCGCCGGACGCCTTTGTCCATGTTGGGACAGGCGATTTTATAAAAATAGCAACCATCCGACCATTTTAGCCTCTGGTCCTGTTTGAGACCGGTTGTGTAGCCACTAAACGTTTTTGTGCTTAGTTTCTTAATGAGTGTTGAATTTACACTAAGTATCGAACTTAGTTTTTTAAGCATACGAGTCTGTCTGGGTAATATCTAGACGGGTCTGAGTATTACCCAGGCGGATAGTCAAGCAGTTAAATAAACAAAGTATCAAACTTAAATAAACAAGAGATCTGAGTATTACCCAGGCGGTCAAACAAATGTAACCTTCACTAAGTATCGAACTTAGTTAGGTAAATGGGGAATCCTCCTGGATATTACCCGGATGGATAATCAAACGATAATTTTGTAAACAAAGTCTGAATCTTCATTAACTGACTCACTGTTTACAAAAAGTTTACATTCTCAGAAGTAGTACTTTTTTAGATTGTCTACATTCCAAGTTCTAGGCAGGCGCCTGCCGTCTGGAGTTTCCAGGCGGTAGGTGCCGTCCCTTACTTCTTCATGGATCCGGTAGGGGCCTTCCCAATTTGGGGTTAGCTTTCCCATCTCATTGGCCCTACCGGTTGCCTCCATTTTTCGTAACACTATGTCGTCAACTTTCAAAGCACGCTTGTGTACTTTTTTGTTGTAGGCTCTCGTCATTCTCAGACGGTAAATCTCATGACGCAAGGCGGCATTACCCCTGCGTTCTGGGAGTGAATCCAATGCCAGGCGCATTGCTTCCCAGTTTGCCTCTTCATCATACCGCATGACTCTGAGAGTCGGCTCGTAATGTTCGATGGGCAAGACGGCTTCAGCACCGTAAACCATGAGAAATGGGGTTTCACCGGTTTCCCCTTTCGCTGTTGTCCGGATGGCCCTCAGGACATGGATTAATTCTTCTGCCCATAAGCCACCGACTCTTTTTATTTTCTTTTTAATGCCGTCTGAGATGAGTTTGTTGAAAGCTTCAACTTGGCCGTTTGCTTGGGGCCGGCCAACAGATGCGAAATAGCTTGAGATCCCCTGATCTCCCAACCAAGATTTTAGCTGAGGCGTCTCAAACTGAGGACCATTATCAAACACCATAGACAAGGGTACCCCGTACCGGGTGATAACATTTTTCCAGATGACGGCTTGGTGAAGTAATCCACAGCCACCAAGATGTAGCGATTTCCGCCTGGAGCAGGCGTGTAAGGACCTAGAATGTCCATGCCCCATTTTGCAAACGGGATTGGGCTGTGGATGGCCGTCAGATCAGTAGCCAGACGGTGAATGAGTTTGCCAAATTTTTGGCACTTGTCACATTTCTTCACCAACTCCTTGGCGTCTGCCTCAAGAGTGGGCCAAAAGTAATGTCGTCTGGCTCTGACGGCTAGGGACCTGCCGCCTATGTGAGAGGCGCAGAATCCCGGGTGCAAGTCTTCGAGAACTTCTTTCCCCTTTTCTGGGGTGACACACTTCAACAAAGGCTTCAGAAACCCCGTCTTGAAGAGCTCTGCATTTTTCAACTCGAATCTTGCAGCTCGCTTTTTCAGGACGGCTGCTTCCTGTGGCGAATCAGGAAGTGTGGCGTCTGAGAGATAGGCCCGGATGCCATCCATCCAGGTAGAGCTTCGGTCCAGAATTCCAACGGGATCCTCATAGATGCTTCTCTTTTCAAGAACTTCCCAGAAGACTGACCGAGGCGTATCATGGCAGGCGGAAGATGCCAGCTTTGACAATGCATCCGCCTGGTTGTTTTCCGACCTAGGCACCTGATTCAGCTGGAATTCCTCAAGTGCCTTGGTCTCTTCTTTGAATGCCTGAAGATATTTAATCATAGCCGGATGGGTAGCCTCATAAATTCCCTCATACTAGCTAACAACCAATTGAGAATCAGAGTAGGCGTCAATTTTCATGGCCCTTGCCGCCTTACACATGCGTATGCCGGCTACCAGGGCTTCATATTCCGCCTCATTGTTAGAGGCCTAAAACTTGAAGCACAGTGCATATTCAAATCTGTCTCCTTCAGGAGACTCATAAATTACGCCTGCACCACAGTCGTTCTTTGTAGAGCTCCCGTCTACAAACACTTTCCAAACCTGGTCAAGATTATCCGGAGCCACCGGACGAGTCATTTCAACAATGAAGTCGGCAAACGCCTGACCTTTAACTGCCTTTCTTGGTTTGTAAGTGATTTTAAGGCTCTACATTTCAATAGCCCATTTCAACATTCTCCCGGATGAGTCTAAGGTAGACATTGGCCGCTTGAGTGGCTGGTCCGTGTAGATCCCCACCGGATGTGCCAAAAAGTAAGGCTTTAATTTTTTAAATTCCATATACAAAGCAAGACCAAATTTTTCAACCATGGGGTACCGAAATTCAGCATTTTTAAGAACATGGCTAATGAAGTAAACCGGGAGCTGAACGCCGTCTCGCTCAGCAAGGAGAACGGCAATGAGGGCATGGTCTGAGACGGCTAAGTACATGTACAACGTCTCCCTAGGCAAAGAACTTACCAACCTAGGCAGAGAGTGTAAGTGCTCTTTCAGCCTCTGGAACGCCGCCTCAGCATCATCCCCCATTCAAATCTGGTCTTCTTCCTGATTGCTTAGAAGAAGTAGAGGCATTTGTCACCTGACCGACAAAGGAATCTTCCCAAGGCGGCCAGGCAACCGGTGAGTCTCTGAACTTCCTTGAAAGAACGGGGTGACTTCATATCAATCACCGCCTGTATCTTCTCAGGGTTAGCCTCTATCCCCCTTTGATCAATCAGGAATCCGAGAAACTTCCCAGACTCAACACCTAAGACGCATTTCTTAGGATTTAACATAACCTTATGCCGCCTGAGGGTGGTGAATGTTTCTCGGAGATTAGCAAGGTGATCCGTCTGTAGCTTGGATTTTACTATCATGTCATCAATGTACGCCTCCACATTCCTCCTAATCTGATTAATGAAGACCGTATTAATCATCCGTTGGAAAGTGGCAGGCACATTTTTTAAAGCCAAACGGCATCACAGTATAACAGAATAGCCCCTGATCAGTGACGAAGGCCGTCTTCTCTTGATATTTCTTCCACAGGGATATCTGATGGAAGCCAGAGTAGGCATCCATAAAGCTCATCAAGGCGTGACCTGCTGTAGAATCGACCAGACTGTCGATCTTTGGAAGCGGATAACTGTCCTTTGGACACGCCTTGTTGAGGTCTTTGTAATCAACACACATGCGCTAGGTCTCATTCGGTTTCTTCGCAAGGACCACATTGGCCACCCAGTCGGGGAAATTACAAGGCCGAATGAACCTGGCGTCTAGCAGCTTTTCGACTTCGGCAGCTGCCACCTGACTTCTTTCCTCGCCGTGATTTCTTTTCTTTTGCCGGATGGGCTTCTTTTTGGGGTCCACGGCGAGTTTGTGGACAGCAAGATCCGGGCTAACGCCTGGCATCTCTTCCACTTCAAAGACAAAAATGTCTTTGAATTCCTTCAACAGAAGATGAAAGCTTGCACCCAAGGTAGCATGAGCAACCGTCCAAACCTTAACAGTACGTTTTGGACAGCTGTCGTCCAGAACAAGATCAATGCTTTCGCCAGCCGGTTGGGGACGGAGCTCATCTGACCGTTCACCGGTCAGTGATTGCTATTTTTTCTTTTTTTTCACCTCCACCAGCAGAGGAGCCTTTCTTTTCTTTCCGGTTGCTGGTGGGGCAGGAGCTGGGTCGGCATCCTTGACAATGTCAAGGTCTATTGGTTCCTGACCGCCTGGGGCCACAGTATCTCGGACGGCTGAGAGATAGCACTCTCGGGCCGTCTTCTGATCCCCATTCAAGGAACCAATAGAGCCGTCATCCCTCTCATACTTGATGAGCATGAGGGACAGGATGATTACTGCCTTGGCTACGTTGAGGGTTGGCCTGCCAAGAATGATGTTATAGGCGGTCAACTCCTCAAAGACCAAGAATCTGACGACAATATGTCGTCCCTGGCCTTTCTCTCCCAGCCGGATGGGTAAGTCAATTCTCCCGGCTGGGTAGACCATCCCACCCCCAAAACCAACCAAGGGGTGGGTGACCGGATGCATGCTGCTGACGTTGTATTTCAGCTTTTGTAGGCACCGGAGACTGATGATGTCTGATGAGCTGCCGGTGTCTATAAGGATCCGTCCAACCAGCTGATTGGCAACCTTACATTCAATGACCACCGGGTAATCATGCGGGCGGCGAACGCTGCCCCTATCGTTCTCAGTGATCAAGACGTCTGGGAAGGAGGAGCCGGCTTCCGCCTGTTCATGATCATCTTTGTCCATATTTCGAAGATGACTCTTGGTGCCCCAGATGGTAGGGCCACCACATGAGAACCCGCCTGCTATAGTGTAGACCGGCTCCTTATCAGTATCCGAGCTACTAGCAGGCTGGGGGGTAGTCTTGGAGGACTGACCCTTGTTTTTATTTTTTACCCCGGCTGGGGACTTAGAAATGTAAGACTTCAACAACCCTTTGTCAGCCAGACGGTCCAACGCCCGCTGAAGACTGAAGCAGTCGTTGGTGTCATGGCCGACCTCCTCATGGAGCTGACAAAATTTATTTTTGTTCCGTGACTGGACATAAATCTTCATAGGATTCGGCTTCTCAATGGACAGTCGGTCCTTTACCTCCATGAGGATGGAGTTGCAATCTTTGTTAAACTCGTACTTGGGGACGTATAGTTTAAACTCTTTCTTTTTCTTCTGGGACGGCTAGTCAGAATCAGTAACCGCCCAGACTTCTTTTCTTTTCTTGCTCTCTTCTTTGTTTTTAGCCGGCTGAGCTGACCGGCTGTCTTTCTGTTTGTCAGACTTCTTGGAGTCTGACTGGCTACCAGGCGAGTAGAGGTCGGTAGCTTGAATGTAGCTTTCCGCCTCCCTCAGGAATGCCTGTAGGGTGAAAGCCCCTTTTCTAACTAGGTCGAACTTAAAGGTCGACCCGTCTCTCAGACCTTTAAAAAAGTCTGTAAAAGCTACCTCGTCAGACAGTCCTTGAATCTGAATTCTTATCAGATTGAACCGCCTGACATATGAGCGCAACCCTTCTCTCTCTCCCTGCTTAATAGTGCTCAAATCAAGGCTTGTTTTCTTAGCAGGGATGTTCATTGAGAAGTTGGAAGCAAACAGGAAGGTGAGCTTCCTGAAGCTATCGATGGACCCGGCTGGCAGATTGCCAAACCATTGTTGGGAAATGCCCTTCAATGTAGCCGAGAAACACCGACACCACGTGGCATCATCCAACCCCTTCAGATACATGAGGTTGGTGTACGCCATGAGGTGGTCTTCCAGGTTGGAGGTACCGTCATAGGTACCAACCAACACATTCTTAACCTTGGCCGGCTGAGCCGCCTCGGTTATCTCCCGAGTGAACGCAGGCGCAGCAGGCGAAGCTGCCAGTCCAATGGTTGGACGTTGGATATGCCGCCTGACCCCCAAAGAAGGTCGACTGCATAAAGTGAGGAGGATACTGCCCGTAAGCCTGAGTAGGCACATACGGGGTAGCTCCAATCATATGAGGGCCAGAATGGACGGTATGACCGCCTGTCTGACTCTCATGCAAGGAGGGTGCACTCCTTGAAGAAAAGTTGTTGAAGCTGTCTGGAAAATTCGACGTTGAAGCCGACTCAGACAGCGATTGGTTTCTCTTCCGGTTGATGATCTCTCGGGCATCAACAATTGATTTTTTACTTCTCACCGGTTGTTGAGTCCGGCGAGTGTTATTAGTGTTCCTCCCAGGAAGGAGAATCTTTGACCAATTAATGGTCCCGGCTGCCTTCTCCTTTAAATGGGGAGCGGGCAGCCGGTTTCTGATTGACTTCCCCTTCTCTGGAGGAGTATTCTTCGCCGTCTGGCCTTTACTTGGGCCAGCCCGACTCTTGGTGCTCAGCTCTGTGATTTCACCCTTGAAACTTGTCATGAATCTCATGAGTTCGTCTCGAGTGATAGGGGCTGATCTAGCTGCCGTTTGGGTTGCCCCTACCGGCTGCCTAGAGGGTCGACTTGGACCCGCCTGGGAGGCACCCCGCTCCAGAGTGTCTCTAGGCCGGATGCGTTTAGTTCTGAGAGAGCCGTCTTCGGCTGTAAAAGCTTCGACCTGAGGATCTTCATCCTCCTCATGGTCTGTAAAAACTTCTGGGTCTTAACCCAGACGGTTAGGGGGTGGTACAAACTCTTGAACCATCTTCGAGGTACTCTCCCCACAGACGGCGCCAAATGTTTTGGGTGTTTTTGTCCCTCGGGAGAGCTACAACACGAAGACTGATCCGGGGTGAGTTGTACCTGCAAAACAAACGGAGACACCAGTTGGGTGGTGCTTCGCCTCCGACGCACAATTTAGAAACTTGAAGGGAGAAAAAAGGTGCAGAAATTTAGGTAGGGATCTGCTCGGATTCCAAGCTCAGGATGTCTCTATTAAAGAGTAAATGTGTAATAAATGATAAAACGTGCCCTCAAAATGAGGGACATCTCCCTATTTATAGGGTCATTGGGAATTGTGCCCCTGATTAGGTCACTGAACCCTAATCATTGGTGGGCTGCGCCGTTTTACGGCATTCTCGGGATTTGGGCCTGAAGGCCGCCTTTTCCCTTGATTTCTGGAATGACACGTGTCGAGCAGGGATTGGTCTATTTTGGACCAATTTGGGGCTAACACGTGTCTCCCTCTGATTGGGCCACGTGGCAGGGTGAAATTACCCTAAACAGTCACCTGACCAACTGAGGAATCTCCCCAAGGCCGCAAGGCAACCTGTAAACTTTTGCACTTCCTTCACAGTACGAGGTGACTGCATGTCGATTACCGCCTGTATTTTTTTAGGGTTGGCCTCTATTCCCCTTTGGTCAATAAAAAATCCGACAAACTTCCCAGACTCAACACCAAAGACACACTTTTTTTGGTTTAGCATGACCTTGTACCGCCTGAGTGTGGCGAATGTTTCTCGGAGATCAGCAAGATGATCCGCCTGATGTTTGGATTTGACTATCATGTTTTCAATGTACTTCTCTACATGCCTTTCGATTTGATTAATGAAGACCGTATTAATCATTCGTTAGAAAGTAGCAGGCGCATTCTTCAAACCAAACGACATCACCGTATAACAGAACAACCCCTGATCAGTGACGAATGCCGTCTTTTCTTGATCTTTTTTCCACAGGGGGATCTGATGGAAACTTGAGTAGGCGTCCATAAAACTCATCAAGGCATGTCCGACTGTTGAATCGACCAGACTGTCGATCTTAGGCAGTGGATAGCTATCCTTTAGACATGCCTTGTTGAGGTCTGTGTAGTCAACACACATGCGCTAAGTTCCATTCCGCTTTTTTACTAACACAACGTTAGCTACCCACTCAGGGAAATTGCACGGACGAATGTACCTAGCGTCTAGCAGCTTTTTAACTTCGGCGGCTGCCGCCTGACTTCTTTCCTCGCCATGGTTTCTTTTCTTTTGCCAGATGCCTTCTTTTTAGGATCCACGACGAGTTTGTGGACAACGAGATCCGGGTTTGAGCGGATTTTATTAACTAAGCTCTCGGACGGGACGTACTTAGCCGCCTGTGGGCTTAGTACTGAGATGCCGAGAGATAGCTGGCCGCATGATTTTATTACCTTTGCTTACTTTTGATTATTTGTTTCTTTGCTAACACTTGGTTTCTTGTTGCAGATAAAGCAATGGCAAAGCTTCCTGCCCACAAGAAACCAGCCCTCTCCGCCGCCTTCTACCGCTCAAACATAAAACAGGCGGATTAAGAATGGATTCTACAAGGGCGCTTGTACCTGCAAAACAAACGGGACTCCGAGTGGTCGGAGATCTGCCTCCAAAGATTAAGTTAGTGCGAGATCGGAGTAAAACGTACGAAAAGTAAGTTATTAGCTCGGATTCCATGCTCAGGTGTTTTTTGTTTTTGAGAGCAATAAATGCGTTAATGATTAAGACGTAAAGTTCTAGGTATTAAAGATGTCCTAATAATTGGGGGAATATCCCTATTTATAAGGTTCTTAGAAAATGTGCCCTACCCTAGGGTTTGATGGCATAGGGATTAGGGCAACGCTGTTTAGCGGCGCCCTTAGAATTTGGGCCTTGAAGTCCGCCATTTCAAGGGGGCGTATCTGAGTGACTCGTGTCATCCATCAAGAGAGTCCATTTGGACGCCTCTAAGAGGGACACGTGTTGCTCTCTAATTAGTTGATGTGGATTTAAATCCCTTAAACTTATAAAGAATCTAAATATCACAATTAGAACCAATTATCCGAACTTGATAGGAAATTCGAACAATTTGAAGAACAACGAACCGGATATGACTTGTAATTCGACCACTCCTGGAACGAATTCAAGACTACTCAAATTACTTAGACTACTCCTAGAACTAAGTATTTTGATGAACAAGACTTAGACTACTCCTAGAACTAAGTATTGAACGTTCTAATTATCAAAACAACTCCTTGAATTGAAAACTAGCAAAAGATTTGTAAGCAATTAAGCAAAACAAAGCTATAACACTTGTATTGAATTTTTCTGGTTGTGTGAGGAAGAAAGGCCACGACCAACCTCTATTTATAAGCTACAATAAAGCATAAACCTTGGGCTCCAAGCATAGACCTTGGGCTACAATCATAAACCTTGGGCTCCAAGCATAAACCTATTAGAAGTAGGAAACTTCCCTTAGCTTGGTCTCCAAGTAAGAAACTAATTAAGATACATCCTACCAACTTAGGAATTGTGATTCAACTAAAATAAAAGAAAATAAAGAAAACTTAAGGTGCTTAAACTAAAAAAACCCTCTCAATTGAAAGGTAAAAACTTAGAAGCAAAACTGTAGAAAAACTAAAGTATTAATTTCCTTCTTCCCTGATAATCAAACAAGTGACCCATCCTTGACTTTTCCCTCCAAGTTCGAACCCTATTGGACTCAAAATCAATGTAATTGTATCTTCAAAAGAATTTCCCTCTTGATTCATATCATTAGTCCACTTGGGGGTATTAAATACCCTAAATCAAAAACAGTCCTTGTTTTGCTAAATGCTTGAGATAAATAGCTATTTAGGCTCGAAAAGAGTATTTTCTAGTCTTAACGCGCTAAAGAATCTAGATTGATCCTTTGAAATTGTAGAATGCTTTTAAAAGTAAAGGTGTTCTGGGTGATGTCACGTCATGAGAAGAAATCATTTTAAAAAGAAGTAAAGGGAATGATGTCTTCTCAATCATGTCACAGTTGGTATAAAGTCCATCGATATGTCATTTAAACTTTAGCATGATTTTAAAAAGTTTGTAAAGATGATAAAAGAGTGTTTTGACTTTTGCAGCCAGAGTGTTTCGGCGTTCGCAGCCTATCGGCTTTCGCAGACTGAATAAAGTTGTCGACAATTCGCTTGTCAAAACGCAATACTCAGTGTCCACAAGATAGAAATATATGTCTCAGGACTGGAGGTATATATCCAAATCCAGTGGGAGAGAAGAAAATCGGCAACTCTCTCAGCAGTTTTGTCCACTAGATGAGTACACGTGTCTCAGGATTGGGGGCATGCCTACATAGATGCGACATCGCACGTCACTCTTTATATAGGGGGTGGACGACACCCTAACTGTCTGGTAAGCCAGTAAGTTCACTAACTACCGTACTGGCTTCCAATCAAGAAGTGTATGTTCTCGAACGGTTCGGTGCGCCTGTCGACTCGTGAGCTAACGCCTAAAGTAAAGTAAAGTAATTCTACCTTTTAGCTATGAGAGGTAGATCCCGTGTAAGCTGGGAAGAGGTGAAATTTTTTGCAATACCTACGCCATACATTTTTACGCTGTATGATAACGCCATCCTTTTTGCTTTGGACATGAAAAAGAAAGAAAAAACGTAGTGCATACTCAAATTGGTCCCTCTAAGGAGACTCATAAATAATTCCTGCACCAGAGCCGTTCGTAGTGGAGCTCCCGTCCACGTACACTTTACAAACCTGATCAGTATTATTTGGTGGAACCGGTCTTGTCATTTCAACAATGAAGTCGGAGAAC
The DNA here is from genome assembly GCF_001683475.1 of Chenopodium quinoa. Lineage (NCBI taxonomy): Eukaryota > Viridiplantae > Streptophyta > Magnoliopsida > Caryophyllales > Amaranthaceae > Chenopodium > Chenopodium quinoa. Next base: position 837,759 of record NW_018743880.1, on the reverse strand, counting down.
GCCTGTTCCTTCACTTCCTTTCTTGGTTCGTAAGTGGTTTCAAGACTTTGAATTTCAATAGCCCATTTGTTGGAAGAAATAAAGGCATTTGTCACCTACTTGGTTGAGAAATCTTCCCAATGCCGCCAGGAAACCAGTTAATTTTTGAACTTCCTTGACAGTGCGGGTGACTTCATGTCAGTGACCGCCTGTATCTTCTCGGGGTTAGCCTCTAATCCCCCTTTGATCAATCAGGAATCCGAGAAACTTCCCAGACTCTACAGCAAAAACGCATTTCCTGGGATTTAACATAACCTTATGCCTCATGAGTGTGGTGAAGGTTTCTTGGAGATCAGTAAGGTGATCCGTTTGGAGTTTGGATTTGACTATCATATCATCAATGTACGCCTCTAGGTTCATTCTGATTTGATTAATGAAGACTGTATTAATCATTAACTGGAAATTAGCAGGCGCATTTTTAAAACCAAACAACATCACAGTATAGCAGAATAAGCCTTGATCTTTGACGAAGGCTGTCTTCTCTTGATCTTTTTTCCACAAGGGTATCTGATGGAAGCCAGAATAGGCATCCATGAAACTCATCAAGGCATGGTAAGCTGTATAATCAATAAAGCTGTCGATCTTTGGGAGCAGATAACTGTCCTTTGGACATGTCTTATTGAGGTCTGTTCTCCAGCCGGCTGGGGCTGGAGATCATCTTACTGTTCCCCGGTCATTGATTGCTATTTCTTCTCCTTCTTCACCTCCACCAACTTTTTAGTTTTTCTTTTCTTTGCAGCTGCTGGAAGGGGTGAATTAGGGTCCTTGACATCGTCAAGGTCTATTGGCTCCTTCAGCTGACCAGTTGCTGCAGCAGTTGGCTTAACGTCTGAGAGATAACACTCCCTTGTCGTCTTCTAATCCCCATTGAAAGAGCCAACAGTGCCATCATCCCTTTCATACTTAAGAAGCATGAGAGCTGGGATGATGACGGCCTTGCACTCGTTCAGAGTGGGTCGGCCAAGAATGGTGTTATAGGCGGTTAGTTTAGAGTGGGTTGGCGAAGAATGGTGTTGTCCTTGTCCCTTCTCCCCCAGCCAGATTGGAATGTCAATATGTTCGACTAGGTGCACGACCACTCCATCATCAACTGAATAGATCATCCTTTTCTGATGATCCTTGGTGCCCTGGATGGTCTGGCCACCACTTGCGAATCTACCTACTATAGTGTAGGCCGAATCCTTGTTGGTATCCGAGGTACTAGTTGGATGGATAGTTTTTGACGACTGCCCTGGATTTGTCTTAGAAGTTCCTTTGAACTTCAAGACATAGGACTTCAGCAGGCCCTTGTCCCCCAGACGGTCCAACGTCCGCTTGAGACTATAACAGTCGTTGGTGTCATGGCCCACTTCCTGATGAAAGTGGCAAAATTTGTTCTTGTTCCGCAATTGAACAGAACTCTTCATAGGATTCGGCTTCTCAATGGTAAGCCGATCCTTCACCTCTGTAAAGATAGTGTAGCAGTCTTTATTGAATTCATACACGAGATGTACGGTTTGAATTCTTTCTTTTTCTTCTTGGACGGTTGATCAGGATCCTCAACCGCCCAAACTTCTTTTCTCCTTTTGCTCTCTTCAGCTTTCAAAGTCGGCTGAGCAGACCGACTCTCTTTTTGCTTGTCGGACCTCTTAGAGTCCGACAAATGGTTGGACGAGCAGAGTCGGTAACTTGGATAAAGCTCTCCGCCTCTATCAAAGAGAAGAATGGCTTCAGGGATTTGAAAGAGAAGCACCCCTTTGGAAAGGGGTGGGATATTATCGTTCCTCCTGCGAAGGGAGTGATGGCCTGAGACGAACCGGTGACACGTGTCACTCAGGCGTTGCCCCTGGGATGGCGGCCTTCAAAGGCCCAAATCCTAAGGCGCCGCAAAACGACGTGACCTAATTCTTAGGTCACCAGATCCTAGGCGGGGCACACTTTTCAAAAGGACCCTATAAATAGGGACATTCTTACATTTATGACAAGGGAGAGGATATACACGCAATACGAGACAACACGTCACTTACCACAGAGCTGTCGTTTTCAAGGAACACACAACACTTTACCTAAGCTTGGAATCCAAGCAGATAACTTTACTTCCGCACGTTTTATTACCGAACGTTTACTAACTTAATCTTCGGAGGCGGACCACCGACCATTCGGCGGTCCGTTTGCTTTGCAGGTACAGGCGCCCGTTGTTGAACCCATTTTCAGTGTTGTTACTCTCCCAAGGGATAAAAACCCCCCGAAACATTTGGCGCCGTCTGTGGGGAGAGTACCTCTGAAATGGCTTCACAAGAACCTGTACCAAATCCAGAGGCCATTCGGCCTCCAAATGATATACTAGTCCAAACGGACCATGACTCGGGTGACGACGCTAACGTCGAAACCTATGTGGATCCAAATGGATCCCTCATCTCTAAACCCATCCGCAGTAAGGAGAGGCGGGAGCGTCACCATGAGACTCCAGCAAGCAGCCAACGGGTTCAGTCTGGTCCTCATATGATTCAGTCGGCCCAGTACATGGCACAACCATTGTACCAGGCCCAGTTTTACCTTACATGCAACCTGCCCTCTTTGGAGGACAGGCGGCATACGGCTATCAGCCGATGGACTGGCAGCTTAGGCTGCAACACCTTGGAGATCAACCCTCTGCTTTCTCCAGGGAAATAACTGAAGCCATACAACCGGCTAAAGTTAAAAACGTTCTGGTTGGAGCCTATGACGGGACCTCCAACCTAGAAGACCACTTGTTAGCATACACCCACCTCATGTATTTACAGGGGTTGGATGATGCCGCATGGTGTCGTTGCTTTCCAGCCACCCTGAAGGGCATAGCCCAGAAGTGGTTTGGCAATCTGCCGGCTAGTTGCATAAATAGCTTCAAAACGCTTGCGTTCTTGTTTGCTTCAAACTTCTCTATGAACATCCCTGCCAAAAAGACAAGTCTTGACTTGGTCAATGTACAGCAGGGAGATAGAGAAGGCTTGCGTTCCTACGTCAGGCAGTTCAATCTGGTCCGAATCCAGATTCATGGGATGTCTGATGAGGTCGCTTTCACAGACTTCTTTAAGGGTCTGAAGGACGAGTCTACTTTTAAGTATGAACTCGTCCGCAAAAAAATCTTTACTCTGCAAGGATCCTTGCGAGAGGCGGAAGCCTATATACAGGCGACCGAACTCTGCTCCTCCAATAAGCAGTCGGACCATAAGAAGTCCGACCGACAGAAAGAGAGTCAGCCTGCTCAGCCGGCTCCTAAGCCAGAAGAGAGCAAAAAGAAAAAGCAAGTCTTGTTCATTGATAACTTTGATCAACCGGCCCAGAAGAAGAAAAAGGAGTGGAAACCGTACGTCCCAAGGTACGAATTCCACAAGGACTGCTGCTCCATCCTCTTGGAAATTAAGGATCGCCTGACTCTTGAAAAATCGACTCCTATGAAAGGTTCCGCTGAAAATCGGAACAAAAACAAGCATTGCCATTTCCATGAGGATGTTGGCCATGACACGAACGACTACTTTAGTCTCAAGAGGAAGCTCGACCGTCTGGCCGACAAAGGATAGCTGAAGTCCTATGTGAAGTCCAAAGTGACTTCAAAGGAAAATTCGGGGCAGTTCAAGAAAAAGACTCCCAGCCTGCTGTGAGTGCCGAAATTGATGAAGATCCGGTATACACAATAGCAGGCGGATTTGCCGGTGGTGGCCCAACCAGTTAAGGCACCAAGGACCATCTGAGAAAGATGGTCAACTCTATTGAGGAAGGGGATGCGTCAAGCACATCCACCTTCCCTAAAGTTGTCATCACCGAGCAGGACAGAGGCAAAGTCCGTCGGCCGCATGATGACCCTGTTGTCATTGAGTGCAAGGTCGCCAACCAGTTGGTTGGCCGAATTCTGATTGACACAGGAAGCTCCTCTGACCTGATCAGCCTTAAATGCTTATCCAATCTCAAGTACAAACCGGATAGCATGACGGAGGTCTCCCACACCCTTGTTGGGTTTGGGGGAGGACTTGTGCACCTAGTCGGACGAATTGACTTACCTGTCCGCCTGGGAAGCAGGGGAGACGGTCGGCACATGACCATCCGTTTCCTAGTGGTTGAAGAGCTCACAGCTTACAACCTCATCTTTGGCCGACCCACTCTTAACGAGTGTAAGGCCGTCATCATCCCTGCTCTCATGCTACTCAAGTATGAGAAGGATGATGCAACAGTCGGCTCCCTTAATGGGGACCAAAAGACGGCTCGAGAGTGTTACCTCTCGGACGTCAAGCCCGCGGTCGTAGCATCCGGTCGGGGCAAGCAAACAATCGACCTCGACGATGTCGAGGAAGAACAGGCGGCCCCACCAGCCGGAAAGAAAAAAAAGACTGATCAGCTGGTGGTGGTCAAAAAAGAAAAACAATAGCAATCACTGACCGGGGAACGGTCGGATGACCTCCGTCCCCAGCCTACTAGTGAACACATCGACATCCCTCTGGACAACAGTCGTCCAGAACGGACGGTTAAGGTGGGGACGGTTGCATTTGCAAAGCTGGGTGAAAGCCTTCACCAGCTACTCAGAGAATTCAAAGACATCTTTGCCTTTGAAGTGGAGGAGATGCCAGGCATCAGCCCGGATCTTGCCGTCCACAAACTCGCCGTGGATCCTAAAAAGAAGCCCATCCGGCAAAAGAAAAGAAACCACGGCGAAGAAAGAAGTCAGGCGGCAGTTGCCGAAGTAAAAAAGCTGTTAGATGCCAAGTTCATTCGGCCGTGCAATTTCCCTGAGTGGGTAGCTAACGTTGTGTTAGTAAAAAATCTGAATGGAACTTGGCGGATGTGTGTTGACTACACAGACCTCAACAAGGAATGTCCAAAGGATAGTTATCCATTGCCCAAGATCGATAGTCTGGTCGACTCAACAGCCGGACATGCCTTGATGAGTTTTATGGACGCATATTCAAGTTTCCATCAGATCCCCCTGTGGAAAAAAGATCAAGAAAAGACGGCATTCGTCACTGATCAAGGGTTGTTCTATTATACGGTGATGTCGTTTGGTTTGAATAATGCGCCTGCTACTTTCCAACGAATGATTAACACGGTCTTCATTAATCAAATCGGAAGGAATGTAGAGGCGTACATTGATGACATGATAGTCAAATCCAAACAACAGGCGGATCATCTTGCTGATCTCCGAGAAACATTCGCCACACTCAGGCGGCACAAGGTCATGCTAAACCCAAAAAAGTGTGTCTTTGGTGTTGAGTCTGGGAAGTTTCTTGGATTTTAGATTGACCAAAGGGGAATAGAGGCCAACCCTGAGAAAATAAAGGCGGTAATCGACATGCAGTCGCTCCGTACTGTGAAGGAAGTGCAAAAACTAACAGGTTGTCAGGCGGCCTTGGGGAGATTCCTCAGTCGGTCAGGCGACAAGTGCCTGTACTTTTTCCAGGCAATAAAAAAGAAGACAAACTTTGAATGGGGGGATGATGCAGAGGCGGCCTTTCAAAAGCTAAAAACTCATCTGCACTCTTTGCCGAGGCTTGTCAGTCCTTTGCCCAAAGAGAAGCTCTTCATGTACTAAGCCGTCTCTGATCATGCCCTCAGTGCCGTTTTCTTAGCTGAAAGAGACGGCATCCAGCTCCCGGTGTATTTCATTAGCCATGTTCTCAGAAATGCGGAGCTTCGGTACCCAATGGTTGAAAAATTAGGCCTTGCCCTTTACATGGCCATCAAGAAGCTTAAACCCTAATTCTTGGCGCATGCGGTAGAAGTCTATACTGACCAACCGATCAAACGACCACTCACAACCTTGTTCAAGCTCCACTACGAACGACTGTGGTGTAGGAATTATCTGTTAGTCTCCTGAAGGAGACAAATACGAGTATGCACTATGGTTCAAGTTCCAGGTCTCTAACAATGAGGCCGAGTATGAAGCCCATTCAGTACTGCAAGGCGGCAGGGGCAAAGAAGATAGCCGCCTGCTCTGATTCTCAACTGGTCGTACTCCAGGTTAATGGAACGTACGAGGCCACTCATCCGACCATGATAAAATATTTGCAGGCGGTCAGGAGTGAAGTTGGGACACTTGAAGAATTCCATCTAATCCAAGTGCCCAGGTCTTCAAATAATCAGGCGGATGCTCTGTCCAAGCTAGCATCATATGCCTCTTGTGAAACGCCTCGGTCAGTTTTCTGGGAGGTCATGGAAAGAAGAAGTATATCTGAGGAAGACCCCATTTGAATTCTTGACCGAAGCTCAACCTGGATGGACAACATCCAGGCCAATCTTGCTGACGGCACGCTCCCTGACTCACCACAGGAGGCGGCTGTTCTTAAAAAACGAGCGTATAACTTCGAGTTGCGACAAGGAGAACTCTTCAGGGCTGGTTTTGTGAAACCTCTGTTGAAGTGTGTTAACCCTGAGAAGGGTAAGGAAGTCCTCGAAGAATTGCATTCGGGGTTCTGCGCCTCCCATATAGGTTTTTGCCATCCATAGCCCAATACCTTTTGCCAAATGGGGCATGGACATTCTGGGCCATATACAACTGCACCAGGCGGCAAACGCTATATATTGGTGGCTGTGGATTACTTTACCAAGTGGGTAGAGGCGGAGGCAGTCAAAAACATCAAGACAAAAGATGTCATTTCCTTCATCTGGAGGAACATTATCACTCGCTTTGGGGTGCTCATGTCTATGGTTTTTTACAATGGTCCTCAATTTGAGACGCCTCAACTCAAGATATGGTTAGGAGAGCAAGGGGTCTCAAGCTTCTTTGCATCAGTCGGCCGGCCTCAAGCAAACGGCCAGGTCGAAGCCTTCAACAAGTTAATCTCAGACGGGATTAAAAAGAAAATTGAACGGGCTGGTGGTCTCTTGGCAGATGAATTACCACACGTCCTCTGGTCCATCAGAACGACTGCTAAAGGGGCAACTGGAGAAACCCCGTTTCTTATGGTGTATGGAGCAGAAGTTGTTCTGCCCATTGAGCACTATGAGCCGACTCTTCGAATCATGCTGTACGATGAAGAGGCGAACTGGGAGGCCATGCGCCTAGCATTGGACTCACTTCCAGAGCGCAGGGGCAATGCTTCCTTGCGTCATGAGATATACCGTCTGAGAATGACTCGGGCTTACAACCAAAGAGTACACAAGCGTCCTCTCAAAGTGGGGGACTTTGTGCTACGGAAAATGGAGGCAGTCGGTAGGGCGAATGAGTAGGGAAAGCTAACCCCAAATTGGGAAGGCCCCTACCGAATCTGTGAGGAAGTAAGAGACGGCACCTACCGCCTGGAAAACCCAGACGGCAGGCAGCTTCCTAGAACTTGGAATGTAGACAACTTGAAAAAGTACTACTTCTAAGTACGAATGTAAAGACTTCAATTTTGTTATCTCAAGTTTTGTTAATGGGAATATGCCTTCATTTCCCAACTTGTCTTTTTATTTAAGTTTCTTAGTGTCGCTTGTACAAAGTACAGACGACCAATGCGTTTGGAAAGCGTTTGTCCCAACAGTAGACGCCCTAATCCTTCTGAAGGAGCTGATTGCTTTAGAACAGTCGCTCCTACGAAATTCATTAAGTTAATATCGACACTTAACGAATATTTACCCAACCATTTAAGAGGCCTAAGGCCAGATAAAATCATGATGAGGCCCAGGGCCGAATATTAATAAACAAAAAGAGACCGAATGGTCATAGTCTGCTCCAACATGAGTATGACCGTCTGCTCCAACATGAGTAAGATAACCGGCGACGTCCATTCGGGCGAATTCGTCGAGGAGAAGCATCTCCCATTTTGGTGGCACATTGCTCTACAAATATAACAAGTGGCCCTACCAAATGCTAAGGCAGCATTCGCAGTCATTTGTTTTAATTGAAAGTGAAATCTAAAAGGCCTGAATTTTCTAACTGTTCTAGCACAGCTCGAAAATGGTCACTGTTTCATAAGTAGAGGCTAAAGAGGCATTAAGCCGGATGCGCCTGTTTTTGCACAGGGGCAAAGCAGGCGGAACATTCTTGTTAATATGCAAGTTAACTACTTAAGCACCTAATGAGGCTTTTGACCGGATGACGCCTGTTCTTTGCTTTTGGGGCAAGACAGGCGGACAATCCTTTTTAAAGACCATTTTCTGAGTTATAAACTTATCTTATCTCAAAAAGGCATATGGTCGGATGCGCCTGTTTTTAGCTCATGGGGCAAAACAGGCGGAAGTTTCCCCCTAGCAAAATTTGCTAAGTTGGAAATTTGAGTTTTGTTTGAGCCAATGGCCGAATGAAAACTTTAATTTGCCAATTCTGGATGGACGTCTGCCGAGTGGTTTGGGGCAATCACCATAGTGATTGATTGACTTAGAAACCATGAATTCTCTTCTAAGTATCAAAATTTCTAAGTCAATCAATCCAATAAACCGAAACCACTCGACATCCGTCCAGGGGCAAGAACATTCGTATGGTATACAAGTTATAATACTTAGCCAAAAACATGCAATGAAAAATTCAAAAATGCAAAGGACAACAATATGAATAACTTCAGCCAAATGGCCGAATGATTTAAATTAAAAAGACCAATCGCCATCAGACGATTAGTTAAGATTGTTTTCTGGCAAAGCCAGAGAAATTGTCAAGGTACCCAACCCCTTGGTCGATAAAGATACACCAATACTTGGCACGCAGGCCGGAAAAGCAAGTACATGGCCATTCGGCCGCAAAAAAAAAAATAAAAAGCTTAAGTGATCAAGGGAGAGCCTCTTCATTGGCAGCCGACCTGTTGTCCTTTGGCTGCTCTTCATCATTTTTCTCTCGTCCCTCCACCTGATCTTCCTCCTCTCTACCAGAGGACAACTCCCCAGAAGAGTCGGACCCAGAGCTTTCCTTAGCCTCAGCAGCATCCTTAGCTGCATTCTCAGCCTCTTCAAGAAGGCGAGCGTCAAATGCTTTGCTAGCTTCATCAAACTTGGATTTCGAAGTCTGATAGTCCGAGTGCGGCTGCACAGCCGCCCAAGTGTCCCGCATGATGGCATCATAGTCGCTCATCATTTGCTTAACATGAGCCTCTCTCTCTTGTTCAGCCACGGACTCAAACTTGGTCTTCAGCTGATGCTCTTGGTTGCTGAGGCGCTGCTCCAAGCGGCCCACCCTCTGCTTGGCTCTCTCGGCCTCTTCCTTGGCATCCTGAAGAGGCTCGAGCTTCTCCTTAAGATTTGTGATTTCTTTCTTAAGGGAAGTGATGCGCAGACGGGCCGAGTCCAGGTCCTTCTTCACTTGCATATTGGCTTCCGCCTGCGAATACATCATATCAAGCGTCAGAAACTCATTTAGAGCAATATCAAATTGAGCTCGATCCAAGGCAGACTCGGCCCGAGCTATAGCGGCTGTTACCTCTTTGGACTTCCCCTTGAGAGGTTGCTTGAGCCCTTGGACGCGCAGCATGGCCTGCAAAAAGAGCCGAATGGTTAAAACATGGCGGACAAAGACTTGAGCAAAAAAAAAAAAAAAAAAAAAATTGAACTGCTTAAGTTAAGACTCATATCTCGTAGAGGTTTCCCAAGATGCCATCCAAGTCCAGAGTGCCGACTCCTCTGACAGACGCCTTGTCGTCAGGATCAACCGCCCTCAGCATGGACTTGGCCATCTGGATTATAGTCGGCCTCTGCACAGGGACTCAGAAGGAAAGAGAGTTAGAAAAATAACACAAGTATATCTAAATGGAAGAACAAAAAGGCGAATGGTTTTTACCGTCGTCCTAAGCTTCCTCCTCTTTCCCCAAACTCCCCCTCTCTCCTGCTGAGCCGACAGCAGTGGTGGGTTGCTTGAAGCCACCCTTCGATGTCCTCTGGACATCCGGTTTGCTGATCCCCCTATCAGCTTCGAGAGAAGAGGCGTCTTGGCCTTTCTTAGGCTTGTGAGCAATGTGCTTCCGGCCGCCCTTGCCGGATGCGCTCACATCACCCGCCCTTGTCTTTTAGATCTTAGGGTCGGATGATTTTGAGGGAGATTTGGTAGGGCCACCCTACATCAACACAAGATAAAACAAGTTAGAAATCATTCGGACAAATTTAACATTGGATAGAAATGATAAGTATAACAATTTCCCACCTTGGGGGTGCCGCCAGTTTTCTGCTCATCCACTTTGGTGTGGTTGGTTGCCTCTGCCCTGTTTAGGAAATTTGATCTGTATCGAGCAGCAGATACAGTCGGCTTCCTTGTGGCCGAGAGCTTCTCCATTGCCTTGTCTGCAAAAATGAACAAGTGTTAGCACCATCAAACAAGTATTGAAAAGTAAAATGAAATTGCATATAAAACAGACGGCCGACTACCTCTCGGCATTTCAGAGCTTAGCCCACAGGCGGTTAAGAACGTTCCCTCTTCAAACCATTTGTACAAAGGGAGATAGCATTGGGGGGTGACCTCCTTGTGCCCCTCATCATTCGTCCACACGGACACGGTAAACAACCCCTAGTCCATGATCTCCTCCTTTGCCCGCCTAGGAAGAGGCGGCAATGCACTCCTGCCTGCTAGGAGAGGTGGATTCTTATTCCACCTGTTATACTTTTGGTTCAGGCGGTTGTCGGAAGACATGACTATGTAAAACTTAGTCCTTCAGTCTTTCCACTTGTTCTCTTTGCCAACGGCCATCATGTACCCCTTGCAAGTGGTCAAAGTATACCAGCCCTCACCGCCCCTAGCAAGCGCCCTGCTCAGATAGTTCATGTGGAGAACGCTTAAAAGCTCGCCAACACCTGCAGCATCTCACAGGCGGCAACGTACCCCAGAATATTAATCCAGGAGTTGGGTACAAGTTGCCAGATACCTAGTTGGTATCCATCCAAGATCCTCTAAACGGCCGGATGGAGAGGGAAGCAGAGGCCAACTTGGATGGCCGCTTCATAGCAGTCGAATGCTCTGTCCTGATAGCTGGCCAGGCTCGGCCAAGTAATGGTGTCGCCCTCGTTAGGGACCGACAAAGTATAGCCATAGCCTCGAACGACCTTGCGCCTAAAATTGGCAAGGTCGGATGTCATGGAGCTCCGCCTGCTGGGCGGAACATGATGATAGTAGGGGGCTCTCTCCAAGCGCCTGGAAGCGCTCGGCTCGGCCCTGCTTTCCCCCTTATCCACTGCCAGGGACTCCCTGGCAGAATCTATTTTCGTTCTTGCCTCCTATGAAGTTATGGAGGCGTTCTCTGAAGAAGATGACGAGGTCGACTCGTCATCAGAGCTCTCATCAGAGCTAGGGGACCGCCGACTGGTGCCAGCGGGGTCCTCCCCCAGAATCTCTTCCGGCGCCTGTCTAGAAGGCCCGGGTTGATATTCTTCATCCGCCTCCCCCGGGATTCCATAACTGGGAGTTCCACTAGATGTGGGCGAATGGTATAGGTGGGGGTTGGAAGAAGATAAGAAGGGCTGTCAAGATGTTCCGACAGCTCACTTCGAGGCACCCTTATTGAGTCGTCTGAATAAACAGTCGACCCATCCGAATGGTAGAAAATTCCATCGGAGCTACATTATCTTGTTGTTCTTTTGGTTCTGGCCATAGTGTCCTACACAGACACGGAAACGGTCGGATTCGGAGAAGTTCGCAAAGCAGGGTCCTTGGCCAAGCATTCAGCACTGCTAGTTCTAGATTCAGCCGTCCCCGGTGACCGGCTGATCACTATCCTATGCCGTGCCGCATGCGATTGGGTAACCATTTTTTCGAAAACAAAGAAAAAATGAAGAGTAAAAGAAAAAAAAAAACAGGCGTTACCTTTAGAAGAAGGGTGAAAGACGCTTGGTTGACTGAAGAACGGTCGGACAGTTGGCCGAGTGTCGGATGCTTGAAAAGTGAAAACGCTTAGGGAATTTTGAGATCTTTAAGTCAAAAAGTCCAAGATTCTCCAAAGATTCGCAAAGGTGTGAATCCAAGGGGGGGGGGGGTCAAACCTCACTATTTATAGGGGGGACCATTCAGATACTGACACCTATCACAAGTGTCACGTGCAATGCACGTGACCCCTGTGAGGGGCAAATGATTTGGGTATTTTATACCCGGCCAGGTGGCCCAATCAGATAGCGCCACGTGTCCTCTAAAGAGGTGCCATTTGGACCTATGGAATGATGACACGTGGAGGGCGCACACTACTCCATCCTACGCAGACTGATGATCCAGCATGGACCATCCAGATGGCGACACGTGTCACCCAAAAGGTGCCCAAAAACCTTTTGGGCTCAGTGACACGTGTCACTCAGGCGTTGCCCCTGGGATGGCGGCCTTCAAAGGCCCAAATCCTAAGGCGCCGCAAAACGGCGTGACCTAATTCTTAGGTCACCAGATCCTAGGAGGGGCACACTTTTCAAAAGGACCCTATAAATAGGGACATTCTTACATTTATGACAAGAGAGAGGATATACACGCAATACGAGACAACACGTCACTTACCACAGAGCTGTCGTTTTCAAGGAACACACATCACTTTACCTGAGCTTGGAATCCAAGAAGATAACTTTACTTCCGCACGTTTTATTACCGAACGTTTACTAACTTAATCTTCGGAGGCGGACCACCCACCATTCTACGGTCGGTTTGCTTTGCAGGTACAGGCGCCCGTTGTTGAACCCAGTTTCAGTGTTGTAACTCTCCAAAGGGACAAAAACCCCCGAAACAACATTGATGGGAGAGATAATCATACTCTCAACATTCCCTATAAATACCCAAGTTGTGGCATTGGAAATGATGCTTGAGTAAGAGTTGGAAAATGGATCACTAGTAGTGAAAACCTTTGAACTCAAGAGTTGAAAAAGGTATCACCTTTGTGAACCTTTGAATTTAATTACTAGGGTTTTTCGGTCGGGCCTTGCTAACCCCGAGGAATTTGACCTAGTCGGTGATCGTGTTGCGGGTGGATCATCGTTGGAGGCCTTCGTATTATTGAGGCTAGCTTTCAAGTAAGAGCCCTATGTGGTCAGGTGAAGCACACTTCAAAGGTAATTTTATTTTCTTAATCTTGTCATTAAGTTAATTATGTTTATGGTTTTATTTATTTCGAGTGCGGTCTTGGTTTTGGGTTTGTTTCTGCGGTGAGTTGGACTCACCAAACCCTAACAGCGGTATCGGAGCCTCGCTCGTTTATTTTAAAATCATAATATTTTTCAAGGTGTTTTTATGGCTTAATTTTTACGGTTTTAAGTTGCTTATTAGATTAATAGATCGTTTATCCATTTTAACCTCGTATTAGATTTGACGTCAACTCCCGAAACCCAGATTTCGACCCAAAAATAGTGAATTTTGAGTGGAAAAGGCGTTCTAAAAATGGTATTACCTTTTCAGAAATCGGTTTTAGCCAAAAAACGACCAGAAATGCACTTTTCGAGGGATTTTTTCTTTTTACGAAAAATATTAAGTCTTTCTAACCTTGAAAATTAATTACATATATATGATGGTTATATAATTGGTTCAATACATATTTTATATTCAATTTTAAATCACTTTAGGCATGATTACTTGCTGGTAATTTGTGTTTGAAAGCTTGATTTTATTTTTTCACATAATTGCAAATAAATTGCATTAAGTGTGAAATTGTTGTTTTTTGAGGCTTCTAAGTACTTAAGATTCAATCTTTAATTATGCTAAGTGATTGAAACTTTGAGTTACTAAACTCCATGAATTTTTATTGAACTTTGTTGATTTAATCATTTTTAAGTTGATTGGAACCATAAAGTTTGAAACTTGTGATAGAAATTTGTTTATCTTCATATTGGAAGATATAATTTTTCAAGGATTCACAAATATTAAAGTTGGATTCTATATTGAACTTATGTTCATTTTTCCAACTCCCTTTTATTTTTTCAAAATCTCAAGATTAATTTAAATCAAGGCAAATCCTCCCTTGGCTAGCCCGCATGTGGCAGCCAAAGAGGCTGCTCGATGGTTACGTGCAGCCTTGTGCATGGCATGTGCGCCCAGCCATAACAGTAACGCAGCAGCACCAGCCAAGTAGAACAATACTGTAGCTGTACTACGTGCGTGCGTGCAGCTGACGTAGTGCAGCACATGGCTGCCGTGGTGCGGTAGGGTGTGCGAGCATTTTGAGTGCGTGGCTTAGTGTGGTAAGGGAATGCATGTTTGTCTTACAGGTTTTATAAAAATAGTGAATGGATGAATGGAATGTATATTCTCTTACAGGTTTTATAAAAATGGCAACTAGTGGGGCCCGAATAGGATGGAAAATACGGACTGCGATCCGTGATGTATTTCTGTAAATTTAAATACGGTTTGCATATCGTTGAGTATTTTTGTACCGTAATATTTAGATTAGTCCAAATCGTAGATACTAGTTGTAGACACCTATTTGTGTCTCCCCAAAACCAAACCCCGTGATGAGTACCTTTTACGTCGAATCATAATCAAATGAAGTGAAAGTGTGGAAAGTCTAGTGTTGCGGATAGTTTTAATTTCTTTTCTCTTCTCTCTGTTTTTAAAAACAATTTTTTAGAAAACGGCCAATCCAGTTTGGTTGGTCCATGACCTGGGTCCAATAGTAGTGTAGTTAGATAGGGCTTGAAAAGAGTTTTCCAACGATATATTATAAGCCTAATCCCGATGAATATTGAGGAAGTTATGGCCAAATTACTGAAATGGGCCTGGTTTGAGCCTTATATGCGACCCAATGATCTAGGGGAGGGCCTAATATGGATTTATCATTCCTAATGCAATTAAGAATGGTTTTAGTCTTCTAGATTCTTCTAGAAGGTTCTTTTCATTCCTAATTCAATTAGCATTGATAAATTGACTTTTGTTGACTTTTTAGAGTTTTAATCAGAATAAAAGAATGTTTTTTGAGGAAAATACGATTTTATCCTCTTGTACGGTCAATTTATATTAGATTTTTCAGAAAACGCGTCAATAATTAAGTTAGCGCCAAATGCTAGCACTAGCGCCTGACGCTAAGCTTGGCGCATAGCGCTAGCGTTAGCGCATGGCGCTAATGTCAGCGTCTGGCGCTAGCCTCTTTTATGCGAGTTAGAACTCTGTTTTTGATTTTCTATCTTTTTGGCTTATTTTCTCCAAAAATAGCCTTCTAAAAACTCTGTTTTCAATTAACAATCCTCACCAATTCTCACCAACTCTCATCAAGAAATTCTTTATTCTCTCTCTCTTTCTATCCTAGCCTTTTACAAACACAATTCCTCATACATTAGCACTAAATACACCTAGCCATATTCGAAGTTGCCTTCTCCCTAGACGTGAAAGGTTTTAATTTCTAAGGGTTTGGTTCCAAATCTTTATTTCAATTATTTAATTTAATTCTTTGATTTTATTATTTTCCTTGAAATTACTAACGTGTGTATTTTGTTATTAGAAAGAGTTACGAGGCATCCAAGTAAGTTCTTTAATTGTTTGCATTGATATTATGATATAGAAATCATGTCTAGGTTGTTATTATGATTCCTAGTATCATGTTCGGATGTTTTTCTTAATTTGATGTTTAGCGTGACAACAATAAATTCCTAGTATCATGTTTATGGTAAAGAATATAATGTCAATTATGATTTCTATGATGCTTCCTATTTTCTTTCCTGATATTCATGTTAGTATTATGTTAGGGCTATATATTTGATCTTTATTGTTTAGTGACATGCTAGAGTTTGTTATTAATCTTGTTAGTATCATGCCTAGGATCTTGCTATTATTATTATGCTTTAACATGATGATTATGATTATTTTAATTATTATGATTATTATTATTTTGCTTGATATTTATTGTTATTGCTTGATCACACCTTTTATGCACGTTTAAAGGGAATTGGTACTTGTAATCACGCTTAATAAGATAATTAATAATCTTGTTTAGGGTTAATTATGATTATAATTCAAGTAATCGCCAAAAATAGATTTATTTATGCATTAATATTCAACCAACATAAATAAACAGGTTTAGGGTTAATCATATTGCTTGCATGTTAGTCAAAAAGCGCACATGAATACGATCAGAATAAAGTAGAGGCCTATTATTAGGGTAGGTTCAATCTCTTTTAGGTTGGATTTGTACCTTCATCCCCGAACTACCAGTCATGGTTCCAGACCTATTGGAGTTGACGATCTCATGGATCGTTAAGGGGTGTAACCTTCACCTCGTGAACGGTTTACAAGTTCCTAAAACTTGTTGGCGACTCATTTGCTCTAGCTTCTTTCCCTTTGGACGCCACCGTACTTTAGTGTATGATCACAGTGGGGTTTAAGTTTGGGATAATTCTTGAAATTTTCCCTACAGTTTTTGGCGACTCCGCTGGGGAGGATTTCTATTTTGATTCCTGAAATTTATTTCGGCAATTATTTAGAATGAGTGGATGAGACTCGAAAAGTTCTAAGTTTTTTATGTGCGTAATTTTGATTAACATTATTGTCATATGCATAAAAAAGATCTCATTAGAAAGACCATCTGTAATGAGTTAAAACATAGGATTTTTTCACGTAAGAAATTTGAGAAATATCTTTCACAACTAGGGTCGAAATAACACTGCGAGAAACTGGAAAATTTTATCGATCTCAGAAAGCTGCTGAGGCATGTAGGAACTAGCGTCAGCGAACAAAGATAAGCTCCGGTATTTTGACTTTAGCGCCAGACGACAGCCTCTGTTGCAAGGCGCTAAACCTAAAAGCTGGCACCAGCCTCTATTTGCTGGCGCCAAGTTATTCCAATACCTAGCCAGAAATATGCGTTCTAATTTTGACCAGTTTTTAGCATTGTTCGCCCGATCCTACTTCCTGATTGAGTTTTTGTCACTTTTCTGAAACCCATATGTGTTCTACATATGGACATAACCGCTTGGGAATTCATGCTCCATCTACCCGATTGAACGCTCTGAGCAACAAAGGGTACATCCAAGAATGTTGAATTCACCAAACCATGGAAGCGAGCTTTTCTAAACTCGTCGTGTCCCATCCACTCGCGCCAACCCTTCACGGTTAGGCTTCCACGCAGTGACCATGGACCCTCTATTGACTAACCCATATCCCGGACTTTAGAGAACTAGAGCCATGGTTAGGTTGCTAACTCATTGCATCATGTTGTGCCTACTTGACTAATTGTGCATTTTTGGTTATGCGTACTCTATGTGTTTTTCCTAACCTTTCGTTTGACTTGTGCTAAGATTAAATAAATTAATGACAAAAATAACTTTGCCTAATTAATTAATTAACGAATTTGAGTAAATAAAGTCTAATATTTTAACCAGAATTGACTTAGTACGACTTTAGGAATACCCTGTAGAGTAATAATACCGAAAGCAGTTCCAGATCAACGTTCCAGCACTGGCGCCGAGGTTTAGACTGCAGCGCCACTCTGTGGAGTATAGCGCCTGGCGACAGCTCTGTCGTCTGGCGCTACAATATACAGTGCGGCGCCAGTCTTGTCGTTTTGGCGACAGTTCGGTTTATTGCGCGAGTCATCACCTTTTGTCTAATTAAACAATTTGCTAATTAATTCGGTTAATTTTTAGTGTTAATTATACCTTGTTAAGTCCTTAATTGAGTCTAGTCACATAGTCTAGCCACATCGTCAAGACACGAGTCTTAGCATGTCACCTACACTCACTAGTCTTAGCACACACTTTGTACATATTCTTTTCACACCATGACCATGTCTTAGGTTCATGCATGAGTCGGTTTTTTTTTTCCGTCATTTAAGTTGGGGGTACATTCTATTCCTAATTCTTCATATCCCTCCATCTATATCATCTTTCTTCACCTCCTCCATCCATTGCATGTTGAATAGAGTTTGAGTCAAATAATTAACAATGAATATCCCCAAATTCCTTTTCCACAGTACTTGGTCGAGGAGAGAAGGGCGATTAATCAAGGACAACCTCTTTATTCTAGCCTTACTTTTTGATAAACCGATTCGTCTAAAGAAGAAAGCTAAAATGATAATGGCAAGTAAAGAAGAAGTCAATGAACTTAGGAGTCAATTGACTGAAGTGACTGAGGCGTTAAAGGCTTTAACCCTCAAAATTGATGACCCTGTGAAGCAACAATAAATAAACCTTATGCAAGAAAGCTTGAGCAAGCTATGTAGTGACTATAAATTTCAGGGAATTAGTTCACAAGGGGTCTCGCTGGACAAAGAACTTCTCCCGCATAAGTTCAATTCCAACGACATCCCAAAATTAAAGGCAACATATAACCCTTACTTTCATCTAAGAGCTTTTGAAACCATAATGAACATTAAGGGGATTGATAAGAAAGTCTTTCATTCTTTGTTTTCTTTATCTCTTGAGACCGTTTGTCAACAATGGTTCTTTTTCCTTGACAAAGAGAAAACCTCTTCTTGGGAGTCGATAACAAACGCTTTCATAGATAGATATAAGTGCAACATTCAAGACGAAACAGACCACAGACAACTTGAGATGTTAAAACAAAAAGAAAACGAAGGGTTCACTTCTTTCTTCAACAAATGGAAGGAAACTTCCGCTAACATGGTTAAGGTTCCTACTGAAAAGGAATCTGTGAGGATGTTTATCAAGAATCTCCAAGGGAAGTATTCAAAGCACTTAAAATACCAACACAACTTGAATACTTTCAAGGCTGTGTATAATGTAGGCATTGACATTGAAGATGACCTTCTGAAAGATAATAGTGCGAGAGGAAAGAAGAACGACCATCCTTCTTCTTCCTCTCCCATTAATGAAGTACATGCTACAAACACCTCTAAATCACGAATCCAAAGGTCGAAAAGAGTGTTCACTCCACTTGGTATGAGTTATGAAACAGCTTTCGAGAAGCTACACCACAAAGGACTAGTCATGCCCATAGGGCCTATTTAAGATCCAGTTCAGAAAGCCACGCCACCCAAATGGGATCCTAATAAGCAGTGCAAATATCACCAAGGAAAGGGTCACGATACTGAGGAGTGTTGGAAACTCAAAGAAGCTATTCAAGATCTAATCGACAACAATGAAACTTCCCATTTGTGTCTTCCCAAAACCAAACCTAGTGATGAGTACCTTTTACGTCGAATCATAATCGAATGAAGTGAAAGTGTGGAAAGTGTAGTGTTGCTGATAGTTTTAATTTCTTTTCTCTTTTCTCGGTTTTTGAAAACCTATTTTTAGAAAACGGCCAATTCAGTTTTGTTGGTCTATGATATGGGTCCAATAGTAGTATAGTTGGTTAGGGATTGAAAAGAGCTTTCCAACGATATATTATAAGCCCAATTCCGATGAATATTGAGGAAGTTATGGCCAAATTACTAAACTGGGCCTGGTTTGAGCCTTATATGCGGCCCAATGATCTAGGGGAGAGCCTAATATGGATTTATCATTCCTAATGCAATTAGGAATGGTTTTAGTATTCTAGATTCTTCTAGAAGGTTCTTTTCATTCCTAATTCAATTAGCATTGATAAATTGACTTTTGTTGACTTTTAGAGTTTTAATCAGAATAAAAGAACGTTTTTTGAGGAAAATACGATTTTATCCTCCTATACGGTCAATTTCTATCTGATTTTTTAGAAAATGCGTCAATAATTAAGTTAGCGCCAAATGCCAGCATTAGAGCCTGACGCTAAGCTTGGCGCCTAGCGCTAGCGTTAGCGCCTGGCGCTAATTTCAGCGTCTAGCGCTAGCCCCGTTAATGCGCGGCAGTACTCTGTTGTCGATTTTCTATCTTTTTGGCTGATTTTCTCTATAAATAGCCTTCTAAAAACTCCGTTTTCAATCACCAATTCTCACCAACTCTCATTAAGAAATTCTTGATTCTCTCTCTCTCTTTCTATCCTAGCCTTTTACAAACACAATTCCTCATACATTAGCACTAGGTACACCTAGCCATACTCGAAGTTATCTTCGCCCTAGACGTGAAAGGTTTTAATTTCTGAGGGTTTCGTCCCAAATCTTTATTTCAATTAATTAATTTAATTATTTTATTTTATTATTTTCCTTGAAGTTACTAACGTGTGTATTTTGTTATTAGAAAGAGATACAAGGCATCCAAGTAAGTGCTTTAGAATGGCAGTTTCACTCAATATTTTAGGGGCCTAGGGTTTCTATGTTGGTTGATTTAAGTTAACTTATTTAATCATCACAACATTTGAAATCCTAAACATGCATCTAACATATAATTCATAAATAAATACTCATATATATCGAAAACATAAATAAATATGCATTTGGCAACTACCATGACTCCTTGAGTCTTCAAGTCTTCAAGGGACGGCTTTTGCAACTTCAAGGCTTTGTCTTCTAAGAACCTCCATCTTCAAGACATGACCATAATTATGAAAATACTAGTATCTATGATTAGGACTAATCTAAATATTAAGGTACAAAATACTCATCAGTTCGCAGACCGTATTTAGATTTACAATAATACATCACATATCTAGTACATATTTTATTTCTATCCTAATCGGGCCCCACTAGTTGCCATTTGATAAAACCTATGAAAGAATATACATTCCATTCATCCATTCACTATTTGTGAATGGCCCATGCATTTTACAACGATAAAACAAGTAACAATGCATAAAACACGCATACACTAGTAACTAATTTAGGTCGTTAATCCCATTAACACGCCTAATTAAAACTAGACACACTTGTTTAATTGATTAATTAATTTAGCGCAATTAATAATTGAAGCTCACACTAAATTCCGCATCCATATTAAATAATCCAATTAATTAAGCTGGTGAACCTAAATATTTGCCAAAATTAAATTTTGCAAATATCGCTCAAAAAACGTGGCCTAGCCTCCAAAATTTAATTAAAATAATTAAAACCAAATTAAATTAATAAAATTATTAAAACAGCAAAATAAGTAAACATGAAGCCAACCGTATTCAAGTGACTCACGCACTAAGTGCGTGCCATATGCAAGCCAAGATCATCTAGCAACCACGGACTATACGGCTTGGTGCATGTGCCTCCACGTAGCACTAGCTAGGCCAATCCTAGTAGCGTTTGCTACGGGTAACGTGGTGCTAGGAACACGCACTAAGGATGCTTTCCCATTCGCACCAAGCACCAAGCAACGCACACACCCGCTCAATGCTTGCACCAGCCACGACAAATCACAGCTAGCCACACAGCAGCACGCACAGTGAGCGCGCACAACACAATGCTGCTGCTCGTAGCTGGCTAGCGCACCATGATGTCGGCAGCAAGCAGCCACACAAATGTGGCTACACGCAAGCTTGGGAAAGCCTACTTGGCAGAAACATGCATGCTGCTATGCAACCCGGCTAGCCAAGAGGCTCTTGCCTTGATTTGCGTGCCATAGCCTCGGGTTTCCAACCCGAATTTTTTGTGACATATAATTAATTCTAAAATAATTTTAGAACTAATTCAATGAGAAAAATGAAAAGTTTAACAATTCCAACTTAAATTAAAAATTCATTAAGATGCATACAACCAAAATTATATCCAAGAACCATTCTTTAATAAAATTGGTTTAATTTGGTGCAATAAAACAAATAAGGGCAATAACTCACTATTAATTTAATTAATTTAAATTAATCATGAGAATTTTTTACAAAATAAAAGGGAGTTGGAAATATGAACACAAAAGTTCAATTTAAAAATTCCAACTTTCTCACTTGTGAATCCTTGAAAAATTATATCTTCCAATATGAAGATAAATGAAATTTCTATCACAAGATTCAAACTTAATGATTCCAATCAACTTAATCCATTATTAAATCAAAAGTTCAACCAAAATTCATGAAACTTAGTAACTCAAAGTTTCAATCACTTAAAACAATTAACAATTGAATCTTTAGTACTTAGAAGCAGCAAAGAACAAATTTTTCAAACTTAATGCAATGGATTTTGCAATTATGTGAAAATAAAAACCAAACTTTAAAGCACCAATTACTACCAAGTAACCATGCTTAAAGAGGTTTAAAATTGCAAATAAATTAAGGAAAGAACCAAATACATAACCACCATAAACATGCCATTAAGATTCAAAGTTAGAAAGACTTAAAATTTTTCGTTAAAGCAAAAAATTCCTCGAAAAAGGCATTTCTGGTCGTTTTTTGGCTAAAAACACAGGCCTGAAAGGAAAAAAATCATTTCCTAAACACCTTTTCAACCAAAAATTCACTATTTTTGGGCAAAAATTTGGGTTCTGGGTTGAAGACAGCTTTAATACGAGCTTAAAATTAATAAAATCGAGCTACTAATCTAATTAGCAACATAAAACAAGAAAAATTAAGCCATAAAAACACCTTGATAAAATATGATTATAAAATAAATTAGCAAGGCTCCGATACCACTGTTGAGTTTCGATGAGTCCGACTCACCGCGAAAGAAAACCCGAGCTAAGACCACACTCACAATAAATATAACCATAAATCATAATTAACTTAAACAACAAAATTAAGAAAGAGATTAATACTTTTGGCGCGTGCTTCGCTCACTTAAAAAGCTCTTACTTCGAAAGCTCTAAGCCTCACTCACACGAGGACCTCCAACGAAGTACCCCCGCAACTCGAGCCCCGAAATGCTCCAATGCTAAGGAATTAGCTAAGCCCGACCTAAACCCGAGTAATTAATTGTGTTCAAAAGTTTTTACAATGGTGATTCCTTTTTCAACACTTACTCAAGTGCTTTACCCAATGTGGGAGAATTGATTTTTCCATTTTATTTTTAAATCAAAAATAAAATTAATTATCAAGCTACTAATAAATCAACAACTGGAAAATTCATGAGAGAGGTTAGGTGAGAACCACATAGAAAAGGGGGGACCAAACTTGCTCCCTAATCCTCTCCCATAGCTGGCCACCTCAAGCTTCAAGCAACGAATCCACTTGCACCATGTGGCACCCACACTTGGCCACCAAGGTACCCAAGTGTGGGCTGCTTAGCTGCTTCCACGCCATTAGCCCAACAGGCCACACACATATGTGCGTGCTTCTTGGCCGAGAACTGCTGCTAGCAAGCCACACATTAATGTACGGGCTGCTAGCTGCAGCCTGCTAGCATGCCATGCTCATTTATGCGGTCTGCTAGCCGTGGCCTGCTAGCTTGTTACACACATTAGTGCGGGCTGCTAGTCTTGGCCTGCTACTAGCAATGGTGCTCTAGCATGCACCTTCCAGCCTAGGCTCGGCTTGGTGCGCTTGCTACCCACCTTGCTAGGCCATATGCTCCTATCTAGCACTCGGTTTGCTCGGGGCATTCCAATGCTATGGGTATTTTGGAAATTTTGTTGATTTATTAGTAATTTTCCCATCTCGTCTTTTATTATTTTTGAATCGACTTTCGACGCATGATTTCGACGCTCCAAGCTCGAATTTCTGACGTCCAAATATTAATTACTTGGGCGATTCATTAATTTCTTCCGAATTAATTCGTCACGTCGATTTGTTGGTTGCTTTGGTGTGACTAGAAGTGTTCGGTCAATATTAAGCTGTAATATTAATTATACATTAATATTACTAATCGGAAGCAGCCTCCACCCAAGTTTTCCGATCACTTGACCTCACTAAATAATTAGCTTTCTAATAATTCTGAGCCCTCTATCGGAATAATACGCTTGTTCGAAGAACACCATTTCTTTCACCGGCTAGCCAAGGGAGGCTTTTGCCTCGATTTTTGTTCCATGGCCTTGGGATTTTAACCCAAATTTTGCGTGACAAAATAATTAATTCCAAATTAATTTAATAATTAATTCAATGAGCAAAAAAATAAAAAATTATTACAAGTCTAACTTAAATAAAACAATCATTAAGGTGCACATAACCAAAATTATTTCCAAGAACCATTCTTTAATAAAATTGGTTCAACTTGGTGCAATAAAATAAACAAGGGCAGTTACTCACTATTAATTAAATTAATTTAAACTAAACAAGAGATTTTGAAAAAATAAAGGGGAGTTGGAATTATGAACACAAATATATAAATAAAGATTCCAACTTTAAGTTTTGGATCCTTACAAAATTATATCTTCCAATATGAAGATAAATGAAATTTCTATCAAAAGATTAAAACTTTATGATTCCCATCAACTTAATACATTATTAAATCAAAAGTTCAACCGAAAATTCATGGAATTTAGTAACTTAAATGTTCAATCACTTAAAATAATTAAAGATTGAATCTTTAGTACTTAGAAGCCTCAAAGAACAAATTTTCTGCACTTAATCCAATGGATTTGCAATTATGTGAATATTTTAACCAATCTTTCAAGAACTAATTACTACCAAGAAACCAAGCTTAAAGAGGTCAAAAAATGCAGAAACATTAAGGAAAGAACCATATACATAATCACCAAAAATATGCCATTAAGATTCAGGGTTAGAAAGACTTAAAATTTTTTGTCAAAAAGAAAAATCCCTCGAAAAGGGCATTTTTTTGTCAGATTTTGGCCTAAAACACAACTTTGAGAGGGTAAAAACATTTTCAGAACACCTTTTACACCCAATATTCACTATTTTTGGGCGAAATTTGGGTTCAAGGCCATAACCAGCTTTAAAACGGGTTTATTAATAATAAAACCGAGCCACTAATCTAAATAGCAACATAAAACCAGAAAAATAAAAGCCATAAAAGCACCTTGAAATTATGATTATGAAAATAAATTATCAAGGCTTCGATACAGCTGTAGGGTTTTGATGAGTCCGACTCATTGCGGAATAAAACCCGAGCAAAAATCACATCACAATTTGTATAATCAAAAGACATAATTAACAAGAATTAAGGAAAGACATAATTAACAAAAATTAAGGAAAGACATAATTACCTTTGACGCGTGCTTCACTCCTACCCCGAGCTCTTATTTGAGAAAGCTTAAGTCTCGCAATGGACGAAAACCTCTTTCGATATCCACCCGCAACAAGACCCTGACTAGGTCTATTGCTTAAAGGTTAGCTAAGCCCGACCAAACTACTCGAGTAATTATGATTTTAAAGGTTTTCTCAATGGATATGCCTTTTCTAACTCTTATTCAAGTGATTTTTCTAATACCCCAACTTGGGTACCTATAGGGAAACTATTGAGTGAAATCTTCTCTCCCATTAATGTGGGAGAGTTTGTAAAATCAATATTCTTCCTTTATTTTTAAATTAAAAATAAAAATAAATATTTAATAACTAATCAATCAACAAGTGTCACACTTAGAGGAGGGGTTAGGTAAGGACCACAAGCAAAGGGGGGACCAAACTTGATCCCCAAGCACTCCCCATAATCGGCCACCTATACCTAGCCACCCCCAATCACCCGCTGCCACATGGCACCCACACTTGAGCACCAATGCGGCTGGGTGTGGGCTGCTGCCTCGGCCTAACTAGCTACTGTTGGCCTTGGCATGGCAGCATGGTGCACAATGACGAGGGGTGGATCTAGGTCATTGAAACTAATCCTCCCTCGGTCAAACTAAATTTATAAATACTTAACCAACCTAAATACTAGTATAGAGGCAAGTCAAGGGTTGAACCTAAGGAAACGGTAATGATCAAGCGCTCTTAACTATGCGCCTAAGCTTAGTCGAAGACAAAGATAAAGAGAGAACACTAAATGACTACCAAACAAATAAATCACTAGGAACGGGGATCAACAAGTAATCATGACAATTTTAGCAACTCGGAATTACATGAAAGTCAATGGTTGTGAAGACTAATGGCAAGCTCGATCAAAGAGTCAACAAGCCATCTCCTAGAGGTCAAACTAGCGCCAACTACGAGAGACTCTAACTAGGAGCATCACTAATCAAGCACAACCGACAATTGCAATTCCTAAATCAATGGTACGCATCATTAGAAACTACAATGCAATCTAGCATAATTATCGAGGTCTAATCGAATCACACACATGAAAACTTCCATTAATCACTTTAATCTAAACATTAATAAACATAATCCCCAAATTAAGCACAATCAATCAATCATACAAGTTTCACCCTATCCCTAGCCAAACAACTACTCAAACATTAACATCTAATCACAAACTACTAAAGAAACCAAGAATTAACAATCTATGAAGAACAATTACACTAATAAAAGATCAAACATCAAAATCAAACCAAATAAATATGAAATCAAACAAACATGAATCTTAAAAAAAGCAATAAATGAGATAGAGTTTAGAAATTCCAACACAATTGCCACCATTGAATCTTCAATCTCTCAATCACCATTGAAATTCCATACTTTCTCTCTCTAAAATCTACTCCTAAACTAACCCTAAAAACTAGAGAGAGAAGCTCTCAACTAAGCTAAAATTATGATCTAAATTTATGAATTCCCCTTCAAACTTGCCCCAAAAATCGGGTTACAATAGTATTTATAGAAGGCGCAAAACGAAACCGAGCATGACGAATACCCAAGGGAGCGCTCCCGCGCGGGAAAGGAGGCACGCCCACGCCCACAGGTGGCGCTCCCACGCTAGAAGGTGTCGCGCCAGCGCAAGTGGGTTGTGCGCCCGTGCTAATCTGGGTTTCTTCGATTCTTCTCGTGGTTTCATGAATTCGCGAAGGTCTTCGAATGATCGCGCAATATGATGCTTTATGAACACTAAGAGTGGCAGCCCCAAAAAGCACTTGATAGTGGGTTCAACACCCCATCTTCATGAGAGCACGGCTTGAGAGCGCAAGAGCTAGAACTTGGAGAATCCACTTCCTTGCATCTTGAGCTTTCCAATTGCCATGAGCTTGCTCCAAAAGAATCTTTCACCTTAGTATATCACCAATATAAAGACCCAGACCTCGTACAATACCTATAACCCCAAAATAAAGCAAATAAAGAAGAAAAGAGTAGAAAAACCAACAAAATGCACAAAAGCTACAAAATAAGAGAGGAAAGGTAAAACAAAGACCAAATTCATAAAACTAGGCATTTATTAAGCATGAAAGCTATGAAAAAAGAAATAAAACAACCTAAATGCTCATCAAATGGGTGTCATATATGAAACCCATCAAATACCCCCAAGCTTACCTTTTGCTCATCCTCGAGAAAAACAAAACCAAGGGAGAAAGGATGAGCTTATTCAAACAAACAAAAAGAAGAGAAGAGACAAGAATATACACTAATTCAATCATAGTCAATTTTAGCAACTAAAGACAAGCCATTTAAACCCCTAGATCGCCCTAGAGGACGAGTGATGCTCTCGTAAAGGTTTTCTAAGAGATTAACCTATAACTCTCATAATAATTCAAACAAGGCAAAGCACGAAAAACAAACCAAAATACAAGAAAATCAAACAAATGTTCATGAAAGGACTTTTCCAAATGTGCAAGCACAAGTGAATGCAAATCTTTCTAAACAAGTAAGGGAGTGTACGTTCTAAGATATCAAAGGTTAATTGAAACATAGGACATGCTAAGTATAGAGAACTAAAGAAACGCGATTCACTTTCATCTCAAAATATTTTAGCACATTCTCCCAATTAGCTTCTAATCTACTTTTAGTGAGCGTCTCTATAGTTCCTTGAAGGAACCGGAAAAACAAATAGATTTGAGGTTTCTCGACATCTTGACTTTGCATCTCCTTTCCTTAGGCTATAACTCATAATGCCCTCCCCCGATATGTAACTCAACCTCTAGGTCAAAAGAGCTTTCCCAATGGTTTTAACGTAAGGGATTAAGGGTGAAGGTAGGCTTAAAATTTTAAAATTTGGTGGTATCCCTAATAGTGAAGCAAAGAACGAGCCCTTTCTTAGAATTACAATCAAGTAGTCACTAAACAAAAACAAACTAACACCCCCAAGCTTATTCAAAGCGATACTCACAAACATAAATACAAAAAGCGTAAACGCTTCTACCCCAAGCTTAAAGAAGCATTGTCCTCAATGCTTAGAAAGGGAGAATAGTTCACATTAAAATATTGTTGAATTTTCTCATTTTCACATTTTTTAATTTGTTGTTTACATATTTTCAAAGAAATTGTCCTTGCCTCTTTTAAATATGGACAACTCTTACAACTTTGCATTTATTATGTCCTTGCCTTTTTTAACTTTGAATGGCTTTTTTCATTTATTCACTTGCCATTATTCACAAAATATACAAAACACAAGCTTGCTTACGAATAGAACCAATGTTCAAACTCATATACCACAAACTCCAAGAACATGATCATTTTCTCCACAAATTCCAAAAATGGAATAAAAAGAAATAAAAGGCTCAAAGTTTTTAAAGATGTGGCTTGAAAAGAAGGGCAAATGCTTAAATGGTTATCAAGAAGGCAAATGTAAACCCAATAAACTAAAAATAAATAAGATTATCCTAGAAAAAAAAATTACCACCCCGAAAAGATGCCTTTGTCCTCCCTAGATTGTTCGGTCTTGTGTTTGAGAATTATGAGTCAAGATTCAAGATTATGTCCGCAATAGTCTAGGATCCGTGCCACTCATGCAAGTAATTGTAGGTGGCTTCAAAATAATGAAACCTCACAAGGTTGTAGCAAAAACTCACTATTAGCTTCAAATTCACCAAAAGGAAGCAATTGCAAATTTTCAAAAACAAATAGAACCCGGCTTCAAGGTCCCAAAAGTTCTAAATGACTACCTTAGAATACTATATCCTATAATCAACCAAACATACTCTCAAACCGTGCACACCAATACCATTGAAGAGGAAAAGCATTCAAATATACAAGTCCAAAATTATTATGTCCAAAGCAAGAACAAAACAAAACACAATGCAAATTTGCCTTCATAGAAACAAAAATCTTTTTGGAGTTTTTGAAGGTATAGAACATGGAAATACATATACAAATGTGCATGGCATATATGATTTAACATCTTATCAAATATGATAGAATACCCTCCCCCAAGCTTGAATGAGACAATACACTCAAACATTAATCATAGAAACCATGTAAGGGGAAAACAAGGAGATCAATCCAACAAACCAACATATATCCAACAAGTCATCATCCACTTGAGAAAGAGCAAAGAAGGATATTACCGGATAATGGGTGGATGTAAATACCCGCAAATGACCCAATTAAACCTTTCAAATGACTTCCTTGATTCTTGATCCAAATCGAAGCACCAAAGTATATCAAGTCATGTACCTATCAAAAGGCACACAAACATTTCCATAAGATAAAATCTATTCTAAAAAGAAAAGAAAATGAAAGCAATAAAACACGGATTACTTCCCAAGAAAGGGTTGCTTAAGGTCCAAACTTGACCGCTCTAGAAAATAATAATTCAATGCACGCAAGAGCTTGTCAAATGCACTACTACACATTTCGTAAGATAAAAAATAGGCAAATGATATAAGAAGGGCATGCAAAAAGATTAGTGCACACAAAATAAATGAAGAGGGATTGCCAAGTAGAAGAAGAATCAAAAGGAAAATCAAGAAAATAAGAAGAAGAATAGAAAGGCAAACTCTCTTTCCAAATATCTTTTTGGGTGGAAAAATCACTCTTTTCCTCAATAGAAGACAAATGAGGGTCATGAAAATCATCATAGAAGACCGGGTCCCCAATAGGCTCATTAACGAAGGAAGGGAGGGATATAGGAGTGTAGGGAATATGGTTTAAGCTCCTTGAAAAAGGGACATGAGAGGAGGGAATAGGGGCTATGGTCTCGCAAATGAACTCTTCCTCACCACTATGCCTCAAATCAATAATAAGAGCATGAAAATCAATCATAGAATCCTTAAAAGAAGAACACTCAGGATTGTTTCGGGGTTTTCTGATGTCCTGCGGGAGAGTTACAATTCCGAGACTGGAACCGGACGCCTGTACCTGCAAAATAACGGAGACTCCTGGGAGCTCCGCCTCCAACGGTCAAGTTAGTACTTGATTAAGGAGTAATTAATGCGGAAATTAAAGTGATTGGGTCTCTCTAGGTGAGAGTGTTTAATGTAGGTAATCTGCTTTGTTACCGAGATCAGCCGGTTATTACTGTGTGTAATTAATGTGTTTTTTCGTAATGTTTTCGTAATCCCCCTTAATGAGGATTAAAAGAGGTATTTATAACCTTGGGAAACGTGCCCATCCTAGGTTTAGGTTAACCTAGGGCCGATTGGGCTTCCCTCGGAAGTTGGGCCTGGGTGGCCGGTTTCTCCATTAGGCATGGAATATGCCACATGTCATGACATAACAGGTCCAAGGTGGACGAATAAGCGCGTGCCACGTGGCAAGCCCTGACAGTTCCAACTGGGGGACACTTGGCAGGACCTGATTGGCCCACGGGGCGCATTCCGATTGGTGGGAGCAAAATCCCCTAATCAAGGATCACCATCTCCCTCAAATATCCAACTCCCAAGAGGAACCACATAATCTCCTCCACTACATTCATTAACAACAACTCCCTCAACTTCCTTAAAGCCCAAAGTCTCAAAACCATGCATGAGTGGATGTAAATTCATTTCAAAATCATCTCTCTCCCATGAAGCATTCTCAATTAACTCACTCAAAAGGCTATGGGTTTTCTTTTGACTCTTAAAGAACTTATTGGCCATTTAAAGGAATAGTGTCCTTCGAACAAGTGTATTATTCCGATAGGGGGGTCAGAATTATTAGAAAACTAATATATTCGATAAGGTCAAGTGATAGGAATGCCTGGGTAGAGGCCGCTTCTGATCAGTAATATTAATGCTTAATTAATATTACAGTTTAATCTTAACTGAATCCTTCGGGTAACACCCAAGCAACTAACGAACCGAAGCGACAAATTAATTTGAAAGGAATTAATTAGTCGACCGAGTAATAAATATTTAGACGTCGGAAATTCGAGCTTAGAGCGTCAAAACCTAGCGCCGGAAGTCGAGTAAAAAATAGTAAACAACAAAACGTGCAAATATTAATAAATCAATGTATTTTCCAAGATACCCCTAACATCGAAATGCCCCGAGAAAACCGAGTGCTAGGGGCACAATGCGTAGCATGGTGGCTAGCATGCGCACCAATGCTAGCATGGTTGTCGTTGCCAAGTGCATGCACAAGGCAGCAGCCCTCGGCACTAGGTCTCGGCATCAGCACACACTTAGGGTGCGAGGCTTGCTTGCTGAGAACAACAACATTCCTCACTTTGTGGTGCTGGGATGGTTAAGCCAAGGCTAGAGGCAGCAGCAAAATGAGAAGCCCACTTGGGTGCCTTGGTGCCCAAGTTAGGGTTTCCATGTGGCGCAAGGTGAGGGAGAGAGTGGGGAGCAACTTTTGTCCCCCCCCTCCAAGTGGTCCTCACTTACTCTCTCATGTATGGTTGACACTTGGTGATTTATTACTAGTTTTCTTAAATAACTTTATTTTAGCATTTAAATAAAATGTGAAAATCTCATTGTCCCACATTGATGGGAGAGATAATTATACTCTCAACATAACCTATAAATACCCAAGTTGTGGCATTGGAAACGATGCTTGAGTAAGAGTTGGAAAATGGATCACTAGTAGTGAAAACCTTTGAACTCAAGAGTTGAAAAAGGTATCACCTTTTGTGAACCTTTGAACTCAATTGCTAGGGTTTTTCGGTCGCGCCTTGCTAACCCCAAGGAATTTGACCTAGTCGGTGATCGTGTTGCGGGTGGATCATCGTTGGAGGCCTTCGTATTATTGAGGCTAGCTTTCAAGTAAGAGCCCTAAGTGGTCGGGTGAAGCACACTTCAAAGGTAATTTTATTATCTTAATCTTGTCATTAAGTTAATTATGTTTATGGTTTTATTTATTTCGAGTGCGGTCTTGGTTTTGGGTTTGTTTCTGCGGTGAGTTGGACTCACCAAACCCTAACAGCGGTATCGGAGCCTCGCTCATTTATTTTAAAATCATAATATTTTTCAAGGTGTTTTTATGGCTTAATTTTTCCGGTTTTAAGTTGCTTATTAGATTAGTAGATCGTTTATCCATTTTAACCTCGTATTAGATTTGACGTCAACTCCCGAAACCCAGATTTCGACCCAAAAATAGTGAATTTTGAGTGGAAAAGGCGTTCTAAAAATGGTATTACCTTTTCAGAAATCGGGTTGTAGCCAAAAAACGACCAGAAATGCACTTTTCGAGGGATTTTTTCTTTTTACAAAAAATATTAAGTCTTTCTAACCTTGAAAACTAATTACATATATATGGTGGTTATGTAGTTGGTTCAATACATATTTTATATTCAATTTTAAATCACTTTAGGCATGATTACTTGCTGGTAATTTGTGTTTGAAAGCTTGATTTTATTTTTTCACATAATTGCAAATAAATTGCATTAAGTGTGAAATTGTTGTTCTTTAAGGCTTCTAAGTACTAAAGATTCAATCTTTAATTATGCTAAGTGATTGAAACTTTGAGTTACTAAACTCCATGAATTTTTATTGAACTTTGTTGATTTAATCATTTTTAAGTTGATTTGTGATAGAAATTTGTTTATCTTCATATTGGAAGATATAATTTTTCAAGGATTCACAAGTATTAAAGTTGGAATCTATATTGAACTTATGTTCATTTTTCCAACTCCCTTTTTTTTTTCAAAATCTCAAGATTAATTTAAATCAAGGCAAATCCTCCCTTGGCTAGCCCGCATGTGGCAGCCAAAGAGGCTGCTCGATGGTTACGTTCAGCCTTGTGCATGGCATGTGCGCCCAGCCATAACAGTAACGCAGCAGCACCAGCCAAGTAGAACAATACTGTAGCTGTACTACGTGCGTGCGTGCAGCTGCCGTAGTGCAGCACATGGCTGCCGTGGTGCGGTAGGGTGTGCGATCATTTTGAGTGCGTGGCTTAGTGTTGGGTGGTGAAGGCACGTGCGCCAAGCCTTATAGTGCGAGGTTGTTAGACAAACTTGAGTGCGTGAACCACTTGAGTACGGTTGGCTTTGTGTTTGCTTATTTTGCCATTTTAATTAGTTTATTATTTAATTTGGTTTTAATTTTTTTAATAAATTTTGGAGGTAGGCTTCGGTTTTATGAGCGGCATTTGCAAAATGTTATTTTGGCAAATAATTAAGTTTTACCGGTGTAATTAACTGGATTAATTATGTTTCATGCGGAATTTAGTAGGAGCTTGAAATATTAATTGCGCTTATTTACATAATCAGTTAAAACAACTTTGACTAGTTTTAATTAGGCGTGTTAATTAGATTAACCACCTAGATTAGTTACTAGTTATCGTGTGTTTATGCATTTTTACTTGTTTATCGTTGTAAAATGCATGGACATTTCACAAATAGTGAATGGATGAATGGAATGTATATTCTCTTACAGCTTTTATAAAAAATGGCAACTAGTGGGGCCCGAATAGGATAGAAAATATGGACTGCGATCCGTGATGTATTTTTGTAAATCTAAATACGGTCTGCATACCGTTGAGTATTTTTGTACCGTAATATTTAGATTAGTCCTAATCGTAGATACTAGTTGTAGACACCTATTTGTGTCTCCCCAAAACCAAACCCAGTGTTGAGTACCTTTTACGTTGAATCATAATCAAATGAAGTGAAAGTGTGGAAAGTCTAGTGTTGCGGATAGTTTTAATTTCTTTTCTCTTCTCTCTGTTTTTGAAAACCAATTTTTTAGAAAACGGCAAATCCAGTTCGGTTGGTCCATTAAATGGGTCCAATAGTAGTGTAGTTAGATAGGGCTTGCAAAGAGCTTTCCAACGATATATTATAAGCCTAATTCCGATGAATATTGAGGAAGTTATGACCAAATTACTGAACTGGGCCTGGTTTGAGCCTTATATGCGACCCAATGATCTAGGGGAGGGCCTAATATGGATTTATCATTCCTAATGCAATTAGGAATGGTTTTAGTCTTCAATTAGCATTGATAAATTGACTTTTGTTGACTTTTTAGAGTTTTTTTTTTTTTTTTTTTTTTTTTTTTTTTTTTTTTTTTTTTTTTTTTTTTTTTTTTTTTGTAAGTTAAGAATTTTATTACCAAAAGTAAAGAGTTACTACCCATAAAAGTAGCAACTACAAGAAATGAAAGTGCAGTACATGCCCTCTGGACCAAAGAAGCAAAAAAACCAAAGCCCGAAGGCAAAACAAAGATAACAACTACAGAATCTCTAATTCCTAAAGGGAGAGAAAACCAAAGCTACATCCAAAAGTGGGTAAAAACCCATACATCCAAAGATATCAAATAAGGTGAATATAAAAAAAAGTATCAGCTTAGCTTGAAAGCATACACCATCCGCCAGCATCATCATAAAAACAGCTTGATAACAACACCACAGTCAGCCTGCCAGGACAGAACAATAGCATGCATGCAGTACAAACCAGGATAAAAGATCGCAGCCATGAACCATCATCCAGCAGCACAAACATAAGGAGGCTCAAGCAAGACAGAGAATACGATGCTACGACAAAGGTAGATCAACAGCTATCACAATGGAAGAGGGAAGAGAAGGAGTCCTGGCAGAAACAACAAACAAGGTAGCAATAGGAATACCACCCACCATACAATCCAGGCCCTCAACTAGCACCTCATGCTAGAAGACAGCACGAAAAATAAGGCCTCAACCTACTACCCACCAAGCAAGCTAAATATCCAAGACTCACCCATGACAACCAACTTCCACCATGCCAAGACAACAACAGAAAAAACATACCACCACCAGCATCACCATAAAGAACAGCTTGATAACAACCCCATAATCAGCTTGCCAGGATAGAACAATAGCATACATGCAGTACAAACCAGAGCAAAAGATCGCAGCCATGAACCATCATCCAACAGCACAACCATAAGGAGGCTCAAGCAGAATAAAGTAACATAAGATGCCACGACAATGGTAAAGCAACATTACCATAACAGAGGAGGCATAAGAAGGAGACCTGGAAGAAGCAGCAAGCAAGGAAGTAATAGGAACACCACCCACCATACAATCCTGGTTATCAACTAGCACCTCATGCTAGAGAACAACACTAAAAATAGGGCCTCAACCTACTACACACCAAGCAAGCTAGAGTAACCAAGATTCACCCATGATGACCAACCTCCACCACACCAAAGTAATAACAAAGCAAATACTATCCAATAGCATCAACATAACTTGATACCAACCCTGTAGACACCCTGCCAGGACAGAAATATAGCATACATGCAGTACAAACTAGAACAAAGGATCGTAGCCATGAACTATCAGCCAGCAACACAGACACAAGGAGGCTCAAGTACAAAAAATTAGCAAAAGATGCATAGATAGATATAGAACAACATCCACCACAGCAGGAGAGGCCGAGAAGAAGCCCGGACAAAGCAAGACCAAGGTAGAGAGAGGGATACTACCCACCATACAATCCAAGCCATCAACTAGCACCTCATGCTAGGAGATAACACTAAAAATGGGCCTCACCCACCAAACACCAAGCAAGCTAAAATGACCAAGACTCAACCATACAACCAACCTCCACCAAATAAAACAAAGAAACAATTTCCACCTGCATCACCATAAAATCCGCTTGATAACAACCCCATAAACAGTCTGCTAGGACAGAACAATAACATACATGAAGTATAACCCAGGACAAAGGATCGCAACCATGAACCATCAGCCGGCAATACAATCACAAGGAGGCTCAAGCAAAGCATGAAGCATAGGATGTCGAGACAGAAAAAAGAGCAACAACTACCACAATGAAAGAGGCATGAAAAGGAGTCCAGGCAGAAGCAAGAAACATGGTAGCAATAGGAAAACCACCCAACATACAACACAGGCCATCAGCTAGCACCTCATGCTAGGACAATAACAAAAAAATAGGGCCTCATCCCACTACACACCAAGCAAGCTAATACCAAAACTCAACTATGACAACCAACCTCCAGCAACTATCCACCATCAATAGGCATAATCATAAAATCACAGCTAAATAACAACCCGGAAACTAGTTTTCTAGGACAACGGCATGGCAAGCATACAATACAAACCAGGACAAAGAATCGCTACCATGGACCATCAACCAACAATACTAATCACTAGGAAGCTTAAACTGAAAAAGCACTACAATATGCCTAAATAGTAGTTACAACCAAAGAAGCATTCCCAAAATACACAAAGATAACCAAAAGGAAGTAGAAAACAAAATCAACCTTCCTTTTACAGATGGAGAACAATAGGGAATACCTCAACCTCTACAAATATGCAATTCAAGAAGGCTGCCACCAACCCTCGAGTTCACCCTCCAACCCGAAAAAGAGAACCCAGGAAACATAGCAACCCCTAGCAATAACACGCCAGCCAGGTAGGAAACCCAGCCACCCGCAAACAAACCAAAACACGGAAAATCAAGGGCTGAATCGCAGCCCCAACATCCTTGAATCAGCCTAATAAACACCCATTTCAGCGATGCCCAACAACCGAAAAAAAAAACAGAGCATAGCCCCGTCAACAAAACACTAGTCAAGGGTTGAAGACAACCACTCAACTGGACCCGTCACCAGCAACAAAGACCAGACCCAGCCACCGGTAAACTAGCCCGAAAATCAACAACATACTTTGAGCAAGAACCCAGAAAATCGAGGGTTCGAATTAGCCCCAAACACCTAGAATCAGCCTCACGAATGAGCTTCCAGCGAATACCAGCTACTGGGAAAAAGAAACGACTCAAACCACTGCCCAGCTACCAACCGGAATCAGCCTAGCAAATGAAAAATCGACACTTTCAAACACAATCCGGCTGCTGGGAAAGAATAGCATGAAACACCGCCAGCCGCCGCGCCAACAAGAACAACCACCGGAACACCGAACTTAGACCCTTCTTCAATCTCGAGCAAAGAACCCAGAAAATTGAAGAAGGAACCAAAAACTTCGCAGCACCGTCCAGCAGCTTTGTTTGATTTAGAAATCAAACCCAAAAAACCCAGAAACAACCCAGCAAGAGAAAAATTAAAACTTTAAGCACAACCCGACAAAAACAGCCGCCGCTTCTTCAACCTTGAATGAAGGTCGAATAACAGACCTAAGTTCCAAAAGCCCTTAGGGTTTGTATTTTGACATTGAAGAACAAGAAACAAGCTTCTCAATCTAACCCTTTGAAGAAAGAATTCGATGAAGGCAACCACCGGGATCCTTCTTCAAAGGGCTAGAGAGAAGCTAGAGTTTCTCTCTAACTTTTTAGAGTTTTAATCAGAATAAAAGAACGTTTTTTGAGAAAAATACGATTTTATCCTCCTGTACGGTCAATTTATATCAGATTTTTTAGAAAACGCGTCAATAATTAAGTTAGCGCCAAACGCCAGCACTAGCGCCTGACGCTAAGCTTGGCGCATAACGCTAGCGTTAGCGCCTGACGCTAATGTCAGCGTCTGGCGCTAGCCTCGTTTATGCGAGTTAGAACTCTGTTTTCGATTTTTTATCTTTTTGGCTGGTTTTCTCTAAAAAATAGCCTTCTAAAAACTCCGTTTTCAATTACCAATCCTCACCAATTCTCACCAACTCTCATCAAGAAATTCTTGATTCTCTCTCTCTTTCTATCCTAGCCTTTTACAAACACAATTGCTCATACATTAGCAGTAGATACTACCTAGCCATTATTCGAAGTTGCCTTCGCCCTAGACGTGAAAGGTTTTAATTTATAAGGGTTTGGTCCCAAATCTTTATTTCAATTATTTAATTTAATTCTTTGATTTTATTATTTTCCTTGAAATTACTAACGTGTGCATTTTGTTATTAGAAAGAGTTACGAGGCATCCAAGTAAGTTCTTTAATTGTTTGCATTTATATTATGATATAGAAATCATGTCTAGGTTGTTATTATGATTCCTAGTATCATGTTCGGATGTTTTTCTTAATTTGATGTTTAGGGTGACAATAATAAATTCCTAGTATCATGTTTATGGTAAGGAATATAATGTCAATTATGATTTATATGATGTTTCCTATTTTCTTTCCTAATATTCATGTTAGTATTATGTTAGGGCTATATATTTGATCTTTATTGTTTAGTGACATGCTAGAGTTTGTTATTAATCTTGTTAGTATCATGCCTAGGATCTTGCTATTATTATTATGCTTTAACATGATGATTATGATTATTTTAATTATTATGATTATTATTATTTTGCTTGATATTTATTGTTATTGCTTGATCACACCTTTTATGCACGTTTAAAGGGAATAGGTACTTGTAATCACGCTTAATAAGATAATTAATAATCTTTTTTAGGGTTAATTATGATTATAATTCAAGTGATCGCCAAAAATAGATTTATTTATGCATTAATATTCAACAAACATAGATAAACAGGTTTAGGGTTAATCATATTGCTTGCATGTTAGTCAGAAAGCGCACATGAATACGATCAGAATAAAGTAGAGGCCTATTATTAGGGTAGGTTCAATCTCTTTTAGGTTGGATTTGTACCTTCATCCCCGAACTACCAGTCATGGTTCCAGACCTATTGGAGTTGACGATCTCATGGATCGTTAAGGGGTGTAACCTTCACCTCGTGAACGGTTTACAAGTTCCTAAAACTTGTTGGCGACTCATTTGCTCTAGCTTCTTTCCCTTTGGACGCCACCGTACTTTAGTGTATGATCACAGTGGGGTTCAAGTTTGGGATAATGCTTGAAATTTTCCCTACAGTTTTTGGCGACTCTGCTGGGGAGGATTTCTATTTTGATTCCTGAAATTTATTTCGGCAATTATTTAGAATGAGTGGATGAGACTCGAAAAGTTCTAAGTATTTCATGTGCGTAATTTTGATTAACATTATTGTCATATGCATAAAAAAGATCTCATTAGAAAGACCATTCGTAATGAGTTAAAACATAGGATTTTTTCACGTAGGAAATTTAAGAAATATCTTTCACAACTAGGGTCGAAATAACACTACGCGAAACTGGAAAATTTTATCGAGCTCAGAAAGCTGCTGAGGCATGTAGGAACTAGCGTCAGCGAACAAAGATAAGCTCCGATATTTTGACTTAAGCGCCAGACGACAACCTCTATTGCCAGGCGCTAAAGCCAAAAAGCTGGCACCAGCCTCTGTTTGCTGGCGCCAAGTTATTCCAATACCTAGCCAGAAATATGCGTTCTAATTTTGACCAGTTTTTAGCATTGTTCGCCCGATCCTACTTCCTGATTTAGTTTTTGTCACTTTTCTGAAACCCATATGTGTTCTACATATGGACATAACCGCTTGGGAATTCATGCTCCATCTACCCGATTGAACGCTCTGAGCAACAAAGGGTACATCTAAGAATGTTGAATTCACCAAACCATGGAAGCGAGTTTTTCTAAACTCGCCGTGTCCCATCCACTCACGCCAACCCTTCACGGTTAGGCTTCCACGCAGTGACCATGGACCCTCTATTGACTAACCCATATCCCGGACTTTAGAGAACTAGAGCCATGGTTAGGTTGCAAACTCATTGCATCATGTTGTGCCTACTTGACTAATTGTGCATTTTTGGTTATGCATACTCTATGTGTTTTTCCTAACCGTTCGTTTGACTTGTGCTAAGACTAAATAAATTAATGAGAAAAAGAACTTTGCCTAATTAATTAATTAATGAATTTGAGTAAATAAAGTCTAATATTTTAACCAGAATTGACTTAGTACGACTTTAGGCATACCCTGTAGAGTAATAATACTGAAAGCAGTTCTAGATCAACGTTCCAGCACTGGTGCCGAGGTTTAGACTGCAGCGCCACTCTGTGGAGTATAGCGCCTGGCGACAGCTCTGTCGTCTGGCGCTACACTATACAGTGCGGCGCTAGTCTTGTCGTTTTGGCGACAGTTCGGTTTATTGTGCGAGTCATCACCTTTTGTCTAATTAAACAATTTGCTAATTAATTCGGTTAATTTTTAGTGTTAATTATACCTTGTTAAGTCCTTAATTGAGTCTAGTCACATAGTCTAGCCACATGGTCAAGACACGAGTCTTAGCATGTCACCTACACTCACTAGTCTTAGCACACACTTTGTACATATTCTTTTCACACCATGACCATGTCTTAGGTTCATGCATGAGTCGGTTTTTTTTTTTTTCGTCATTTAAGTTGGGGGTACATTCTATTCCTAATTCTTCATATCCCTCCATCTATATCATCTTTCTTCACCTCCTCCATCCATTGCATGTTGAATAGAGTTTGAGTCAAATAATTAACAATGAATATCCCCAAATTTCTTTTCCACAGTACTTGGTCGAGGAGAGAAGGGTGATTAATCAAGGACAACCTCTTTATTCTAGCCTTACTTTTTGATAAACCGATTCGTCGAAAGAAGAAAGCTAAAAAGATAATGGAAAGTAAAGAAGAAGTCAATGAACTTAGGAGTTAATTGACTGAAGTGACTGAGGCGTTAAAGGCTTTAACCCTCAAAATTGATGACCCTGTGAAGCAACAATAAATGAACCTTATGGAAGAAAGCTTGAGCAAGCTATGTAGTGACTATAAATTTCAGGGCATTAGTTCACAAGGGGTCTCGCTAAACAAAGAACTTCTCCCGCATAAGTTCAATGCCAACGACATCCCAAAATTAAAGGCAACATATAACCCTTACTTTCATCTAAGAGCTTTTGAAACCATAATGAACATTAAGGGGATTGATAAGAAAGTCTTTCATTCTTTGTTTTCTTTATCTCTTGAGACCGTTTGTCAACAATGGTTCTTTTCCCTTGACAAAGAGAAAACCTCTTCTTGGGAGTCGATAACAAACGCTTTCATAGATAGATATAAGTGCAACATTCAAGACGAAACAGACCACAGACAACTTGAGATGTTAAAGCGAAAAGAAAACGAAGGGTTCACTTCTTTCTTCAACAAATGGAAGGAAACTTCCACTGACATGGTTAAGGTTCCTACCGAAAAGGAATCTGTGAGGATGGTTATCAAGAATCTCCAAGGGAAGTATTCAAAGCACTTAAAATACCAACACAACTTGAATACTTTCAAGGCTGTGTATAATGTAGGCATTGACATTGAAGATGACCTTCTGAAAGATAATAGTGCGAGAGGAAAGAAGAACGACCATCCTTCTTCTTCCTCTCCCATTAATGAAGTACATGCTACGAACACCTCTAAATCACGAATCCAAAGGTCGAAAAGAGTGTTCACTCCACTTGGTATGAGTTATGAAACAACTTTCGAGAAGCTACACCACAAAGGACTAGTCATGCCCATAGGGCCTATTTAAGATCCAGTTCAGAAAGCCACGCCACCCAAATGGGATCCTAATAAGCAGTGCAAATATCACCAAGGAAAGGGTCACGATACTGAGGAGTGTTGGAAACTCAAAGAAGCTATTCAAGATCTAATCGACAATAATGAAACTTCCAAGATTCTAGCCATCGAAGAAGATCAAAAATCTTTCGATCCATCACTTCTTATCACACCTGTAGGTGAGCCCATGATCGAGACAGCTTATATAACCTCTCTTGATGAGTGGCCATGATCGAGGAGTATGAAAGTCTTGTCTTAGATAATACCAGGGAAGACTCGTCATGTCTAAAATAGGACGTTCGAAAACTGCAAGATGTCGTTGCCATGCTCTTGAATGTGGTAGAAGGACTAGAAAATCGGGTGATGGTTATTGAACAAAATTCGCACCAAGAATTTAATGAAGAACTCAATGCTCCTAAGCCACGGGCAAAGCGGACCATTGAAGAATACACACCAATAGGAATGACTTACAATGAAGCTTTTTACTGTCTTCACGATCAAGGTCTCATTCACCACATTGGTCCCAGTCAAGACCCTCCGCCTGAAAAACGGTATCCCAATTGGGATCCAAAATCTTATTGCCGATACCATAGAGGTCTTGGTCATACCACCGAAGTATGTCTCGCCTTCAAAGATCGTGTTCAAGACCTCATTGATTCAAATCTCCTTCATGTTCCTCCGTGCGACAAGAAGGCCAAGATTAGTAACGATAACAACAATGGCTGTAAAGGAAAGAAGAACGACTATCCTTCTTCTTCCGAAAACACCTACTCTAGTAACAATATTGGTAATTTCGACCTTAATGAAATCTTAGCCATTGATAATCGAGGATTTAGAAAGAAACTAAGAAAGGATTTCACCCCTATTGGAATGAGTTACAATGACGCTTTCGATCGACTCCATGCAAAGAGACTCATTACTCCTATTAGACCAATTCAAGATCCCCCACTTGAGAAGAGATTGCCTAGTTGGAACCCAAATGTACGTTGTAGGTACCATCAAGGTAGGGGTCATACTACTGAGAGCTTTTGGAAGCTAAAGGAAGCAATCCAATATTTGATCGACAATAACGGGCTTCCAATACCTCCAAGAACTCCAAATGATGATAAGCTAAGGGACAAGACGCAAGCTTCAACGACAATATTTCATGATCTCTTTTTCTATTTCTTTTTCTTTTTTTTTCCCCTTAGATTAATTTTATAGGAAATTTCCTTTTTCCTTTTAAATAAAATGAGCATTTATTTCCTTGCGTATGATCATTGCATTGCGTCAAA
Source organism: Chenopodium quinoa (assembly GCF_001683475.1). Lineage (NCBI taxonomy): Eukaryota > Viridiplantae > Streptophyta > Magnoliopsida > Caryophyllales > Amaranthaceae > Chenopodium > Chenopodium quinoa. The sequence goes on along the minus strand of NW_018743880.1, from coordinate 795,476 downwards.
AAAAAAAAAAAAACATGTCGAACTAAGCACAAGGTATACCAATGATTTGAGGCACCCCTTGTAACCACATCATATTGCCTTTCACCTTTCTAATTTACAATCCTTTCTTTATAATCCACTTTGAGCCTCGTATAACGACAAACCTTTCATTTTTCAACCTACATCTACCTAACTTTGGGATGGGATGGTGTGAAACTTATGCAATTTTCAATTTCATAAAAAGCTTGAGTGATTTCAAAAGATTAAAATAGCAAAAAGTAAATAAATAAAAGTGTACAAAAGGGCAAGTGTTCCAATGTCTTCAATATGAAAATGTCTTCGATACGAACACGTCTCAGATTATTGCGTCTCTTATCGAGTGCTCAGTACCGTGCCTGAGAAACATGAATGCCATGTGAGTGATAGACCGCATGATCGGGATTACCCACACTTATAAAAGTAAAAAATTGCAAAATCCAAAAAAAAAGAGCAAAAAAAAAAAAAAAAGAGCTTAAAAGTGAGAAACCTCAAGCATGAAAATACAAAGATTCAAAAGAAAGGTTGCACACCTTGGGGGATTATCTAGGGTCTTGAACCTTTGTCCCTTTCTTCTTAAACCTTTAGCCTAACCATGTTAAACCCTTAAAAAGACCTTTTGAGGTATACACACCCTTGTGCGAGGTTCGGCTAGAGCTACTTTCGGTCTGATTCCTAATGGATACGTAGGAAACCTCACATCGAGGTGCGACCGTAATAAAAATTCATTCATTCATATTTACGTTCATAATCGATCATATAAAGGGATCTCCTTTGCTCATCCCTATCTACTTAAAAATAGACTTGGGGGCTTGATCCCTACATTATTAACTTATCTAGCCTAAAGAGTCAGCATCATTTGACTCTTCTCAAAATAATATCTTTCCACACACTTAGCCTTTGCGGCCTAACTTTAGAATCACTTTCACACATCGCACAGATACATAACCAAATATACTTCCCTTAGGAACCCTTTGTCATGGAATCTTAACACAACATTGAAGCATGCCTTGTCATATCAACATCACTTATCAATCATAATCATCATTACATCACAAAGTATGAAGTGCTTAGCCTCCGTGCCTAAGTTACCCAAATACTTTTATCATTGAGTCAACCATTGAGATAGCCTAGGATGGATTAATCCTTGCATCTTGAGAGATAGTATCAACAACATTTAACTAAGCTCATTTAACATGCACCCTCAAACACTATGATTCTTTTTTGCGTCTTTCTTTTTCGGGAGAGAGTCGGTACCCTCCACAAAAATGACGGAATATTTTTCTTTTTTTACATTTTCGAGTCGCACGATCACATTACAATGCACACACGAGTCATGTACACATTGAGTCATGTTATCACATTGAGTCAACATTATGCACACACGAGTCACATGAAGTGAGTCATCATTGAGTCAAGTTTATACCTTGAGTCATGTCAAGTCAATGAGTCAAGCAGCACTAAGTCTTAGGTTAACCCTAATTACATGAGCAAAGTCCTATAGTCAAAGATGTAAATACAGGTGCATCCCAGCGACGACAAGAGTAGAATAGGGAAGACCCTACTCCAGCGCAAGACGACAACATCTAGCGTTTGACAACAGATTTCAGCGCCTGACGCTAGATTCCAGCGTTTGGTGACACAACCAAATCGCGGCGCTAGAAGCATTTCAACGACGACAAAGCTCAACCACTTATAGCAGTTATTGCAACCTCTTTCAGCAATTTTGGGTTCCTTGGTACGCTAGTTAGCCCGTATAAGCAATTTGACATGATTAAGTAGTCGGCTTGATTACAATCGCAATAAGTGATCGACCTGACGAAAGATCGTCTCACTTAGCCTAAAGCGCCTAAACATTGGCTCATTGCAAGACACCGACGTAGTGGTTCATAAACAGCAGAGACACCGACATACTAGTTCATAAACAGCGGAAGCACCGATATAATGGTTAACAAGCATCAAAAGCGCCGACGTACTGGCATAGCGGAAGCAAAGTTCAAGCGAGCTTTAAAGATCGACAAGCGTTGGTGTTCAGAATATTATCACAACAAACATTCAAGTATTAGAGATCTATTGTTCAGAGACGAGTGGACATACCATCAAAGCTCTATTATTCAGGGACGCGTGGACATACCATCAAAGCTCTATTGTTTAGAGACGTGTAGACATATTATCAAAGCTCTTTTTTTAAAGACGCGTGGACATATCAAAAAGCTCTTTTGTTTAGAGTAGCGTGAATATATCATCAAAAGCTTTTTTATTTAGAGACGCGTGGACATTTCTTTCAAGCTCTTTTTTTCAGAGACACGTGAACATATCCAAAAAGCTCTATTGTTCAAAGGGGAGTGAACATCAAAATAGCAAGATGGCATTCCCTAGATTGTGGAAGTTGTCGCATCAGCAATGCAGCAACAAATTGGTTACCTCCAGAGACGTGTGCTCGACGGTGCAAGATACGCGTTTCTTAACTCTTTTATCTGATTAACTAACGTTAGTTTGTAGGTACCGGCGTTGCAAGAATGATTTAGGATCGTAGAACTTTCTGAATAATTTTCTGTCCCTATCGCTACTTTTACTTTTGTTTTCAAAACTTGCGTTTCTCAAAACTCAGTCAAAGTGGGGGCTTCTGTAGACACCCATTTGTGTCTTCCCAAAACCAAACCCAGTGATGAGTACCTTTTACGTCAAATCATAATCGAATGAAGTGAAAGTGTGGAAAGTGTAGTGTTGCGGATAATTTTAATTTCTTTTCTCTGTTTTTGAAAACTTATGTTTTAGAAAACGACCAATTCAGTTTGGTTGGTCTATGATATGGGTCCAATATTAGTTTAGTTGGTTAGGGATTGAATAGAGATTTCCAACGATATATTATAAGCCCAATTCCGATGAATATTGAGGAAGTTATGGCCAAATTACTGAATTGGGCCTGGTTTGAGCCTTATATGCGGCCCAATGATCTAGGGGAGGGCCTAATTTGGATTTATCGTTTCTAATGCAATTAGGAATTGTTTTAGTATTCTAGATTCTTCTAGAAGGTTATTTTCATTCCTAATTCAATTTGCATTGATAAATTGACTTTTGTTGACTTTTTAGAGTTTTAATCAAAACAAAGAACGTTTTTTGAGGAAAATACGATTTTATCCTCCTGTACGGTCAATTTCTATCTGATTTTTTAGAAAACGCGTCAATAATTAAGTTAGCGCCAAACGCCAGCATTAGCGCTTCACACTAAGCTTGTTGCCTGACGCTAGCTTTAGCGCTTGGCGCTAATTTCAGCGTCTAGCGCTAGCCTCGTTTATGCGCGGCAGTACTCTGTTTTCGATTTTCTATCTTTTTGGCTGATTTTCTCTATAAATAGCCTTCTAAAAACTTCGTTTTCAATCACCAATTCTCACCAACTCTCATTATGAAATTCTTGATTCTCTCTCTCTCTTTCTATCCTAGCCTTTTACAAACACAATTCCTCATACATTAGCACTAGGTACACCTAGCCATACTCGAAGTTGTCTTCACCCTAGACGTGAAAGGTTTTAATTTCTGAGGGTTTGGTCCCAAATCTTTATTTCAATTAATTAATTTAATTCTTTTATTTTATTATTTTCCTTGAAGTTACTAACGTGTGTATTTTGTTATTAGAAAGAGATACAAGGCATCCAAGTAAGTGCTTTAATTGTTTGCATTGATATTATGATATAGAAATCATGTCTAGGTTGTTATTATGATTCCTAGTATCATGTTAGGATGTTTTTGTTAATTTGATGTATAAGGTGACAACAATAAATTCCTAGTATCATGTTTAGGGTAAAGAATATAATGTCAATTATGATTTCTATGATGCTTCCTATTTTCTTTCCTAATATTCATGTTAGTATCATGTTAGGGCTATATATTTGATCTTTATTGTTTAGTGACATGCTAGAGTTTGTTATTCATCTTGTAAGTATCATGCCTAGGATCTTGCTATTATTATTATGCTTTAACATGATGATTATGATTATTTAAATTATTATGATTATTATTATTTTGCTTGATACTTATTGTTATTGCTTGATCACACCTGTTTTGGGTGTTTTTGTCCCTTGGGAGAGTTACAACACGAAGACTGATCCGCAGTGAGCTGTACCTGCAAAACAAACGGAGACACCGGTTGGGTGGTGCTCCGCCTCCGACGCACAAGTCGGTAACTTGAAACGGAATAGAGAAAACGGAAATTTAAGTGGGTATATGCTCGGGTTCCAAGCTCAGGTCTTTCTCTGATGTAAGAGAATAAGGGTGTAATTAATGATTCAATCTGTCCCCCAAAGTGGGGAAATATCTCCCTATTTATAGGGTCGTTGGAAAATGCGCCCCTACCTAGGTCACTTGACCTAGATTTTAGTGGGTTGCGCCGTTTTACGGCGCGCTTAGGAATCTGGGCCTTTGAAGGCCGCCATTTTGGAAACATATCTGAGGGCGCCAAGTGTCAAGAGGATGTTGAGCCACATGGGCCATCCTACGCTCGACACGTGGCGACCTCTCATTGGTCCACGTGTCTAGGGTAAAAATACCCTAAACATTTTCCCCTCACAGGTCGCACGTGCATGTCACGTGGGGCCTGTGACACGTGTCCACCTCTCATAGGTGAACAGTAACCGGGTAAAATCTTGAATTTCAAATCAAAATTTCCCCCCCACTTTTACTTTCTATAAATAGAAAGTTACCTCCCCTCCTTTTCACACTTTACATTTACATTGACTTTTTAGAGAGAGAAAAAGAGAGATTCTAGAGAGATTTTTCTCTGCTCCCGCCTGCATAATCAGCGAGTTTCAAGCTTCCGAGTACTTAGCAGTTCATCACCCGGCTCACCGGCTGTAGCGGTTTTCAGATTTTCTAGAGTTAAAGCAAGGTAACCGCCTATACCATTTTAGCTTTTCTCCCTTTCAATTTGCATACCATTTTTCGCCTGTATACCTGGCTTTATTAATAGAACATAAATGAGTTCCCAATCCACCCACTCGGCACTGCCGAGGACACTCAGCCGATCCCCAAGAACGGCTGAGTCTAGAACAGGGGGTGCCTCTTCTGGACTTTCGGAACCAATATGCTCATCTCCGAATTCCTCCCTCTCTGTGTCTGTGCAGGACACAATGGCCAGAACAAAACAAACGGCCAGGCGGTCTAAGAGCCGGCGCACCATGAGAGTGCCTGCCGATGAGGTTTTCCCGGATGGGGATCCGAGGGATTTGGAGGAGAGTGGATCCGACGAAGAGGCTCCTTCTACATCCGGGAGCTCTGAGGTGAAAGAGATGGACAACGAGGGAGTCGCCTCCTCCAATGAAGCCGGTGATGCTGAGGCCGCCCAGGGATCAAGAGCAGAATCTTCCGGCTCTGATCAGGGGGATTTTGCGGCTGACTATCAGCAGCCACCAAAAGTAGCTGACAACCCCAACCCAAAGAGAACCCGGATGCTGCCGAGCAACATTGCCCTTCTTAACAGCGGGTTCTGGGCTTTTAAGGAGAAACGTCCCTTTGGAAGGGGATGGGAAGTTATTGTCCCTCCGGCTGATGTTGTAATGGCCTGGGGGGACGACATTAATCATGCAGATGACTACTTCATCTGCTATGAGGCGGTAATAGAAGCCGGCCTCCAGTTCCCCCTCCACCCCGGGATTAGGAAAATCCTAAAGGGGTACGATCTGGGGGTTTGGCAGCTCACCCCAAACTCATGGGTGAACATTTTAAGTTACATTGCCGCCTGTGAGTTCCAAAAATTGAACCCTAGCTTCTCTGCCTTCGCTCACATACACTATTTGAGCAAGGCTCCAGGCGGCCATGGGGCATGGTATACTCTGACTACCTTGCCCCAATACTTAATGACTTTGGATAAAGTGTCCAAATGGTCCGAGTGGAAGGACAAGTTTTATTTGATTTCCTCCCCCACCCTAAGACACAACCGGACACTGCGTCGGTACAACACTGAGCCGGCTCTTCTTGGACGCAAATGCCCTCTCCCGGAACTATCTAATAAAGCCCGGGAGCAAATCATGGAGCCGGGATTTTTTGAAACTACAACTGAGCCCATGGGGGATGGGACTCACATTATTGTTCCTAAGAACTGGATCCCCCACCCAGACTTCTTCAAAGATGAATGCTTTTTGTCCGCCTGCAGACTGAGCACAATGTTTCCCAGGGGTAGAATACTTCTCACCCGGAACAATTGTTATTTTCTTTTTATTGCAAACTTGCTTTAATTCTTTCTAACTTGAAATTCTTGTTATTGCAGAAGAAGCCCTGAAGATGGTTGACCAGGACACGACTCCTGCTAAATCGGCTGCGCAATTGCGCAAGGAGGCGGCTCTTGCCAAAAAGGCAGCCGTCGAGGCGAAGGACAACAAGAAAGGCGGGGTAAGACCGCCTGACTTAATGTTGACATTTTTTTTTTATATATACCGGTTGGGTATACTCATATTTGCTTCTTTCTCAGGAGTCCGCCAAGAGAATCCCTCGGTCATTCTCCAAGCTTCTTAAAAGGCAAGGAGATGGTCTGGAAAAGACTTCGGCTGCCAAACCCGCAAGAAAGGACCCCCCCCCCAAAAAAACAAAACTTTGCCCAATCCGGACGTCCAACGACTGGGGGCAAGTCCCCTGCTGTTCTGAAGAGACTGAGTGAAAGCTCAGAACAGCAGAAAGCGTCGGAAGCCTCTACGGCCTCAAAGGGTGGCGAGACACCCAAGGTTGCAGGCGGTGCGGCAACTACTGGGGAGGAGAACAATCCAGAGACCCAACCGGAAATTCACGGTAAGGAACAAACTGAGATACCTTGGCCACTTGATTTTATGAGAGTCAAGACCAAGGTTGATTTTTCAAAAGGGTTAGTCAGCAGCCGGCAACGAATGAATGCCAGCTACGCTGCTTCTATCTCACAAAGAACTACTTTTGATGCAGATCTGCTTCCTAACCCGCCGGATCTCGCCGGCTTCGCAAAGCGGATGGTGAGGACCCTCACCCGGGCTGAGAAGGCTTCCATACCTGATCTGCAGGTCGTGGACTTCGACCGGATAATGGGCTCTCTGGCTGAGGTACATGATTCCTCTATCTTGATGTCTTTAATCTTTATCCTGACTTACTCATAAACCGTTGTTATTGATTCAGGCCATGGTGAGAGTGGACAGTCTCCATGGCCCCTTCAGGCGGAAACAGGAAGAGGTAAATGACGCCAAACGGAGGGCCCTAGAAAACCTCAACTTTGCTGAACTTTCTGATTATATGTGTAATTTAAAGATTAAAGCAGTAGAGTTGAAACTGGAGGAGCTGATCCGGAGTTTAACGGCTGCAAACGATGAAGCTAACAGCCAGGCTGATGACCTTGAAAAGCAGCTGAAGGATGCCAAGTCTGATCTTAAGGCATTAGAGGATGTTGACAAAGAGAATGCCCAACTCCGGACTAACAATGACCGCCTGAGGCTCGAGCTCATGATCCTGCGCAACATGCAAGCGGATGAGCTGGCCAAGGAGCAAACCCGGCTGACCGAGGAGAATGAGCGGGACAACTTGGCCCGGCTGAAGATCACCTGGGGCCTCCTTTACCCCGAAATAGACTTTGAGGTCTATAAGCTGAGGTATGATTACGCCACTGAGGTATATGATGCCCGGCAACTGGGTGATGCTCCACCGCCTCGCTTCAAAGACTGGGCTTCTGAGCAGGGATATGAAGTCTCTGATGATGATGAGGAGCAGGCAGATGATCAGCAAGAGGGCCAAGCCAGCCAAGCTCAGCCGGAGAAGACCCTACCTAAGCCATAGGCGGTCCTCCCCCTTTCTGCGGCAGAATGCCACCCATGTTTTTTACCGGCTTGCATGCCGTGTTTTGTTGTATCTTTTAACCAACCATGGGGTTGGATTAACATTTCCACTTTCTTAATTCACCGGATGTGTCCGGTTAACAATTATTCTGGCCTTTGTGCCATTTTATATGAATGAAGTATTCCGACTCAGTCGGATTTTATATATGTCTTGAGTTTTTTCAATTTGAATTTTTGTTCCTCTGTTTGCAATTGTATAGTATTTTGCCTAACTTAAAAAAGCATGCGGCAATTTGCAATCCAGGTGCTCTTGCCCCTAAGCGGCTGTGTGGTTGGTTTTATGTCAGGCTGATTGATTGGCTTGAAAACACTTGATACTTGGAGAAGTATGGAGTGTTTTTAGGCCAATCAATCACAATGGTGATTGCCCCAAACCAAGTGCACAACCGGCCATAAAAGCGGGTGCTTTGAGCTTCTTACCCAAGCGGTTATATTCCGTCTAGGGTTAACGCGTAGCCATTACACAATCCTTTGCCCCAATAGGGAAGTGAGTGCAACTTTGAAATAAATAACCCAAGAATCTCTATCAATGACCGACTGATGCCTATGGGCATCCGGTATCTGGAAACTTATTCGTTCTTCCTAGGTTATTTTGGTCAGACGGCTATGAGTTGACCAATTTGGTCGTTCAATTTTTGCCGTCTACATGGGTAAAACCGACAAATAGTCCGTTCTCTGCGACGATTGCACCCGGAGGGGTGTCGCCGGACGCCTTTGTCCATGTTGGGACAGGCGATTTTATAAAATGAGCAACCATCCGGCCATTTTAGCCTCTGGCCTTGTTTGAGACCGGTTGTATAGCCACTAAACGTTTTTGCGCTTAATTTTTAGTCAGAGTATTGAATTTACACTAAGTATTGAACTTAGTTTTTAAAGCAAACAAGTCTGTTTGGGTATTACCCAGACGGACTGGCAAATATTTGATCATACTAAGTATCAAACTTAGTTAGATAAATAGAGAATCCGTCAGAGTATTACCCAGGCGGATAGTCAAGCAGTTGAATAAACAAAGTATTAAACTTAAATAAACAAGAGATCCGAGTATTACCCAGGCGGATAAACAAATGTAACCTTCACTAAGTGTCTAACTTAGTTAGGTAAATGGGGAATCCGCCTGGATATTACCCGGATGGATAATCAAAGGATAACTCAATTTTGCAAACAAAGTCTGAATCTTCATTAATTGACTCACTGTTTACAAAAAGTTTACATTCTCAGAAGTAGTACTTTTTTAGATTGTCTACATTCCAAGTTCTAGGCAGGCGCCTGCCTTCTGGAGTTTCCAGGCGGTAGGTGCCATCCCTTACTTCTTCATAGATCCGGTAGGGGCCTTCCCAATTTGGAGTTAGCTTTCCCAGCTCATTGGCCCTACCGGTTGCCTCCATTTTCCGTAACACTAAGTCGTCAACTTTCAAAGGACGCTTATGCACTCTCTTGTTTTAGGCTCTGGTCATCCTCAGACGGTATATCTCATGGCGCAGGACAGCATTGCCCCTACGCTTCGGGAGGAAGTCCAATGCCAGCCGCATGGCCTCCCAATTTGCCTCTTCATCATAGAGCAAAACTCTGAGAGTCGGCTCATAATGCTCAATAGGCAAAACGGCTTCAGCACCGTATACCATGAGAAATGGGGTTTCGCCGGTTGCCCCCTTCGCTGTTGTCCGGATGGGCCATAGGACATGGATTAATTCTTCTGCCCATAAGCCACCGGCTCTTTCTATTTTCTTTTTAATGCCGTCTGAGATGAGTTTGTTGAAGGCTTCAACTTGGCCGTTTGCTTGGGGCCGGCCAACAGATGCAAAATAGCTTGAGATCCCCTGATCTCCCAACCAAGTTTTTAGCTAAGGTGTCTCAAACTGAGGACCATTATCAAACACCATAGACATAGGTACCCCGTACCGGGTGATAATGTTCTTCCAAATGAAGGAAATTATGTCTGAGGTCTTGATGTTTTTAACCGCCTCAGCCTCCACCCACTTGGTGAAGTAATCCACAGCCACCAAGATGTAGCGCTTTCCGCCTGGAGCAGGCGTGTAAGGACCTAGAATGTCCATTCCCCATTTTGCAAACGGGATTAGGCTGTGGATGGCCGTTAGATCAGTAGCCGGTCGGTGAATGAGTTTGCCAAATTTTTGGCACTTGTCACATTTCTTCACCAACTCCTTGGCGTCTGCCTCAAGAGTGGGCCAAAAGTAATGTCGTCTGGCTCTAACGGCTAGGGACCTGCCGCCTATATGAGAGGTGCAGAATCCCGAGTGTAAGTCTTCGAGAACTTTCTTCCCCTTTTCTGGGGTGACACACTTCAACAGGGGTTTAAGAAATCCTGCTTTGAAGAGTTCTCCATTTTTCAACTCGAAGCTTGCGGCTCGCTTTTTCAGGACGGCTGCTTCTTGTGGTGAATCAGGGAGCATGTCGTCTGAAAGATAAGACCGGATGGCATCCATCCAAGTGGAGCCTCGGTCTATGGTTCCAATGGGCTCTCCATGTATGCTTCTTTTTTCAAGAACTTCCCAAAAAACCGTCCGAGGAGTATCACATCAGGCGGATGAAGCTAATTTGGACAAGGCATCCGCCTGGTTGTTATCTTACCTGGGCACTTGATTCAGACGAAATTCCTCAAGTGCCCCAGTCTCTTCCTTGACTGCCTGAAGATATTTGATCATAGCCGGATGAGTTGCCTCATATGTTCCCTCATACTGGCTAACGACCAACTGTGAATCAGAATAGACGTCAATCTTCATTGCCCCTGCCGCCTTACACATGCGGATTCCAGCTAGCAGGGCTTCATATTCTGCCTCATTATTTGAGGCTTGAAACTTAAACCGCAGTGCATATTCAAATTTTTCCCCCTTTGGGGACTCATATATAATTCCTACACCACAGCCGTTCTTTGTTGAGCTTCCGTCCACATACACTTTCCAAACCTGGTCAAGATTTTCCGGTTGCACCAGTCGGGTCATTTCAACAATGAAGTCGGCAAACGCCTGACCTTTCACTGCTTTCCTAGGTTCAAAAGTGATTTCAAGACTTTTCATTTCAATAGCCCATTTCAACATTCTTCCGGATGGCTCCAGGGTAGACATTGGCCGCTTGAGGGGCTGGTCGGTGTAGATTACCACCGGATGAGCAAGGAAGTATGGCTTCAATTTCTTGAAAGCCATATACAAGGCAAGGCCAAATTTTTCTACCATGGGGTACCGTAGCTCAGCATTTTTTAAGACATGGCTAATGAAATAGACCGGAAGCTGAACACCGTCTCTCTCAACATGGAGAACGGCACTGAGGGCATGATCTGAGACAGCTAAGTACATGTATAACACCTCCCTAGGCAATGGACTAACAAGTCTTGGCAAGGAGTGGAGGTGTTCTTTCAGCCGTTGAATGGCCGCCTCAGCTTCATCCCCCCATTCAAATCTGGTTTTCTTCCTGATTGCTTGGAAGAAGTAAAGGCATTTGTCACCTGACCGGCTGAGGAATCTCCCCAGAGCGGCCAGGCAACCGGTTAGTCTCTGTGCTTCCTTGACAGTGCGGGGTGACTTCATGTCAATCACCGCCTGTATCTTCTCAGGGTTAGCCTCTATCCCCCTTTGATTAATCAGGAATCAGAGAAACTTCCCAGACTCAACACCAAAGACGCATTTCTTAGGATTTAACATGACCTTATGTCGCCTGAGTGTGGTGAAGGTTTCTCGGAGATCAGCAAGGTGATCCATCTACTGTTTGGATTTGACTATCATGTCATCAATGTATGCCTCTACATTCCTCCCAATTTGATTAACAAAGACAGTGTTAATCATCCGTTAGAATGTAGCCGGTGCATTTTTCAAGCCAAACGACATCACCGTGTAACAGAATAGCCCCTGATCAGTGACGAAGGTTGTCTTTTCTTGATCTTTCTTCCACAGGGGTATCTGATGGAAGCCGGAGTAGGCATCCATGAAACTCATCAAAGCGTGACCGGCTGTAGAGTCGACCAGACTGTCGATCTTTAGAAGCGGATAACTGTCCTTTGGACACGCCTTGTTGAGATCTGTGTAATTAACACACATGCGCCTGGTCCCATTCGGTTTCTTAACAAGGACCATATTGGCCACCAAGTCGGGAAAATTACAAGGCCGAATGAACTTGGCGTCTAGCAGCTTTTTAACTTCGGCAACTGCCGCCTAACTTCTTTCCTCGCTGTGGTTTCTTTTCTTTTGCCGGATGGGCTTCATTTTAGGGTCCACGGCGATTTTGTGGACAGCGAGATCTGGGCTGATGCCTGACATCTCTTCCACTTCAAAGGCAAAGATGTCTTTGAATTCCTTCAGCAGAAGTTGCAAGTTTGCACCCAAAGTAGCATGAGCAACCGTCCCAACCTTAACAGTACGTTCTGGACGGCTGTTATCCAGAACGAGATCAATGCTTTCGCCAGCCGGTTGGGGACGGAGCTCATCTGACCGCTCACCGGTCAGTGATTGCTATTTTTTCTCCTTCTTCACCTCCACCAGCAGAGGTGCCTTTCTTTTCTTACCGGCTGCTGGTGGGGCGGGTGCTGGATCGGCATCCTTGACATTGTCAAGGTCTATTGGTTCCTGGACACTTGGGGTTACAATGTCCCTGACGGCTGAGAGGTAGGACTCCCGAGCCGTCTTCTGATCCCCATTCAGGGAACCAACAGTGCCATCATCCTTCTCATACTTGATGATCATGAGAGATGGGATGATTACTGCCTTGGCTACGTTGAGGGTTGGCCGGCCTAAATAATGTTGTAGGTGGTCAGCTCCTCAACGACCAAGAATCTGACGACAATATGTTGTCCCTGGCCTTTCTCCCCCAGCCGGATGGATAAATCAATTCTTCCGGCTGGGTAGACCATCCCACCCCCAAAACCAACCAAGGGGTGGGTGACCGGATGCATGCTGCCGATATTGTATTTCAGCTTCTGCAAGCACCGGAGGCTGATGATGTCTGATGAGCTGCCGGTGTCAATAAGGATTCGTCCAACTAGCTGGTTGGCAACCTTACATTCAATGACCACCAAGCAATCATGCGGGCGGCGGACGCTACCCCTGTCCTTCTCAGTGATTAAGACGTCTGGGAAGGAGGAGCTGGCTTCCGCCTGCTCATCATCATCTTTGTCCATCTTTCAAAGATGACTCTTGGTGCCCCTGATGGTAGGGCCACCACATGAAAACCCGCCTGCTATAGTGTAGACCGGCTCCTTGTCGGTATCCGAACTACTAGCAGGCTGGGGGGTAGTCTTGGAGGACTGACCCTTGTTTTTTTTTTTGCCCCGGCTGGGGACTTGGAAATATAGGACTTCAGCATCCCCTTGTCAGCCAGACGGTCCAACGTCTGCTGTAGGCTGAAGCAGTCGTTGGTGTCATGGCCAACTTCCTCATGATATTGGCAAAATTTATTTTTGTTCCTGGATTGAACGGAACTTTCCATTGGATTCGGCTTCTCAAGGGACAGCCGGTCCTTTATCTCCATGAGGATGGAGTTGCATTCCTTGTTAAACTCGTACTTTGGGACGTACGGTTTAAATTCTTTCTTCTTCTTCTGGGACGGCTGGTCAGAGTCACTAACCGCCCAGACCTCTTTTCTCTTCTTGCTCTCTTCTTTCTTTTTTGCCGGCTGAGCAGGCCGGTTGTCTCTCTGCTTGTCAGACGTCTTAGAGTTCGACTGGCTACCAGGCGAGCAGAGGTCGGTAGCTTGAATGTAGCTTTCCGCCTCCCTCAGGGCCGCCTGTAGGGTGAAAGCCCCTTTTCTGACTAGGTCAAACTTAAAGGTCGACCCGTCTCTCAGACCTTTAAAAAAGTCTGTAAAAGCTACCTCATCAGACAGTCCCTGAATCTGAATTCTGATCAGGTTGAACCGCCTGACATATGAGCGCAGCCCTTCTCTCTCTCCCTGCTTAACAGTGCTCAAATCAAGGCTTGTTTTCTTAGCAGGGATGTTCATTGAGAAGTTGGAAGCAAACAGGAAGGCAAGCTTCCTGAAGCTGGCTATGGACCCGGCTGGCAGGTTGCTAAACCATTGTTGGGCAATGCCCTTCAATGTAGCCGAGAAGCATCGACACCAAGTGGCATCATCCAACCCCTGCAGATACATGAGGTTGGTGTAAGCCATGAGGTGGTCTTCCGGATTGGTGGTACCATCATAGGTACCAACCAACACATTCTTAACCTTGGCCGGCTGAGCCGCCTCGGTTATCTCCCGAGTGAACGCAGAAGGTTGTTCACCCAGGCGCAGGAGGCGAAGCTGCCAGTCCAATGGCTGGACATTTGGATACGCCGCCTGACCCCCAAAGAAGGCCGGCTGCATGAAGTGAGGAGGATACTGCCCGTAAGCCTGAGTAGGCACATACGGGACGACTCCAGTCTTATGAGGGCCAGAATGGACGGTATTACCGCCTGTCTGGCTCTCATGCAAGGAGGGTGCACTCCTTGCAGAGATGTTGTTGAAGCTGTCTGGAGAGTTCGACGTTGAAGCCGACTCAGACAGCGATTGGTTTCTCTTCTGGTTAATAATCTCCCGGGCATCAAGAGTTGATTTTTTACTTCTCACCGGCTGCTGAGGCCGGCGAGTGTTATTGGTGATCCCTCCAGGAAGGAGAATTTTTGACCAATCAATGGTCCCGGCTGCCTTCTCCTTTGGATGGGGAGTGGGCTGCCGGTTTCTAACTGACTTCCCCTTCTCTGGAGGAGTCTTCTTCGCCGACTGACCTTTACTTGGGCCAGCCCTGCTTTTGGTGATCAGCTCTGTAATTTCACCCTTGAAACTCGTCATGAAACTCATGAGTTCGTCTCGGGTGACAGGGGCTGATCCAGCTGCTGTTTGGGTTGCCCCTTCCGGCTGCCCAGGGGGTCTGCTCGGACCCGCCTAGGAGGCACCCCGCTCCAGAGTGTCTCTGGGCCGGATGCGATAAGTTCGGAGAGAGCCGTCTTCGGCTGTAAAAGCTTCGACCTGAGGATCTTCATCCTCATGGTCTGTAAAAACTTATGGGTCTTCACCCAGACGGTTAGGGGGTGGTACAGACTCTTGAACCATCTTCGAGGTACTTTCCCCACAGACGGCGCCAAATGTTTTGGGTGTTTTTGTCCCTTGGGAAAGTTACAACACGAAGACTAATTCGCAGTGAGCTGTACCTGCAAAACAAACAGAGACACCGGTTGGGTGCAGTGGTGCTCCGCCTCCGACGCACAAGTCACTAACTTGAAACGGAATAGAGAAAACGGATATTTAGGTGGGTATCTGCTCGAGTTCCAAGCTTAGGTGTTTCTCTGATGTAAGAGAATAAGGGTGTAATTAATGATTCAATCTGTCCCCCAAAGTGGGGAAATATCTCCCTAGTTATAGGGTCGTTGGAAAATGTGCCCCTACGTAGGTCACTTGACCTAGATTTTAGTGGGCTGCGCCGTTTTACGGCACGCTTAGGAATCTAGGCCTTTGAAGGCCGCCATTTTGGAAACGTATATGAGGGCGCCAAGTGTCAAGAGGATGTTGAGCCACATGGGCCATCCTACGCTCGACACGTGGCGACCTCTCATTGGTCCACGTGTCTAGGGTAAAAATACCCTAAACAACACCTTTTATGCACGTTTAAAGGGAATTGGTACTTGTAATCACGCTTAATAAGATAATTAATAATCTTGGTTAGGGTTAATTATGATTATAATTCAAGTGATCGCCAATAATAGATTTATTTGTGCATTAATATTCAACCAACATAGATAAACAGGTTTAGGGTTAATCATATTACTTACATGTTAGTCAGAAAGCGCACATGAATACGATCAGAATAAAGTAGAGGCCGGTTACTAGGGCAGGTACAATCTCTTTTAGGTTGGATTTGTACCTTCATCCCCGAACTATCAGTCATGGTTCCAAACCTATTGGAGTTGACGATCTCATGGATCGTTAATGGGTGTAACCTTCACCTCGTGAACGGTTTATAAATTCCTAAAACTTGTTGGGGACTCTTTTGCTCTAGCTTTTTTCCCTTTGGACGCCATCATACTTTAGTGTATGATCATAGTGGGGTTCAAGTTTGGGATAATGCTTGAAATATTCCCTACACTAGTAGTTGCATAATTTTGGTCAAGTATAGAAGACGGTGGTTCTTTGAAGACAAAGCCATGAAATTGCAAAAGAAGACCTTTTAAAAACTTGAAGAATTAAAGGGGTCATGCTAGTTCCAATATGCATCAAAATGCTTATGCTTTACATATTTATGATCATTTATATATGAATTATATGTTAGATGCATGTTTAGGATTTCAAATGTTGTGATTATTAATTAAGTTCACATAAATCAACCAACATAGAAACCCGACCTAGGTCCCTAAATATTGAGTAAAATTGCCATTCCAAAACAACACTTATCAACCTATTGAGAGTAGTGATGGGCTACGCCAAAGCAACGTATCACTACTACTCCCTAGACTCATAAGGCATACCGGGTATGCAAGTTGGTTTTTGTTGTACTCAACGATATGAGTGATAGAGTCCTAACATGTCGTGGCAAAGCAGATAAATTGTTAAGAGAGCATTAGATGCGACAATTTATTCAACCAAGAGTGGCTTGGAGCCATCAGCAAAGCGTTGCTTACCTTGGGAGATTGAGTGCTAAGACAAGCCAACACATGCTTAGCCACTCTTTGTTTCCTTGGATCTTGGAATCGACTTATTTTCACTGAATAGGGACAATTTAAGTGTGAATAAGATATTAAATAAGTTTGAAATATGAATCTTATTTAAGTATCATGAATGATTTTTTATTAAAATTATTTCAATTGTAGAATCATGTCTTCAACTATCGACAACAATCTCATAATCCTGGATCTTTCCGAGAAGTTACCATTTAGCTTGAATTTGTTGAACTTCAAGGATTGGGAGGAAGAACTCTGTTTGACCCTCTGCAATTGCTACCTAGATCATATCTTGGATACACCCATCCCGAGTTTCTACTCAAAAGGGGTTATGAGCGATGAGGCTCATGAGGAGTGGAGTTATGATTGCAAGAGAGTATATCGACTCATGGAAAACTCCATTCCGGAACAGTGGAAGAAGAAATTCTCTAATTATTTTCCGGATGTACTCCTTAAGGCTCTAGAAGATGTGGTCAATATGAGGGTCACAAAAAGCGACAAGGGCAATTATGATGGACTTGTCGAAAGAAGTGACTAGGTCATTGTCTAACATGAGGATAAAGCCACCACAAGATGGGTGTCTCAGCAAAGAAAGGCAAGAAGTATGGGCTAGGGTCTTGTAGAGAATATTTCAAGCATTAATCCCCTAGCTTGAACCCCACTGTGATCATACACTAAAGTACGGTGGCGTCCAAAAGGGAAGAAGATAGAGCAAAAGAGTCGCCAACAAGTTTTTTAGGAACTTGTAAACCGTTAACGAGGTGAAGGTTACACCCCTTAACGATCCAAGATCTCGTCAACTCCATAAGGTCTTGAACCAAATAGGGATCGGGGATGAAGGTACAAATCCAACCTAAAAGAGATTGAACCTGCCCTAATAATAGGCCTCTACTTTATTCAGATCGTATTCATATGCGCTTTCTGACTAACATGCAAGCAATAGGATTAACCTAAACCTGTTTATCTATGTTCGTTAAATATTAATGCACAAATAAATCTATTATTGGCGATCACTTGAATTATAATCAAATTAACCCTAACAAGATTATTAATTATCTTATTAAGCGTGATTACAAGTACAAATTCCCTTTAAACATGCAATTAAAAGGCGTGATCAAGCAATAACAATAAATATAATCAAGCAACATAATAATAAGCACAATAATTATAACAATAATTATAATCATAATAACAATAATAATAATCATAACCATAATCATGAATCATAAAAATAAAATAATCATAATTAATAATCATAAATAATGTTAATGATAAAGCATAATAATAGCAAGATCCTAGGCATGATACTAACAAGATTAATAACAAACCCTAGCATGTCACTAAGCAATAAAAATCAAAGCTTTAACCCTAACATGAGACTAACATGAATAAATATTAGGAAGAACATAGGAAGCATAATACTTTTAATCATACTTGGCATTAAAGTTAACCTAGACATGATACTAGTAATTTATTGTTGTCACCCTAAACATCAATTTAAGGAAGACATCCTTACATGATACTAGGAATTAAAATAACAATCTAAGCATGAACTCTATATCACAACATCAATTAAACCATTAAAGTACGTACTTGGATGCCTCGTATCTCTTTCTAATAACAAAATACATGCGTTAATAACTTCAAGGAAATAATAAAACAACAATAATTACATTAAATAATTGAAATAGAGATTTGGGACCAAACCCTAAGAAATTAAACCTTTCACGTCTAGGGCGAAGGCAACTTCGAATATGGCTAGGCGTATCTAAGTCTAATGAATACGAAATTTTTTATATTTGAGAGAGAGAGAGAGAAAAAAATCAAGAGAATCTTGATGAGAGTTGATGAATGATTATTGAAGAGAATGATTGAGAATTGATGATTGTTGATGAAAATTGGTTATAGAAAACGGAGTTTTTAGCACGTTATTTATAAAGAAAATTAGCCAAAAAGATATTGATGTGGATTTAAACCACTTAACTTAATAAAGAATCTAAAATCATACAAGTAACACAAGCCCTTCGAATTTCGTTAGAAAATCGAACAACTTAAAGATAACAAACCGGATATGACTTTGAAAACGACCACTCCTGGAACGAATTCAACGCCTCTCAAATTACCTAGACCACTCCTGGAACTAAGTACTTTGATGAAAAAAACTTAGACTACTCCTAGAACTAAGAATTGAACGTTCTAATTATCAAAACAACTCCTTGAATTGAAAACTAGCAAAAGAATTTGTAAGCAATTAAGCAAAACAAACAATAAACTTGTATTGAATTTTCTGGTTTTTGTTGTTGTGTACAAAGCCACGAAAAATCCCTTATTTATAGACTAAAACTAACTATTCCTAAGTCTATTCAAACTAGAAAAAACCCTAGCCTTGATCCCAAAGTATCCTAGATAGAATAGGAAAACCAATTCTAATGGAACTAGGAAACTAGTAATAAGACTAGTTCTAATTAACCTAAAACATCTTAAAACAATTCCTAATTGGCTTAGAAATTATTTTAAAATAAAATAACATAAATTAAGAAGATTCCTAATTGCTTAAACCAAGAAAAACCCTTTCAAGTGAAAGGTAAAAACTTGCAAGCAAAAACTCTAGAAAAAACTAAGTAAAGAAAATCATGCTTTTCGTTCTGTCGCCGAAACTCTTTGCACGCGCCACCAAGGTGGTGCACGTGCCTGACCAATGTCAAGGTGGGTCCAAGTCGGAGCTAGGGAGTCGGCGCATGGGCCAGGAGTCGGCGCGTGGCAGCATGTATGCTCGTCGGAAATGAACTTCGCAATTTCTTCTTCTTTGTAATTCGTGCTTGTTTCTTTCCAATTTAAGCTATTGAATCTTTCCTTGTTTATTATCTTGTTTATTTTCTTGTTTGGGCAGCCCATAATGAAGCTATTTGGACCTTTTACAAGTGTCTTGGACCCTTCAAAAGAATTAGCCTCTTGATTCACATCATTCTCCCCTTCTTCAAAAGAATTTGCCCTCAAATTCACATCATCAAAACAAGTAAAGAGGTTTTCAATGTTATAGGTAGAATCTTCATCGCCATTCTTACTAAAAAAGTCTTCTTGGTACTCACCATCTTCATAATTGTCATCTTCTTTATTAAGAAGACATGTCTTGGGTCTTCTATCGATCTCTTCCTTGAATACCTTTTCCCTTAGAAACAAACTTGAACTTCGATTAACATTGGAGCAATTACTATGTCCTTTATGAGACAAAGGTTGTAGACTAAAACGTTTGTTTCCATCCTTCACGGAATACACATTGGTCTTGCCATCATGTTTAACCTTTCTATCAAATTGCCATGGTCTTCCCAAAAGTAAGTGACAAGCACTCATTGGAATCACATCACACCATATTTCATCTTTGTAATTTCCTATGGAGAAATTTACTAGTGCTTGCTTCTTAATTTGAAAACCCTTTGAATCATCAAGCCAGTTTACTTTATATGGTTTTGAATGATCACGAATAGAGAGGTTCAGTTTACTCACCATGCTAGTTGAAGCAACATTCGTGCAAGAGCCACTATCAATGATCACGTTGCAAGTACTTTCACCAACTTTGCATCGAGTATGGAACAAATTCTCACGTTGATCTTGAATAGAAGTGACTTCGGTGTGTAATATCTTCCTTAAAACAAGCAGCTTATCTTCATCTTCGGCATAGACAACCTCATCCTCTTCTTCCGAGTCAACAACCTTTTCTTCCTTATTATGAATTGACTCCTCTTCACACTCAAAGGTTATGTGTTCCTCTTCTTCTTCCATTTGTTGATATTGTTTGATTGTAAGAGCTTTCTTAGTAGGACATTGATCCGACCTATGTCCCTTTCCTTGACACTTGAAGCACCTAATTTGACTTTCAAATTCCTCTTTAGACACCTTGACAACCTTCTTTTCTCCACTCGTCGAACTTTCTCCCTTGTGCTCGTTAGAAAAATTTGTGGAACTAGGTGATTAGGGGATTTTTATCCACCAATCACCGTCAGACAAGTGGACCAACCAGGTTCCGCCACGTGTTCTTTACGAAGGCCAACAGGAACCTGCCACGTGTCAATCACAGATACGTCCTCCACGGACCACTTAAGACACGCCACGTGTCCACCCATGCCAAATGGGACAACCGGCCATCAAGGCCCAATTCAGTCTAGAGGCCCGATCAGCCCTAGGTTTACCTTAAACCTAGAGAGTTGCACGCTTCCCAAGGCTATAAATACTCGATTAATCCTCATTAATCACGGAATCGAATAATTAAGAGATCAAGCAGAGAAGAACAGAGTTATTAACAACCGGCTAATCTCGCTAACAACGCAGATTACCAACACTAAGCACTCTCACCTAGAGAGATCTCATTACTTTAATTTCTGTATTGATTACTCCTTAATCGGGTACTAACTTGACCGTTGGAGGCGGAGCTCTCAGGAGTCTCCGTTATTTTGCAGGTACAGGCGTCCGGTTCCAGTCTCGGAATTGTAACTCTCCCGCAGGACATCAGAAAACCCCGAAACATTTGGCGCCGTCTGTGGGGAGAGTACTTCAGAGATGGCATCCAAGTCTGTACCGACTCCAGAAGAGAGGCGTCCCCTAGACGACCCTCAAGTTCAGTCGGACCATGATACCGAAAGTGAATTTGAAGTTGAAACTCATACAGCTCCAGACGGGACCCTAAGGGCCCGACGTACCCGTCATACCGAAATGAGGGAACGGGAGTATCTTCAAACAGGAAGCGAGCCAGCAGGCGCACCGCTTGCTCGGCAACAGCCGACTGATGGGTCTGCTCCCATCACAAGGAACGAACTCATGACCTTCATGAGGGACTTCAAGGGAGAGATCCAAGAGTTGATCAACAAAAAACCGCCTGCTTCAGTCAAAGAGCAGTCGGCCAAGAAACCTTCCACTTCACTGAAGAGGAAGCCAGTTCAAGGGCGAGAGATGACTCCCCATCCTAAATCCAAGAAGCGGGAGCCATCTGCTCTTGATTTCACAAAACTCCGTTATCCTACGGGAAATAGGAAACCGGTTCGTCATATTCAGGCGGACGGGTCAAAGCAAACGTTCACAGATGCTCGGCACCTGCTAGAGCAGAAGAAGAGTGACCGATTATCAAAGTCGGCTTCTACTTCAAATTTTCAGGACAGTTTGCAAAATGCCTCGATGAGGCCAACTCAGTCGTACCATGAGAGTCAGTCAGGCGGCACCTCCCGTCAGTCCGGCTTTCATAGTGCCCAGGCGGTACCAAACTTACCATTTGTGCCGCAACAACAGTATTTTATGCAGCCACCTCCATTTGGTGGACCTGCAGCAAAAAACGTCCAACCTATGGACTGGCAGCTACGGCTGCTTAGACTTGGTGAACAGCCGTCGGCCTTCTCCAAGGAAATTACTGAAGCCGCTCAGCCGGCCAAAGTAAAAAATGTTCTAGTAGGCGCCTATGACGGCACTACTAACCCAGAAGACCATCTGATGGCATTCACCAACCTAATGTACCTTCAAGGGTTGGATGATCCCACCTGGTGCAAGTGTTTCCCAGCGACTCTCAAGGGAATCGCACAGCAATGGTTCGGCAACCTGCCGACTGGTTGTGTAAACAACTTCAGGACGCTTGCTTACTTATTTGCCTCCAACTTCGCTATGAACATCCCTGCGAAGAAAACGACCCTTGATTTGGGAACAATTCAGCAGGGTGAAAAGGAGGGGCTTCGTTCCTATATCAGGCGGTTCAACCTGATGAGAATACAGATTCAAGGGTTACCGGATGAGGTAGCTTATACTGACTTTTTTAGAGGTCTCAAAGACGGGTCTACCTTCAAATTTGATTTAGTTCGAAAAAGGGTGGCGACTCTTCAAGAGGCCTTGATTGAAGCAGAAGCCTATATACAGGCGACTGATCTGTGTACGATGAAACAGTCGGACGGGAAGAGGTTCGACAAAAGAGAGGGACGACAGAAACAGTCGTCCAACAAAGATGAAAAAAGAAAAGAGGTCTGGGCGGCTGATTCCTCTAAACAGCCGGCCCAGAAAAAGAAAAAAGAATTCAAACCATACTCCCCAAAGTATGTGTTTAACAAGGATAACCAGTTTATCCTAAAAGAAATAAAGGGACGGCTCTCAATTGAGAAGCCGCTCCCCATGAAGGGTTCTGCGAGCAACCGGAACCAAGACAAAATCTGTGCTTATCATGATGACGTTGGTCATCACACCAATGACTGCATCAGTCTCATGCGGTACCTAGACCGCTTGGCTGATCAAGGTGATCTTGACACTTATGTCAAGAAATCTACGGGGAATACTTCCTCAAAAACGCAGTCGGCCAAAAAGAATCAACAGGCCGACAGTTCCGATACAGATGATGCAGTCGTCTACACCATTGCAGGCGGCTTCTCAGGAGGCGGCCCCACTATTAGGGGCAACAAAGATAATATAAGGCGGTTAGATGTAAATTCCGTTCACCAAGAACGGCCGTCCAAATATACATTTCCTGAGATTGTCATCACTGAAGAGGATCTAGGAGGAATAAGGGGACCGCATGACGACCCTCTCGTTATTGAATGTAAAGTGGCCAACCAGAGAGTTGGCCGAATCCTCATAGATACCGGGAGCTCTTCAGATCTCATCAGCAGCAAATGTCTGTCAAAACTGAAATATCAGACGGACTGCATACATCCGGCCTCCCACCCTTTAATAGGTTTTGGAGGAGGAGTCGTCCACCCACTGGGACGAGTGGATCTACCCATTCGCCTGGGCGAAAAAGGGGAAGGACGACACATGGTAGTCCGGTTCCTAGTGGTAGAGGAACTCTCGGCCTACAACATGATTCTGGGTCGACCAACCCTGAATAATTCCAAGGCTGTTATAATCCCGTCACTTATGCTGCTTAAGTTTGAAAGGGATAATGGAACAGTCGGCTCCCTAAGGGGAGATCAGAGGATGGCCCGAGAGTGCTATCTCTCGGATGTCAAGCCCACTGTTATGGCCACTGGGTCAAGTGGAGAAAAAACAGACCTTGACAATGTCAAGGAAAGTGCGCCTGTTCAAGAAACAGGCGACAGAAAAAGAAAGGCGTCCCAGACAGAGTCCGCAAGAAAGGCAAGAAAATAGCAATCATTGGCAGAGGACCGGCCGGATGAGTTCCGCCCTCAGCCGGCTGGTGAGCATGCGGACCTGATATTGGACGACTCCCATCCTGACCGAACAGTCAAAGTAGGGACGACTGCTCTGAGAAACCTTGGTGACGACTTTCACAACCTGTTGAAAGAATACAAGGACATCTTTGCATTTGAAGTCCATGAAATGCCAGGCATTAGTCCTGATCTGGCAGTACACAAACTCGCTGTGGATCCGAAAAAGAAGCCGGTACGACAAAAGAAGCGGAACCATGGTGAAGAAAGAGGTCAGGCGGCAGCCGCCGAAGTCAAAAAATTACTTGATGCAGGGTTCATTCGACAATGTTACTTCCCAGATTGGGTTGCAAATGTGGTGCTTGTTAAAAAGCCGAATGGCACCTGGCGAATGTGTGTAGACTACACAGACTTGAACAAGGCGTGCCCCAAAGACAGTTACCCTCTGCCTAAAATTGATAACCTGGTCGACTCAACAGCCGGCCATGCCTTGATGAGTTTTATGGACGCCTATTCAGGTTTTCATCAAATTCCTTTATGGAAGAAAGATCAGGAGAAGACGGCCTTCGTCACTGATCAGGGATTATACTGTTACACGGTCATGCCGTTTGGTCTTAAGAATGCCCCGGCTACCTTCCAACGAATGATAAACACAGTGTTCTTTGATCAGATTGGGAGAAACGTCGAGGCATACATTGATGATATGATTGTCAAGACTAAACTTCAGGAAGATCATCTGACGGACCTCCGAGAAACTTTCGCCACACTCAGGCGGCACCATGTCATGCTCAATCCCAAGAAATGTGTATTTGGAGTTGAGTCTGGGAAATTTCTCGGATTCCTTATCAACCAGAGAGGAATAGAGGCGAACCCTGAGAAGGTACAGGCGGTCATTGACATGCAGTCGCCTCGTACCGTCCGAGAGGTTCAGAAGTTAACAGGTTGTCTGGCGGCCTTGGGAAGATTCCTAAGCCGATCAGGCGACAAATGCCTATACTTTTTCCAGGCAATTAAGAAAAAGGCAAGGTTTGAATGGGGGCCGGATGCTGAGGCCGCCTTCCAGAAATTAAAGGTTCACTTGCATTCCTTGCCGAGGCTGGTCAGCCCTTTGCCCAAAGAAAATCTCTACATGTACCTGGCCGTCTCTGATCATGCGTTAAGCGCGGTGCTCCTTGCTGAAAGGGACGGCTGTCAACTTCCGGTCTACTTTGTCAGTCACGTACTGAAAAATGCCGAGTTGAGGTATCCCCTAGTGGAGAAATTTGGTCTTGCACTCTTCATGGCTGTTAAAAAATTGAAGCCCTACTTTCTGGCACATGCAGTCGTCGTGTATACCGACCAACCGATCAAGCGGCCCCTTACCACCATGGAGTCCTCCGGACGAATGATCAAATGGGCCATAGAAATGCAGAGTCTCGAAGTTACTTTCGAGCCTAGAAAAGCAGTGAAGGGGCAAGCCTTTGCTGACTTTATTGTAGAGATGACTCGTCCTCCTGACTCTCAAGTTCCAGACCAAGTCTGGAAGGTATATGTGGACGGAAGCTCTACTTCAAACGGTTGTGGAGCAGGCGTCGTATGTCAATCTCCAGAGGGCGACAGGTTCGAGTATGCTCTACGCTTCAGTTTCCAGGCTTCAAACAATGAGGCAGAATATGAAGCTTTACTAGCCGGGATCCGCATGTGTAAGGCGGCAGGGGCAAGGAAAATAGACGCCTGTTCTGATTCACAACTGATAGTGAGTCAGTACAATGGCGAATACGAAGCAACACATCCGGCCATGATCAAGTATTTACAGGCGGTCCGACAAGCAGTCGGCTCCCTTGAGGATTTCCATCTGATCCAAGTGCCGAGATCAGAAAACAACCAGGCAGATGCACTTTCGAAATTAGCATCATCCGCCTCCTCCGATACTCCTCGAACTGTGTTTTGGGAAGTAATGGAGAAGAGAAGCATCGAGGAAAATTCTATTGGAATTCTAGACAGAAGCTCAACCTGGATGGATTCAATCAGGGCATATCTGACAAACGGTACACTGCCGGATGATCCTCAACAGGCGGCAGCACTGAAAAAACGAGCCTCCTGTTTTGAAGTGATACAGGGAGAACTTCACAAGAGGGGGCACCTTCAACCCTTCTTAAAATGTGTTACTCCTGAAAAGGGACGAGAGATACTAGATGATCTTCACTCTGGTTTCTGTGCTTCCCATATAGGTGGTAGGATGCTTGCTCAAAGGGCAAGGCGGCAGGGCTACTTTTGGCCTACTTTGGAAGCAGATGCAATGGAGATGGTGAAAAAATGTGACAAGTGCCAAAGGTTTGGCAAATTAATTCACCGTCCGGCTACTGACCTCACTACCATTCACAGCCCACTACCGTTTGCTAAGTGGGGCATGGACATTCTGGGTCCATATACGCCTGCTACAGGCGGCAGAAGGTATATACTTGTTGCCGTTGACTACTTCACTAAATGGGTAGAGGCGGAGGCTGTAAAGGGAATCAAGACGAAAGATGTAATTTCATTCATTTGGAAAAACGTCATCACTCGGTTCGGGGTTCCCATGTCTATGGTTTTTGATAATGGTCCCCAATTTGAGACGCCTGTTCTCAAAAGCTGGTTGGGAGACCAAGGAATTGCACATTACTTTGCATCTGTCGGCCGTCCACAAGCAAACGGCCAGGTAGAAGCCTTTAATAAAATCATCTCAGACGGTCTCAAGAAAAAGATTGAACGAGCAGGCGGCCTATGGGCAGATGAACTACCACATGTTCTTTGGGCCATTAGGACGACTGAAAAAGGGGCGACTGGAGAAACTCCCTTCCTCCTAACTTATGGTGCAGAAGCTGTTCTTCCAATAGAACACTACGAGCCGACTCTTCGAATAATGCTATATGACGAAGAGGCAAACTGGGAAGCTATGCGCCTGGCATTAGACTCACTTCCTGAAAAGAGGGGCAATGCTGTTTTGCGCCATGAGATCTATCGCCTGAGAATGACTAGATCATACAACAAAAAAGTACACAGGCGTCCACTCAAAGTAGGGGACTTTGTACTTAGAAAAATGGAAGCAGTTGGTAGGGCTAATGAGTCTGGCAAACTAACTCCCAACTGGGAAGGACCCTACCGAATCTATGCGGAAGTCAGGGACGGTACCTACCGTCTGGAAACACCAGACGGACAACCGTTGCCTCGAACCTGGAATGTAGATAACCTTAAAAAATATTTTTTCTGAATGATGTAAAGTAAAGAGCTACTTAATAAAGTTTGCACTTACTGTTCAATTTTGTATTACGAGGGGCATGCCGTCTGTACCTTTACAGTCGGCTACTCTCCATTGAGTTTCACTCTTTATCTTTAGAGGGGCATGCCGTCTGTTCCTTTACAGTCGGCTACTCTCCATCGAGTATTTTACTCACAATACTTAGCTAAAAAGATTAGGGCCTGGCCGATCCTGTAACTAACAGGCGGCTACCCTTCTTTTACTTAGCACCTACGTTCACCAAGAACTTACCAAGGCCACCAGCCGAATGATCAGACCAGGCGCCAAGCCACCTGATCAAAACTACAAAACTAATTCGACCTGTCCCAACATCATAGCAGGCGTCCGACGGCATCCCTCCGGATGAAATTCGTCGCAGAGAGCAGCTCCCTTTTGGGTGGAACATTGTTCTATAAACTAATTACACGGCACCTATACGACTGTCCCCAAGGGCAACCACGTAGCCGTTTTTGAGACAAGGATAACTCTATCACTAACCAAACCAGTGGTAGCAGTTGACATCTGAGTCAGATGACCGCCTATATTACTTGGGATAAATGCAGGGGGTACCTATTGAGTTAATAGCCAACAAACATTGGCGAATCAAGGGGTCTAGCCGGCCTACGCCGCCTGGTACCTCTACTTCTCAAACAAAAGTGACGGCGACTGAGTAACTCCAAAGTTAACTCATAGTCACTCCTTCAAATTTGGTATGGAATCTAAAAAGTTTGAGTCGTCCGCCTGTTTTAAACAAACAAGGGCACTCGAACCCCTATTCCTACTGGATAACCTATTGAGTTAATAGCCAACAAACATTGGTGAATCAAGGGGTCTAGCCGGCCTACGCCGCCTGATACCTCTACTAATCAATCAAGATTGTGACAAAGACTAAGTAACTCCTATGTTAACTTAATAGTCACTCAAACTTAGTATGGAGCCTAAAAGGTATGAGTCGTCCACTTGTTTTTAATAAACAAAGGCTCTCAACCAATACTCTTGCTAGGTTAACAAATAACGAGTTAAAAGCCAACATTGGCAATAAAGGGAAACAACCGGTACCCGCCGCTTGTTTTCCTACTTAATTCCTTGGCTACTAGGTAATTCTATTTACTTGGTCAAATTGAATAAAGAGTTCAAATACCGATTGATTAAATGGCCGACTGATCATCTATCCTGGAAACAGACAACCAGTCGTCCAGGGGCATAGGCGGCATACTTACTATTTGTACCTGTCGTAACGTTCGGCCATACACAACAGTCGGTCTAGTGAGCAAATTTCAAATACTTAGACAAATTTGAACCAAAACAAAAAATTTGATTAAAAATGAGCCGGCCATAAAAGACCAGCAGAATATTCAAAACCCCGGCCCCCTGGCCGGGTAATTACAAAGCAAACGGCACGCAGGCCGTGAAAAGAAAAAATACTTAAAGCTTAAGAAGGGGGCAGTTTAGTATCAGCAGCAGCCGCCTGGTCAGCACTCTTCTTGCTGGACTCGGCCTTAGCTGCACCATCTTTTGATGCCTTACCCCCAAGTGGCACAAGCGCCACAACCGGCTCTTCCTCCTCCAACGCACCGTCCAACGCCTCTTCTTCAGCAGCCGCCAGGATCTGTTGATTATATATTTCCGAACACTGGCGGTACGTTCTTTCCCACGAGGCAAAGTCGGCACTGGGGAACAGTCGTTCCCAGGTCATGCGTTGGATTTGAGCGGAGTCTTCCACCATCTCCCGGACGAGCTCTTGTTTCTCTTGCTCGGCCTTATCCGAGAGCTCTTGGGTAAGACTCTTCTCCTGGTTCACCAGGCGTTCTTTTACGTTAGCCAAAGATTTCTCCATGGCTTCGTAAGTTTGCATTTTTTGGCGAAGGGGTTTCAGCTCGGCTTTAAGGTTGGTGACGGTCCCCTCCAGCTCGTCAACCTTCTTTTGGGCCGCCTCTAGCTGAGCCCGAACAGCGGCGGTCGCCTGCGCCTGATAATAAAGAAGATCAATGGTCAGTACTTCATTTTGGGCAATTTGAAACATTGCCTTATCACAGCTGGAGGCGGCCATAGCCTTTGCGGCCTTTACCTCTTTGTTTTTCCGATCAATCGGCTTGCGTAGGCTGTTGACTCGGAGCAGGGCCTAAGTACAAAGAAAAACAGGCGTCGGTTTCCAGATAAAAAGTTAACAGGCGTCCTAGAACTCAAAAGCTCAAAAATATACTAAGTATACCTCAGCAAGGACCCCTGAAATTCCATCAAGGTCAAGGGTGCCGGCACCCTTGACCGCCTCCCTGTCAGATGGAGGAACTACTTTAACCATTGACTTGGCTACCTCAACCAAGTCAAGTCCCTGGGGGCCGGCTGCATTAAGCGAAAGAAAAAAAAAAAAAAAAAAAACAAGTTAGACCTAATCAAGAAGGAAGCAAGGGTGAGTTTTTACAAGCAAGTGTCCATACATCTAGGCGGCCCCGCCTGGGTTTTTGAAGAAGTGGCCGGCTGCTTCTCAGCCGCCACTGTTTTCCTGGAAGACCCAGGAGAGCTTGCAACAGTCGTCCTCCGGGCCTTGGGGTCCGGCTGTTGCGAGGAAGAAGCCCTTGGAGTGCCAGACTGAAAACAAAAAGAGTTAGTATATGCATAAGACAACTAAAAGGAGAAGAATTTTCAAAGCTTACCAAGGGTGCCTCCTTGTTGGGGGAGTCGGCATACGACTGCTTCATCAGCGAGACCCGCAGCATGGCCGCCGCAGTCTTAGATGCTGTTATTTTACTCATGGCGTCGGCTGAAAGAAATAAACAGCAAAGTTAGTAAAAATCCCTAGTAAACAAGGCGTGAAAAAACAGAGTATTCGTCAGGCCGGCTACCTCTAGAGCACCGACTGCTGAGGCCACAGGCGGCCAAGAAGTACTCGTCATAGAGCCACTTGAAGCTCGGGACGCAGTTTAGGGGTACTTGCTCTCGTACCCCTGAAGTAGAGTTCACCCTAGTCTCTACTTTGAAGAGTCCTTTGTCTAGGATCTCTTTTTTAGCCTTTGGGGGAACAGGCGGCATGCCTCGGCCGCCTGCGAGAAGAGGCGGATCCCTATTCCACTTGTTAAAGCGTTTGTTCAGCTCCGTGTCTGAACTCTCGATAATAAGAAAGGTGTTCCGCCAATCCTTCCATTTGTTTGCCTTACCTCTCGTCATGAGGTAACCCCTATGGCTTGTTAATTGATACCAGCCGGTACCTCCCGACTTAGGGGTCCGGCTGAGATAGTTCATGTGGCGAAAGCCTCAAAACTTGGCTCCACCCCGTTCAGTTCGCACCCGGCCACATAGCCGAGTACGTTTACCCAAGAGTTGGGGGCTAACTGCCATAACCCCAGATCATACCCATCTAAAATCCGCTGAACAGCCGGATGTAATGGGAAGCGCAGTCCAGCTTTGATGGCCGCCACATAGCAGCCAAAGCAGCCGTCACCATAGCTGGTACCAGCCGGCCAGACGACAGTATCTTCTGGATCTGGCACAAACAGTAAAAACTCCGGGCCCATTTTGTGGTTAGCAATAAAGCTCGCCACGTTGTCTCGCATGGTTGCAATCCGGCCCCGGGGTACCCTGCAGTAGTAGGGGGCGTTTTCCTCTCTGTAAGAGGCGGACGGCTCTGCCCAATTATCCCCCTTCTCAACTGCATGAGAACGTCTCGCCTCTTGTAGGCGGCTATGTTTTTCTTCTGAGCCAGAAGAACTGTGGCCAGAAGAGCTGGATTCGGACTCGTCCCCTGACGAGTCCGAAGAGGACGACTCCTCCCCTCTCCTAGAGGGGCCCGCCTCCTCTCCCTTAGAAGGAGCAGAAGGAAAATTAGACATGTCCACGGTAAGATGGGAAGGGAACACCTTGGTCCCTCTCTCAGAACTGTCAGCTTGACAGTCGCCTCGTTCTACATCTGGCGCCTGGTCAGATGTTTCACTAAGGAGCACCCTTTGGGAGGAGCCGTCTGAGTTTGATATCATAGCAGTCTTTTTTGTTCTGGCCATCACGTTCTGCATAGACACAGATACAGTCGGACTTTGTATAAAGGGCAAAGATGGGTCCAGAAAAGGGCAGGCGGCACTCCTAGTCCTAGATTCAGCCGTCCCCGGTGACCGGCTGATCACTAACTTAGGGCGTGTCGTGTGCTTCCATGGTGCCATTTCAAAAAAATAAAAAGAAAATTAAGAGTAAGAGAACTGAGTTACCTGAACGAGTGACGGTTGATGAAGTCCTGAAAGTTCGGGTCAGTCGGCTTGTCAGAACAGGCGGTAGGCAGAAAAAGTCCGAAATGTCAGAGCAAGTTCAGGGGTCCGAATGTTCTCGCAAAAGTTCTCAAATGTGAAAACGACCGAAGTCAGCACTTCCTTTTATAGGCAAAGTGAGAAGGCGAAGGGTCGCTTCCAAATTCAAAATTTGGGCGGGAAAATCTCTCGGCCGTCTGCAAGGTGACACCTGTAACAGGCCGTCGCCTGTCACCGTGCGACACCTGTCACAGGCGACACGTGACCAGTCGCGTGCCACCTGTGAGGGGCAAATGATTAGGGGATTTTTATCCACCAATCACCGTCTGACAAGTGGACCAACCAGGTTCCGCCACGTGTTCTTTACGAAGGCCAACAGGAACCTGCCACGTGTCAATCACAGATACGTCCTCCACGGACCACTTAAGACACGCCACGTGTCCACCCATGCCAAATGGGACAACCGGCCATCAAGGCCCAATTCAGTCTAGAGGCCCGATCAGCCCTAGGTTTACCTTAAACCTAGAGAGTTGCACGCTTCCCAAGGCTATAAATACTCGATTAATCCTCATTAATCACGGAATCGAATAATTAAGAGATCAAGCAGAGAAGAACAGAGTTATTAACAACCGGCTAATCTCGCTAACAACGCAGATTACCAACACTAAGCACTCTCACCTAGAGAGATCTCATTACTTTAATTTCTGTATTGATTACTCCTTAATCGGGTACTAACTTGACCGTTGGAGGCGGAGCTCTCAGGAGTCTCCGTTATTTTGCAGGTACAGGTGTCCGGTTCCAGTCTCGGAATTGTAACTCTCCCGCAGGACATCAGAAAACCCCGAAACACTAGGCTTGAAAGGTTTCGAAAAACTTTTATTTGCCTCGGTTTTTTTCTTATCCTCGAGCCAATGACTTTCAATCTTCAAAGCTAATTTGCACACATCATTGAATGACTCATAAGTACTCAATTCAATCTTCTTAGCAATAGGTCGATTAAGACCCTTAAGGAATCGAGCAATCCGCAATTGTTCTTTCTCCTCCAAATCACAAAGAGAGGTTAGTTTATCAAATTCAGCAATATATTCATTAACACTCTTAGTATCTTGTGTCAACATAGTGAGTTTCACATATAGAATTTGTTCGAAATCATGTGGAAGGTATTTAGAACGCATCTTCTTCTTCAAAACTGTCCATGTCTTGATCTTATCCTTCCCTGCTCTAGCACGTCGAGCCTTTAAATTATCGAACCAAATTCCCGCATTCTTAGTGAGTCGTATATAAGCAATTTTGAAACGTTGAGAATCATCAAAACCTTTATAATCTAAAATTTTCTCTAATTGTCTCGCCCACTCAAGAAAATCTTCGGGGCTTCCTAGACCCGTAAAATCATCAAGCTTGATACCTTTATCATCGATCTTTTTATTATAATGAGTATCATCATCACTGCTAGAAGCATCACTATCACTATCATGCCGTTTTTTCTTCTTTTTCTTTTTATCAAGCAATAGTTGTGAAAAAGCATTAAAACGTGCCTCCGTATTATCTTGCAATCTTGCAAATTCATCCATGAGTTTGCTCAAAGCTTCCTCCATAATTATAAGACAAAAATAGACTTAAAAGAACCCTTATCCACACAGGTATATCCCAAAAAAATCGCAACACAACTTGGAACAAAATCGCACACAACGAGCAGTAAGTATTAAATCGGACCAAAACTGACACAGTTGCGGAAAACAGTCCAGTTTAATAGCAAACGAACTCGAAAAATTCCGAATATTCACAGGCAGAAAGTAGACAAACTTTCACCCAAAATCAAAAAACGAATCACCTGAAAAGACCTTGTAACGAAGGAGAACGAGCCTTCTGAAGTTGACAGAAAAACTGGTTATCCGAGAACAAGTGCGATTTGATGAACGAATTGTTGAACGATCAAAAACCCCTGAAATCTGATACCAATTTGATGTGTATTTAAACCCCTTAACTTAATAAAGAATCTAAAATCACACAAGTAACACAAGCCCTTCGAATTTCGTTAGAAAATCGAACAACTTAAAGATAACAAACCGGATATGACTTTGAAAACGACCACTCTTGGAACGAATTCAACGCCTCTCAAATTACCTAGACCACTCCTGGAACTAAGTACTTTGGTGAACAAAACTTAGACTACTCCTAGAACTAAGAATTGAACGTTCTAATTATCAAAACAACTCCTTGAATTGAAAACTAGCAAAAAAATTTGTAAGCAATTAAGCAAAACAAACAATAAACTTGTATTGAATTTTCTGGTTTTTGTTGTTGTGTACAAAGCCACGAAAAATCCCTTATTTATAGACTAAAACTAACTATTCCTAAGTCTATTCAAACTAGAAAAAACCCTAGCCTTGATCCCAAAGTATCCTAGATAGAATAGGAAAACCAATTCTAATGGAACTAGGAAACTAGTAATAAGACTAGTTCTAATTAACCTAAAACTTCTTAAAACAATTCCTAATTGACTTAGAAATTATTTTAAAATAAAATAACAGAAATTAAGAAGATTCCTAATTGCTTAAACCAAGAAAAACCCTTTCAAGTGAAAGGTAAAAACTTGCAAGCAAAAACTCTAGAAAAAACTAAGTAAAGAAAATCATGCTTTTCGTTCTGTCGCCGAAACTCTTTGCACGCGCCACCAAGGTGGTGCACGCGTCTGACCAATGTCAAGGTGGGTCCAAGTCGGAGCTAGGGAGTCGGCGCATGGGCCAGGAGTCGGCGCGTGGCAGCATGTGTGCTCGTCGGAAGTGAACTTCGCAATTTCTTCTTCTTTGTAATTCGTGCTTGTTTCTTTCCAATTTAAGCTATTGAATCTTTCCTTGTTTATTATCTTGTTTATTTTCTTGTTTGGGCAGCCCATAATGAAGCTATTTGGACCTTTTACAAGTGTCTTGGACCCTTCAAAAGAATTAGCCTCTTGATTCACATCATTCTCCCCTTCTTCAAAAGAATTTGCCCTCAAATTCACATCATCAAAACAAGTAAAGAGGTTTTCAATGTTATAGGTAGAATCTTCATCGCCATTCTTACTAAAAAAGTCTTCTTGGTACTCACCATCT
This sequence comes from Chenopodium quinoa, assembly GCF_001683475.1. Taxonomy (NCBI): domain Eukaryota; kingdom Viridiplantae; phylum Streptophyta; class Magnoliopsida; order Caryophyllales; family Amaranthaceae; genus Chenopodium; species Chenopodium quinoa. The sequence goes on along the minus strand of NW_018743880.1, from coordinate 761,271 downwards.
TCATAATTGTCATCTTCTTTATTAAGAAGACATGTCTTGGGTCTTCTATCGATCTCTTCCTTGAATACCTTTTCCCTTAGAAACAAACTTGAACTTCGATTAACATTGGAGCAATTACTATGTCCTTTATGAGACAAAGGTTGTAGACTAAAACGTTTGTTTCCATCCTTCACGGAATACACATTGGTCTTGCCATCATGTTTAACCTTTCTATCAAATTGCCATGGTCTTCCCAAAAGTAAGTGACAAGCACTCATTGGAATCACATCACACCATATTTCATCTTTGTAATTTCCTATGGAGAAATTTACTAGTGCTTGCTTCTTAATTTGAAAACCCTTTGAATCATCAAGCCAGTTTACTTTATATGGTTTTGAATGATCACGAATAGAGAGGTTCAGTTTACTCACCATGCTAGTTGAAGCAACATTCGTGCAAGAGCCACTATCAATGATCACGTTGCAAGTACTTTCACCAACTTTGCATCGAGTATGGAACAAATTCTCACGTTGATCTTGAACAGAAGTGACTTCGGTGTGTAATATCTTCCTTAAAACAAGCAGCTTATCTTCATCTTCGGCATAGACAACCTCATCCTCTTCTTCCGAGTCAACAACCTTTTCCTCCTTATTATGAATTGACTCCTCTTCACACTCAAAGGTTATGTGTTCCTCTTCTTCTTCCATTTGTTGATATTGTTTGATTGTAAGAGCTTTCTTAGTAGGACATTGATCCGACCTATGTCCCTTTCCTTGACACTTGAAGCACCTAATTCGACTTTCAAATTCCTCTTTAGACACCTTGACAACCTTCTTTTCTCCACTCGTCGAACTTTCTCCCTTGTGCTCGTTAGAAAAATTTGTGGAAGTAGGCTTGAAAGGTTTCGAAAAACTTTTATTTGCCTCGGTTTTTTTCTTATCCTCGAGCCAATGACTTTCAATCTTCAAAGCTAATTTGCACACATCATTGAATGACTCATAAGTACTCAATTCAATCTTCTTAGCAATAGGTCGATTAAGACCCTTAAGGAATCGAGCAATCCGCAATGGTTCTTTCTCCTCCAAATCACAAAGAGAGGTTAGTTTATCAAATTCAGCAATATATTCATTAACACTCTTAGTATCTTGTGTCAACATAGTGAGTTTCACATATAGAATTTGTTCGAAATCATGTGGAAGGTATTTAGAACGCATCTTCTTCTTCAAAACTGTCCATGTCTTGATCTTATCCTTCCCTGCTCTAGCACGTCGAGCCTTTAAATTATCGAACCAAATTCCCGCATTCTTAGTGATTCGTATATAAGCAATTTTGAAACGTTGAGAATCATCAAAACCTTTATAATCTGAAATTTTCTCTAATTGTCTCGCCCACTCAAGAAAATCTTCGGGGCTTCCTAGACCCGTAAAATCATCAAGCTTGATACCTTTATCATCGATATTTTTATTATAATGAGTATCATCATCACTGCTAGAAGCATCACTATCACTATCATGCCGTTTTTTCTTCTTTTTCTTTTTATCAAGCAATAGTTGTGAAAAAGCATTAAAACGTGCCTCCGTATTATCTTGCAATCTTGCAAATTCATCCATGAGTTTGCTCAAAGCTTCCTCCATAATTATAAGACAAAAACAGACTTAAAAGAACCCTTATCCACACAGGTATATCCCGCAAAAATCGCAACACAACTTGGAACAAAATCGCACACAACGAGCAGTAAGTATTAAATCGGACCAAAACTGACACAGTTGCGGAAAACAGTCCAGTTTAATAGCAAACGAACTCGAAAAATTCCGAAAATTCACAGGAAGAAAGTAGACAAACTTTCACCCAAAATCAAAAAACGAATCACCTGAAAAGACCTTGTAACGAAGGAGAACGAGCCTTCTGAAGTTGACAGAAAAACTGGTTATCCGAGAACAAGTGCGATTTGATGAACGAATTGTTGAACGATCAAAAACCCCTGAAATCTGATACCAATTTGATGTGTATTTAAACCCCTTAACTTAATAAAGAATCTAAAATCACACAAGTAACACAAGCCCTTCGAATTTCGTTAGAAAACGAACAACTTAAAGATAACAAACCGGATATGACTTTGAAAACGACCACTCCTGGAACGAATTCAACGCCTCTCAAATTACCTAGACCACTCCTGGAACTAAGTACTTTGGTGAACAAAACTTAGACTACTCCTAGAACTAAGAATTGAACGTTCTAATTATCAAAACAACTCCTTGAATTGAAAACTAGCAAAAGAATTTGTAAGCAATTAAGCAAAACAAACAATAAACTTGTATTGAATTTTCTGGTTTTTGTTGTTGTGTACAAAGCCACGAAAAATCCCTTATTTATAGACTAAAACTAACTATTCCTAAGTCTATTCAAACTAGAAAAAACCCTAGCCTTGATCCCAAAGTATCCTAGATAGAATAGGAAAACCAATTCTAATGGAACTAGGAAACTAGTAATAAGACTAGTTCTAATTAACCTAAAACTTCTTAAAACAATTCCTAATTGACTTAGAAATTATTTTAAAATAAAATAACAGAAATTAAGATGATTCCTAATTGCTTAAACCAAGAAAAACCCTTTCAAGTGAAAGGTAAAAACTTGCAAGCAAAAACTCTAGAAAAAACTAAGTAAAGAAAATCATGCTTTTCGTTCTGTCGCCGAAACTCTTTGCACGTGCCACCAAGGTGGTGCACGCGCCTGACCAATGTCAAGGTGGGTCCAAGGCGGAGCTAGGGAGTCGGCGCGTGGGCCAGGAGTTGGCGCGTGGCAGCATGTGTGCTCGTCGGAAGTGAACTTCGCAATTTCTTCTTCTTTGTAATTCGTGCTTGTTTCTTTCCAATTTAAGCTATTGGATCTTTCCTTGTTTATTATCTTGTTTATTTTCTTGTTTGGGCAGCCCATAATGAAGCTATTTGGACCTTCTAAAAGTGTCTTGGACCCTTCAAAAGAATTAGCCTCTTGATTCACATAAGATATAATATCAAAAAAGAGTTCTGGCGCACATAAAATCTGATCAGCGCCAACGCTGGCTATTGGCGCCAGACGCCAACACTAGCGCCAGGCGCCAATCCTGGCGCCAGGCGCCAAGCGTAGCACCATGCGTTATAGCTGGCGTTTGGCGCTGATCTGGAAATTCACGCTTTTTCTTAAAATAAGATAGAAATTGCTGTGTAGGAGGATTAAATCGTATTTCCCTCAAAAATGCTCTTTGATTTTAATTAAAACTGTGAAAAGTCAATAAAAGTCAATTTATCAATGCTAATTGAATTAGGAATGAAAAGAACCTTCTAGAAGAATCTAGAAGACTAAGACCATTCCTAATTGCATTAGGAATGATAAATCTATATTAGGCCCTCCTCTAGATCATTGGGCCGCATATAAGGCTCAAACCGGGCCCAGTTTAGTAAATTGGCCATAACTTCCTCAATATTCATCGGAATTGGGCTTATAATATATCGTTGGAAATCTCTTGTTAAGCCCCATCAAACTTCACTATTATTGGACCAATATCATGGACCAACCAAACCGGATTGGCTGTTTTCTTAAAATAAGTTTTCAAAAACAAAGAGAAAAGAAAAGAAATTAAAACTATCCGCAATACTAGACTTTCCACACTTTCACTTCATTCGATTATGATTCGACGCAAAAGGTACTCATCACTGGGTTTGGTTTTGGGGAGACACAAATGGATGTCTATATAAGCCCCCACTTTAACTGAGTTTGGAGAAACACAAGTTTCGAAAACAAAAGTCAAAGTATCGATAGGGACGAAGAATGACTCAGAACGTTCTGCGATCCTAAATCACTCTTGTAACGCCGATACCTGCAAAACTAGCCTTAGTTAAACAGATAAAAGAGTTAAGAAACGCGTATCTTGCACCGTTGAACACACGTCGCATTGCTATTGTTTTGATGACCTCCTGCCAGGAGAATGTCATCCCGCTGAAAACCGCTACGCTTGTAACTGCGTCCAATATTGAAGACTGCTTCGCATGAAACTATCCTCCCCCGCTTTGATAATATTCCACGTCCAAGGGAACACTATCGAAGATTGCTTCGCTTGAAACAATCCCCTTCCGCTTTATAACCATCTTCCACGTCTAAGGGAACATGATCGAAGACAACTTTTCTTGAAATTACCTTCAATTGTTTATGACAAATCTCCACAATCTAGGGAATGACATCTTGTTGTTTCGATGTTCTCTCGTCTCAAAACAAAGAGCTTCTTTTTTTTCGGATATGTTCATGCGCCTCTAAACAAAGATCTTCTTTTTTTAATATGTCCACGAGTCTCTGAACAAAGAGCTTAAAAGGATTGTCCACGCGTCTCTAGAGCAAAGAGCTTTGATGATATGCCTACGCGTCTTTGAACAAAAGAGCTTGAATGATATGCCCACGCGTCTCTGGAGCAAAGAGCTTTGAAAGAAATGTACACGCGTCTCTGAACAAAAGAGCTTGAAGGAAATGTCCACGTGTCTCTGAACAAAAGAGCTTGAAAATAGGATGCCCACGCGTCTCTGAGCAATAGAGCTTGAATGAAATGTCCACGCGTCTTTGAACAAAAGAGCTTTGAATGATATGTCCACGCGTCTCTAAACAAAAGAGCTTGAATTATATGTCCACGCATCTCTGAACAAAAGAGCTTCGATGATTGAATGTTTGTTGCGATAATATTCCGAAGAAAATTTCTGAAGACCAACGCTTGTCGATCTCTAAAGCTCGCTTGAACTTTATTTCCGCTAAAACTAGTACATCGGTGTCTCCGTGATGAGCCAATCCTTAGGCGCTTTAAGCTAAGTGAGACGATCTTACATCAGGTCGATCACTTATTGTGATTGTAATCAAACTGACTACGTAATCATGTCAAATTGCTTATAAAGGCTAACTAGCCTACCAAGGAACCCAAAATTGTTGTATGAGGTCGAAATCACCCTTCTGAGAGTCTTCGAGCTCTGTCGCTGCTGAAATATCTCTGGCGCCAAGAATTGACTCTGCCGCCAGACGCTGAGATCTAGTGCCAAGCGCTGAAATCTATTTCCATACGTTAGATGTTGTCGTCTGGCGCTGGAGTAGGGTCTTCCCTATTTTGCTGCACCTGTATTTATTTTTGACTATAGAACTTTGCTAATCTCTTTAATTATCTTAGGGTTGACCTAAGGTTTAGCGTTGCTTGACTCATTGACTTAACATGACTCAAGGTATAAACTTGACTCGCTGTGATTGACTCGAGGTTGACTCGACTCAAAGTGGTTAACACATGTGACTCATGACCCATGTGTGCATAGTGTTGATTCAATGTGACTCAAAATTGCAAAAAAGAAAAAAATTTCCGTCATTTTTGTGGAGGGTACCGACTTTCTCCCAAAAAAGAAAGACGCGGAAAAGAATCGAAGTTTTCTAATGCATGTTGAATGAGCTTAGTCAAATGTTGTTTGATACTATCTCTCAAGGTGCAAGGATTAATCTATCCTAGGCTATCTCAATGGTTGACTCAATGATGAAAGTATTTGAGTAACTTAGGCACGGAGGCTAAGCACTTCATACTTTGTGATGCAATGATGAATATGATTGATGAGTGTTTTTTTTATGACGAGGCATGCTTCAACATTGTGTTAAGATTCCATGACAAAGGGTTCCTAAGGGAAGGTATATTTGGTCATGTATCTGTGATGTGTATGAAAGTGATTCTATAGTTAGGTCGCAAGGGTTAAGTGTATGGAGAAAATATTATTTTTAAAAAGAGTCAAATGGTGGTGACTCTTAGGCTAGGTAAGCTAATGATATAGGGATCAAGCCCCTAAGTCTAGCTCTAAATAAATAGGGATGAGCAAAGGAGATCCCTTGATATTATCATGGTGTAAGTGTGTGAATATGAATATGAATGCATGTTTATTACGGCCGCACCTCGATGTGAGGTTACCTACGTATCCGTTAGGAATCAGGCCGAACATAGCTCTAGCTGAACCTCGCACAAGTATGTGTATACCTCAAAACGGTCTTTTTAAAGGTTGTAACGTGGTTAGGCTAAAGGTTATGAAGAAGAAGGGGATAAAGGCTCAAGACCCTAAATAAGCCCCCAAGGTGTATAACTTTGCTTTTGAATCTTTATATTTTTATGCTTGAGTTTCTATTCTTTTTTAGCTCTCTTTTTTTTTTTTGCTTTATTTATTTCTGCTCTTTTTTTTTTTTGCTTTTGCACTTTATATTTTTATAAATGTGGGCAATCTCGATCATGCGGTCTATCACTCACTTGACATTCGTGTTTCTCAGGCACGGTACTGAGCACTCGATAAGAGACGCACTCTGAGACGTGTTCATATCAAAGACATGTTTATGTCAATGACATTAGAACACTTGCCCTTTTGTACACTTGTATTTATTTTTTGCTATTGCTTATTTTTGCTATTTTAATTCTTTGAATTCACTCAATCCTTTTTAAATTGCATAAGTTACACACCATCCCATCCCAAGGTTAGGTAGATATGGGTTGAAAAAATGAAGGGTCTATCGTTAGACGAGGCTCAAAGTGGTTTACCAAAAAAGGATGTATAATTGAAGGGTGAAAGGTAATATGATGTGGCTACAAGGGGTGCCTCAAATCATTGGTATACCTTGTGCTTAATTCGACATGGTTTTTTTTTTTTTTAATGCAATATAATGAAATGATCATATGTAAAAAAATAAATGCTCATTTTATTAAAGGAAAAGAAAGAATCTACAAAATTAATCTAAGGGAAAAGAATGGTGCCTATGCTAGACTTATTGGGGAAAGGGTAAATAGAGAAAAAGAAAAAAGATGTCATGAAATCTTGTCGTTGAAGCTCGCCTCTTGTCTTGTGTTGTTTGCTTTATCATCACTCGCTTTTCTTGTTAACTGGAGGTATAGGAAGCTTGTTATTATCAATCAAATGTTGGATAGCCTTCTTCAGCTTCCAACAGCTCTCAGTAGCATGACTCCTACCTTGATGGTACTTGCAGGGCACATTTGGATTCCAACTAGGCACTCTCTTCTCAAGCGGGGGATCTTGGAGAGGTCCAATAGGAGTAATGATTCCCTTGGCATGGAGTCGATCGAAAGCATCATCGTAACTAATTCAAATAGGGGTAAATTCCCTTTTCGATTGCTTTCTAAATCCTAAGATCTCATTAAGGTCGAAAGTACCAACACTGCTGCTAGAGTAGATGTTTCTGGAAGGAGAAGGATAGTCTTTCTTCTTCCCTTTACAGCCACTGTTGTTATTGTTACTGATCTTGGCCTTCTTGTCGCGCGGAGGAACATGAAGGAGATTTGAATCAATGAAGTCTTGAACACGGTCCTTGAGGGCGAGACATTTTTCGGTAGTGTGACCGCGACCTCTATGGTATCGACAATAGAAATTTGGATCCCAATTGGGAAAACTGTTTTTAGGTGGAGGGTCTTGACTGGGACCAATTGAGTGAATACGACCTTGATCATGAAGACAGTCAAAAGCTAAAGTGTAAGTTGTTTCAGGGTTTTCTGATGTCCCGCGGGAGAGTTACAATTCCGAGACTGGAACCGGATGCCTGTACCTGCAAAACAAACGGATGCTCCGGATGATTGGAGATCCGCCTCTAACGGTCAAGTTAGTACTTGATTAAGGAGTAATTAATGCGGAAATTAAAGTGATTGAGTCTCTCTAGGTGAGAGTGTTTAATGTGTGTAATCTGCGTCCTCCCCCTTAATGAGGATTAAGGGAGGTATTTATAACCTCGGGAAACGTGCCAATCCTAGGTTTAGGTTAACCTTGGGCTGATTGGGCTTCCCTCGGAAGTTGGGCCTAGGCGGCCGGCTTCTCCATTAGGCATGGAGTATGCCACGTGTCATGACATAATAAGTCCAGTGGTGGACAAATAAGAGTGTGCCACGTGGCAAGTCCTGAGAGGTCCAACTGGGGGACACTTGGCAGGACCTGATTGGCCCACGTGGCGTATTCCGATTGGTGGGAGCAAAATCCCCTAATCATTTGCCCCTCACAGGTGGCACGTGACTGGTCACGTGTTACCTGTGACAGGTGTCGCCCTGTAACAGGCGACGACCTGCTACAGGTGTCACTCAACGAAAGGCCGAGAGATTCTCCCGCCAAAATTTTGAATTCTGGAAGTGACCCTTCGCCTATATAAAGGAGTGTTGACTTCGGTCATTTTCACACTTAAGAACTTTGTGAGAGAACATTCGGACCCCTGAACTTGCTCTGACATTTTGGACCCTTTCCGCCTACCGCCTGCTCTGACAAGCCGACTACAAAGGATTTTCAGAACTTCATCAATCGTCACTTGTTCAGGTAACCGTCGGTTCTCTTACTCTTAATTTTCTCTTTACTTTATTCTTTTTTGAAATGGCACCACGGAAACACACGACACGACCTAGGTTAGTGATCAGCCGGTCACCGGGGACGGCTGAATCTAGGACTAGGAGTGCCGCCTGCCCTTTTCTGGACACATCTTTGCCCTTTATACAAAGTCCGACTGTATCTGTGTCTATGCAGAACATGATGGCCAGAACAAAAAAGACTGCCAGGATCTCAAACTCAGACGGCTCCTCCCACAGGGTGCCGATTAGTGAAACATCTGACCAGGCGCCAGATGTGGAAGTGAAACAAAACGGCTTGAAAGCCGGCCCTTCCCATTTTACAGTTGACAATTCTACATTCTCTCCTGCTCCTTTTAAAGGAGAGGAGGCGGGCCCCTCTGGGAGAGGGGAGGAGTCGTCCTTTTTGGACTCGTCAGAGGACGAATCCGAGTCTAGCTCTTCTGGCCATGCTTCTCTGGACACAGAAGAGAAAAACAGTCGCCTACAAGAGGCGAGGCTTTCTCACGCAGTTGAGAAGGGGGACAATTGGGCGGAGCCATCCGCCTCTCACCGAGAGCAAAATACCCCCTACTACTACACGGTACCTCGGGGCCGGATCACGGCCATGCAAGAGAAAGTGGGGAGCTTTATCGCAAACCACAAAATGGGCCCCGACTTTTTAGTGTTCGTGCCGGATCCAGAAGACACAGTCGTCTAGCCGGCTGGTACTAGCTATGATGGCGCCTGCGTTGGCTGCTACTAGGCGGCCATCAAGGCTGGGCTGCGGTTCCCACTACATCCGGCTGTTCAGCGGATATTGGATGGGTATGAGTTGGGGTTATGACAGTTAGCCCCGAAATCCTGGGTTAACGTACTCGGCTATGTGGCCGGGTGCGAACTGCACGGGGTGGAGCCGAACTTCGAGGCTTTCGCCCACATGAACTACCTCAGCCGGACCCCTAAGGCAGGCGGTACCGGCTGTTATCAATTGACAAGCCACAGGGGCTACCTCATGACAAGAGGTAAAGCAAACAAATGGAAGGACTGTCGGAGCACCTTCCTTATCATTGAGAGTTCAGACACAGAGCTGAACAAGCGCTTCCACAGGTGGAACAGGAATCCGCCCCTTCTTGCAGGCGGCCGCAGCATGCCGCCTGTTCCCCCCAAGGCTAAGAAAGAGATCCTAGACAAAGGACTCTTCAAAGTAGAGTCGAAGGTGAACTCTACTTCAGGGGTACGAGAGCAAGTACCCCTGCACTGCGTCCCGAGCTTCAAATGGCTCTACGACGAGTACTTTTTGCCCGCATATGGCCTCAGTAGTCGGTGCTCAAAAGGTAGCCGACCTGTCGAATACTCTGTTGTTCCGTGCATTTCTTGTTATGACTTTTATTAAATTTGCTATTTGTTTTTGCAGCGGATGCCATGAGCAAAATTACCGCCTCCAAGACTGCGGCGGCCATGTTGCGGGCCTCCATTATGCAACAGTCTTCAACCGACTCCCCCAACAAGGGGGCACCCTTGGTGGGCTTCGAACCTTTCACTCTTTTTGGAGTTGTGTTTATGCATATACAGACTCTTTTCTTCTTTTTTAGACGGGCGCTCCAAGAGCTTCTTCTTCCCAACAGCCGGACCCCAAGGCCCGGAGGACTACTGTTGCGAGCTCTCCTGGTTCTGCCAGGAAATATGCGGCAGCTGAGAAACAGTCGGCCACTCCATCTAAAACTCCAACTGGGCCACCTAGAAGTATGATATCGTCCTTGTAAATTTTAGACTTGCTCCCTTCTTTACTAGGTCTAATCCGTTTGTTTATGCTTGATGCAGCCGGCCCTCAGGAGCCTGACTTGGTCGAGGTGGCCAAGTCTATGATCAAGGTCGTTCCTCCAACTGAAAGGGAGGCGGTCAGGGGTGTCGGCACCCTTGACCTAGACGGGATTGCAGGGGTCCTTGCTGAGGTATACTTAGCATATTTTTGAGTATTTGAATTCCAGGACGCCTGTTTTCTTTTTTGTTTGGAAACTGATGCCTGTTCCCTTTTTACTTAGGCCCTGCTCCGAGTGAACGGCCTTCGCAAGCCGCTTGACCGGAAGAACAAAGAGGTAAAGGCTGCAAAAGCTATGGCCGCCTCTGACTGTGATAAGGCAATGTTTCAAATTGCCCAAAATGAAGTTCTGACAATTGATATTCTTTATTATCAGGCGCAGGCTACCGCCGCTATCCGGGCTCAGTTAGAGGCGGCCCAAAAGAGGAATAGCGAGCTGGAGGCGACCATCAACAACCTCAAGGCCGAGTTGAGACCTCTTCGCCAAAAGATGTCCTCATACGAAACCTTGGAGAAATCATTGGCGAGCGTAAAGGAACGCCTGGTGACCCAGGAGAAGAGTCTTACTCAGGAGCTCTCGGAAAAGGCCGAGCAAGAAAAGAAAGAGCTGGTCCGGGAGATGATGGAAGACTCTGCTCAAATCCAGCGCATGACTTGGGGCCGCCTCTTCCCCAATGCCGACTTTGCCTCCTAGGAAAAAACGTACCGCCAGTGTTCTGATAGATATAATCAAGAGATCCTGGCGGCTGCTGAGGAAGAGGCGTTGGAGGAGGAGGAGCAGCCAGTAGTGGCGCTTGTGCCGCTTGGGGGTAATGCATCAAAGAAGGATGCAGCTGAAGCCGAGTCCAGCAAGAAGAGTGCTGACTAGGCGGCAGCTGCTAATATTGAAGATCTGCCCCCTTCTTAAGCTTTATGTCTTCTTTCCACGGCCTGCGTGCCGTTTGTTTGTATTTACCCGGTCAGGGGCCCGGGGCTCTGAATATTTGGCCGGTCTTTAATGACCGGCTTCCTTTTAATGAATATTTTTGTTTTGCTTCAAATTTGTTTAAGTATTGAATATTCTGATATCCAATTGTACACTATACCGACTGTTTTACATGGCCGATAGTTGCAGACAGGTACGGATAGTTAGTCACGCCGCCTATGCCCCTGGACGAATGGTTGTCTGTTTCCAGGCTAGACGATCAGTCGACCATTTATCAAATCGGTATTCGAACCATTTTAAAGACTGGATCCCCTTTAGGCAGGCGGTCCTGTCATTTGTAAAATTAACCAAGTAGGAAAGTGGTTTCCTACTTGTCATGTTTTTAGGCTAGAGACTTTAGGCTGTCTAGGCCGACTGTTCCCCGCCACATTTAATCTAGTGTGAACAGGCGCTGTATGGACACCTTTTTGTTTCATACTAAATTTTTAAGGAGTGACCAAGTAAACATGATTGTTACCTAGTCGCCAAGTAACTGAGTAGTAGAGGTATCAAGCGCTGGGTACCGGTTGTTCCCCTTTATTCGCCAATGTTTGTTGGCTATTAACTCATAAAATACCAACTGTTCTTATCCTAAGTAGTTCAGTCGGTCGGTTGACCCGGATAGTTACGGCGAACACTTGCTTGACGTGATTAGTCAGTTAAGTGAGAGATATCCTTGTCCGGGAAACGGCTACGTGTTTGTCTTGGTTAGACAGTCGTATAGGTGCCGTGTAATGATTTTATAGAACAATGTTCCAGCCAAAAGGGAGCTGCTCTCTGCAACGAATTTCATCCGGATGGATGCCGTCGGACGCCTGCTATAACGTTGGGACAGGTCGAATTGAATTTTTATATTTTGATCAGTTGGCTGGACGCCTTGTCTGATCATTTTAGCCATGAGCCTTTGATAGTTTTTGGTGAACTGTATTATGGGAGAGTAGCCGGTTGAGTGAAACAAGCGGCGTGCCCCTCTTAAGTAAGAATTAAAATTAAACATGGAGAGTAGTCGACTGTTTGTCAGTAGGCATGCCCCTCTTAGGTAAAAATAAAAACTAAATATGGAGAGTAGCCGACTGTTTGTTAGTAGGCATGCCCCTCTTAGTACAAAATTGAATGAAACAGCAAATTTTTTATTAAGTAGCCCTTGACTATTTACATCATTCAAAAGAAATATTTCTTAAGATTATCTACGTTCCAAGTTCGAGGCAACGGTTGGCCGTCTGGTGTTTCCAGACGCTAGGTACCGTCCCTGACCTCTTCACAGATTCGGTAGGGTCCTTCCCAGTTGGGAGTTAGTTTGCCAGACTCATTAGCCCTACCAACTGCTTCCATTTTTCTAAGTACAAAGTCCCCCACTTTGAGTGGACGCCTGTGTACTTTTTTGTTGTATGATCTAGTCATTCTCAGGCGGTAAATTTCATGGCGCAAGGCAGCATTGCCCCTCCTTTCAGGGAGTGAGTCTAATGCCAGGCGCATGGCTTCCCAGTTTGCCTCTTCGTCATATAGCATTACTCGAAGAGTCGGCTCGTAGTGTTCTATTGGAAGAACAGCTTCCGCACCATAAGTTAGGAGGAATGGAGTTTCTCCAGTCGCCCCTTTTTCAGTCGTCCTAATGGCCCAGAGAACATGTGGTAATTCATCCGCTCATAGGCCGCCTGCTCGTTCAATCTTTTTCTTGAGACCGTCTGAGATGATTTTATTAAAGGCTTCTACCTGGCCGTTTGCTTGTGGACGGCCGACAGATGCAAAGTAGTGTGCAATTCCTTGGTCACCCAACCAGCTTTTGAGAACAGGCGTCTCAAATTGGGGACCATTATCAAAAACCATAGACATGGGAACCCCGAACCGAGTGATGACATTTTTCCAAATGAATGAAATTACATCCTTCGTCTTGATTCCCTTTACAGCCTCGGCCTCTACCCATTTAGTGAAGTAGTCGACTGCAACAAATATGTACCTCCTTCCGCCTGTAGCAAGCGTATATGGACCCAGAATATCCATGCCCCACTTAGCAAACGGTAGTGGGCTATGAATGGTAGTGAGGTCAGTAGCCGGACGGTGAATTAGTTTGCCAAACCTTTGGCACTTGTACATTTTTTCACCATCTCCATCGCATCTGCTTCTAAAGTAGGCCAAAAGTAGCCCTGCCGCCTTGCCCGTTGAGCAAGCGTCCTACCGCCAATATGGGAAGCACAATAACCAGAGTGAAGATCGTCTAATATCTCTCGCCCCTTTTCTGGAGTAACACACTTCAAGAAGGGTTGAAGGTACCCCCTTTTGTGAAGTTCTCCCTTTATCATTTCAAAACTGGTTGCTCGTTTTTTCAGTGCTGCCGCCTGTTGATGATCATCCGGCAGGTTACCGTTTGTCAGATATGCCCTGATTGGATCCATCCAGGTTGAGCTTCTGTCTAGGATTCCAATAGGGTCTTCCTCGATGCTTCTCTTCTCCATTACTTCCCAAAAAAACAGTTCGAGGAGTATCACAAGAAGCGGATGATGCTAATTTCGAAAGTGCATCCGCCTGGTTATTTTCTGATCTCGGCACTTGGGTCAGATGGAAATCCTCAAGGGAGCCGACTGCTTGTCGGACCGCCTGTAAATACTTGATCATGGCCGGATGGGTTGCTTCGTATTCGCCATTGTACTGACTCACTATCAATTGTGAATCGGAAAAGGCGTCTATTTTTCTTGCCCCTGCCGCCTTGCACATGCGGATTCCGGCTAGTAAAGCTTCATATTCTGCCTCATTATTTGAGGCTTGAAAACTGAAGCGTAGAGCATACTCGTACCTGTCGCCCTCTGGCGACTGACATATGACGCCTGCTCCACAACCATTTGAAGTAGAGCTTCCATCCACATATACCTTCCAGACTTGGTCTGGAACTTGAGAGTCAGGAGGACGAGTCATCTCAACAATAAAGTCAGCAAAGGCTTGCCCCTTCACTGCTTTTCTAGGCTCGAAAGTAACTTCGAGGCTCTGTATTTCTATGGCCCATTTGATCATTCGGCCTGACGACTCCATGAGGGTCAGTGGCCGCTTGATAGGTTGGTCTGTATACACGACGACTGCATGTGCCAAAAAGTAGGGCTTCAATTTTTTAACAGCCATGAAGAGTGCAAGACCAAATTTCTCCACTAAGGGATACCTCAACTCGGCATTTTTCAGTACATGACTGACAAAGTAGACCAGGAGCTGACAACCGTGTCTTTCAGCAAGGAGAATAACGCTTAACGCATGATCAGAGACGGCTAGGTACATGTAGAGTACTTCTTTGGGCAAAGGGCAGACCAGCCTCGGCAAGGAATGCAAGTGAACTTTCAATTTCTGGAAGGCCGCCTCAGCATTCGGCCCACATTCAAACCTTGCCTTTTTCTTAATTGCCTGGAAAAAGTATAGGCATTTGTCGCCTGATCGGCTTAGGAATCTTCCCAAGGCCGCCAGACAACCTGTTAACTTCTGAACCTCTCGGATGGTACGAGGCGACTGCATGTCGATGACCGCCTGCACCTTCTCAGGGTTCGCCTCTATTCCTCTCTGATTGATAAGGAATCCGAGAAATTTCCCAGACTCAACTCCAAAGACACATTTCTTGGGATTGAGCACGACATGGTGCCGCCTGAGTGTGGCGAAAGTTTCTCGGAGGTCCGACAGATGATCTTTCTGAAGTTTAGACTTGACAATCATATCATCAATATATGCCTCGACATTTCTCCCAATCTGATCAAAGAACACAGTGTTTATCATTCGCTGGAAAGTGGCCGGGGCATTCTTAAGACCAAACGGCATGACCGTGTAACAGAACAACCCTTGATCAGTGACAAAGGCCGTCTTCTCCTGATCTTTCTTCCGTAAAGGAATTTGATGGAAACCAGAGTAGGCGTCCATAAAGCTCATCAAAGCATGGCCGGCTGTTGAGTCGACCAGGTTATCAATTTTAGGCAGAGGGTAACTGTCTTTGGGGCACGCCTTGTTTAAGTCTGTGTAGTCTACACACATTCGTCAGGTGCCATTTGGCTTTTTAACAAGCACCACATTTGCAACCCAGTCTGGGAAGTAACATTGCCGGATGAACCCTGCATCAAGTAATTTTTTAACTTCGGCGGCTGCCGCCTGACTTCTTTCTTCGCCATGGTTCCGCTTCTTCTGCCTTACCGGCTTCTTTTTCGGATCCACGACCAGTTTATGTACCGACAGATCAGGATTGATGCCTGGCATTTCATGGACTTCGAATGCAAAGATGTCCTTGTATTCTTTAAATAGTTTGTGAAAATCGTCACCCAGGACCTTTAGAGTAGTCGTCCCAACTTTAACTGTTCTGTCAGGACGCGAGTCATCTAAGATCAGGTCCGTATGCTCACCAGCCGGCTGAGGGCGGAATTCATCCGCCGCTCCTCTGCCAATGATTGCTATTTTCTGTCTTTTCTTGCGGCCCCCGTCTGGGATGCCTTTCTCTTCTTGCCGCCTGCTTCTTGAACAGGCGCACTCTCCTTGACATTGTCAAGGTCTATTTTTCCCCCACTCGACCCAGCGGCCATAACAGTGGGCTTGACATCCGAGAGATAGCACTCTCGGGCCATCCTCTGATCTCCCCTTAGGGACCCGACTGTTCCATTATCCCTCTCAAACTTGAGCAACATAAGAGATGGGATTATAACAGCCTTGGAATTATTCAGGGTTGGTCGTCCCAGAATCATGTTGTAGGCCGAGAGTTCTTCTACTACCAAGAACCGGACTACCATGTGTCGTCCTTCCCCTTTTTGATCCAGGCGGATGGGTAAATCCACTCGTCCCACTGGGTGGACGACTCCTCCACCAAACCCTACTCAAGGGTGGGATGCCGGATGTATGCAATCAGTCTGATATTTCAGTTTCGACAGACATTTGCTACTGATGAGATCTGAGGAGCTTCCGGTATCTATGAGGATTCGGCCAACTCTCTGGTTGGCCACTTTACATTCAATAACGATAGGATCGTCATGCGGCCTTCTTACCCCTCCTAGATCTTCTTCAAGGATGACAATCTTGGTGAACGGAATTTACATCTAGCCGTCTGATATTGTCTTTGTTGCCCCTAATAGTGGGACCGCCTCCTGAGAAGCCGCCTGCAATGGTGTAGACGACTGCATCATCTGTATCGGAGCTGTCGGCCTGTTGATTCTTTTTGGTCGACTGCTTTTTCGAGGAAGTGTTCCCCGTAGATTTCTTAACATAAGTGTCAAGATCACCTTGCTCAGCCAGACGGTCCAGATACCGCATGAGACTAATGCATTCATTGGTGTGATGACCAACATCTTCATGATAATCACAAAATTTTTCTTGGTTCCGATTGTTTGCAGAACCCTTCATGGGGACCGGGTTCTCAATTGAGATTCGTCCCTTGATTTCCTTTAGGATAAATTGGCTATCCTTGTTAAACGCATACTTTGGGAAGTATGGTTTGAATTCTTTTCTCTTCTCATCTTTGTTTGACGACTGTTTATGTCGTCCTTCTCTTTTGTCGGACCTTTTCCCGTCTGACTGTTTTACCGTACTACAAAGATCAGTCGCCTGTATATAGGCTTCCGCTTCAATCAAGTCCTCTTGAAGAGTCGCCACCCTCTTTCGGACCAAATCAAATTTGAAGGTCGACCCGTCTTTGAGACCTCTGAAAAAGTCAGTACAGGCTACTTCATCCGGTAACCCTTGAATCTGTATTCTCATCAGGTTAAACCGCCTGATGTAAGAACGAAGCCCCTCCTTCTTGCCCTGCTGAATTGTTCCTAAATCAAGGGTCGTCTTCTTCGCAGGGATGTTCATGGCGAAGTTGGAGGTGAATAAGTAAGCAAGCGTCTTGAAGTTATTTACACAACCAGTCGGCAGGTTGCCGAACCATTGTTGTGCGATTCCTTTGAGAGTCGCTGGGAAATACTTGCACCAAGTGGGATCATCCAACCCTTGAAGGTACATCAGGTTGGTGAATGCCATCAGATGGTCTTCTGGGTTAGTAGTGCCGTCATAGGCGCCTACTAATACATTTTTCACTTTGGCCGGCTGAGCGGCTTCAGTAATTTCCTTGGAGAAGGCCGACGGCTGTTCGCCAAGTCTAAGCAACCGCAGCTGCCTGTCCATAGGTTGGACATTTTTTGCTGCATGTCCACCAAACGGAGGTAGCTGCAAAAAATACTGTTGTTGCGGTACAAACGGTAAGTTTGGTACCGCCTGGTCGCTATGAAAGCCGGACTGACGGGAGGTGCCGCCTGACTGACTCTCATGATACGACTGAGTATGCCTCATCGAGGTATTTCGCAGACTGTCTTGGAAGTTTGAAGTAGAGGCCGACTCTGACAATCGGTCACTCTTCTTCTGCTCTAGCAGTAGCCGAGCGTCTATGTATGTTTTCCTCGACCCGTCCGCCTGAATATGACGAACAGGTTTCCTATTTCCTAGAGTAGGAAAACGGTATTTTGTGAAATCAAGGGCAGGTGGCTCCCACTTCCTAGATTTAGGATGAGGGGTCGCCTCTCGCCCTTGAACTGGCTTCCTCTTCCGTGAAGTGGAGGGTTTCTTAGCCGACTGCTCCTTGTCCATAGCAGGCGGCTTCTTGTTGATCAACTCTTGAATTTCTCCCTTGAAGTTCCTCATGAAGATCATGAGTTCGTTCCGTGTGATGGGAGCAGACCCATCAGTCGGCTGCTGCCGAACAGGCGGTGCGCCTGCTTGCTCACTTCCAGTTTGAAGATGTTCCCGTTCCCTCCTTTCGGTATGACGGGTACGTCGGGCCCTTAGGGTCCCGTCTGAAGCTGTGTGAGCTTCAATTTCAAATTCATTCTCAGTATTGTGGTCCGACTGAACTAGAGGGTCGTCCAGGGGACGTCTCTCTTCAAGAGCAGGTACAAACGTGGATGCCATCTCAGAAGTACTCTCCCCACAGACGGCGCCAAAATGTTTCGGGGTTTTCTGATGTCCTGCGGGAGAATCACAATTCCGAGACTGGAACCGGACGCCTGTACCTGCAAACAAACGGATGCTCCGGATGATTGGAGATCCGCCTCCGACGGTCAAGTTAGTACTTGATTAAGGAGTAATTAATGCGGAAATTAAAGTGATTGAGTCTCTCTAGGTGAGAGTGTTTAATGTGTGTAATCTGCGTCTTCCCCCTTAATGAGGATTAAGGGAGGTATTTATAACCTCGGGAAACGTGTCAATCCTAGGTTTAGGTTAACCTTGGGCTGATTGGGCTTCCCTCGGAAGTTGGGCCTAGGTGGTCGGCTTCTCCATTAGGCATGGAGTATGCCACGTGTCATGACATAATAAGTCCAGTGGTGGACGAATAAGAGTGTGCCACGTGGCAAGCCCTGAGAGGTCCAACTGGGGGACACTTGGCAGGACCTGATTGGCCCACGTGGCGCATTCCGATTGGTGGGAGCAAAATCCCCTAATCATAAGTCATTCCTATTGGCGTATATTCTTCAATGGTCCGTTTTGCCCGTGGCTTAGGAGCATTGAGTTCTTTATTAAACCCTTGGCGAGGATTCTGTTCGATGACCATCACTCGATTTGCTAATCATTCTACTACATTCAAGAGCATGGCAACGACATCTTGCAGTTTTCGGACGTCTTCTTTTAGACTTGACGAGTCTTCCCTAGTATTATCTAAGAAAAGACTTTCATCCTCCTCAATCATCGCCACTTCATCGAGAGAGGTTATATAAGCTGTCTCGATCATGGGCTCTCCTACAGGTGTGATAAGAAGTGATGGATCGAAGGATGCTTGGTCATCTTCGATGGCTAGAATTTCGGAAGTTTCATTGTTATCGATCAGAACTTGAATAGCTTCTTTGAGTTTCCAACACTCCTTAGTGTCGTGACCCTTTCCTTGGTGATATTTGTAGTGCTTATTAGGGTCCCACTTAGGTGGCCTGGCTTCTGGAACTGGATCTTTGATGGGCTCTATGGGCATGACTAGTCCTTTATGATGTAGCTTCTCGAAAGCTGTTTCATAACTCATACCGAGTGGAGTGAACACTCTTTTTGACCTTTGGATTCGCGGTTTAGAGGCGTTCGTAGCATGTACCTCATTAATGGGAGAGGAAGGAGAAGGATGGTCGTTCTTCTTTGCTCTCGCACTATTATCTTTCAGAAGGTCATCTTCAATGTCAATGCCTATATTATACACAGCCTTGAAAGTTTTCAAGTTGTGTTGGTATTTTAAGTGCTTTGAATATTTCCCTTGGAGATTCTTGACAAACATCCTAACATATTCTTTTTCGGTAGGAGCCTTGACCATATTAGCGGAAGTTTCCCTCCATTTGTTGAAGAAAGAAGTGAACCCTTCGTTTTCTTTTTGTTTTAACATCTAAAGTTGTCTATGGTCTGTTTCGTCTTGGATGTTACACTTATATCTATCTATGAAGGAGTTTGTTATCGACTCCCAAGAAGAGGTTTTCTCTTTGTCAAGGGAAAAGAACCATTGTTGACAAACGGTCTCAAGAGATAGTGGGAACAGAGAGGGGAAAACCTTCTTATCGACACCCTTAATGCTCATCATAGTTTCAAAAGCTCTTAGATGAAAGTAAGGGTTATCTGTTGCCTTGAATTTAGGGATGTCAATGGCGTTGAACTTATGAGGAAGAAGTTCCTCGTCCAGCGAGACCCCTTTATGAACTCATGCCCTGAAATTTATAGTCACTAGATAGCTTGCTCAAGCTTTCTTGCATAAGGTTCATTTGTTGTTGCTTCATAGGGTCATCAATTTTGAGGATTAAAGCCTTTAAAACCTCAGTCACGTCATTCAATTGGATCCTAAGTTCATTGACCTCTTCTTGACTTGCCATTATCTTTTTAGCCTTCCTCTTTTGACGAATCGGTTTATCAAAAAGTAATACTTGAATAGAGAGGTTGTCCTTGATTAATCGCCCTTCTCTCGTCAACCAAGTACTGTGGAAAAGGAATTTGGGGATATTTATTGTTAATTATTTTACTCAAACTTTATTCAACATGTAATGGATGGAGGAAGTGAGGAAAGATCGAATAGAATGTGAAGAAAAATAATGTAGATGGAAGGATATGAAGAATAAGGAATAGAATGTACCCCCAACTTAAATGACGGAAAAAAACCGACTCATGCATGAACCTAAGACATGGTCGTGATGACATATACTCGAAGCATGTTCTAAGACTAGTGAGTGTAGGTGATATGTTAAGACTCGTGTGTAAGTGACAAGGCAATAATCGTGTCGTTAAGCGACTACACCTAAATCAAATGAATTTATAACGCTCTACTGACCTAATACGTGTATAGGGTAAATAAAGGGGTCGAACCACAGGGAGAAATGCTTAAGCACTGCATTCATTACCTAGGGTCTAAGCTATCTCGGAACAAGAAGTGTGAATAACTAGAAGGTTAAACTAAGAACGAAATGGATTAAAATTAATATAGCTAGGCACCAAGGGAAATGGGTAGGTGAAGTTGACGCTTGATCATGCAATGACAAAGTAGCATATCAATGGTAAACTAAACATGCATGAATACCGAAGTAAAGGGGTCCAATATAACCGCCTTCCGGGGTTAATTGGTTTCTCCTAACATAGCCTCTATGTTTCCACATTTGAACCATATATTAGAAGGTGCAAACAAAGAATTATCGATAGTAATGAATCTCAACTAAGTCAACTTCCGCTACTTGTTAGTAAAGACTCATCTTTGATCAACTAAAAATGTGCACTTGCAAGAAAGACCAAAGAATATCAAGCATGCAAAGACTTTAATCACCATTAACATAACCCCAACATTATAAGCATGAACAATTAGCAACTACACCATCCCCACACCCTTGGCTAGGTGACTACTCACAAATCATATTGAAAACAATATCAATCATCAAATCAATAAGCATCAACATGATTAATAAGCAAAGAAGAAAAATCAAAGCAAATAAGCAAAATAAAAAACAAAGGTAAACAGAAAGAGAAAGAGATTGCTCATTAATTGAAGATGAAGGTCTACAAAGGATTGAACAAAACTCCTTCTTCAAAATCCAAGTTCATCAATGAAGAAAACCACACTTTCTCTCTCTACCATTGAAGACTAATAGTGTTTCTCTCTCTAGATTAAGCTAAAATGTAGAAAAATTAAAACTAAGTTAATCTAATCTTCAAAACGTTCTAAGATGGGACTTATATAGTCCGTACAGAGCCAGCTGATAAAAGGAGAGGTTCGACCGAACAAATGGGAAGGTTCGGCCGGACTACAGGGTAGGTTCGGCCGAACCATGGGTAGGTTCGGTCGAACCTCCCTGATCCTGGTCTGGTCGAACTCCTATGGTTCGGCCACTCCTGCAAAACTGCCAAATTTCATCTTGCCCCTGCCTCAACGTTCGGCCGAACCACTGAGCAGGTTCGGCAACACCTTCATGAGGTTCAATCGAACCTCTTCTGAATCATGCTTCCTCCAGCTTCCCTTGAGCTTAGCTTCCTCCTCTTGAAAATCCCGATGGTTCCTACAAAGCATAAGCATGAAAATCACAATAAGAACAAAGAGAGAAGACTAAGAAAAGGGAAGATAAAGGAGAAAGAAAAGAGGAAGCAAAACTAAGTAAAAATGCTTAGAAAAAGGGCTAAACAAGTGCAAATGAGGGGAGAATCCTTAGAGAAAAAGGATAAAAGAGTGGCATAAATGCCACTCATCAAAATCCCCCACACTTGCCTTTTTCTTGTCCTCAAGCAAGGAATACTAAAACAAAAAGACAAGGGTTAAGAAATCAATCAAGCTTCACGATGGGAAATGCTCCAAATGGACTCTAACATAGGGACATGAATCAAAGAATTCTTACTTTTCTCAACTCAAAGAGGGGGAACACGTTCTAAGATTCTCATGGTTGAAGGAGACAAACCTAAGCTAAGCATAGAGAACTAATGATTTCATCCTCTGCCCTAGCTCTAACCAAGACGGTCCGCGTTCTCTCCACTAGCTTCAAATCATCCCCAAGTTAGCTCCTCATGATTCCTCGAGGGAACCGGAAAAAGAAATTTTATGTGGAGTCATAAGGTTATCCCGACATCTCAACTATGCACACTCTTTCCATAGGGTTGAAATCTATCTCCCTCCACCGTTCTTTTACCGCACTTCTCCAAGTCCAAGGGTCTTAACTTGGATTTTAATGTCATAACTAGGGGTTAAGGTTGGGAATTAATTTGAAAATTTTGGTGGCAAATCCTAAGTGAAGCAAAAGAGTGGCCATCTCTCAAGAACAACCTAAGAATTGAACCTAAATTCAAATTACAACCTTCAATACAAAATTTCACAACATTACTTCATTTCTCTCATCATTTTCTCTTTCTTTTCTTTTTTTTTCAACTTTTCTTTCTTTTTTTTTTATTCTCCTTTTTTTTTTCTATTTTTCCTCTTTTTTTTTCTTTTGGACTTCATACGTTGCATCCTTCCTCATAAACGTTTTGCAAATATTTTCTTTCATGAACAACTTTCAAAATCTCACTTGAACCAATATTCACAACTTTCTTTCCCTAAAACCAACACTCTCGAATTCGAACCTCAAAAGCCAATGCTTCACTAACTACAAGGGTTGGTAGAACATAGGCTGATAGGTTTGTAATATGGCTAGATCAAGAAAGGGGAATGAGGCCCAAATTGGTTAGCAAGTGGGTGGATGTAAAAATGAAAACCAAATTTGTAACAAAACACAAAGAAAACAAAGAAAAATGAGAAGAAATGCCCTCTTCCTCCTTTAAAGTTGTTTGGTCACGATCTCGGGAGCTAAATACCAACACAAAGATTAAGACATGCATAGTTAAGTATCCAAAGCGCCGCTCACAAGAATGATGAAGGCTAGAACAAATGACGCTCACACGGGATAAAAATAAGCGAATATTAACCAAGGGAATCCTATTCACTACGGAGAGCAACACCATCTTACCACTTTCCCGTGAACTAGGGGGTTCAAACGTCATCAAAAGTTCTAAACCGGGCTACCTTAGCTTATAATGTGTCTAATTCAACCTTAAGCATTCTTAAACCGTGTAAACCCTCATCAACTAGGAAGGTAAGCATTCAAAGTCATGTCATAAAAAAGGCACACAAATTCTCGAATCCTAATGAATGAGCAAATCCACATCAAAAGTATTTCAACTTGCCATAGTCATGCTTGTTACACAAAAGAGAACAAGAAAAACACACAAAAAGGAGGAAGAAATTAAAAAGGTTCATAATCGAGGCATGTAAATCAAATAAATCCCAATCGACGTACAAGTGATCGTTGATATCAACATCAACGATCCCAGGTTCCTTGGGACCAAAATCAATCAACCTCGAACCATTCAACTCTTCCTAAACTAGACCTAAACTAAGCACTCAAAGAATAAGAAAAAGAAAGAGAGGAAAGGTCTCACCGAATGTCGCTTGAAATATAAGACAAAGTAATATATCCAATCTCACCAAGGGAGCTAGTGTTGCTCCTTAACGTCCTACATCTCCGCTTCAAGCTTCAATAAAGATGATCCAAACAAAAGAAACTACAACAAAACAATAAAAGGTTAGAAAACAAAGAAAAAGACTAAAGAAATAAACAAAAAGAAGAAAAAAAAATAAAAAGCTATCTACAAAGTTTGGATTAAGGGGATTTGGATTTTCGGGAAATTTGGATTTTTTTCTCGGGAGCATCTTCATCTACAAAAACTCAGGCTTCATCAAAGAAAATCATTAGAAATCAGCAAAAATAATCATAAAACATCATCATCACATCACCACTTCAATATCATCACAACATCACCATCTCATCACATCACCAACATCATCACCACCGTCACAACGCCACATCAATACCACAAGGCCACTATCCTCACTATCCTCCTTATGTGCAAGCAACTACCCTACCACTCTACCTTCCTATGTACACTTCAACCAACCAAAAGGACATCCTCCCCCACACTATTCTTTTGCTCGTCCCGAGAAAAAGTGACAAGTGAGAAGATCGGGGGGGAGGGAAAAGATCCCTCATCACTGGTTATCATCTCCTCGCCCCCTAGGTTGAGGGGGGTTATTAGGATCAAACCCGGGAGTGTCCATGAAAGGGTGGAAGGGTTGGTTAAAGTGCTCATAGAGCCACCCTTGGGCACCCCAACCACCATCAAAAGGAGCGGGGGTGGATGTGGATGCCGGGTCATAAGCCGCATCACAGCCACCCGGACGATAGGGGTCGTATGGGGGGTGCCAACGCGTTGGGTAGAGTCGATGGGACCTTCCCAATAGCGTAGCAAGGGGGGGTGGGGTGTTGAGGGTCATAGGGTCCCCAATGATTGACCGGACCCTCTTGAGGAGGGTGGTAAGGGTAGTTCACATAGGGCGCTTGAATGCCCGCTTGCACAAGATTGTCATAATTTGCCCTCGCGTAGTACCCCCATTGCTCAATTGAAGCTTGATTGTCTCAACGGATATCATCGAGGGTACTACGAAGGGCATTGAAATCAAAAGGTGGAATGGAAGAAGAATAAGATGCCTCACCTCCCCTGCTAAGGGGGGGTATGATTTCCTCTTAATGGTGGAGGTTGAGGAACTCCACCCCGGGCTCTAGTTCGCCTCAGCTCATTGGGGATGTTTTGCTGAGGGATCTTCCACTTGAGAGGAGCGGAGTGGTCCACCGTAGTGAGGTCGGGGTCCGGGAGGAAACACCATTCGATCTCCCTATCGACCAAGAGGATGAAACGACGCTTGCTATTAGTGTAGTTGAGGAAGCGGCTGTGACGGAGGGCGCTTATGGAAAGAGCATAGGCAGGGAACTCATTAGTGAGCTCTTCTCGGGTTTGGTGCACGGGTGGGAGCAATTCAATTTGATCTTTGTATGCTCAATTCTTCAAAGAAAGAGCAATGATAGTAATCATGACACCCATAAATATCTCATCACCGAGACGGTTGTCCCTAGTATCCAAGAGCCGTTGGATGAAGGTGGAGGAGCATTGAAATTTGAGCCGTTGAGGATTATCGGCCAAGAATAGGCAAGCAACCTCGTCTTTTACCATGGAGCCGAGGTTGGCTTTGAAGAACACGGCATATTGGAGAAGCCGTAAAAAATACCTCAAGGCTATATGAATGATGTTGTTGACCTTTGAGGTATTGGTTTGGAACCTATCCTTGTTTGTGATACTCCTCCACCACTCTTGCTCGTTGTAAGGAATGCGGTGAGAGGAGGTCATTTCGGACGGGTGATCAAGGCCGGTGGCGTGCCAAAAGAAGATCTCATTTAGATCACTTTCCGTTAGAGAGTGATCCTCGTTGAACATTCTGAAGTGAATCATGAGTTGAGGATCCTCATCGACATCTTCCGGCTCAAAAACTTCCTTGCGAAGAGAGGCAATGAATTCCAAAGTCACACGCTCGTAAGTGTAAGCGTGGAGGTGAATGAAGTCACCCCATCCAAAGTTTTGAGCTAACCTTGTCACCTCATCCAATATTCCCAGCTTCCTAAAAGTTTGAGGGCAAAAGAATCTTGTAGACCGAATCGGACGCTTGACGAGTGATTCATATATGGGCTAAAATTGCTCTTCCGAAGCAATAATGCCATGATCATTGATGCCGGGAGGAGGTGGGAATTGCGGTCCTGAAGATTCTCCCACCCTCTTCCTCATTGACTTTCCTTTTCCCTTGCCGAACATCTTGATTCTACAAATTCACCAAGAGCATATCATTAGAACAAATTGATAAGAAATGACATAAGAAGCCAAGTAGCTTGCCAAGGTAAAAGTGTATGCATGAGAGTATACAATTCAAGGCATGCATGAATACATTTGAACCAAGGTTTGAATAAGAATTCCTATGTCATTCCTATATTAGTCCTAACAAAGTCTAGGTGAAATTTGGCATGATGTCCCCTAATTTTCATGATATCCATTCATCAAACCATCAAAATCAAACCAAAACAATGAATAACAATATCCAACAACATCCAACTCATGCATTTCTCTATCATAAAATGGTAACATGAACACCCTAGTATGAAATCAACAATCTTAAGCAAATACATTGAGATCAAAATAAAACCAAGGCAAACATGCATAATCATCATAACAACATGTTCTACTATCAACAACCAATCAATTGCAACAAGTCAATCCAAAGAACCACATGAATCAAACAAGTTATTACTAATAATTTCTAGAATACCACAATTCATACTTTAATATGTAAAACATGGTAAAACTATAAGAAATTAAAGAAATAAACTTGCAAAATCTAGGAAAAATATACCACAATTTATTGGAAGGAAGTAAAAACCCAAAAACACCAAAGTACTTAAACCCTTGAAATTGGGGAAAATGGAAAGATGGGTTTTTTTTGTGAGGAATGTTTGGTGGATATCGTAGAAATTGAGTAGAGGATGGAAAATAAGTGAGAAAGGGTGAAGATTGGAGTGATTTTGATGGATATTTGAGGTTGTAAGGGGAGGTGTAATGGAGGTTTAGAGTGAGAAGGAGAAGAAAGAGGTAGGTGACGAAAATGGGAGTGGTGGTCATGAAAATACAACAAAATAGAACTTATGGCAGCAACTTTTTTTTTCAAATCTGAAGAGAGGTTCGGCCGAACCAAGGGTATGTTCGGTCGAACCACAGTGAAAGTTCGGTCGAACTCCCCTTTGGTTCGGTCGAACCATTGCCAAAACTCAACTTTCTGAAATCCGGGCAGAAAGTTCCAGCAAAATCGCAAAAAGAGAGGAGTGACCGAACCCAGGAAAGTTCGGCCGCACTACAGTATAAGTTCGGTCGAACCTATGCTGGAACTTCAAGTTTGCAAATTCTGGCAGAAAGTTGCTGAAATTTTCTAAAAATTAAGGAGTGACCGAACCCAGGAAAGTTCGGCCGCACTACAGTATAAGTTCGGTCGAACCTCCCAGGGGTTCGGTCGAACCTTCTGCCAGAATGCAATATTTTTGTTTTTGGCAGAATGTTGCCATAAATCCTTGAAAATGCTGCAGTGGCCGAACATAAAGTGGTTAGGCCAAACTCCCATAAAGAATCACGCAAGTAAAAATAGTCATTAACACACATCTAAACACCATACAATCATGCTAGATGCAAAGTATATCAAAAACCCAAGCACAATCAAAACTCAAAAATCCCAACAATCCAAAGTTGTAGATGGAAAAATAGAAGCAACATGAAAAGAAAAAGTAGAAAAGGGTTAGAGACTCGGGTTGCCTCCCGGGAGCGCTTTTAGTTAACGTCGTTAGCTTGACGTTCCTTGAGTTGCTCAAGGAGGGTCGAATTGACGATGCACATCAAGAAGTGTCATAGAAATTGGTTCATCACTTGGGAATCCTTCATAATAGGGCTTGAGACGGTGACCGTTGACTTTGAAAGGAGAGTGGCTGTCTTGGGAGATTTCGTAGGCTCCATATGGAAACACTTTCGTGACAATGTACGGCCCACTCCACCTTGACCTAAGTTTGCCCGGGAAAAGCTTCAAGCGGGAGTTGAATAGGAGGACTTTTTGGCCTTTGACGAATTCCTTCTTGACAATTTGAGCATCGTGCCAAGCCTTAGTCCGCGCCTTATACATGCTTGCGCTATTGTAGGCATTCATCCTCAACTCCTCTAACTCATGTAGCTTTAGAAGCCTTTGCTCACCCGCACTATGGAGATCATAGTTGATTTGCTTGATTGCCCAATGCGTTCGATGCTCCATCTCCACGGGCAAATGACAATTTTTCCCATAGACAAGCTTGTAGGGAGTGGTCCCTACTGGAGTTTTGAAGGCGGTCCCATAAGCCCATAGTGAATAAATGAGTTTGGAGGACCAATCCTTCCTTGTCCTAACAACCGTCTTCTCCAAAATCACCTTGAGCTCTCTATTGGTGACCTCCGCTTGACCACTCGTTTGAGGGTGGTAAGCAAGCCCTCGCTTGTTAGACACCCCATACTTATCAAGTAGTTGAACGAAGGTGTGGTGCTTGAAATGCGATACCCCATCACTAATTATTGCTCTTGGAACACCAAATCTCGGGAAGATCACTTTCTTGAAAAGATTGACCACCACCTTAGAGTCATTCGTTGGAGAAGCCACAGCCTCCGCCCACTTAGACACATAATCAAAGGCGACCAAAATATACTTGTTCCCATGTGATGAAATGAAAGGGCTCATGAAGTCTATAGCCCACACATCAAAAACTTCAAGCTCAAGGATGGGGTTTTGCGGCATTTCATCCCTTCTAGAAATATTCCCTATCCGTTGACATCTATCACAAGTTTTGACAAATATCCACGCATCCTTGAATAGAGAAGGCCAAAAGAGCATAGATTGAAGGACCTTTGAGGCGGTCTTTTGAGCACTCATATGCCCACCACAAGGAGAAGAGTGGCACATATGGAGAACACTTTGAACCTCTTCGTTGGGGACGCATCTCCTCAACAAACCATCGACCCCTCTTTTCAATAAAATGGGATCATCCCAAATGTATCTCTTGGCCTCATGCTTGAGTTTTTGACGTTGTTGCGAAGTGAAATCCGGCGGTATGGCACTAAAAGCTAAGTAATTCACAATATCCGCATACCACGGCTCCGATTTCACTTCAAGGACATAAAGCACATCATCTCTTAGAGCGTCCTCTATTGGCAAGCCATCATCTTCAAACCTTGCACCGCCCAACCTTGAGAGGTGATCCGCCACCACATTCTCGGCTCCCTTCTTTTCTCTCATCTCATAATCGAAGTCTTGGAAGCCTAAAACCCATCTCAACAACCTTGGTTTAGCTTCCTTCTTCCCTATCAAATATTTGAGAGCCGAGTGGTCGGTATACACAATTGTCTTAGAACCAATGAGGTAGGTTCTAAACTTCTCGAAAGAATGGATAACCGCTAGGAACTCCTTCTCGGTAGTTGTGTAGTTTCGTTGGGCATCATTGAGAGTTTTAGACAAATAATGTATGACATGAATTTTCCCATCCTTTCGTTGTCCAAGAATTGATCCAATGGCCTCTTCGCTTGCGTCGCACATGAGCTCAAATGAAAGAGACCAATCCGGACCTTGGAAAATAGAAGCGGTGCAAAGGGCTTCTTTCAACCTACAAAAGGACTTATGACAAGAATCATCAAACACAAACTCCTTATCTTGTTGCAATAGGGATGTGAGAGGCTTAGCGATCATTGAAAAATCTTCAATAAAGCGCCGATAGAACCCGGCATGGCCAAGAAAAGACCTCACTTCCCTCACGTTGGTGGGGGGAGGAAGTTTTTCGATGACCTCAACCTTGGCTCTATCAACCTCAATGTCAGCATGGGAAATTTTATGCCCCAGAACAATCCCACTTTCCACCATAAAGTGGCACTTTTCCCAATTCAACACGAGGTTAGCCCTCTCACACCTTTCTAAGCAACGAGATAAATTAGATAGACAATCTTCATAGGTGGCTCCTCCAACGGAGAAGTCATCCATGAAGACTTATATCTCATCCTCAATCATATCACTAAAAATGGACATCATGCAACGTTGGAATGTAGCGGGGGCATTATAAAGCCCGAAAGGCATCCTACGATACGCATAAGTACCGTAGGGGCATGTGAAAGTCATCTTCTCTTGATCCTTGGGGTCAATCGGGATTTGGAAAAATCCCGAGTAACCATCAAGGAAACAATAGAAGGAATGCTTTGTAAGCTTTTCCAACATTTGATCAATGAACGGTAGTGGAAAATGATCTTTGCATGTACTTGTGTTAAGTTGGCGATAGTCAATACACATGCGCCAACCGGTAACGAGTCTAGTGGGTACTAGTTCACTACCGTCATGCCCCCTTTCTTAGGCACAACTTGCACGGGAGATACCCAATCACTATGAGCAATTGGGTAAATAATTCCCGCATCAAGAAGCTTAGCCACTTCCTTCCGCACAACCTCTTGCGTGGAAGGGTTAAGCTTTCTTTGCCTTTGCCTAACGGATTTGGCATCTCCCTCTAGATCAATTTTGTGCATACTTAAAGATGGACTAATACCTTTGATATCATCAATGGTATAACCCAAAGCTTTCTTGTGTTTTCTCAAAACATTGATCAAGAGGGAGGTTTGCTCTTCCGTTAGGTTAGAATTTACAATCACGGGGAAAGACTCATCGGGACCAAGAAATGCATACCTCAAGCTAGAGGTTTCAAGTCTACCTTTGGTGCTCCCTTACCATTGGGGCTCTCTTCTCTTTCTTCAACTTGAAAGAGGTCATGAATGTAAGGAGCCTCTTCTTCCATGCTCGCGCCCTTGCACTCCTTCTTGCTTTCCTCAAGCAAATTCTCATAGAATTGTATGACTTCTTTGTTAGTACCTATATTTGATTCATTCAACAACACACTTTCAAGAGGATCATTAGTAGAATGCAAGTGGGAGCGAGAAAATTCATCAAGAACCGTATCAAGAACATCTACCCTAAAGCATTCACCACTTGAGGAGGGTTGTTGCATGACATTATTCAAATCAAACTCAATAGAATCATTGTCAATTTTCAAGGATATCTTCCCCTCCTTCACATCGATGATAGCTCTAGAAGTAGCTAGAAATGGCCTACCCAAAATTATAGGAATCCTCTCATCCTCATCCATCTCTAGCACACAGAAATCCACGGGGAATGTGAACTTTCCTACCCTAAGGGGAATGTCCTCAACTTTGCCCATGGGGAACTTAACGGAACGGTCCGCTAGTTGGAGAGTAATGTTAGTGGGAGAGAGGGTTCCTGCACTAAGCTTTTGGTAGACAGAATAGGGCATGAGACTCACACTTGCTCCTAAATCACACAAGGCTTTATCAAATTCAATGCCATTGATAGAACAAGGGATGGAAAAGTTACACGGATCTTTCAATTTGGTAGGTAGTTTGTTGGAAATAATTGCACTACAATTGGCGGTCAAACTCACCGTCTCATACTCCCTTCTCCCACTCAAAAGATCTTTCAAATATTTGGAATAGTGGGGCATTTGCTTCATAGCATCAATAAAAGGGACGGAGATATGCAAATCCTTAATGACTTCCAAAAACTTCCCAAATTGGGCATCAAGTTTAGCTCTCACAAATCGTTGTGGAAAGGGTAGCTTCTCCTCTCTAAGTTGGCGATTTAGGGGCAAAGGGGTGGCTTCTTTTTCCTTGGGCACCTCAACATGTTTTTCCTTTTCAACACTTAATGGCTCATTGGGTTTTTCACCCTCATTCTCTAACTCCACCTCTTCTTGGGGTTCTTCCTCAATTAAAGGTTCACTCCCTGCTACCTTCCCACTCCTTGTTGTCACGGCATACAAAGGTTTTGGGTTGACTCCTTGACTTGGGATGTGAGAAGAAGAAGAAGAAGAAGAAAGGGATGAATTAGATGCAAGTTGAGAAATTTGGGTCTCAAGCATTTTCATATGAGCATTGGTTCGTTTTTGGGCCTCTTCATGTTTCTTTTGATCTTCCTCACGCATTTTTAAAAGAGCATCTAATTTAGCCATCACGGGATCTATTGGAGGGGCTTCAAGTTGAAGAGGTTGTTGAGGTGGAGGAAGTTGGGGTTGATGGAAACCCAGAGGCCTATTAGTTTGGGCATAGTTAGAAACAAATTGGCCCCTATTGCCTCTGGTGCCTTGGTTAGGAACATTTCTTTGTTGATTATTTCCCATGTTACCTTGGTCACCAAAATTTTGATTTTGATGGTCATGGTATCGGGAATTAGGTTGTTGGTTTTTATTACCATACCCCTTTGGTTAGAGTAGCCTCTTCCATTGAAATTGGAAGGGCCTCCCCCACCATGGTATTGGTTATCATAACCACCACCACTTTGGTTCCAACCACGGTTTCCACCTTGATTCCAATTCCCCATTTGATTGGAGTTTGGCCTCAAGTTTCCTACATTTCCCATTCTAGGAGCAAAATTCATAGCATTGACATTTTCCATATTACCATCATGTTCATGGGAAGGGTTTGAACTTCATAAGCATATACACAATGAGAGGTATCATGATCATAGGTTTCATAATTAGAACAAAACATGCATCCTTGGGGCATTGTATTGTAAGAAGAGGGGGAGGAAGTATCCAGACCATTGCCTCCCTTGGTTGAAGGGGAGGTATTACCATGAGGGTTGGACCTTTCTTTCATCAATTCATCCATTTGCTTGGTCATTTTGGAGATTTGGGTAGAAAGTTTGTTGATTGCGTTGGCTTGCTCCAATGCATAAACACCCTTGCTAGAAGTAGCATCCCTTTCTCCTTCGTACCAATCATCATAGTGCTTTGCGGCCTCCTCTATAATACACTCCACTTCATGCTCTCCTTTGTTCATGATTGGACCACCGGCCGCGGCGTCTAGGGTTATTCTTCCTTGAGGTGTGAGACCTCCATAGAAAGTGTGAATGAGTTGATACTTGGGTATCCCATGGTGTGGGCATTGACTTTGAAGCTCTTTGTATCGTTCCCATGCCTCACTTAGAGACTCACCACTCTTTTGGCGAAAACCTTGAATCAAAGACCGAGCCTCGGCGGTCTTCCTATGGTTATAAAACCTCCTCAAGAAAGTCGTAGTCACTTGGTCCCATGTTGTGAGAGAATTAGGGGGCACCTCCTTCTCTAGCCATTCTAGACCTCTCCCAATTAGCGAAAATGGAAACATTTTGAGGCGAATATATTCTTGAGTCACTCCATTGGCCTTTATTGTGTCACAGTATTTCTCAAACTCTTTTAGGTGCTCATGAGGACTCTCAAACTTTCCACCCGAGAATTGTTTCCTCTCAATTAAGGCAATCAAATTAGGCTTGATTTTGAAATTGTTGGCTTGAGTAGTAGGAGTTAGGATCCCACTTTGCGCTCTAAAAGCTTCGAGGGCCCCAATATGACTCAAAGGCGTATTCTCTCCCATTTTAGAACCTTCTTCACTCTCAAACTTATAGGTTTAGAAAGGGTTGATTTCTGAACTCGAAGATGATTTAGGGCTATCTAATTCTTCACTTGAGGGTGAAGAGGGTGGAGTATCTTCTAATTCTCTTACTCCTCTCGTTGGAGTGTGGGAATTTCTACTCCTTGCTCTTTCTTCTCTTCGAAGTAGGGACAAAGACCTCTCTAGCTCTAGATCAATGGGAATCAAAGATCTTGAGCGGTTTTGTCCTCTTTTCATACAACAAAGCTAAGAAGAACGTAAGCACTGACAAGTAACAAAAGTATCAAACACTAACAAATAAAGATGAGATAGTCTCAACCAAGCAATGAAATAGCAATGGAAACCGTATCCCCGGCAACGGCGCCAATTTGACAAGGCAATAATCGTGTCGTTAAGCGACTACACCTAAATCAAATGAATTTATAACGCTCTACTGACCTAATACGTGTATAGGGTAAATAGAGGGGTCGAACCACAGGGAGAAATGCTTAAGCACTGCATTCATTACCTAGGGTCTAAGGTATCTCGGAACAAGAAGTGTGAATAACTAGAAGGTTAAACTAAGAACGAAATGGATTAAAATTAATATAGCTAGGCACCAAGGGAAATGGGTAGGTGAAGTTGACTCTTGATCATGCAATAACAAAGTAGCATATCAATGGTAAACTAAACATGCATGAATACCGAAGTAAAGGGGTCCAATCTAACCGCCTTCCGGGGTTAATTGGTTTCTCCTAACATAGGCTCTATGTTTCCACATTAGAACCATATATTAGAAGGTGCAAACAAAGAATTTGATCCAAAGTGGACATCTAATGAACCTGTTGCTTTAGTCTTAGAGACTCTTGGGTTTTTCCCATTCACAAAGAAGGGTGAAATTCTATGCTGCATTTCATGGGAAGATTGAAGATTGGTACACGGTTGGCTAGCATCACATTTTGGACGCATTTCATGACTATTTTGGGCGTGTGGATCCTAGGCCATTTACTATCTATTATTAACTTATGTGCTAGTTAATGTTGCTGAAATAATGCCAAGAATCTAGCTCTTGGCCGGTTGTAATGGGGGGGTTATCAATAGGTTTTATTATGCTTTCATTACTTAGGTTAAATCAAGGCTTAAATCAAGGAGGAAACCATTGGCTGTTGGCCTTTCATTCTTGGACGGTTTTCCTTGGCTTTTGGTGTGCTTTTGCTGCTCCTTTCCTCTATAAAAGGGAGAGCAAAACAGAAATTAAAAGGCAGTTTTGAGATTTGATAAAAAACCTTGTGTTTATAGCATTTTAACTTAGAGTTTGTCTCAAGTTCAAGTGTTCCCTTATTGCTTTGAGTGAGTCTTGAGTGATAAGCTTAGGAGAGATTGAGTGAGTCTTATCTCTGGCCTAAAACCCCAAAACTTTGAGTGTGTCCTTGAGTTTTGGCCGTTTTATCTTGTTCCATGATATTTGAGTATTCTAACTATAAGTATTTCTAAATCCATCAACCCATATTCGGGAGGGGGTATTTAGATTTACATCATCTGGTATTTAGATTCACAAAAATTTTCAGATATTTTGGAATCTTTCTGCTAATAAACTGGGCAGGTTTTTCGCAGCAGCGCAGAAAAGAGGCAAAACCGGGAAGGCAGAATTCAATTGAAGATTTCTCCCTCATCCGAAAAGCTTTTGAGGAATTTCTTTTTTGCAAATTGGTTGTTTTGATCTGAATATTCTGAATTTGTAAGCCTTTGAGAGTCTAGAGGCAATTTTCGTTTTTCATTTTGTCTCTAATTTCGGCAGTTTTCATTGTACTTGTAATATCCAAGCAAAAATAGTGGAAATCATGTCTAGTGAGGAGCTTGCTAGAATGTTGCAAGTAATCACTAAAAAATTGAAGAATTTGGAGAAAAAAACAGAAGAGAGTGAAGTCTCTAGGGCACAACAAGATACTAGGATGGATGCCATATCTGATATGCTCCTTAGAGCCACTAGGAAAATAAATGAATTAGAGGAGGAGGATGAAAATAGTGGTAACAATTTTAGACAATTTGATGAAGATAGGGGTCTAAAAATTGATATGCATGAATTTGATGGAGGGCATGATTGTGAGGTTTTCTTAGATTGGGTTAGGCAAATTGAAACCGTTTTTGATTACAAGGGGTATGATGATAGGAAACGGTTCAAGTTGGCTGTCCTTAAACTCACTAAACTAGCTGCATTGTGGTATGAAAACCTCAAGTCAAATAGAAGAAGAGAAGGGAAAGATAAGATGGACTCGTGGGAAAAATTAAAAAAGAAAATGAGGGAAAAATGGGTAAGTAAAGAGTATGAACAAGATCAATACTTAAAATTAACCCACCTATCACAAGAAAACACGAGTGTGGAGGATTACATAAAAGAATTTGAAAGGTTAGGCTTGACTTGCGACTTGCAAGAAAAGGAGGCTTACAAAATTGCGAGATTTGTCAAGGGGTTGACCAAAGAAATTAATAGGAAAGTGGAAGTTACTCATTATGCCACTTTTAGTGATGTATGCAAACTAGCTTTGAAGTATGAGTCTCAACTTAAAGAAGAAAGGGAGAAAGAGAAGCCCAAAACTTCTTCTTTCAAGAATACTTCGAAATTTACTCCTTTCAACTCTAAAGGGAGTACTTTTCAAAGTAAAACCTTTTCACCTAGCTCATCAAAAGGGAAAGAAAAACAAGTAGTTTCGCCTAGTGAGCTTTCAACTAGGAGAAAATGCTTCAAGTGTCATGGGAGAGGACATATTGCATCGGAATGTCCTAGTAAGAGTGTGTTAACAGCCTCTCAATGTGCTCTCATGGATGAGGAAGAAAAGGTCTATAACTTTGTGGCTCATGAGGAGGGTTGCGAGTTTGATGAAGAGTATGAGGAAGAGATTCAACCCGAAGATGAGTTCAACATGATGGTGGTTCGTAGAATCTTGTATAATGAACCCGAAATTGATCTTAAACAACGAAACAACTTGTTCCACACTAGATGCAAGATAGGAGAGAAGACTTGCAATGTGATTGTTGATAGTGGTGCCCAAACAGATGTTGTTTCATCCGAGGCTGTGAGTAAATTGAAGCTACCCACTAGAGACCATGGTGAACCTTACAAGCTCAATTGGTTGAATGATGGCACAAGCATTAGAGTCAAGAAGCAAGCATTGGTGTCTTATTCCATTAGAGGGTTCGAAGATGAGCGTTGGTGTGATATTCTTCCTATGGATGCGTGTCATTTGTTGCTTGGAAGACCGTGGCAGTTTGATCATGATTCGGAGCATAAAGGGAAAACTAATGTGTATATTGTAACTACCAAAAATGGTAGAAAAGTGAAGTTAGTGCCTTTACCTCCTAAAGTTGCTAAGAAAGAAAAAGAGAAAAGCAACTATCTTGTAACTTGTAATGAATATGAACGAATAATGAAAGAAATGGGGGGAGGGTATGCTTTGGTGGTAAGGACCAAAGATGATAATGGTACTACTTGTATTAACTCATCCATGCTAAATGAGTTATTAGAAGAGTACCAAGATGTGTTCCCCAATGACTTTCCCAAAGGCCTACCTCCAATTAGAGGCATTGAGCACGCCATTGACTTAATTCCAGGAGCACCTTTGCCCAACAAGGCTGCCTATAGGTGTAATCCGGAAGAGAGTAAGGAACTTGAAAAGCAAGTGAACGAATTACATGAGAGAGGTTATGTGAGAGAAAGCCTTAGTCCTTGCGCGGTTCCAGCCCTCTTAGTACCAAAAAAAGATGGTACTTGGAGAATGTGTGTTGATAGTCGTTCCATTAACAATATAATGGTCAAATACCGTTTTCCTATGCCTCGATTGCAAGATATGTTAGATGAGTTGAGTGGTGCCTTAGTCTTTTCCAAAATAGATTTAAGGAGTGGGTACCATCAAATGAGAATTCGAGAGGGGGATGAGTGGAAGACGACTTTCAAAACAAAACAAGGGTTGTATGAGTGGTTAGTGATGCCATTTGGGCTTTGCAACGCCCCAAGCTCCTTCATGAGATTGATGAATGAAGTTCTCCGTCCTTTTCTTAATGATTTTGTTGTTGTTTACTTAGATGACATTCTTGTGTATAGTAAAAATAATGATGATCATGTAATTCATTTAAGGAGATTGTTTGAAAAATTGAGGGAGGTGAAGTTGTATGGTAAGCTTGAAAAATGTGTATTCATGACTCCTAGTGTTGTATTCTTAGGATACATTGTAACAGGAGAGGGGGTTCATGTAGATCCAGAGAAGTTAAAAGCAGTCCAGTCTTGGTTGGCTCCAACCAATGTGCACGAAGTTAGAAGTTTTCATGGACTTGCCTCTTTCTATAGGCGGTTCATCAAAAACTTCTCTACCATCATGGCTCCAATCACCGAGTTGACCAAAAAGGGTGAGTTCGTATGGGAAGAAAATGCTCAACGAGCCTTTGAGAAAGTTAAACATATGCTTTGCAACGCTCCTATACTTGTGCTACCAGATTTCAACAAAGTGTTTGAGGTGGAGTGTGATGCAAGTGGGATTGGAATAGGTGCTGTTTTGATTCAAGAGAAGAAGCCCGTGAGTTACTTTAGTGAGAAGTTGAATGGGGCTAAGTTGAACTATTCCACTTATGACCGTGAGTTCTATGCCATAGTTAGAGCACTTGATCATTGGTCTCACTACCTTAGACCAAAACCATTTGTTCTTCATTCCGATCATGAGGCTCTGAAATTTATTCATGGGCAACAAAAACTCAACAAGAGACATGCTAAATGGGTGGAGTTTCTCCAATCATTTACCTTTAGCTCCAAGTACAAGGATGGAAAGAGTAATGTTGTGGCCGATGCATTGTCTCGTCGGAGCTACTTACTTTCCATGGTGGATGCTAAGATCTTGGGTTTTGAACAACTCAAGGAATGTTACATAAATGATCCCGACTTTGCTAGCGAGATAGAGAATCCTACCAAAGAGTTTCTGAGACAGGATGGCTACCTCTTTAAAGGTAACAAGCTATGTGTTCCGAAGAGTGGGGTTAGGGAGTTATTAGTGAGAGAAGTGCATGGTGGAGGTTTAGCCAGTCATTTTGGGATACAAAAGACTCTTGATATTCTAGGTGAACACTTCTATTGGCCTAGAATGATCAAGGATGTTACTCATGTTGTGGAGAGATGTGCTACTTGTCAAAAGGCTAAGGGACACTTCACAAAGGGTCTTTATACTCCGTTGCCAGTTCCGGATGTTCCATGGGAAAGTGTTAGCATGGATTTCATTGTTGGATTGCCTCGCACTCAAAGGGGAAGAGATAGCATCATGGTTGTTGTAGATAGATTCTCTGAAATGGCACACTTTGTAGCTTGTAATAAAACTGATGATGCCGTGAAAGTGGTCGAGCTGTACTTCAAGGAAATTGTCAAACTCCATGGCATTCCTCGAATTATAGTATCTGATAGGGACTCCAAATTCCTTAGTCACTTTTGGAGAACCCTATGGAAACTTGTGGGTACCAAGTTACTATTTAGTACCTCTCATCATCCCCAAACCGATGGGCAAACCGAGGTCACTAATAGAACTTTGGGTACTTTGTTACGAGGTCTTGTGAGCAAAACGCAAAAAGATTGGGACATGAAATTAGCCCATGCGGAGTTTGCTTACAATAGATCATTCCCTAACTACTTCCCGTTCTCCATTTGAAGTAGTTTATGGAGTGAACCCATTTGTGCCGATTGATCTTGTTCCTATGGTTAAGAGTGACATGGTAGAGAAAGATGCTAAAAAGAGGGTGGAAACCTTTCAAAAAACCTGTGAGCAATTGAAGAAAAGAATTGAGGAGATGAATAAAAAATACCAAGAGCGAGCCAATAAGAAACGCAAACAACCTATTTTTCATCCCGGGGACTTGGTTTGGGTGCATTTGAGGAAGGAGAGGTTCCCTAAGCTTCGCAAAAACAAGCTTATGCCTCGTTCTGATGGTCCTTTTAAGGTTCTTGAGAGGGTGAACGATAGTGCTTACAAAATTGAGCTACCAGACAAATTGATGGGTGTTAGTGCGACTTTCATTGTAGGGGATTTATCACCATACTTTGATGATTCAAGTTTGAGGGCAAACTCTTTTGAAGAAGGGGGGAATGATCCAAAGTGGACATCTAATGAACCTGTTGCTTTAGTCTTAGAGACTCTTGGGTTTTTCCCATTCACAAAGAAGGGTGAAATTCTATGCTGCATTTCATGGGAAGATTGAAGATTGGTACACGGTTGGCTAGCATCACATTTTGGACGCATTTCATGACTATTTTGGGCGTGTGGATCCTAGGCCATTTACTATCTATTATTAACTTATGTGCTAGTTAATGTTGCTGAAATAATGCCAAGAATCTAGCTCTTGGCCGGTTGTAATGGGGGGGTTATCAATAGGTTTTATTATGCTTTCATTACTTAGGTTAAATCAAGGCTTAAATCAAGGAGGAAACCATTGGCTGTTGGCCTTTCATTCTTGGACGGTTTTCCTTGGCTTTTGGTGTGCTTTTGCTGCTCCTTTCCTCTATAAAAGGGAGAGCAAAACAGAAATTAAAAGGCAGTTTTGAGATTTGATAAAAAACCTTGTGTTTATAGCATTTTAACTTAGAGTTTGTCTCAAGTTCAAGTGTTCCCTTATTGCTTTGAGTGAGTCTTGAGTGATAAGCTTAGGAGAGATTGAGTGAGTCTTATCTCTGGCCTAAAACCCTAAAACTTTGAGTGTGTCCTTGAGTTTTGGCCCTTTTATCTTGTTCCATGATATTTGAGTATTCTAACTATAAGTATTTTTAAATCCATCAACCCATATTCGGGAGGGGGTATTTAGATTTACATCAGAATTATCGATAGTAATGAATCTCAACTAAGTCAACTTCCGTTACTTGTTAGTAAAGACTCATCTTTGATCAACTAACAATGTTCACTTGCCAGAAAGACCAAAGAATATCAAGCATGAAAAGACTTTAATCACCATTAACATAACCCCAACATTATAAGCATGAAAAATTAGCAACTACACCATCCCCACACCCTTGGCTAGGTGACTACTCACAAATCATATTGAAAACAATCATCAAATCAATAAGCATCAACATGATTAATAAGCAAAGAAGAAAAATCAAAGCAAATAAGCAAAATCAAAAACAAAGGTAAAGAGGAAGAGTAAGAGATTGCTCATTAATTGAAGAAGAAGGTCTACAAAGGATTGAACAAAACTCCTTCTTCAAAATCCAAGTTCATCAATGAAGAAAACCACACTTTCTTTCTCTACCAATGAAGATTAATAGTGTTTCTCTCTCTAGATTAAGCTAAAATGTATAAAAATTAAAACTAAGTTAATCTAATCTTCAAAACGTTCTAAGATGAGACTTATATAGTCCGTACAGAGCCAACTGATAAAAAGAGAGGTCCGACCGAACAAATGGGAAGGTTCGGCCAGACTACATGGTAGGTTCGGCCAGACTACAAGGTAGGTTCGGCCGAACCATGGGTAGCTTCGGTCGAACCTTCCTGATCCTGGTCTGGTCGAACTCCTGTGGTTCGGCCACTCCTGTAAAACTGCCAAATTTCATCTTGCCCCTGTGATAGGCTTATCGCGTACCTAACAAAAATAACCTAACTATTCCTTCTAACTGTGTAGTAGGGCAAGTAAGGATCGAATCCCAAGAGACTATGGTTCATTCAATTAATCAGACTCAATTAATCACTAAGCACGTGACCAATCAATAATGGATGATAATAATCAACTAATTTATTAAATAACACAATTAACTAGAGGAAATATTAATCAATAAACTAAAGCATCCAAGATCAAGCATCACCACGATTATGATTGATAAACTAATAAATCTACCCCCAATATATAAATCAATTGACAAGAAGAAAAGCAATCCCTAATAATAATACCAAAGGTCTCTTCCGAGTTATCAATGGCTTCCCAAATTAACTATCAAGCCTACTTCCGTGGAATCAAGCGAATAAGGGACATTAAACACCATGCCTAGATTCCTAATTATTCAATCATCTACTTCCGTGATGATCTTCAAACCCTTAATTGAAATAACCTAATCCCGTTAATACCCAACTTCCGTTGCAATAAGAACAAAGGGATGATAACAATACTAATTATCCCTAATCTAGTATTGGCATAAACACAATCAATTAAGCATGTCAATTGGGATTATTATTGGGGAATTTAAAGATCTACTTTATACATCAATCATAATCGGGCTTAGCAAGATCCCGGATTAAGGAAACTACTCACAAATCATAATTAAATCAAAAACAAGATCTAATAGAGAACACATAATTAAAGAACTATAAAATAAATAAAAGAGATGGAAAGTAAGAAATACCAAATACTTCAATTGATGATCTTGAATTCTTGAGGAACAATTAATAAAACTAGGATTAAAGATTGAAATTGCTTAAGAAAATAAAACTAGGGTTCTTGAGAGTTTTCTAGGGCTTAAGGAGAAAACTAATGAAAAACTAACTGTCTAAAAGTTAATTACAAAAGGGTATTTATACCCCCAAAAGATAATATTTCGGAAAAATAAGAAAATACGCGTTCTTGAGCTTTGCCCGGTCTGACCGGGCGGACCTCGCCCGATCGGGCGGAGGAAGGCTGCGTAAAATACGACAGTTTTCCTTCTTTGCCCGGTCTGACCGGGCGAACCTCGCCCGGTCGGGCGCGCGTAACACGTTTCCAAAATTGCATCTCATAACTTGATTTCTTCATCGCCCGGTCTGACCGGGCGAAGCCTGCCCGATCGGGCATTCCACATAAATTTCAGTTCTTGGCTATCAACTCTTCCGAATCTACTAAAAACACGTCCAATTGCCTAGAAACGCTTCATATTCCTGAAAAGCTTACTAAAACAATCGAATACACTAAAGAAGAGATTGTTAGCAAGAAATAGCTCCGTAGAGCTCAAAACCATACAAAATCATGCAATAAAACCGGGGAAAACCATTGTATAAAACACGTATATCAAATTCCCCCAAGCTAAACCTTTGCTTGTCCCTAAGCAAAGCAATGAATAAATAAATCAATACTTCACCCCAAAAGCAATTCAAATCAATAAATACGATTAAAGGTAAACTCGACAGTTATGCATCAAAGTCAACCAATCAAATCCATCTAACTACTCATCCTGTCTGACAATGGTCAAATAGAGCAAACCACAAGAGCATATAGAATTCAAGACTAGTGTTCACACACTCAACTCTCATTTATGTGGCGAGTAAAAGATATACTCGATCGCTCTCCATCCAACTCCTTTAAATGTGAACAATGCCCTCCCAAACTCACGCACTCGTGTGTTTTAAGAAAACAAGCACTCAACCTAGCAGTCGACTCGAAATATATCAAATCATTCTTTGCATTGGAAAACAACTAATTTCACATTCACACAACTCTATGCACAAAGGTCAGAAGGTCTTCAAAGCTTGTAATGTAAGGCTAGGGTAAAAGGTAGGAAATATTTGGGAAAATGTAAGAGTAAAGCTATGCTTAAGGGAGCCAAAATCCTAATAAATAAAACCAAGGTCAAAATAAATTAATGACCAAATCATCTCCAACACAACTCAACTCTACCAAAAATTCACCAAACATCCAATTATATTAAAAATTTCCAACACTTAAAATTTCACTCATATATACAAAATATAAAATTATAGAACTTGAGTGAACAAACAAACTTTGAACTCTCTTTTTTTTCTTGAGCAGCCTTCAATTAGAACA
This sequence comes from Chenopodium quinoa, assembly GCF_001683475.1. NCBI lineage: Eukaryota > Viridiplantae > Streptophyta > Magnoliopsida > Caryophyllales > Amaranthaceae > Chenopodium > Chenopodium quinoa. The sequence goes on along the minus strand of NW_018743880.1, from coordinate 718,575 downwards.
CTTGAACATTGAAACAATTTTTTTTCTTTTGCTCTTTCTTTTTCTTTTTTTTTATCTCACATTGGAATTTTTTTTTTCTTTGCACAATAAATTTTCAATTTTTTTTCAATCCACAACAATAAGAACAAATAAAAAACTTCTCAAATCCACCCAAAATTGTGCAAATTACATGCACACTACAACTCCCTCACCTCACTCACTATTAGCTCCCCCAAGCCAAGCTTGGGACTAGTAACCAATGGGGCTTAAATAGGCTTGTAATGTGGCAAAATAAACAATAAAAGGGCACAAGCAACAACATGGGTAGCAAGAAGGGAACAAATGTATCTAATATCGTCTGAAGGCCACCTAGAGGAACAAATGCCTTCGTCCTCCTCAATGTGCATATTAATGAGTCATGCAAACGTTACTCAAAGTTATAAACCAATACTCAACTTCATTGACATACCAGGAACTAACACACATTCCTAACCAAATCAACTAGTCAAGCACTATATTCACAAGTAGTTGGGCAAAATTGACTCATGTTAAGACATCCAAGCAATCAAACATCAAATCATGGCTAACCTATCCACAATACTCGTCATCATATACCAAGAATTAAAACAATTTTCATGAATGGGGCACAGGGAAGCATGATTTATTATTCATTGGATCGTATTTTTTGTATTTTTTTTTTCTTTTTCAAAGCAATAAAATCTAACCTAGAAAGCAATAAAATCTAGACTATGAAAGAAATAAAACTAAACTGAATACGTCAAAAAACAAAAAGAGAGAGAAAAGAAAGATACCTTAATCCAAAAATCTCCCCCAAGCCAAAATCAGACAATGTCCTCATTGTCTTAAAGGGAAGCTAGTAGTCAAGGCGACTACTACTTATCATCATCACCACAACAATGTCACCAAAGCCTCGAGGATTTCAATGCATCTCTTTGGAACAAATTTGGGCAAGAATGAAACAAAGTGTTAGTGGGAAAAATATAAAAATTGAGTTATGCGTACTATTCTGATCATAACTTTTTTTGTATAAATTATAATGCAGTGATTCTAATTGTGTTGGAAAGTAGACTTGAAGAGCTTTCCAACGATAGGTCACACGCAAAAATCCGATAAGAAACGTAAAAGTTACGGCCTGTTGAACTTGAGCAGTTTTGCTGATCCGTACGCGCGCCCGATCGGGCGAGCTCTGCCCGAGCGAATCCCGAGTACAATCCAGCTTTCTTCTCCTTTAAAATCGAAACCTTTCTAGATCAAAACCTACACATATAGAAACTCCCACAAGAATAAAATATCCTCTCCTTACCTCTCTAAAATAAAACAAACGAAAACACAAAAATTAGAAAAGACTAAAATAAAAATAATGAAATACGGGTTGCCTCCCGTAAAGCGCTAGTTTATCAAGGTCTTAAGCTTGACCATTCTCCTTCCATCAGAAGAACTTAACGCCTTGAGTAACTTATCATACGCTCCTGCAAACATTTCATTAAGCACTATATAGGGCTCAATTGCAAGCACAGTAATCCTTACATAGAAAAGATTAGGAGCACACAAAGAAAACTCAAGGTAAAAAGAAAAATCAAAAGAAAAAGATGAAGATACACCACAACCTTCTGCTTCCTCCGCTAAAAATTTAGAATTAATAGAACGAACATGGAGGTAGTCTTGTTCTGTATCATCACCCAATAACGACTCTATTATTTTACGCTCACGAATAAGTTCATTACCAAAGGAAAAAGAATTTTCAACCATTGGTTCTACAACCAATGACTTTTCAACCAATGGTTCTACAACTAATGATTCTTCTTCTATTGGAACCAATGATACCTCAACCACTGATTCTATAACCAATGACTCTTTAACCATCGGTTTTTCAACAAATGATTCTTCCTCCGACGTATTATACAAATTATGATAATATTCATCATGAATCCTCCAATAAATTTCATTTAGAACAAACTGTTTTTCAGAATAATCATATACGAATGGAAAGATTCTAAAATCATCCGGAGCTCGAACAAAATACTCACTATAAGGGCAATCAGGGTTTTCATGATAAAGATAATAACAAGAACAATGGCCAGATGCAAGACGTGACAATAAATCATCCATCTCCAAGGCATGTATATCATCAACTCATAAGATAAAAAGAAGTTAATAATAGCCAAAGCAACAAACCAAAAGCTTAGCAAAAAAAACGAATCACAAATAATTAGATGAAAACCGTTAGTCCCCGGCAACGGCGCCAAAATTTGATAGGCTTATCGCGTACCTAACAAAAATAACCTAACTATTCCTTCTAACTGTGTAGTAGGGCAAGTAAGGATCGAATCCCAAGAGACTATGGTTCATTCAATTAATCAGACTCAATTAATCACTAAGCACGTGACCAATCAATAATGGATGATAATAATCAACTAATTTATTAAATAACACAATTAACTAGAGGAAATATTAATCAATAAACTAAAGCATCCAAGATCAAGCATCACCACGATTATGATTGATAAACTAATAAATCTACCCCCAATATATAAATCAATTGACAAGAAGAAAAGCAATCCCTAATAATAATACCAAAGGTCTCTTCCGAGTTATCAATGGCTTCCCAAATTAACTATCAAGCCTACTTCCGTGGAATCAAGCGAATAAGGGACATTAAACACCATGCCTAGATTCCTAATTATTCAATCATCTACTTCCGTGATGATTTTCAAACCCTTAATTGAAATAACCTAATCCCGTTAATACCCAACTTCCGTTGCAATAAGAACAAAGGGATGATAACAATACTAATTATCCCTAATCTAGTATTGGCATAAACACAATCAATTAAGCATGTCAATTGGGATTATTATTGGGGAATTTAAAGATCTACTTTATACATCAATCATAATCGGGCTTAGCAAGATCCCGGATTAAGGAAACTACTCACAAATCATAATTAAATCAAAAACAAGATCTAATAGAGAACACATAATTAAAGAACTATAAAATAAATAAAAGAGATGGAAAGTAAGAAATACCAAATACTTCAATTGATGATCTTGAATTCTTGAGGAACAATTAATAAAACTAGGATTAAAGATTGAAATTGCTTAAGAAAATAAAACTAGGGTTCTTGAGAGTTTTCTAGGGCTTAAGGAGAAAACTAATGAAAAACTAACTGTCTAAAAGTTAATTACAAAAGGGTATTTATACCCCCAAAAGATAATATTTCGGAAAAATAAGAAAATACGCGTTCTTGAGCTTTGCCCGGTCTGACCGGGCGGACCTCGCCCGATCGGGCGGAGGAAGGCTGCGTAAAATACGACAGTTTTCCTTCTTTGCCCGGTCTGACCGGGCGAACCTCGCCCGGTCGGGCGCGCGTAACACGTTTCCAAAATTGCATCTCATAACTTGATTTCTTCATCGCCCGGTCTGACCGGGCGAAGCCTGCCCGATCGGGCATTCCACATAAATTTCAGTTCTTGGCTATCAACTCTTCCGAATCTACTAAAAACACGTCCAATTGCCTAGAAACGCTTCATATTCCTGAAAAGCTTACTAAAACAATCGAATACACTAAAGAAGAGATTGTTAGCAAGAAATAGCTCTGTAGAGCTCAAAACCATACAAAATCATGCAATAAAACCGGGGAAAACCATTGTATAAAACACGTATATCACCCTGCCTCAACGTTCGGCCGAACCACTGAGCAGGTTCGGCCACACCTTGGTTCTGCCACATCTTCAGGAGGTTCGGCCGAACCTCTTCGGAATCATGCTTCCTCCAGCTTCCCTTGAGCTTAGCTTCCTCCTCTTGAAAATCTCGATGGTTCCTATAAAGCATAAGCATGAAAATCACAATAAGAACAAAGCGAGAAGACTAAGAAAAGGGAAGATAAAGGAGAAAGAAAAGAGGAAGAAAAACTAAGTAAAAATGATTAAAAAAAGGGCCGAACAAGTGCAAATGAGAGGAGAATCCTTAGAGAAAAAGGATAAAAGAGTGGCATAAATGCCACTCATCAGTAAGACCATGGGACTTAGTGCCTAGAATCTATTAATGACTTGACAAAGTGTTATAGACAGCGAAATTTAACCGAATTAATTAGCAAACGGGTTAATTAGACACTAGGTGATGACTTAATAAATAATCCGAACCGTCGGCAAAACAACAGGACTGGCGTCGCAGTGTGTAGTGTAGCCTTAGACGACAGAGTTGTCGCCAGGCGCCACATTCCACAGAGTGGCGCTGCAGTCCAGACTTTGGCGCCAATGCTGGAGCTTCAATCAGGGACTGTGTTTCGGTGTTATTAATCAACAGGGGTATGCCGAAAGTCGTACTAGGTTAATTCTGATTAAAAAATTAGACTTTATTGACTCTAATTAATTAATTAGGCAAAGTTCTTTAAGTCATTAATTTATTTAATCTCAACACAAGTCAAACAAACGGTTAAGAAAACATATATATGCACAACAAATAATGCACAATTAGTCAAGTAGGCACAATATGATGCAATGAGTTCGCAACCTAACCATGGCTCTAGTTCTCTAAAGTTCGAGATATGGTTTAGTCAATAGAGGGTCCATGGTTAATTGTCCGGATGCACCGCGCGGAAGCCTAACCGTGAAGAAGAGTTGGCGCGAGTGGATGGGACACCGCGAGTTTTAGAAAAACTCGCTTCCATGATTTGGTGAATTCAACATTCTCGGATGTACCCTTTGTTGCTCAGAGCGTTCAATCAGGTAGATGGAGCATGAATTCCCAGAGGGTTATATCCATATGTAGAACACATATGGGTTTTAGAAAAGTGAGAAAAACTTAATCAGGAAGTAGGATTGAGCAAACAATGCGAAAAACTGGTCGAAATTAGAACGCATATTTCTGGCTCGGTATTAGAAGAATTTGGCGCCAGCAAACAGAGCTTGGCGCTAGGTTTTAGCTGTAGCGCCTGGCGACAAGCATGTCGTCTGGCGCTACAGTTAAATGTCTGGCGCCAATGCTCTGGTCGCTGACGCTAATTCCTACATGCCTCAGCAGCTTTCTGTGCTCGATAAAATTTTTCAGTTTCGCGTAGTGTTATTTCGGTCCTAGTTGTGAAAGATATTTCTCAAATTTCCTACATGTAAAATCCTATGTTTTACCTCATTACGGATGGTCTTTCCAATGAGTTCTTTTTTTTTATGCATATGACAATAATTTTAATCAAAATTACGCACATGAAATACTTAGAACGTTTTGAGTCTCATCCACTCATTCTAAATCATTGCCGAAACAAATTCAGGAATTAAAATAGAAATCCTCCCCAGTGGAGTCGCCAAAACCTGTAGGGAATATTTCAAGCATTAATCCCCTAGCTTGAACCCCACTGTGATCATACACTAAAGTACGGTGGCATCCAAAAGGGAAGAAGATAGAGCAAAAGAGTCGCCAACAAGTTTTATAGGAACTTGTAAACCGTTCACGAGGTGAAGGTTACACCCTTTAACGATCCAAGAGATCGTCAACTCCATAAGGTCTTGAACCAAATAGGGTTCGGGGATGAAGGTACAAATCTAACCTAAAAGAGATTGAACTTGCCCTAATAATAGGCCTCTACTTTATTCAGATCGTATTCATATGCGCTTTCTGACTAACATGCAAGCAATAGGATTAACCTAAACTTGTTTATCTATGTTGGTTGAATATTAATGCACAAATAAATCTATTATTGGCGATCACTTGAATTATAATCAAATTAACCCTAACAAGATTATTAATTATCTTATTAAGCGTGATTACAAGTACAAATTCCCTTTAAACATGCAATTAAAAGGCGTAATCAAGAAATAACAATAAATATAATCAAGCAACATAATAATAAGCACAATAATTATAACAATAATTATAATAACAATAATTATAATCATGATAACAATAATAATAATCATAACCATAATCATCAATCATAAAAATAAACATAATCATAATTAATAATCATAAATCATGTTAATGATAAAGCATAATAATAGCAAGATCATGGGCATGATACTAACAAGATTAATAACAAACCCTAGCATGTCACTAAGCAATAAAAATCAAAGTTTTAACCCTAACATGAATAAATATTAGGAAGAACATAGAAATCCTCATACTTTTAATCATACTTGGCATTAAAGTTACCCTAGACATGATACTAGGAATTTATTGTTGTCACCCTAAACATTAAATTAAGGAAGACATTAAATAAGTTTTCAAAAACACAGAGAAGAGTAAAGAAATTAAAACTATGATTCGACGCGAAAGGTACTCATCACTGGGTTTGGTTTTGGGGAGACACAAATGGGTGTCTACAGGTCTATAATGCAAGACTTAGACCCGGGATGCCACTTCAAGCCTATGTGCAAAAGATGACAAGGTTATTTAACCATCTGGAACTGATTGGTAGACAAGTGGAGGATGAGCAAGCGGCTCATATGCTTTTAAGCTCACTCCACTCGGGGTACGTTGCAATTAAGATGCAACTTTCCAACAATCGGAAAAAACAGTCCTATAAGGAAATTTTTCAAGAGCTCCAGAAAACCTATTCTTGCAAGACGCCTAGGTTTGCAATAAGGCCCGAGAAGAAGGAGTTCAAGAACAAGGCTAAGATGCGCTGCTTCTATTGTCATAAGCAAGGTCACTACAAAAGAGAATGTAGCGAGTATCTGGAAGATGAGGCGATAGAAAAAGAAGCCTCGGTCTCAGGTATCATCTTGACACTTGAATACAAGCAATTTATAAGGTATTAGATACCGGAAAATTGACTTACTTTATGCTCCTATTTCAGGAACAAAGTGAGCGACGCTTATCAAGTGGACATGATTACACAAGTGGAAGATGAAAATAATCTATCCAAAGAAAGCTTGTAATCTCGTGTGTTTTTTCTAAAATATAAAACTTGTTGAGTTTTATCCACCATACTTTGATCTTGTGACGTTGGACGTCATTTTAACCTTGATCGCAAGACATTTGTTTCATGTCTTGTTTATATTTATGGAAATGACACTTGTGTGTGTTTAGACAAAATTGTTTATTATGATACCAAAAGATCTAAGACCATGGAGTCAAACCAAACTTACTTGTGGCATTGTCGTCTTGGCCACATAAACATCAAACCATCAAGAAGCTTCTACAAGAAGGCGTTCTTGACTCTTTCGATTTAGAATCTTTTGAGAATTGCAAAGTAAGTTTATTAGGAAAGATGATAAAGCAACCATTCTCCAAGTTGGGAGAAAGAGCATGTGACTTATTAGGTCTAATACATACCAATGTATGTGGACCAATGAGCTCCGCCACAAGAAACGGACATCGATATTTCATCACTTTCACAGACGACTATAGTAGATATGGCTATGTTTACCTAATGTCGCATAAATCTGAATTGTTTGACAAGTTCAAAGAATTTCAGAGTGAAGTGGAAAATCAGCTTGGCAAGAAAATCAAAGCCCTTCGATCGGATCGAGGTGGTGAATACATAAGCCAAGAATTCGATGACCATCCGAAAGATCATGGTATACTTTCATAACTGACACCTCTAGGAACTCCACAATGGAACGGAGTATCCAAACGGAGAAATCGAACCTTGTTAGACATGGTACGATCAACCATGGGTCTTAGTGATCTTCATATCTCTTTCTGGGGACACGCACTTTTAATTGCGGCACTAACACTGAACCGTGCTCCATCAAAAGTTGTAGAAAAGACTCCATACGAGTTATGGACAAAGAAACCTCCTAGGTTGTCTTTTCTAAAGATTTGGGGATGCGAAGCATATGTCAAGAAATTAATTTCTGACATAATTCATCCCAAATCTGATAAGGTATACGTTGTGGGCTGCCCAAAATAACTCAAAAGGTATTACTTCTACAACAAATCAGAGAACGAAGTGTTTGTTGCTTGCGATGGTGTCGTTTTAGAGAAGGAGCACCTTTCTAAAATGACAAGTGGGAGGAAAAATAAACTCGACGAAGTTTGTGAAGATGAGCAACAAACTCAGAATGACAGTTAAAGTGCTCAAACAGCATTTGTTGACGAATGTCAAAGTGATCAAATATGTAAAGTCGAACCGACAATGCAAATGCTCAATATGGCCATTACCCTATGTAGGTGTCAGAGGCCGAGATCTCAACCTAGTAGATATCTTGTTTTATTTTTAACTGAGAACCAGGACATCCTAATCATGGATGGGGATGAACCGGCAACCTACAAGCAAGTGATGGCAAGCACCGACTCTACTAAATGGCAAGAGGCCATGAGATCTGAAATGGATTCCATGTTTGAAAATCAAGTCTGGGACAAAGATGGATTTTCAAGTTGAAAACCGACAAAGATGGAAATGTATTCATTCACAAAGCTAGATTGGTAGCAAAAGGTTATAGACAAATTCATGGTATTGATTACAATGAAACCTTTTCTCTAGTCGCAATGCTTAAATCCGTTCGAATCCTCCTAGAGATTTTTTCATATTACAATTTTAAAATATGGCAGATGGACGTTAAACGACCTTCCTAAATGGTATTTCGGAAGAAACTGTGTATATGACACAGCCTGAAGGTTTTGTCGACCAAAACAACGCTGGAAAGGTATGCAAGCTTAAGAAATCCATTTATGGATTAAAGCAAGCAAGCAGAAGTTGGAATCTCTGATTCGATGAAGCCATCAGTAAGTTTGGTTTTATCAAGAATCTAGATGAGTCTTGTGATTACAAGAAGGTCAGTGGGAGTGACATCGTGTTCCTAGTCTTATATGTCGATGACATTTTTCTTATTGGAAACAACATTCCATTGTTAGAGTCTGTAAAGGCTTGGCTTAGAAAATGTTTTTCAATGAAAGACTTGGGAGAGGCTCAGTACATACTAGACATTAAGATCTATAGGGATAGATAAAAAAGGATGATAGGATTAAGTCAAAGTACTTATATTGATAAGGTACTAGCTCGATTCAATATGAAAAGAGCCAAGAGAGGCCACCTACCCATGTCGCATGGCATAACCCTAAGCAAGAAGCAGTGTCCAAAGACACTTGATGAGCGAGAAAGGATGAATCAGATTCCATATGCTTCACTTATTGATGATCATGTATGTCGTGATATGTAGTAGGACAGATGTGTCGTATTCCTAAAGAGCTACAAGCCGATACCAATCAGATCCAGGAGAGACGCATTGGACTGCGGCCAAGAATATCCTAAAGTACCTCAAAAGGAACAAGGAAAAATTCATGGTCTATGGTGGCAGAGATGAATTAGTTGTTGAGGGTTATACCAACAAAAGCTTCCAGACATATAGAGACGACTTCAAGTCACAGTCTGGGTACATATTATGTCTCAATGGAGGAGCTTTTAGTTGGAAGAGTGCTAAATAAAGCACAACTGCAGATTTTACAATTGAAGCCTAATACTTGGCAGCATTTGAGGTAGCTAAGGAGGCAGTTTGGATTCGCAAGTTCATTAGTGAACTTGGTGTTGTACCCTCCATCGAGGGACCAATATACCTCTATTGTGACATAAATGGAGCTATTGCTCAGGCCAGAGAGCCAAGAGAACATTAGAAGGTCAAACATGTCAAGCGGCGGTTTCACATGATTTGAGAATAGAAATCAGAAAGGTGAAATCGGAATTTGTAAAGTTGGAACGGATGATAATGAAGCCAATCCACTAACTAAACCTTTGCCTCAAGTGAAGCGCAACAAGCACGTTAAGGCAATGGGAATCAGGCACATCGGAGATTGGCTTTGATTTCGTTATTTTAGTACTTTAATTAATTTTGGAATATTTAAATGTAAAGTACTATGATGAACCATTCAGCTTTGGAGTAATTAAATTTTTCATGCGATTTAAATCACTCCATTGGCTATTTAATTGTGTTTTAGAAATAAATAATGAGTCCATTCGATTCTTGGAATATTCAAAATAGGGTATCAAGACCAGTCTTGGTAAGGAAACAACTATTAAGTGACTATTAAATATTATAATCGAAAATTATCCCTAATCGAGGTCATTTAAACGATGGACGACTAATGACCATTTGAGATTAGTGTGTAGTTTGATTTATAGCACCGTTTCTTGTGCTACAAGTGATGTAAATCTAAATACCCCCTCCCGAATATGGGTTGATGGATTTAAAAATACTTATAGTTAGAATACTCAAATATCATGGAACAAGATAAAAGGGCCAAAACTCAAGGACACACTCAAAGTTTTGGGGTTTTAGGCCAGAGATAAGACTCACTCAATCTCTCCTAAGCTTATCACTCAAGACTCACTCAAAGCAATAAGGGAACACTTGAACTTGAGACAAACTCTAAGTTAAAATGCTATAAACACAAGGTTTTTTATCAAATCTCAAAACTGCCTTTTAATTTCTTTTTTGCTCTCCCTTTTATAGAGGAAAGGAGCAGCAAAAGCACACCAAAAGTCAAGGAAACCGTTCAAGAATGAAAGGCCAACAGCCAATGGTTTCCTCCTTGATTTAAGCCTTGATTTAAGCTAAGTAATGAAAGCATAATAAAGCCTATTGATAACCCCCCCATTACAACCGGCCAAGAGCTAGATTCTTGGCATTATTTCAGCAACATTAACTAGCACATAAGTTAATAATAGATAGTAAATGGCCTAGGATCCACACGCCCAAAATAGTCATGAAATGCGTCCAAAATGTGATGCTAGCCAACCGTGTACCAATCTTCAATCTTCCCATGAAATGCAGCATAGAATTTCACCCTTCTTTGTGAATGGGAAAAACCCAAGAGTCTCTAAGACTAAAACAACAGGTTCATTAGATGTCCACTTTGGATCATTCCCCCCTTCTTCAAAAGAGTTTGTCCTCAAACTTGAATCATCAAAGTATGGTGATAAATCCCCTACATTGAAAGTCGCACTAACACTCATCAATTTATCTGGTAGCTCAATTTTGTAAGCACTATCGTTCACCCTCTCAAGAACCTTAAAAGGACCATCAGAACGAGGCATAAGCTTGTTTTTGCGAAGCTTAGGGAACCTCTCCTTCCTCAAATGCACCCAAACCAAGTCCCCGGGATGAAAAATAGGCTGTTTGCGTTTCTTATTGGCTCGCTCTTGGTATTTTTTATTCATCTCCTCAATTCTTTTCTTCACTTGCTCACAGGGTTTTTGAAAGGTTTCCACCCTCTTTTTAGCATCTTTCTCTACCATGTCACTCCTAACCATGGGAACAAGATCAATCGGCACAAATGGGTTCACTCCGTAAACTACTTCAAATGGAGAACGGGAAGTAGTTAGGGAATGAGCTCTATTGTAAGCAAACTCCGCATGGGCTAATTTCATGTCCCAATCTTTTTGCGTTTTGCTCACAAGACCTCGTAACAAAGTACCCAAAGTTCTATTAATGACCTCGGTTTGCCCATCGGTTTGGGGATGATGAGAGGTACTAAATAGTAACTTGGTACCCACAAGTTTCCATAGGGTTCTCCAAAAGTGACTAAGGAATTTGGAGTCCCTATCAGATACTATACTTCGAGGAATGCCATGGAGTTTGACAATTTCCTTGAAGTACAGCTCGGCCACTTTCACGGCATCATCAGTTTTAATACAAGCTACAAAGTGTGCCATTTTAGAGAATCTATCTACAACAACCATGATGCTATCTCTTCCCCTTTGAGTGCGAGGCAATCCAACAATGAAATCCATGCTAACACTTTCCCATGGAGCATCCGGAACTGGCAACGGAGTATAAAGACCCTTTGTGAAGTGTCCCTTAGCCTTTTGACAAGTAGCACATCTCTCCACAACATGAGTAACATCCTTGATCATTCTAGGCCAATAGAAGTGTTCACCTAGAATATCAAGAGTCTTTTGTATCCCAAAATGACCGGCTAAACCTCCACCATGCACTTCTCTCACTAATAACTCCCTAACCCCACTCTTCGGAACACATAGCTTGTTACCTTTAAAGAGGTAGCCATCTTGTCTCACAAACTCTTTGGTAGGATTCTCTATCTCGCTAGCAAAGTCGGGATCATTTATGTAACATTCCTTGAGTTGTTCAAAACCCAAGATCTTAGCATCCACCATGGAAAGTAAGTAACTCCGACCAGACAATGCATCGGCCACAACATTACTCTTTCCATCCTTGTACTTGGAGCTAAAGGTAAATGATTGGAGAAACTCCACCCATTTAGCATGTCTCTTGTTGAGTTTTTGTTGCCCATGAATAAATTTCAGAGCCTCATGATCGGAATGAAGAACAAATGGTTTTGGTCTAAGGTAGTGAGACCAATGATCAAGTGCTCTAACTATGGCATAGAACTCACGGTCATAAGTGGAATAGTTCAACTTAGCCCCATTCAACTTCTCACTAAAGTAACTCACGGGCTTCTTCTCTTGAATCAAAACAACACCTATTCCAATCCCACTTGCATCACACTCTACCTCAAACACTTTGTTGAAATCTGGTAGCACAAGTATAGGAGCGTTGCAAAGCATATGTTTAACCTTCTCAAAGGCTCGTTGAGCATTTTCTTCCCATACGAACTCACCCTTTTTGGTCAACTCGTTGATTGGAGCCATGATGGTAGAGAAGTTTTTGATGAACCGCCTATAGAAGGAGGCAAGTCCATGAAAACTTCTAACTTCGTGCACATTGGTTGGAGCCAACCAAGACTGGACTGCTTTTACCTTCTCCGGATCTACATGAACCCCCTCTCCTGTTACAATGTATCCTAAGAATACAACACTAGGAGTCATGAATACACATTTTTCAAGCTTACCATACAACTTCACCTCCCTCAATTTTTCAAACAATCTCCTCAAATGAATTACATGATCATCATTGTTTTTACTATACACAAGAATGTCATCTAAGTAAACAACAACAAAATCATTAAGAAAAGGACGGAGAACTTCATTCATCAATCTCATGAAGGAGCTTGGGGCGTTGCAAAGCCCAAATGGCATCACTAACCACTCATACAACCCTTGTTTTGTTTTGAAAGCCGTCTTCCACTCATCCCCCTCTCGAATTCTCATTTGATGGTACCCACTCCTTAAATCTATTTTGGAAAAGACTAAGGCACCACTCAACTCATCTAACATATCTTGCAATCGAGGCATAGGAAAACGGTATTTGACCGTTATATTGTTAATGGAACGACTATCAACACACATTCTCCAAGTACCATCTTTTTTTGGTACTAAGAGGGCTGGAACCGCGCAAGGACTAAGGCTTTCTCTCACATAACCTCTCTCAAGTAATTCGTTCACTTGCTTTTCAAGTTCCTTACTCTCTTCCGGATTACACCTATAGGCAGCCTTGTTGGGCAAAGGTGCTCCTGGAATTAAGTCAATGGCGTGCTCAATGCCTCTAATTGGAGGTAGGCCTTTGGGCAAGTCATTGGGGAACACATCTTGGTACTCTTCTAATAACTCATTTATTATGGATGAGTTAATACAAGTAGTACCATTATCATCTTTGGTCCTTACCACCAAAGCATACCCTCCCCCTATTTCTTTCATTATTCGTTCATATTCATTACAAGTTACAAGATAGTTGCTTTTCTCTTTTTCTTTCTTAGCAACTTTAGGAGGTAAAGGCACTAACTTAACTTTTCTACCATTTTTGGTAGTTACAATATACACATTAGTTTTCCCTTTATGCTCCGACTCATGATCAAACTGCCACGGTCTTCCAAGCAACAAATGACACGCATCCATAGGAAGAATATCACACCAACGCTCATCTTCGAACCCTCCAATGGAATAAGACACCAATGCTTGCTTCTTGACTCTAATGCTTGTGCCATCATTCAACCAATTGAGCTTGTAAGGTTCACCATGGTGTCTAGTGGGTAGCTTCAATTTACTCACAGCCTCGGATGAAACAACATCTGTTTGGGCACCACTATCAACAATCACATTGCAAGTCTTCTCTCCTATCTTGCATCTAGTGTGGAACAAGTTGTTTCGTTGTTTAAGATCAATTTCGGGTTCATTATACAAGATTCTACGAACCACCATCATGTTGAACTCATCTTCGGGTTGAATCTCTTCCTCATACTCTTCATCAAACTCGCAACCCTCCTCATGAGCCACAAAGTTATAGACCTTTTCTTCCTCATCCATGAGAGCACATTGAGAGGCTGTTAACACACTCTTACTAGGACATTCCGATGCAATATGTCCTCTCCCATGACACTTGAAGCATTTTCTCCTAGTTGAAAGCTCACTAGGAGAAACTACTTGTTTTTCTTTCCCTTTTGATGAGCTAGGTGAAAAGGTTTTACTTTGAAAAGTACTCCCTTTAGAGTTGAAAGGAGTAAATTTCGAAGTATTCTTGAAAGAAGAAGTTTTGGGCTTCTCTTTCTCCCTTTCTTCTTTAAGTTGAGACTCATACTTCAAAGCTAGTTTGCATACATCACTAAAAGTGGCATAATGAGTAACTTCCACTTTCCTATTAATTTCTTTGGTCAACCCCTTGACAAATCTAGCAATTTTGTAAGCCTCCTTTTCTTGCAAGTCGCAAGTCAAGCCTAACCTTTCAAATTCTTTTATGTAATCCTCCACACTCATGTTTTCTTGTGATAGGTGGGTTAATTTTAAGTATTGATCTTGTTCATACTCTTTACTTACCCATTTTTTCCTCATTTTCTTTTTTATTTTTTCCCACGAGTCTATCTTATCTTTCCCTTCTCTTCTTCTATTTGACTTGAGGTTTTCATACCACAATGCAGCTAGTTTAGTGAGTTTAAGGACATCCAACTTGAACCGTTTCCTATCATCATACCCCTTGTAATCAAAAACGGTTTCAATTTGCCTAACCCAATCTAAGAAAGCCTCACAATCATGCCCTCCATCAAATTCATGCATATCAATTTTTAGACCCCTATCTTCATCAAATTGTCTAAAATTGTTACCACTATTTTCATCCTCCTCCTCTAATTCATTTATTTTCCTAGTGGCTTTAAGGAGCATATCAGATATGGCATCCATCCTAGTATCTTGTTGTGCCCTAGAGACTTCACTCTCTTCTGTTTTTTTCTCCAAATTCTCCAATTTTTCAGTGATTACTTGCAACATTCTAGCAAGCTCCTCACTAGACATGATTTCCACTATTTTTGCTTGGATATTACAAGTACAATGAAAACTGCCGAAATTAGAGACAAAATGAAAAACGAAAATTGCCTCTAGACTCTCAAAGGCTTACAAATTCAGAATATTCAGATCAAAACAACCAATTTGCAAAAAAGAAATTCCTCAAAAGCTTTTCGGATGAGGGAGAAATCTTCAATTGAATTCTGCCTTCCCGGTTTTGCCTCTTTTCTGCGCTGCTGCGAAAAACCTGCCCAGTTTATTAGAAGAAAGATTCCAAAATATCTGAAAATTTTTGTGAGTAATCTACGCAAAAAAATATCCAGATTCAAAAAAGAAATAACTCGATTTGGACAGAAAACGAAGGAGATATGTCCTTCTCAAACCGCAACTCCAAACTGATTGAATTCTGCCGTTTTGCTCCAAACGCCTTCAAACTCGATTTTTTTTAAGAAAACCCTTAACCTGGCTCTGATACCAGATGATGTAAATCTAAATACCCCCTCCCGAATATGGGTTGATGGATTTAAAAATACTTATAGTTAGAATACTCAAATATCATGGAACAAGATAAAAGGGCCAAAACTCAAGGACACACTCAAAGTTTTGGGGTTTAAGGCCAGAGATAAGACTCACTCAATCTCTCCTAAGCTTATCACTCAAGACTCACTCAAAGCAATAAGGGAACACTTGAACTTGAGACAAACTCTAAGTTAAAATGCTATAAACACAAGGTTTTTTATCAAATCTCAAAACTGCCTTTTAATTTCTGTTTTGCTCTCCCTTTTATAGAGGAAAGGAGCAGCAAAAGCACACCAAAAGCCAAGGAAACCGTCCAAGAATGAAAGGCCAACAGCCAAGGGTTTCCTCCTTGATTTAAGCCTTGATTTAAGCTAAGTAATGAAAGCATAATAAAGCCTATTGATAACCCCCCCATTACAACCGGCCAAGAGCTAGATTCTTGGCATTATTTCAGCAACATTAACTAGCACATAAGTTAATAATAGATAGTAAATGGCCTAGGATCCACACGCCCAAAATAGTCATGAAATGCGTCCAAAATGTGATGCTAGCCAACCGTGTACCGATCTTCAATCTTCCCATGAAATGCAGCATAGAATTTCACCCTTCTTTGTGAATGGGAAAAACCCAAGAGTCTCTAAGACTAAAGCAACAGGTTCATTAGATGTCCACTTTGGATTATCAAGACCAGTCTTGGTAAGGAAACAACTATTAAGTGACTATTAAATATTATAATCGAAAATTATCCCTAATCGAGGTCATTTAAACGATGGACGACTAATGACCATTTGATATTAGTGTGTAGTTTGATTTATAGCACCGTTTCTTGTGCTACAAGGACATGATCGTCATGAATCATTTGCACAGGTATTGGTTAAGAACCATCCTGGATCGACCTATGAGAATACTTTAAGAGATTAAAAATCGTCATAAGTATACTTCTCATTATTGCTATCGGAACCTTTTTCCTCGATCATGAGTATTGTGATCATTCTTGTTTGAGTACTAGTCCGCTTTGATGATTGTCAAACGCCTGCCGTAATAGGGGATTATAACGGCATCACTCGGGCGGCTAGGTCATCTCAGTAAGAGAAGATACATTACAAGACTGGAAATTTCCCCCTACTAAAATAGGGAAGATGTCTTTGTTGTTTATAAGGACTCTCGTAGAGCGAGACTGTAAAATGCATGGCCGTGCTCGGATGGATTTAAGAAATCATCTGTTTATTGACAATCGGACTGGGAATCAAGAAATACTTCGGGAAGTAATAAGGATGACAAATAAATCATACCTTATAGATCATGAAGAGGCATTAAGAGACATAGGAAAAGGGCTATATACTAAAAGCACACTTGTTTGGAAGAACAAGTGGGAGATTGAAAGGAATAGTGTCCTTCGAACAAGTGTATTAATCTGATATAGGGTTTAGAATTATTAGAAAGATAATATATTCAGTAAGGTCAAGTGATCGGAATGCCTGGATGGAGGCCGCTTTCGAAAATTAATATTAATGCATAATTAATATTACAGCTTAATCTTAACTGAACCCTTCGGGTCACACCCAAGCAACTAACGAACCGAAGAGACAAATTAATTCGAAAGGAATTAATAAGTTGATCGAGTAATAAATATTTAGACGTCGGAAATTCGAGCTTAGAGCGTCGGAAGTCGAGCAAAAAATAGTTTATGACGAGACGTGCAAATAGTAATAAATCAACGTATTTCCCAAAATAATTCTAGCATCGGAATGCCCCGAGCAAACCGAGTGCTAGGGACACAATGCATAGCATGGTGGCTAGCATGCGCATCAAGCCGAGCCTTAGCTGGCTAGACATGCTAGCGCACCAATGCTAGCATGGCTGTCGTTGCCAAGTGCGTGCACAAGGAAGCAACCCTCGACACCAGGTCTTGGCAACAGCACGCACTTAGGGTGCGAGGCTATCTTGCCGAGAACAGCAGCAGCCCTCACTTTGTGGTGCGGGGATGGCTGGGCCGCGACTAGGGGTAGAAGAAAAATGAGAAGCCCACTTGGGTGCCCTAGTGCCCAATTGGGGGTTCCCATGTGGTGCAAGGTGAGGGAGAGAGTGGGGAGAAAGTTTGGTCCCCCATCTCCAAGTGCTCCTCACTTACACTCTCATGTATGGTTGACACTTGTTCATTTATTACTAGTTTGCTTAAATAATTTTATTTTTTATCTTTAAAATAAAATGTGAAAATCTCATTGTCCCACATTGATGGGAGAGATAAACATACTCTCATCATTCCCTATAAATACCCAAGTTGGGGCATTTGAAATGATGCTTGAGTAAGAGTTGGAAAATGGATCACTATTAGTGAAAACCTTTGAACTCAAGGGTTGAAAAAGGTATCACCTTTGTGAAAACCTTTGAACTCAATTACTCGGGGTTTTCGGTTGGGCCTTGCTAACCCCAAGGCATTGGACCTTGTCGATGATCGTGTTGCGGGTGGATCATCATTGGAGGCCTTCCTATTACTGAGGCTAGCTTTCAAGTAAGAGCCCTAGTGGTCGGGCGAAGCACGCTTCAAAGGTAATTTTATTATCTTAATCTTGTCATTAAGTTAATTATGTTTATGGTTTAATTTATTGCGAGTGCGGTCTTGTTTTTGGGTTTGTTATCGCGGTGAGACGGACACACCAAACCCCAACAGAACCTCAAACAAGTCCAAATACTCATGGATAGAAGAATTACAATCATGCACAAGAGGGAGCATTTGCAAATTTTCAAAAAAAAAATAGAATCCTGCTTTAAGGTCCCAAAAGTTCTAAACGACTACCTTAGCACACTCTATCCTAGAATCAACCAAACATACTCTCAAATCGTGCACACCATTACCATTTAAGAAGAAAAGCATTAATAAGAAAACCATTACAAGTCAAAAAGTATTATGTCTAAAGCAAGAACAAAACAAAACACAATGCAAATTTGCCTTGATAGAAACAAAAATCTTT
The DNA here is from genome assembly GCF_001683475.1 of Chenopodium quinoa. Taxonomy (NCBI): domain Eukaryota; kingdom Viridiplantae; phylum Streptophyta; class Magnoliopsida; order Caryophyllales; family Amaranthaceae; genus Chenopodium; species Chenopodium quinoa. The sequence continues at coordinate 700,023 of NW_018743880.1, read as the reverse complement.
TTGGAGTTTTTCAAGATATAGAACATGGAAATGCATATACAAATGTGCATGGAATATATGAATCAACATCCCATCAAACATGATAGAATACCCTCCCCCAAGCTTGAATGAGACAATTCACTCAAACATAAATCATAGAAACCATGGAAGGGGAAAACAGAGAGATCAATCCAACAAACCAACATATATCCAACAAGTCATCATCCACTTGAGAAATATCAAAGAAGGATATTACCGAATAATAGGTGGGTGTAAATACCTGCAAATGAACCAATTAAACCTTTCAAAGCTAATTTCCTCAAGAATTGAACCTTGCCTTCCATATGCTAGCAAAGATAGGAGTCAAACTTCCTTGATTCTTAATCCAAATCGAAGCACCAAAGTATATCATGTCATGTACCTAGCAAAAGGCACACAGACATTTCCATGAGAGAAAATCTATTTTAAAAGAAAAGAAAATGAAAGCAATAAAACACGGGTTACTTCCCGAGAAAGGTTTAAGGTCCAAGCTTGACCGCTCTAGAAAATAATAATTCAACGCACGCAAAAGCTTGTCAAATGTACTACTACACATTTCGTAAGATAACAAGTAGGAAAATGATATAAGAAGGGCATGCAACAAGATTAGTGCACGCAAAATAAAATGAAGAGGGAGTTGCCAAGTAGAAAAAGAATCAAAAGAAAAATCAAGAAAATAAGATGAAGAATAGTAAGGCAAACTCTATTTCCAAATATCTTTTTGGGTGGCAAAATCACCCTTTTCCTCAATAGAAGACAAATGGGGGACATGAAAATCATCATAGAAGAAGGGGTCCCCAATAGGCTCATTAACGAAGGAAGGGAGGGATATAGGAGTGTAGGGAATATGGTTGAAGCGCCTTGAAAAAGGGACATGAAAGGAGGGAATAGGGGCTATGGTATAGAAAATGAACTCTTCCTCACCACCATGCCTCAAATCACCATAGGGCATGAAAATCAATTATAGAATCCTCAAAAGAAGAACACTCATGATCACCATCTCCCTCAAATATCCAACTCCAAACAGTAACCACATAATCTCCTCTACTACATTCATGAACAAAAACTCCCTCAACTTCCTTAAAGCCTAAAGTCTCGAAACCATGCATGAATGGATGCAAATTCATTTCAAAATCATCTCTCTCCCATGAAGAATTCTCAATGAACTCACTCAAAAGGCTATGGGTTTTCTTTTGACTCTTAAAGAACTTATTGGCCATTGAAAGGAATATTGCCCTTCGAACAAGTGTATTATTCCGATATGGGGGTCGTAATTATTAAAAAGCTAATATATTCAGTAAGGTCAAGTGATCGGAATGCCTGGGTGGAGGCCACTTCCGATTAGTAATATTAATGCATAATTAAAATTATAGTTTATTCTTAACTGAACCCTTCGGGTCACACCCAAGCAACTAACGAACTGAAGCGACAAATTAGTTCAAAAGGAATTAATGAGTCGACCGAGCAATAAATATTTAGACGTCGGAAATTCGAGCTTAGAGCGACGAAACCGAGCGTCGGAAGTCGAGTCAAAAATAGTAAACGACGAGAAGTGCAAATAGTAATAAATCAACGTATTTCCCAAAATAACCCTATCATCGAAATTCCCCAAGAAAACCGAGTGCTAGGGGCACAATGAATAGCATTGTGGCTAGCATGCGCACCAAACCGAGCCTTAGCTGGCTGGTGCGTGTTAACAACCAATGCTAGCATGGCTGCCGCAGCCAAGTGCATGCACAAGGCAGCAGCCCTCGGCACTAGGTCTCGGTAGCAGCACACACTTGGGGTGCGCGGCTTGCTAGCCAAAACAGCATTCGATCACTTTACCTCACTGAATAATTAGCTTTCTAATAATTTCGAACCCTCTATTGTAATAATACACTTGTTTGAAGGACACCATTCCTATTATCTTACTCCCTAAAAAATATAGTCTCAAAATTTCATTTCTGAATTTTTCATTTTCTCAATAACTGTTTGGATAATACATGCATATATATAAATATTTCCAAAAGAAATGAATAAAGAATCGACTTCTTCTTGACTCCATCTTGTTCTCGCCTAGTTATCGTGTGAATATTTGCTTAGGGATGGTAAACGAACCACCTACAGACCAAAATCAAATATTGATAAGAACAATGAAATCATTTTATGTTAAAATCAACTTTGAAGAATAATATTATCGCAATGATCTCTGCGAATATTTTGACATTAGGCAAAGATTACTAAACCTTAAACGCAAAATTGTTTTTTGTTTGTAAACGAGCAAAGAACTAACTTGCTTTCTTGAACATAACTTTAACTAAAATGCGAAAACCATGTCATTGTCTAAAAAATCTCAAAACAAAAAATTGGAATTTATACATAGGTCCATCTCAATATCTGTAGACACCCATATGTGTCTCCCCAAAACCAAACCCAGTGATGAGTACCTTTCACGTCGAATCATAATCGGATGAAGTGAAAGTGTAAAAAGTCTTGTGTTGCGCCTAGTTTTTATTTCTTTTCTTTCTCTCTGTTTTTAAAAATCTATTTTTAGAAAATAGCCAATCCAGTTTGGTTTGGTCCATGGCAGGGGTCCAAAAATAGTGTAGTTGGGTCAGTTCGAAAAGAGCTTTCCAACGATATATTATAAGCACAATTCCGATGAATAATGAGTAAGTTATTGCCAAATTACTAAACTGGGCCCGATTTGATCCTTATATGCGGCCCAATGATCTAGAGGATGGCCTAATATTGATTTATCATTCCTAATGCAATTAGAATTGATTTTAGTCTTCTAGATCCTTCTAGAAGGTTCTTTTCATTCCTAATTTAATTAGCATTGATAAATTGACTTTGGTTGACTTTTTAGAGTTTTAATCAGAATAAAAAAAAGTGTTTTAAGGAAAATACGATTTTGCCCTTCTGTACGGCTAAATTTTATCAAAATTAAGAAAGCGAGTGAAGCTGGTTTCTAGCGCCTGACGACACGATTAGCGCCTGGCGCTAAGGCTTGGCATCTAGCGCTAATGTCCAGCGTCTGGCGCTGTAGACACCTAAAAATGTCTCCCCAAAACCAAACCCGATGATGAACAACCTTTCACCACCATTATTGGTCGGGTTGAGTATTTAATCTTGGGGTGCTTAAATCCATATTTCCATTTCATAAACCAACCCAACTCCTATCCCATTTCCCCAAACCATAACTTATTTTCTTCTTTTCGTGCCTTTAAACCCAAAATAATTCATTTCGTGTCCTTTAAAATCATTCATTTCGTGTCCTTTTTATAAAAATGTTTAATCTAGTTTATTTTGGTCCATAATCTGGGTCTAATGATTTAATAATTGGATGGGGATTTAAAATAGCTTTCCAACGATATATTATAAGCCCAAATTCGAGTTATAACGAATAAGTTATGACCAAAATATTAAACTGAGCTCAAACCTAACCTAAGCCCACCTTACCTACGGCTCAATGATCATGTGGAGGGTCCAAATAATTTAATCCAATTCCTAAACCAATTAGGATTGATTAGAAGCTTCTATAAGTTTCTAAAAGATCCTAATTATCCTTTTTTAAAAGATAAAATTAAAGAGTTTGAAATTGAATAAAACTTTTCTTTTTCCTATTTATATTCGAATTGAAAGACATTAAAAGTTAGACAGATATTATTTTCGTGCCTCATATTTTTTATTCAAATTTTTTTTGATTGGATATCCCTTGAAATTATCTTTCCAATGATATATTATAATGTCAATTCCGAGCTATAACGGAAAAGATATGAATAAGATATCAAACTCTACCCAAAACTGACACTGTCTCACTATTTCGACCATATCTTTTATTCTATAAAATATTTTAATCTTATTTTAATTGAGTTAGAATTTAAACTTCAAGAGATTTCCAACAATATTTTATTTATCTTATTCAAATTTCTGGATCAAAAGATATGATAAAAATAAAAACCGCAAAAACTGTAGTCTATCGAGTTTTATTTTCGATTTAATTAGGATCTTATCTTATTTTTTCGACCCTTCTTTTTTTCTCTACAAATAGAGGTTATATCACCCCTTTTCCAATCATCAACAAACTTGATCATAAAATAATTCTCTTCTCCTTCTTTAGCTTAAATACTAGCCACCCTATTCTCTCAAAATACTTCCCCTAATTAAGCACTCCAAGGAGTTCATACAATGCTCGGAGTTTTATACTTAAACCAAGGTGTGAAAGTTATAATTAAATGAGGGTTTGGACCAAATCAAATCTATATTTATTTAATTTAATTTTCTTTTGATTTATATTTTTATTGAAGTTACTAACAATTTATTCATGATGTAGCAATTCAAGGAAATACGGAAAGTGAGTAGTTAATGATTTGATTACTCTCATTTTTATTCTTTTTGCTTGCGTCATGATAAGGTTATTATATATTTATTTTGACTAACGATATCATGGTTAAATTGCTTCCAATATTAATGTTTAATCTATTGTTATTATGATCACCATATTGCATATTAAAGGGAATATGTAATTGAAAATCACGCCTAATAAGATAATTTGGACAACCGGTTTAGGATCCCTTTTAATCTTGTTTTTAATTAAAGTGATCACAAATATTTTAGAATTATATGTTGCATTAATGTTCAACCAATTTAGCTTAATAATAATTTGGAAAAAATTGAATATTTTGTTTGTATTCCTTTGAGATCGCAGGAATCACTTTTCACTATAAGAATCGAGTAGAGGCCAATACGGGCGAATGTGACTCCATAACTCACTTCCTACCATCATCCCCGATCCTCCTTTCGTGGTTCCGAACCATATGAAGTTAGTAATCTCATGGATTATGAATGGGGTGTAACCTTCACGGGTCAATCGTTGTTGCCTTTGTTGTCTCTTATTCGTGGTTGCCTTTTATGATCCGTGAACGGTTTACAAGTTCCTTAAAAACTTGTTGGCGGCTCCCTACTTTCCTTGTCCCTAATCGTATAATGTCAATTCCCACTTCCTATGAGTACCAAGCATATTCACACATTCTTTAACGTAGGCGCACTTCGAGCGACGCCTACAATTTGGCGACTCCACTGGGAAGGATTCTTGGTTATTTATCGATTTGAGAGATCGGTATTTAATTAAGATGAGTGGATGAGACTTGAAAGATTCTTGAATTGTATTCCTGCGATTTAATTGGCATTGTCACATATGCATATGAATTTTTTTAGGTTACTTATTTTTCCACAATAGTACGTGTTCTACGTATGTGGCTAGCCCGTGGGATTTATGCTCTATCAACCCAAAAACGCTCTTGGCAATAAGGGTTCATCCTAGTTTTTAAATCCACCCAAACCATGGAGTTGAGTTTGATTTCATCACGAACTCGCAGAGCCGCCCGTTGGCATACACCCTCAAGGGAGGCTGCCTTGCTAACGCGTCCAAACTCTTAACCATGGTACCCCTTGACACCCAAAAGCTTGACCATAGTCGAACATAGAACTTGACTTTAGGTTGCGAACTTCATTGCATCATGCGTGATGAAATGCTTATGTGTGCATTTTTTTTATTGACCTTTTTTTAATTAATTTTTTTTCTTAACAAACCCTTTTTTTTATTATTAGAGTCGAGCCATAGATTTTAATTCCCGTATACTGCACAAGAGTCAAATTATTTTGGTCATATATAGAGTTCTAGAAAGAATTACGTGTCGTGCAACCTATGGATCTGTAGCCTCGGGTTTTACCTTTCATTTGGCGTTGGTTTCGTCTCAATAAAAGTCACAGATAAAAACTTATTATCGATATGCTACAGCCTATCCAGTTTAGATGTCTTTTTAGCGTCAACTTTCTTTTTTTTTTTTTTATCTTTTCTTGTCAAACTAGTCTTAGCCAAGTCCTTTAATCCGTGTCAACTCGTATAACATAGGATTATAGATTTTTAGTTTTTTTTTTTATACCCATGAGTCATGACTCTTCTAGAATTCTAGTTCTCTTCCTAGTTTCTTGTGATCGACTTTTGCGCTAACCTTAACATGTGTTCTTTGTCTTTGATTGTGGTTGATCTTATTTATGACTAACAATTTCCAATGGACCGTTTTCACCTAGTAAATAGCATAAATATTAAAATTTGACAAAATTAATCAAGTTAGTTTGTCTTTTAGTCTTCCGTGCTATTTGGTCATTGGGTCCTTTGTTTTTCCACAACGTCCTCATGTCTAGCCATGCGATCATACCACGAGTCTTAATAAACTCACCTAATCACACATGTTGATTCGTTCCACACACTTTGTCTTCGAGTAATGCACTATATTGTTTATGATCGTAAACTAGGACCATGCATGTGTCGTTTTCCGTTGTAATAGGAGTGGGTGGAGTATTCCCCATTGGTTTTCAAAATTATTTCATACACTCTTCCTTTCCAATCCGATTATTGAGTCAATGCATTAAGTGAGCTAATTTTGTTCCATAGTACTCGAGTTCAAGAATCACTAGTTAAGAGTTGGAAGAATAAGGGGAACGTCATTCCTTCCTTCTTTTCTTCCAATCAAAGCATCAGCAATAACAAACTTCATGTTCCTTTTGGCGGTAACAAGTAATCATAGGCAACCATGAAAACAAAGCACAAGACAAGTTCTCATACAAGATTTCATGCTTGTTTTTTTTCCTTTCGTTTCAACCCTTTTCCCCTAATAAGTCTAGCATAGGTTCTCCTTATCCTTATGTCTATATGCCAAGTTCCATCAATGAGTTTCTTTTCCTTTGCATTCGATCATGTCATTCTCCCAAAAAAAAGAAAAAAAAATTAATTACCAAACTAAACACAAGGTACACCAATGACTTGAGGCACCTTTGCAACCCTGTCATTCCCTGTTAACCGTTCAATCACATATCCATTTCTTCATCAACCACTTTGAGCCTCGTCTAACGTTTGACCTTTTTTATTCAACCCACATTCACTTAACCCTAGGATTGGAAGGTGTGTAATTGTATAACATTCAAAAAGCAAGTAAAAAAAAGAGTAGCAAAGCAACAATAAAACAATGTCTAAGGGACAGTGTTCCAATGTCTTTGATATGAACACGTCTCAAATTGCGTCTCTCATCGAGTGCTTGGTACCGTGCCTAAGAAACATGAATGCTAAGTGAGTGATGAACCGCATGATCTGTGATTGCCCACATTGATTCAAAAAAAAATCATAACAAAAAAAAAATGAAAATAAAACTTGCTAAATTCAAAATTTTCAAATTCACAATTACACATCTTGGGGATTCTCTTGGGTCTTGAGCCTTGTACCCCTTTCTTCCTTAAACCTTTAGCTTAACCACCTTAAAACCCTTGAAAGACCTCTTTGAGGTGTACACACAATTGTGCAAAGTTCGGTTAGAGCTATGTTTGGCCTGATTCCTAACAGATACGTAGGCATCCTCACATTGAGGTGCGGCCACATTCATATGCATGATCGCGTCAAAGAATATCCAATGCTTAATCCTATACCCCTACCCATTTAAATCTAGACTTGGGGGCTTGAACCCACATCACATTAGCCTACCCAGCCTAAAGAGTCATCATCTTTGACTCTTCTCACATCTCTTTCCGTCGCCATAACCCTTGCAGCCAGCCTTAGTATCACATTCACACACTTCACTCACACATCCATATCCATATCAATCATCCTTCCCTTTAAGAGCCCTTTATCATGAAATCTTGTTTCAACACTGTGCATGTTTCATCTTATTTAAAGATAACATTCATTAGAAGAAACGTTGTACACTTGCTTAGCTTCCTGACCTGAGCAATATTCATTGTTTCATGCATCGCATAATGTGATGAGCAACATTTATATATCAATGATTTGTAATCATACAAATCTTATCGTTCTTAGCTCCTTGACCTAAGAAACATTCATTATGCAATACTCATTAATCATTTCATCTATATACGTGCTTAGCTTCCAGACCTAAGTGACGTTCAAGATCGCTTCTTTACACCATATATGATGCTTAGCTCCATGACCTAAGTTCATTCATCTATCATGTCACATGATGTAATTGTCCTAAGCCTCCTAGCCTAAGAACATTCATCATGCATACATTATTTTCAAGACAAGCAATTCAATCCATACGATTCATTTCGTCTTGCTTAAGGAGAAAGTTCAAAACTTCTTCCCTTTTTCATTATCTTTTTTTGGGGAAGAAAATTTTTATCAAGGGAAGTTCGAAAACAAAACTTCATTTTTCACGTCTTTCTTTTTCGGGAGAAAGTCAGTACCTTCCACTCGTCTCATGACAAACATGATGGAAAATTTTTGCTTTTGCATTTTCTGTTGCTTGTGTCTGCACACACACACTCAAACTATACACACACAATCACAAGTCAAACACATGTCATGTCATGTGAAGTCAAACTTGGTCAAGTTAGTAGGTCAAGTCAATCACAGTATATACGAGTCCCTTGGCAAATTTTATTTAGCAGGTCTTAACTACAACCCACGTCCGGGGACAAGGGAACGAACTACAACCCACGGCCGGGGACAAGCGGACCATCTACAGCCCATGTCTGGGGACAAGCAGGCCATCTACAGCCCACGTCCGGGGACAAGCAGACCATCTACAGCCCACGTTCGGGGACAAGCAAACCATTTACAGCCCACGTTCGGGGACAAGAGAACCAACCACAGCCCACGTCCATGGACAAGCGACCATCTACTACCCACGTTCGGGGACAATCGAACCACCATCATTTCATGACGCAAGGTTACACAGAGACTTGGAATCTCATCATCTGTCGACTTTCCTCAAGCATGGAAAGTATTATCCGGTGGATTTCTTCAAGCATAGAAAAACGCCAAAATCATATGTCAAATTTCCTCAAGCATGGAAAGTGTCATCCGGTAGGTTTCTTAAGGCTTAGAAAGCTACCAAACTCATCTGTCGGCTTTCCTCAAGCATGGAAAGCATTTCAACAAACGTCATCCGGTGGATTCCTTCAAGCATAGGAAAATACCAAACTCATTTGTCACCGATACACTGGTGTCAGATAAGCGTTCTATCCCTTTATTCTTTTATCTGTGGAACTAACATTTTTCTTCAGGTATCTGCGTATACAGAATGATTTAGGATCGCAGAACGTCTTAAATCATTCTTCGTACCTATCGACTACTTTGACTATCGTTTTCGAAACCGACGTTTCTACAAACTTAGTCAAAGTGGGGGCTTCTGTAGACACCTAAAAATGTCTCCCCAAAAACAAACCCGATGATGAACAACCTTTCACCGCCATTATTGGTCGGGTTGAGTATTTAATCTTGGAGTGCTTAAATTCATATTTCCATTCCATAAACCAACCCAAATCCTATTCCATTTCCCCAAACCATAACTTATTTTCCTCTTTTTGTGCCTTTAAACCCAAAATAATTCATTTCGTGTCCTTTAAAATCATTCATTTCGTGTCCTTTTTATAAAAAAGTTTAATCCAGTATATTTTGGTCAATAATCTGGGTCTAATGATTTAATAATTGGATGGGGCTTTAGAAAAGCTTTCCAACGATATATTATAAGCCCAAATCCGAGTTATAACGAATAAGTTTATGACAAAAATATTAAACTGAGCTCAAACCGAACCTAAGCCCACCTTACCTACGACTCAATGATCATGTGGAGTGTCCAAATGATTTAATCCAATTCCTAAACCAATTAGGATTGATTAGAAGCTTCTATAAGTTTCTAAAAGATCCTAATTATCCTTTTTGAAAAGATAAGATTAAAGAGTTTGAAATTGAATAAAACTTTTTGAAAATCCTATTTCTATTCGAATTGAAAGACATTCAAAGATAGACAGATATTATTTTCGTGCCTCATAGTTTTTATCCAAATTTTATATGATTGGATAGCCCTTTAAATTATCTTTCCAATGATATATTATAATATCAATTCCGAGCTATAACGAAAAAGATATGAATAAGATATCAAACTCTACCCAAAACTGACACTGTCTCACTATTTCGACCATATCTTTTATTCTATAAAATATTTTAATCTTCTTTTAATTGGGTTAGAATGTAGACTTCAAGAGTTTTTAAAAAATATCTTATTTATCTTATTCAAATTTCTGGATCAAAAGATATGATAAAAATAAAAACCGTAAAAACTGTAGTCTATCGAGTTTTATTTCGATTTAATTCGGATCTTATCTTATTTTTTCGACCCTTCTTTTTTTCTCTATAAATAGAGGTTATATCACCCCTTTTCCAATCATCAACAAGCTTGATCATAAAATAATTTTGTTCTCCTTCTTTAGCCTAAATACTAGCCACCCTATTCTCTCAAAATACTTCCCCTAATTAAGCACTCCAAGGAGTTCATACAATACCCGGAGTTTTATACTTAAACCAAGGTGTGAAAGTTATAATTACATGAGGGTTTGGACCAAATCAAATATATATTTATTTAATTTAATTTTCTTTTGATTTATATTTTTATTGAAGTTACTAATAGTTTATTCATGATGTAGCAATTCAAGGAAATGCGGAAAGTGAGTAGTTAATCATTTGATTACTCTTATTTTTATTCTTGTTGCTAGCATCATGATTAGGTTATTATATATTTAATTTAACTAACGATATCATGTTTAAATTGCTTCCAATATTAATGTTTATTCTATTGTTACTATGATCACCATATTGCATATTAAAGGGAATATGTAATTGAAAATCACGCCTAATAAGATAATTTGAACAACCGGTTTAGGATCCCTTTTAATCTTGTTTTTAATTAAAGTGATCACAAATATTTTAGAATTATATGTTGCATTAATATTCAACCAATTTAGCTTAATAATAGTTTGGAGAAAATTGAATATTTTGTTTGTATGCCTTTGAGATCGCAGGAATCACTTTTCACCATAAGAATCGAGTAGAGGCCAATACGGGCGAATGTGACTCCATAACTCCCTTTGTACCATCATCCCCGATCCTCCTTTCGTGGTTTCGAACCATATGGAGTTAGTAATCTCATGGATTATGAATGGGGTGTAACCTTCATGGGTCAATCGTTGTTGCCCTCGTTGTCCCTTTATTCGTGGTTGCCTTTTATGATCCGTGAACGGTTTACAAGTTCCTTAAAAACTTGTTGGCGGCTCCCTACTTTCCTTGTCCCTAATCGTTTAATGTCAATTCCCACTTCCTATGAGTACCAAGCATATTCACACATGCTTTAACGTAGGCGCACTTCTAGCGACGCCTACAGGCGATAAGCTTTTTTATTCTCGTCGAAACACTGATTCGTTTTTCTATCTGTCCGGATGATTTTCTCTATAAATAGCCTCCTAAAACCTCCGTTTTCGATCATCAAAAATCATTAATTTGTATCAATTATCATCAACAACAATTAGATTTCTTATTCTCTCTAGTTTTCAAGAATCTCTTCTCTCTCTTAAGCTTTCTCAACAAAATTCCGCATTCACAAGATCTAGAAACACCTAGCATTGTTCGAAGTTGCCTTTGCCCTAGACGTGAAAGGTTTTAATTTCAGAGGGTTTGGTCCCAAATCTCTCTTTCAATTATTTAATTTAATTGTTTGATTTTATATTTTCCTTGAAGTTACTAACGCGTGTATTTTGTTATTAGAAAGAGGTACTAGGCATCCAAGTAAGTGCTTTAATTGCTTAATGGATATTTTTATATAGAAATCATGTTTAGGTTATTATTTGATTCCTAGTATCATGTTAGGATGCTTTTCTTAGTATGATGTTTAGGGTAAAGGATAAGTTTCTTAAATCAATTATGATTTCTATAATGCTTCCTATTTTCTTTCCTAATATTCATGATAGTATCATGTTAGGGCTATATATTTGATCTTTATTGTTTAGTGACATGCTAGGGCTTGTTATTAATCTTGTTAGTATCATGCCTAAGATCTTGCTATTATTATGCTTTAACATGAATATTATGATTATAATTGTTATGATGATGATTCATCATTATTTTTATAATTGTTATAATTATCATTATTTTTATCATGATAATTATGTTGCTTGATATTTATTTATTGTTATTATTGCTTGATCACACCTTTTATGCATGTTTAAAGGGAATTTGTACTTGTAATCACGCTTAATAAGATAATTAATAATCTTGTTTAGGGTTAATATGATTATAATTCAAGTGATCGCCAATAATAGTTTGTTTGTGCATTAAAATCATTGGGGAAAGGGTTTGAAAAAAAGAAAAATCCATGTCGAATTGAGCACAAGGTATACCAATGATTTTTCAAATATACAATCCTTTCTTCATAAACCACTTTGAGCCTCGTCTAATGATAGACCTTTCATTTTTCAACCTATATCTACCTAACTTTGGGATGGGATGGTGTGCAACTTATGCAATTTTCAAATAACAAAAAGCTTGAGTGACTTCAAAAGATTATAAATAAAAAAGCAATAATAATAAAAGTGTAAAAAAAGGGAAAGTGTTCCAATGTCTTTGGTATCAAAATGTCTTTGATATGAACACGTCTCAGATTGCGTCTCTTATCGAGTACTCGGTACCGTACCTGAGAAACATGAATGCCAAGTGAGTGATAGACCACATGATCGGGATTGCCCACACTTATAAAATAAAATAAATGCTAAAGCAAAAGAGAGAGCTAAAAAGAGTTAAAAGCCTCAAGCATAAAAATACAAAGATTCAAAAGCAAAGTTGCACACCTTGGGGGCTTATCTAGGGTCTTGAGCCTTTTATCCCCTTCTTCTTCAAACTTTAGCCTAACCACGTTACAACCCTTAAAAAGACCTTTTTTAAGGTATACACACACTTGTGTGAGGTTCGGCTAGAGCTACGTTCAACCTGATTCCAAACGGATACGTAGGCAACCTCACATTGAGGTGCGGCCGTAATAAAAATGCATTCATATTCACATTCACATTCACACAACATGGTCATATCAAGGGATCTCCTATACTCATCCCTATTCTACTTAGAGCTAGACTTGGGGGCTTGATCCCTACATCATTAGCTTACCTAGCCTAAGAGTCACCATCATTTATAGAGGTTTGACTTTCGTTGACTTTCTCTCTTCTCTCTCTTCTTAATGGTTCTTCATTTTTGATTGGTTTTCTTCATCAAATCTGGATATCAATGGCAAAGAAGAAGAAGCAAGCTATTTCTACACCTCAAGTAGCGCAACAAAAGACTGCTCATGAAGTTGTTGGTTCGATTTTGCAGAATTTGGGAAACTCAAGTACCTCTTTCGTTCCTAGCCCGATTCAAGAGGTGGATGAGCTGCTTACTCCGACGTCGGCGTTAGTGCAGTCGGCTTGTGGAGCTATTTCCGGTGTTCTATTGGATGCTGAAGCTACTCTCTTTGCTGAAGCTGCTGCTAGGCCGAGTCAGTCCAATGGAACAGTACTTAGGGTTTCTGGGTTTATTGTTCCATTGGATGCTGGTGGATCTGGACATAGGGTTGAGCCAGGGCGTTCTCTTCACTATTCCTCACCCTCTCTAGAGCATAATGTGCACAAAGTTAATGAAGATCGAGCTGCTTCTCCCTCTGCCTTGGAACTGAACTCGCGCAAGTTTGATGAAAATCGAGTTGCCTCTTCCCCTGTTCTGGAGCAAAATGCGAGTGATTGAGCTGCACCTTTTACTGGGAAATTGGCTGCAAAAGGGGCTACATTATCCTTTGTTGCTCCGAAAGTGCAGGACGGGAAACTCATTGCTGAGCTACAGGCAGCCGAGCTTGAGGCAGGTAATCGAAAATGGGCTAATGCCATAGTCTTTTATGTGGTTGGCTTTTACCCTACTATTGTTGTTGTTCTTCGTTTCTTTGCTCAACAATGGAATGATATGCAAAAACCAGATGTGTATTGGAATGATGATGGGTACTTTATTGTCAATATGTGTTCTAGTGATGATAGAGATACTATACTTTGTTCTGGTCCTCATATGTTCCTTGGAAAGCCTGCAATAATGAAGCCTTGGTGTCCTAATTTTGATTTTCATGCTGAAATTCTTAGAACTATCCCTCTTTGGGTTAAATTCCCTAATCTCCCACTTAATTGTTGGGGATCTGACACTCTTAGTCGCCTTGGTAGTTTGCTTGGAGTGCAAATTTGTGCTGATGAGTGTACTACTAGACAACTTAGAGTGTCTTTTGCTAGGGTTCTGATTGAAATTGATGTTACAAAGCTGACGAGGAAGAAAATGAATGTCGTTATCTACCCTTTTCCCAAGTCAAACAAAATTTGTAAACACCTAACCAACCTTATATGAATATAGGGCAAGTTAAGGGTCGATCCTTAGGGAATGCAATGATGAAAACTAGAGTCTAAGTCAAGCTACCTCGAAGATGGAGTTGATATTATGGTTGGCACTATGGTAAAATAAAGCAAGTCTAATCAAGTAAAACAAAGGTCTAAACACTAGGGATATGGGTTCCACATGCAAGTTCAATGATAATGCTAGTTTAGAGCTCAATCAATTAATTAAAGTATTGCAATGGACAAACAATAGTAGCAATCAAGAGAGTTCAAATGCTGTCTCCTATAGGCCAATCTAGGTGTCACTATGAAAGGCAAATCAAGAAGAATCACAAGCAAACCCAATCAATTAGAGCAACTTTCAATTCGATTGTTCATGTCATTAAGAGTTGCAATGCAATCTAGATTAATCTTATAGGTTGATCACTCCTAGTCAAATCAATCACATGCAAAACTATGTCAACCAATTTAATTGCAAGAAACCAATCAATCAAAGAGCATCAACTAGCAATTTCATTAATCAAACATGCTTCCCCCTTTCCCTAACAACTAATCTACTCACTAATCATGGTGAAATTCAATAACAAATAACTAGAAAGTGCTTTAATCTCCATTTCTATATCAAAATCTAAGAGAAATAAAAAATAATCAACAATATCAAATTCAAATCCAAAGAAGAACAAGTAACAAGCAAAAATCAAATAGCAAGTAAGTAAAAGATGAAAGAAGGAAGAGATTCTCACTAATATTGATGATTGAAAATGAAGAAATCCAAACTTGATTGATCAAATGTTGAGTTACAAATCCAAAACCAAGAACTTCTCTCTATCTTCTCTTTAGATTCTCTCTCTAAAACTAAGCTAATGAAAATTATCAAAAGTCCCCTTCAAAAAGGAAATACAATTCTATTTATAAGCAAAGAAGAAATTGTTAGCTCTCGCGTCCTCTCTCCATGGACCCGCGCCCGCGGAAAAATGGGTACGGAACCCTCCGCGGGCTATCTGGGCAGACCCCGCACCCGCGGCAACAGAGATCCTCGCCCGCGGCAGTGAAACCCGCGCCCGCGGCTAATCCCCTGCTCCCAAAGCCTGATCAGGGGGCCGCGGTCTCTCTGAATGGAGCGGCCTCTCTATTTTACCCGCGCCCGCGAAGAGCCCGCGGGACAACCGCGGCAAGTTCCTGCCAAGTTTTGGCAATTTTGAGTAACATGGGCCCGCGCCCGCGGCAAGATGACCCGCGCCCGCGGCCTGCTGGATTTGCCTTGGAAACCTCTCTGAGGCCTCTCCAAGCCCTCTCTAAGCCCTCTCTAGCCAAATGCTTCTTCCTTGCTTGATCATTAAAGTCCCAAATTGAATCCTTTGCCAAAGTGATTCTCACAATACCTACACAAGTACACAAAGAAAGGAAATAAAAGGGAAAAAGAGACAAATAAAGGAAAACACGATAAAAACACGAGAATCATAAAGAAAAGAGGAAAAAGAGAAACTAAAGGAAAATGGACCAAAAATAAGAGAAGAAAGCATGAAAAGGGGAAAGAAATAACACTAAAAGACTACCCTATGAGTGCCATAAATGACACTCATCAAATTCCCCTAAGCTAGACTTTTTGCTCGTCCCGAGCAAAACAAAGGCTAAAAGGAATAAGAAGGGCTTATTCGAAGCAAAAATAAAAAGAGGGGCGAGAATTTACACTAAGACTCACTGTCGTAGGAATCACGGTTGTTTTTAGCTACAACAAGCCATTTAAACCCTTAGATTGCTCTAGAGGACGAGTCATGCTCTCGTAAGGGTATCCTAAGAGTTTACCCATAACTCTCCACCAAACCCCCAAGAGGCAAACCAGAGAAGGAAAAGAAAGAGGAAAAAGGAAACAAAATCTTACGAAATGGACTTTACAAAGAGACTATAATTCAAATGAATAACAACCTTTCTAAAGAGAATTATGGTATGCACGTTATAAGATACCTAAGGTTGATTGAAACATAAATATGCTAAGCATAGGAACTAGTTATCACATTCCACTTTCATCCCAAACGGTCTTACCACGTTCCCCCTACTAATCTCATGTCTCCCCTTAGTGAGCATCTCATAGATTCCGCGAAGGAACCGGAAAAGGATCAAATTTTTGGGCTACTCGACATCTGGATTTCGCATCCCCTTTCCTTAGTCTACAACCTATGATTCCCTCCACCGATGAAAGACTCAACTCCTAGGTCCAAAGGTCTTCCCCAAGGTTGTAACGTAAGGCAAGAAGGGTTAAGGTAGGCTTAAAATTTAAAATTTGGTGGTTATCCTAAATTGTAAAGCAAAGACCGGCCAAATCTCAACACCAAACTTAAGTAATCACCAAACAAAAACGTATTAACACCCCCAAGCTTTTTCAAAGCAACAATCTACAATGATTAAAACAAAAAGCGCAAGCGCTTTCCCCCCAAGCTAAAAGAAACATTGTCCTCAATGCATAGAGAGGAGAAAGACACTTCAATTTTTTTTTTCTTTTTTTTGAATTTTTTTTTTCTTTTTTTTGAATTTTCTCATTAATAAAATTGTTTGAATTTCCTTGAACTCCTTAAAAGCATTAGTCCTTGCCCTTTTATACTAAGGACGGGTTTTACATAAGCATTTTCCATTATTTACCAAATATAAACAACTCAATTATGTGTACCAATTCGAACCAAACCCCAACTTCATAGACCACAATCACCAAACATTTACCCTTGCTTCACAAAAACCAAAAAGAAGGAGAACGAAACAAAAGGCTCAAGATATCTAATTATGCGGCTTGAAAAGAGGGAAAAGGGTTCAAAGGGGTAACAAGTAGGCAAATGTATCCCAAACCAAAAAGTGACTATCCTAGAAAGAGAAAATTACCTCCCCGAAAAACTTGCCTTTGTCCTCCCTAGGTAGTTCGGTCACTGTATTAGGAATCATACGCTAAGATTCTAGATTAGGTTTGCGAAAATCAAGGATCCATGCCGCTCATGCAAGAGTATGATGAAAGCCTGAACAAATATAAATCTCACATGGTTGTAGCAAAGACTCACTAAGGGTGTCAAATCAAAGATAGGGAGCAACTACCAACATGCCACAAACGAGAAGAATCCGGTTTCATGATCCCCCTAGTTCTAGACAACTATCTTAGCATGCTTTATCCTAGAATCAACCAAACGTAATCTCAAACCGTGCATACCATTATTACCTAAGAAGACCATTATTCAAAAGCAAAAGGCCAGTGCATACAAGTCCAATTTTCAAAAAGAGAAAGAGTGAAAATAAAGCCTCAAAAAGTTATGCACACAAACAAGATTAAAAGAAAAGGAAAGAAAAGAAAAGAAAAGAATGGGAAATTTAGACAAGGACAAGAAAGGGAAAGAGGAAAAGAGCAAAGATGCAATCATAACACGTTTATCCCAATCGACATACAAGCGGTCTAATGGCCACATCGCCAAAGACCCCAAACACACTAGGTGTTAAAATCATACATCCTCGAACCGTTCAACTTCTCCTAAATCTAATCTTAATCTAAGCAACCAAGAAAATGAAGAAATGAAAATAAAAAGGTAAAATAAGAAAGGCCTCACCAAGCATCCGCTCTAAATTAAAGTACCCAAGGAGTAGGAATGTGCATCTCCAAAAGTTTCCGCAATCCAAAGCATAGGCTACGAGCAAGGTGAGTTAAAGAAAAAGGCTATATATACAAAATGAAATTGTTAGTAACTTCCAAACAAAAGCAACCAATAAAACACTGAGATACAAATTATATACAAAGACCTAAAGAAACCATCATCATCAAAATTTCTATTTATTTTTTTTTATTTTATTTTTCCTCAAGAAATGAACCAAAACAACAAGCAACAGACCAACGAGACCATTAGCAAAAATCCACCAAAAGCCTTATCAAAGACTTCCCACCGAGCCCCAGGTGCTTCCCACAACCAACATAAAACATCCTTTTTGGCCCTCCCCTCTCACAAAATGAAGGCATCGACCGCGATGCCTATAATCATGCAAAATAGGGAAAGGGAAGAACAAAAAAGGGAACAAACATGCATAAGGGGACTATTGGCCACTAGGGCCGGCACCATCATCACCCGTATCCCAACCTCTGGTGTAACCAGGAGGAAAACCATAGTGACCCTGGAATAGGTCAAGTTGGGATTGGGTTAATTGGTCATAAGGCTCAGGCTGAACAAGGGGCTCGGGGTGATGGGGGTGAACATAGTAATATGCGGGATCACCCCGATAATCACTCCCCCCGGAGACCCTATAATCATAAGGTGGGAAATCGCTCCTTGGCACATCGGGGTCCTCCACCCCGGGCCAATATGGGTACGTAGGGAGGTTGTCACAACGCCATGAAGGTACCGGCCCATGTTGGGGCGGCACATAAGGGTAGTTGACCGAAGGTGTGACCTCCCCCCTACGCACACTAGCGTCATACAATGCGCTAGTTTGATAAGACAAAGTTTGGTGGTCCGAGTACATACCTTCCATGCTCAATTGCATGCGCTCCATTTGGTCCCTCATGGCCTCCATCTCTCGGAGATAAGCATCCCCTTGGAAACCCTGTTGTTTTGTTGTCGTCTTCTTTCTCTTCTTCTTCCTTGAGCATCATCATGAAAATGCTCATGTTGTTGTTGTAGTGGCGGTTGTTGTTGCTCTTTATCATATTCATCACCTCCTCCTTCCTCCTCTTCTTCATCATTCTCATCACCCCCATCAATCTCATCATCCTACTCCATCTCATCCTCGATCCTCCCATTGTCCCTAGGGACCATCCAAATGTTCCTAGCCTCACGAAGGATGGAGGTGGCGGCCGGGTTAGGGAGAAGGCAATGGTGGGTATTTCTCACTAGCCAAGAGTAGGTGTCGGTTCTCTTAGTGCTAGTTATGAAACGTAAAGTGTTAACTTGCTTCAAACTAATCCACACGTCTTCACTCCTTCCAACCGGAGTGCAATACTTCAAGAACCCCTCTTGCTTAAAATACGACACAAGACGTGTCACCATGCCCCCACAATGAATTTCCCCCGTTTTGACCCCATGCATTATATCCTTGCAACAATTCATGAAGATATAGCAAAAATTAATCCTTAACCCTAACTCCGTCTTGGAAGCCATCCATAACACCAAAATCTCCTCCCTAGACAACTTCCCCAAATCTTGCTTATTAGAAACCGAATACCCAAGAATTCTATAAAGGATCCTAAGGGCCGGATGGATAATCTCACTAGAAAGAGACTTTTTCAAATCAAACTCCCTCTTGTTGGCTATGGTTCTCCACCAAGAAACCTCATTATACTCAGATTGGACAAGGGAGATAAGGGGCTCGAAGATATCACCATTGGGGTTGAAACTAAGGGCAACATTGAACTCGGCTAGGTTCATGGTGTGTTTGACATTGAAGAGTTGGAAGGAAATAATAAAATCGGTTTCCCCCAACTTATTGAACTCAAATGTGGAGAAAAATTCAATGGAAAGCTCCAAATAGGTTCTAGGGGCCGATTTTAGAAACTCACCCAAGCTAAGGTTATCTAGGAGGATGTCAAGGTCATTTTCAATTCCTAACTTGGCCATATCCTCACGAAAGTAATGCCGGGAAGGTCTAAACTTCCGGTCTTTCATTTTGTTATAGATGGGGGTTTGTTTAGACCGGTTCAAAAATTTGAGAGGGGGTAAAGGAGGAGGAGGAGCATCATCTTGAGTTGTGGAATGCGGTTGGGGTTGAGGGTTTGAGGAGTGGCCTTGAGAAGATTGGCCGAGGGATTGGTTTGAGCGCTTCTTGCTACTTTTGACTCTTCTTATCAAATCCATTTTAACAAAATTCACACAAGTCACAAGAACACAACAAACTCCCTTAAACAAATCAACTTCCTCCAAAAATTACTCACAAACCTCCTTACAAATCCAACCAAACCACCACAAACTACAAGGTACCTGTTCCAATCAACACAACAACCAAAATCCAACAACAAACTACAATATCAACAATCATTCAACAATATAATCATGAATCAACAAGAAAAAGTAACAATCACCCAAATATACCAATTTTCCCATAAATCAACCATAAAACACAAAAATCATGCTCAAATTCAAGGTAAACAAACCAATGTAAAGAAATCAATTGAAATTGACAAAAATATTACAAAGGTTAGAAGTATACCAAGATTGGAGACTCAAAGTAAACTCAAAGCACTTCAAAGACCCGATATTTCCCGAAGAAGCACGAGAAAGAAGAGGAGTGTTGAAAATGGAGGAAAATGGAAGAAATTGTGAAACATTTGGGCAAAAGGTGAAGAAATTTGTGGGAAATTGATGTGTTGGGGTTAGGGTTTGAGAGGAGGTATAAAGAGAAAGGGGAAAAATAAGGAGAAGAGGAGAAAATAACAGAGGAGAGAGGGAGAAGAGAGGCGTGCCCCGGGTTAAAACCCAGTTCGCCGCGCCCTCTCCCGAAAATGCCGCGCCCGCAGAGAGACCGTGGGGCAACCGCGGGGACTTCCTGGAATTTCAGAATTTTAGTACCTGATGGGGGCCGCGCCCTCTCTAGATTTGTCGCGCCCTCTCCAAAACCTCTCGCGCCCGTGGAGAGACCGCGGGGCAACCGCGGGAAGTCCCTGGAATTGGGTTCCAAATTTGCTTGAATTTAGGCCGCGCCCTCTCCAAATATGGAGCGCTCGCTCCAAAACCTTCCGCGCCCGCAGAGAGACCGCGGGGCAACCGCGGGGACTTCCTGGAATGAAGCTTCAAATTTGGTCGAATTGAGGCCCGCGCCCTCTCCAACAGGGGGCACCCTCTCTAGAATCTCCCGCGCCCGCGGAGAGACCGCGGGGCAACCGCGGGAAGTCCCTGGAAATGACATTATAAATTTGCCTCAAGAGGAGAAATTGCCCCCGAGGTCTCTCCTTGCCCTCGGGGAGCCCTCTCCCCAGCACTCTTAACTTTTCTTTGAACCCCTTTGTTTTTCAACAAGCGATGATAATGCCCGACCTACAAGACAAACACAAAACTAACTCAAAAATAAAATCAAAAACCAATCAAGGAAAAATGAAAGAAAAGAAAGGAAAAAGAAATGAGATGAGAATCCGGGTTGCCTCCCGTAAGCGCTGTTGGTTAACGTCGTTAGCTCGACGTGCACCACCATTTCAAGGTGGCTTGAAAAGAATCATCTTGTGAACAAGTCCAACAAACACTCCCTCATAGTACTTCTTGAGCCGATGACCATTAACTTTGAATGAAGATGAGGAGTTCAAAGGAGAAATCTCCACGGCACCATTATCAAAAACATCTTTCACAAGAATGGTCCACTCCATCTTGACATGAGCTTTCCGGGAAACAACTTCATCCTTGAATTGTAGAGGACTTTGTCACCTACACAAAACTCCTTTTTCTCAATCAACTTGTCATGAACCTCTTTGGAGCGAGCCTTGTAGGTGCTAACACAATCGTAAGCATCAAGTCGAAGTTCCTCTAGCTCATAAAGATCCAACCACCTCTTCTCCCCCGCACTAGCTAAGTCAAAATTTATCTTCTTGATAACCCATAAGGCACGATGTTCAAGCTCTACCGGGAGATGGCACGATTTGCCATAGATAAGGCGATATGGAGTGGTACCAATAGGCGTCTTAAAAGCCGTTCTATAAGCCCAAAGAGCATCATCTAACTTGTTCGACCAATCCTTTCTATTCCTTGCAACCGTCTTCTCAAGAATGAGCTTTATTTGACGATTGGAGACCTCGACTTGGCCACTCGATTGAGGATGATATGGAAGGCCGAACCGTTGATGCACTCCATGTTTCCTCAACATCTTTTGGAAAGCATTGTGAACAAAATGAGATCCGTTATCGCTTATCACAGCCTTAGGCACGCCAAACCTTGGGAAGATGATTTTGTTGAACAACTTCAGCACTACTTTGTGGTCATTAGTAGGGGAGGCAATGGCCTCAACCCATTTAGAAACATAGTCCACAGCCACAAGTATGAATTGATTACCATATGAAGATGGGAAACGGTCCCATGAAGTCAATCCCCCAAACATCGAACACCTCTAACTCAAGAATGGGTTGTTGAGGCATCTCATTCCTCTTGGAGATATTCCCAACCCTTTGACATCGGTCACATGACTTCACAAAGCCCATGAGTCCTTGAAGAGATGCGACCACCACAAACCACATTGAAGAACCTTGGTAGCGGTCTTAGAAACACCCATATTCCCACCACTAGGGTCCGAGTGGCACATCCTTAAAACACTAGGCACCTCTTCATTCGGAACACAACGCCTAAGTAAGCCATCAACCCTCGTTTGTATAGGATGGGATCATCCCACAAGTAATGTATTGCCTCCCTTTTGATTTTCTTCCTTTGGTTCTTTGAGAAAGAGGGTGGAAACTCCCCACATGCTAGAAAATTTACCAAGTCGGCATACCATGGGAGTTCCTTCACCTCTATGGCATATAAGAAGTCATCAAGCATTCTATCCTCAATTTGTGAACCATCATCATGAATGTGATCACCCTCAAGGCGAGAAAGATGGTCCGCCACAACATTCTCCGCACCCTTCTTATCCCTAATCTCAATCTCAAAAGTTTGCAATTCAAGCACCCATCGAATCAACCTAGGCTTGGACTCTTTCTTGGCAAAGAGATACTTGAGGGCCGCGTGGTCCGTGAAGACTATGGTCTTGGAACCCAACAAGTAACAACGGAATTTCTCAAAAGAGTGCACAATTGCTAAAAATTCTTTTTCCGTTGTTGTGTAGTTCTTTTGAGCCCCATTGAGTGTCTTGGACATATAATAGATCACATGAAGCTTCTTTTCTACACTTTGTCCCAAAACACCTCCAATAGCCCAATCACTTGCATCACACATCAATTCAAAAGGAAGATCCCACCTTGGGCTTGAACAATAGGAGTGGAGATAAGGGTCTTCTTCAATTTATCAAATGCCTTCAAGCATTTGTCATCAAAAATGAACTCAACATCCTTTTGAAGAAGGTCATTTAGGGGCTTAGGAATAAGTGAAAAATCCTTGATGAATCTTCTATAGAAACCCACATGACCAAGGAACGATCTCACACCCTTGACATTCACCGGAGGTGGAAGTTTCTCAATAACTTCTATTTTTGCCTTATCCACCTCAATGCCTCTATTTGAAATCTTGTGCCCAAGCACTATACCTTCTTCCACCATGAAGTGGCATTTCTCCTAATTCAAAACAAGATTGACCTTAACACATCTTTCCAAACACTTCTCAAGGTTCACAAGGCACTCCTCAAATGAGACACCCCCCACTGAAAAGTCATCCATGAAAACCTCCATTTCCTCCTCCAACATATCCCCAAAGATACTCATCATGCACCTTTGGAATGTAGCGGGAGCATTGCATAACCCAAAGGGCATTCTTCGATAGGCAAAGGTCCCATAAGGACATGTGAAGGTAGTTTTCTCTTGATCATCGGGTGAATGGGGATTTGGAAGAATCCCGAATATCCATCGAGGAAACAATAGAACTTGTGCCTTGTTAGTCTTTCAAGCATTTGATCAATAAATGGAAGAGGGAAATGATCCTTCTTGGTGGATGTGTTTAGACGTCTATAGTCTATACACATCCGCCAACCCGTGACCGTCCTAGTTGGAATGAGCTCACCCTTCTCATTCTCAACCACGGTCATGCCCCCCTTCTTTGGAACGACATGCACGGGGGAGACCCACCTTGAGCTAGAGATGGGGAATATGATTCCCGCATTCAATAGCTTGGTGATCTCCTTCTTAACTACTTCTCCCATTTGGGGATGTAGTTTTCTTTGTCGTTCGATAGAAGGAAGGGCGCCTTCCTCAAGTGTTATATGGTGTTGGCACAAGGCGGGGCTTATACCTTTAAGATCATCAATTGTGTACCCAAAGCACCTTGGTGCTTTCTCAAAACACCACATAACGCTTGAGCTTGGCTCACGCTCAAGGATGCACTAACTATCACGGGATAAGTGGAATGAGGGCCCAAGAACTCATACCTAAGGTGTGATGGTAGAGGTTTGAGCTCTACCATAGGCACACCATTACCTTCCTTTGATGTGGCCGCTTGCAAAGCCTCTTAGCTTGAGATTTTCAAGCACATTTGCTCATCCACTTCTTCCATGCTTCCATTAAGCAATTCTTCATAGAATGCCACTTCCTTGCATGGTGTACCTACTTTGTCCTTGTTCAACAAAACATTCTCAAGAGCATCGTTAGAGGTGAGCAAGTGCTCATGCATGGAAGACACAACATGATCAAGTGAATCAATCATCATTTAATTTTCTAGAGAAGAAGATGGATATTTCATGATTTCATTCAAATCAAATTCAATAACCTCATCTCCTACCTTAAGGGAAATCTTTGCACTCTCACATCAATCATAGCACCCGAGTTAGCAAGAAGGGGTCTACCTAAAATGATTGGAATAGTAGCATCTTCATCCATTTCAAGCACAATAAAATCCACCGGGAACACAAACTTCCCAACCCTCAATGGAACATCTTCTACCTTACCTTTTGGAAACTTGATTGACTTATCGGCTAATTGCAAGGTAATGTTAGAAGTTAAGAGTTCCCTAGTTCAAGCCTTTGATAAACCGAATATGGAATTATGCTAAAACTAGCTCCCAAGTCACATAAGGCATTATCAATTTGCATCTTGTTAATGGCACAAGGATGGAGAAGTTTCCGGGGTCTTTCAATTTGGGTGGCATTTTGTTCATGATGATAGCACTACAATTTTCAGTCAAATTGATAGTTTCCACAACCTCAGAAGTCCTTTTCCCACTCAAAATGTCCTTGAGGAATTTGGCATAATTTGGCATTTGGTTGATCACATCGGTAAAAGGTAGAGAAAGATGAAGTTGTTTTAGCATATCAATGAATCTCCCAAATTGCTCATCTAAATTGTGTCTCATGAATTTTTGTGGTAAGGGAGCTTGGGTTTCACAATTTCTTTCTCTACTCTCACCTCTCTAGGTGTCTCAACCACAACCTCATCCAATGATGCCCTAACTCCCTCATTCTCCACAAGGCTTTCTTAGGAATCTCCTTATCCTCACCCTTTCTAGGCAATCTCTCCTCAAGAACCTTACCGCTCCTAGTAACAATAGCATTCACGTGTTTCTTGGGATCAAGACCTTGGGAAGGTAAAGAAGAAGGCTTGCATGATCTTTCAAAGCATTAGCAAGTTGAGAAATTTGATTTTCAAGCATTTTATTGTGGGTCATCATTTCATTGAACTTCTTATCACTAACGGCCATGTATGTGTTCAACAACTTGGTTGATTCTCAATTATTTCTTCCAAATTGGTCTAGGTGAAGAAGGTTGGGAATAGGAATTTTCTCCTTGAGTCCTTGGAACAAATCCGGGTGGGGGACCTCTTTGAGCATTATTTTGAAAATTTCCCTTCCCTTGATTGTTCCAAGTACCCCTATTTTTGATTTTGTCCATAACCTTGATTATGGTTACCACCACCTTGATTATGGTTACCACTACCTTGGTTGTGATTTCCATAACCTTGGTTTTGATTACCATAATTTTGGGGTTTGATTTTGGCCACTATAACCTTGATTATTATAGCTACCACGGAAACCTTGGTTCCCTTGGTTTCTATAACCACCACCTTGATTATAGTTGTCAAAATTGCCTTGGTTTTTGGTAATTCCTATTCCATTGACCTCTTTGATTATCAAACCTTTGAGCATTATTATTTGACACATAATTCACATGCTCACTCTCATTGTTATCAAACTCATCAACACATTCATTAGGACAATTACTAGAGTCATGATCATAAGATCCACATGCATCACAAAACAAACAACCATAGGCATATTATGTGAAGAGGGAAGGGGTTGAGAGTTAGAAGGAGTACCTCTCCCTTTAAATTGGGAGGGAAGATTCGTAGCTTGGGATGAAGTAGAAGTGCTCTCCAACTTGGCTTTGATTGCGGTCATCTCCTTTCCAAGTTTGTCATTTGGGAGGAAAGGTTGTTGATCGCGTTTAGATGGTCTACCGAGTACAATGAAGATTGCTTGCTTGAAGAGTCTCTCTCCCCATCTTGCCAATCTCTATAGTACGTCACCACGTCCTCAATGATGTCCACCACTTCTTCTTCGGTCTTGTTCATGATAGGACCCCGGCCCCCCATCAAGGCATGACTTGCCTTGGGGACTTAAACCGCCATAGAAGATTTGAACCCTTTGAATCAAGGCTCTTGCCTTCGCCGTCTTCTTTTGAGGGTAAAAACGGGACAAGAAGGCCTTTGTAACATCATCCCATGTTCTCAAGGAATTGGGCTTCACCTCTTTATCTAACCACTCTAAGGATCTTCCTATGAGAGAGAAGGGGAACAACTTGAGGCGTATGAACTCTTGAGAAACTCCGTTGACTTTGATGGTGTTGCAATATTTTTCAAATTCTTTAAGATGGTTCAACGGGCTCTCATTCTTAGCCCACTATATTGCCTCCTCTTAATTAAGGTGATCATGGCCGGCCGAATCTCGAAATCATTTGCCGGTGTTGTAGGCGGAGCTATGCCGCTCTCAAACCTATAAGCACGGGTATTCCTAGCTCCTTCAAGGCCACTCTCGGATTTTCTCCCATGCCTTGCTCTTCTTCAATCTCTTCTTCACTTGAAGAACTATACCCCAAGGAGAATCGATTAGCTATTCTTCTTCTTGAGAGAGTCCTCTCAATTTCCGGGTCAAAAGGCACAATGGATCGATCACGAGCTCTATGCATGCAAA